>NC_088123.1:7285574-7940574 GCF_036370855.1 Dromaius novaehollandiae
TGCTTCTTACATAGACAAATACATGCCATCAGCAATGATCTCCTTATTCACTTTGTGCTTGACTCCTAGTTACCTAATGAGACCTCTGGCAAAGCAAAGGGGAACAAAACATCTGGTAAACCTCCTGTCTCCTAAGTCTTGATATCCTTGCATAGGGCTAGGAACATGCAATAAAAGATCAGCAGAGATCAAATTCATAGGCATCCCACATCTGCTAGAGCTGATTTGGTAAAAATGAAGGTGTTCAAGCGGAAAACTGAATCATGCAATATATATGTCTGTTGGGTAGAGAGCCTTGGGTATGATGTAAGGCTTGCTTGTTGGGACCCAGTGTGGGGAAAATTTGTGGGAATGCCCACGGTGAGGCATGGAAATGCATCGCTAATGAACTGATGCGTTTTATACAGCACATGTTACTTTGTATTCTGTACAAATAGGAAAAAATGACTGCTGAGATGGTCAGAAACTTTGCACACGTAGGGATCAAGTTCCGCTAAAATTAATGGCCGATTTCCTCTGGCAAGTAACTGCATGGTTCCTTTTGTTGTTACGTTATCCACAGAAAATAAGCTAGGCTAGAACTGGAGAGTCCATTAATATGTTACTTCCTCTCACCTCCCTCCCAGCTTCATTCCCCCTCATCGTTAGGTCTGGGTAATTTTTACAGATTAGAATGCCAATGGATGAGGGAAGTTGGCATTCAGTAATGAATGTTTCACAAGGGGCTAATACCAGCTGTGCTGCTTTTTGTTTTACAGCTGCTGTAGGTTTTGGAGCTGGCTTGTTTTCTATACCCAGGTAGAGTACCAGCTCCTGGAAATAGCTAAATTATATTATGGGTGAAGAAAGTATGGAAAAAATCAAATCCAGAGTAGAGTTAGCACACAAATGAGAGCGCAGACTTTAAAGAAGCATGTGTTTACCTTGAAGCAAAGAAGAATGATTAATCCCTTACTTTTCACTTAAAAGTATTCTGGTAATATACAGCCTGTGTAGATGTCAAACATGTACTAGGTTCTTTTAAAAGCAAGTTTAAAAATGTGCTTGTGGTAATCCAGTTTCTTCCTGGGAAAGTGCAAATGGAATGTAAATGCACCAGCAAATCCAGCTTGTGCATGACATGTTTTCTTTGTCAGTTACTGTGCAGTAAGTCCCAAATGGCAGCGTTAACACTACTTAGTATGTAAGAGTATGCAAAAAAATGGGAACAAGTGCTTGACCTAGCTTCATTCAACATGGAAAAGCCTGGAGTTATTTTACAATTTGACTGTAATATTCTGACACAATTATGAACCTTGCATTGTTATAAAAACTAGCCTGGCTTCAACTGACTTTCTCTTCTGTATTTTGAGGATCTGCTCATTTTATTTTAAAATTTTTCCGCAGTGAACTCAGTTTACATTTCTTTTTGATCTTTACATTAAAAAGAATGCTGTTACTTTTCACTCTGCAAGTCCTCGTATCTTTCTGCCTGTGAACTATTGTGGACTTGGTCCTGAAATTCAAATATACGAAAGCTGATAAAAAGAAGCAGATCCTGAGTTGATATCTGAGTTTGCCCTAGCCAAAGTAACTCAGCTGATGATCTGTCCCATGAAATTATTAGAGCTAGAACATCTATGCCAGTTAAGGTCCTGGCAGGTAGGTCCTCTCCTGTTCTGTGGGAATTCTAAAAGTAACAGTAATTGGCACCTAACACATTTCATCTGTGCATTTCAAATTACTTTGCACAAATTATTGAAGAAATATGAGCTAAATAAGTTACACTGATAATTTTGTCAGGTTCATTTTATGAACAGAGCGAGTGAATCTTAAAGAGTAACGATCCCCTCAGGTTGTACTTTAAGTCAGTGGGAGAACTAAAATTAAAAGCACAAACCTCCTTATTTCTGTATCCTTTCTCCTTTCAACAAGCCTATAGTTGTTCTCTGTTGTTGTTCCTTAGAAAGCTACCCAAATGAGATTGCACAAGCAATTCTTTTAAGCAGTCTGTGCCTGATTGTCAGCTTTACACAATGAGAATTCCCTCAGGTTGCACTTCTTCTTTGCCTTCCAATAAATATTTTTATTTATTGCTGTGTTACTAGTAACCTCTCTACAGGCTCTCACAAATGTTTTTTCTGTGGCTTTAGTTAAAAGTAAAAAATTTCCAGAGATCCTTAACTGCTGAGACCTCCTCCCTCCTGGAATGAAGAGGAAAATCTCATTGCTTGAGATTCTCACAGAAATCTCTGATGTGATAAATGTAATCTTTGTAGACCAGTCTTGCAATTGGCTCTCACTTCTTAAAAGAGTCCATTTAAGGACTACTTAAGAAAATATTTTGAAATTTTGTGAAATAGCATTGTACGTATCTCACAAGGAGCAGTGTAGGTTGATCTCCAGTGAAGCATACCTTTAGGAAGTTTCAAACTCAGCTTGTTCAGGATGCTCACAAAGCAAACAATGTGGAACATGCTGCACAGGGCAGATGAACCAGAGAAGCATTGTCCTTTTCAGAAGGAGCCAGACCCATACTGTTGTGTAACTTTAATTATATAGGGTAACATTACTGTGATTGTGAGCCCCTTTGTCTTGTTAAAGTAGACAGATTGTTTGCTGCATAGTTATGGCTGGAAACGAGATAGCGGGTATTCTACTCTTTGACTTATCTCTCACTGCAGATCATGAAGGATTAATTAAAATTAAAAAAAAGCTGAAAGCTGAAAGTATGCCCTAGCTAAGCATCAGGCTACATGGAATTGCACCAAGAAGCATTTAGAGTGCTGTTTTCTATGGCTTGGGGCTGGGAGCTTCCTCATACTGCACTTTGAATTGAGTATACAAACTAGCAGAAGTAAAGTATAAGAACGTTTTGTTTCTGTTATTTTTAAACAGGCTCAGAATATTATTGTGAGTCTAGACTTCACTCAGCAAAGCTATACGCTCTGCTTTCAGTCCTAGAGACAAGAACATAAGCATACACACATGCACTCTTAAAGTAATGTCAGCTGCTTTATCCTCCTTGCCCATTTGCACCACCTTTTAGAATGAATCTTTTCTACACACCTACATGCCGAGCTTGTCTCACAGCTTGAATACTTCAATATTGGAGGTGTCTTTTAAATGCCATTGGCAATCTAAATTAGATACTGGAGTGGAAGAGGTAATATAGTAGGGCTTTATGCTGTGGGAATAATTGGAAGCATTGCAGGTACATGGAGAAGAAAGCTGCAACATGCTTCCAAACCTCTAGTTACCCCCAGCTGTTTGAAAGAGCTAAGACTACTTGAACCATAGGGCTTGTGCCTCTCCCTGTATAGAAATGTTTGTTTCTCTCTCTCTCATATCTCAGTCTGTACTAAATCTCTCTAGTGGCACCATTTTCACCCTGCCTCAAGGAAATCTATTTGATGGATTGCATTACTGTCTCTAATGGCTGAAGTGCTTCGGGGTAATACACAGGTTAGTTGCAAAAAAGGTGCAATCAGTATTTCTATTATTATTAATCACTGCACAGCAGTTCAAATCAAACTTGGTTCTGCTCAGGCACCTGAAAAGAGCAAGCCCACTATGTGTTTAGAAGACCCACGCAGGAAGTACATGTTTCTGAGTAAAAATGTCTCTGCAGGGCTGGTCCAGACATTTCAATTTACTCTGTGCAATTTCTTTATGTAGCACAGATAGAATACAACATTGGCTATATGTATTTAGGATCCTTGGGATTTTAATATTCAAAGGTTATTTGTGTAACTTAGACATGTGTGTTTCATCTGAGGCTGCTAAGTGCAATCTGTTCTTTCAAGAATGTGCACAAACTATAGTTAATTTTGGACCTCGGACACAGTCAAAAAAATCTAAATAAATAAGGGGCTGATTCTGAGACTGTTCTCATCATGTAAGTCAAATGACCTCTGGATTTGTTTAGAAGCAGAATCCAGCCCTAGGAGTCCAGGATTTATAATCCTGATGAGTGTTCTCTTACTCTGTGTACTGTGTGTGAGTGCTAGCAGCTTTTCTGCACAAAATAACTAGGTTTGCCCTTTGCTTTTCTAATTCCAAAATAGCCCCAGGCACCAGTTCACCTTCTGGAAGAATAACTTACAGAAACCTTTAGTAGTGTATGGATACATAGATAGATTTTTTTAAATTACAGCATGGTGAAGGAGAGAAAGTAATGTAGGGGCTCCTCTAGGGCAAGATTGAGATATTTCAGCAAAGTTGTATGGGAGCCCAGGACCAACACAGAAGCTACTGCAGGGTAAGAAGGATAGATCTGTCTGTCCTGCCATTGAAAACTGTGACTTTTTTTTTTTTTTAAATACAGAACTGTCCAAACTGACTGCTTTTGGCTGCTCTGGGTACCAGTGGTAGTAACATTTGCTTGAGGGACTTTAAGGATTCTCTGCAGACTTGTAGAGTTTGCAGGGGTCCAAGTCAAAATACATCCATTGCTAGTGGTAGACAAGCTAGTCAGTTAAGAGGTTTTTTTGTGTGCTATGTTTGAGCCAGTTATCCTCTGACGTGCAGGGCAAACGTGCTCCATCTTTGACTAAGGTGTGTTAGCAGAGCTACGGAGAATTTCTCAGGTGACAGTGGCTAAGTCTCATTATATTGTCGGAGCCCTCAGGAGCTGAGGGACTGGAAACGTAGGGATTACTGAAGGGGAATTGAAAGACTTGTCTCCTTAAGGCTGGCACTATGTACATCACTGAACACAGAAACAAAGCCGGTCACATTAACACCAGCATAGTTGACTAGTAGACACAATCTAAATGACTTAAAAACAGAATAACCCAAAACTCACTCCTCCTTTCTGTAAGTGCTGAGTTACCACTAAGCCCATTCTCTTCTAAATAGCAATCTATTAATCATTCCTAATTGGAAACTGAGGGAGCAAAAAATCCTTCAAAGTGTTATTTTCTACAGGAAAAAGCATAATATACTTGAATGCAAAGATTTACGTTGAAATATTGACTTCACTATTACAGCATGGATTGCACAGGCACTTCCTATTGCATGTACCAATGGATGTCTGTCAGTGGCTACAGTATATTAATACGTTTGTGAATAAATAGTCATTGCTTGTGTCGAAGTGCAGATCTCAGCTAGAAAACCTGGCCTTTAAATAACACTTTTATTGTTCACAGACAGGACTAGGGAATTGGATTCCAGAGAGCAGAGGTTATAGAAAACAAACAAGGGGCCTGATTCTCCTTTTACATGCTCTCATTTTCGACCTGTGAAACCACAGCTTTATCAGAGCTGCCCCTGATTTAGCATAAGTGAGAAGAGGCCCTCAGGACTATTTGTTCCAAAGAAAGCTGAATTCAGTTGTTTAGAATTAACAATTTATTGTTTAGATTTCTCAGGCAAAGATGAGAATTCCAATAACAAACCCCAAAATATGTTATTCATATTAAGTGAATATTTCTGTTGCTCTAAGATCAGTAGTTTCACTTCACCTTTACTACCCCAGAGTGGCAAATCTCAAAACAAAAACTAGGTTTACAACATTTATAATGACATTTCCAGATGGATGATTATTCACAGACCCCTTCTATCTATATGTAAATGGAAATATTTGTATCTTTCTGTGCTACCATTATTTGGAATAATGTGAAGGAAGAAGCAGTGTATTATCTGGAGATAATTATTTAGAATTTTATGTTATTTTGATATTTTAAAGGAGAGGGCGGTAGTTTTTGCTCACAGCGAAGAGAAATGTTCTCCAATTCCTATACCTTTTTGATATGTCCCTTTTATCATTTCTTCACCTGTGTGAAGGATAGGGGCATCAACAGATATGAATGGTAAGATCAAGCAAACCAAAAGTGAAGAGTGAGTGAAGCAGATGGAGGAATTTAAAGGTCTGTGTGGTTCAAAGACCTCAAAAAACTAAAGAAAATCAAAATGCAAGTTGATTCTTCAAATGTATCTTTAGTCAGGGAAAATAGGATGCAATTAAGTTCTTCCAGCAAGACTTCAGTACCTCTAATGCTAAGCTTTAAAAGATCAGCTTAATGAAATGTCACAAGGACAGCAGCTATAACAATTCCTTATCCTGTCTGGCAAGCAGCGCTTTACCTGATGGAGGAAAAATTACAGGGGGGAATATAAGTGAGTGTTAGCATCTTTATCCCTGCTGCAAGTCCATTGAAATCAATGATCTTATACTACAGATAAATTTGGCCATAGAATTTTAAACAGAAACAACCACAAAAGCAAACCTTTTGAATGAAAAGTAGCCAGGTTTCTCATGTGAAATAGAAATTTTGCATTACTTCGTTAATTTTATTCCTGTTAGCCATTAGACACAGAACTTCAGAGTAAGACATGCAGTTTCTGTTCCTAGCTCTGCCCACTGGTCATCCCGGTGGGTTTAGACATGTTGCTACTTTCTTCTGTGTCTCAAATTTGCACCTTTAAATTTTTGCATGATATTTGCCAATTTTGTATTGATACTATAGGATTTAACTGAAGAGTACATGTGCAAAGATTTTGGATGCATTGAGTACCTATATAGTTACTACTTTTCTGTGCTGGCAAGTAGTAGGGCGGTATTCTTCTAGAAGAGGGGTTCTGTGTTTTATGAAGTTACCTGGTGTTAGTACTCCATTCTTTTGTATTTGTGCACTTCCTCTTTTCCAAAGGAAAAGGTATTTTCATGTTAAAGGTAGGTCTGTAATTCAGGATATTCAAATTCACTTTCAAGCTGTACTGCAAAATGTCTGTGGGACCCAAGGTCAGTAACTTTTTTTTTTCTTTCCTCAGCTGTATTAGTGGTGGAAATAATAAGAAACTGTGCTAAAATTGCAGCAAGGAAGTTTCTTGGTTAGGCATTAGGAAGCATCTTCTGTAGTTAAGGCTGAAAAAACTCTAGAATAGGTTGACTGCAGAGGTTGTGTAATTTCTATCACTGCAGATCTTTAAGAACAGGACAGTACTCTGTCAGCAATCGCACAGGTAGTGTTGATCCTGCCTTCAGGCACAGGGTTGGACTCTAGATGATTTCAAGTCCCTTCCATCCCTATTTTTGTTTCCCTTTGATCTAAAGGCCCCATTGTGATGAATATGGATGTCTTAGAAGGGGGTTTTAAAAGGCCACTTAGTACATGCCGCATGCTTGATTTCCATGCGAACTTTTGAAAAAGTTCTCCTGTATTGATTTATTCAGTAAATACCCTCTACTCCTGTTTTGCTTGCTCTCGCCTAAAATGGCTCTGACAATACAGGGTTATGACAAGAACATGTCTGGTAGTTTCACCCTCCAGCTGGAAAACTTAACATACAGTAAATGGTCATTCTGCACATGAACTGCATCATGTTTTAATCCCACCCTGAAATCAAATTCTTTAAGCACAAGTCCCTTGGGGCAGGAAACTAACTCTGAATACATTTCTTTTGATGACCATGTCAACATGTCTTAAAAAAAAAAACCCTCTTATTTAGAATTCATAATGCAAGCATCTCATCTTCTAAACAAGAAAGTAGGACACATTCTCTGCCAGGATGAAAAGAAAATGAAAAGAAATCTGAATAAGAAAGTCTGAAAGCGCTGGTAAGGTAAATGCAATGTCAAACTGGCAGGTATTTCTCTAATAAGATTCATGTAACTACAAATATAAACATACTTTGCTGCACAAATCACATAAATGCAGATACACAGCACAAAAGGGAATGACAAAAAAAAGATGGAAAGTGACGAATATATCTTTCTTTCTGCCTTGACTTCTGGTGTGGAGTATAGGTATCATTCTAACCTGACTTAGTAATCATCCTTAACAAATCACCTTGATACTGAGCAAAAGTTTTGAAATTTGTTTGCTAATGTATCAAGCTCTTATGACAAGTAAACAAAATATTGTCCTGATTTTTAAATGCCCAGAATTCTTGTTCTCTTCAGTGGGATTTATAACCATGTTAAATCAGGCTCTTCTCCAGTTAGGTGCTAGAATATGCTGTTAAGACACAATTTCATGACAACAAACTGGAAAATTTTACCCCTTGGCTGGAGCTTTTTAAGAACAGGTCCATGAGTTAGCAACCTGAGAGCTGTTGCTTTTCATTAACTTGCATACCTCATAATAACATGCTTTTGGAAGTCTCACCATTTTGACTGTAACTTTAAAACTCTTAGGCAAATACTTGTAACAGCACATAGAATGTCTTTCTGTTCTGCTCAGGCGTCAGTTCTTGGGCAATTTAAGTTGGACATCTGGCTGAGGTGAAATGAATTATTGGTTTCAGTCCAACCTCCATTTCACATATGCAAAAGATATCACTTTTATTACTAAATTGCTTCTGGTCAGAAGTTTCAAAAGACAGGCTAGGAAGTGACTCAGCCATAGAAACCTAAGACATTTCCTCACTCTGAATGAAGTTTGTGGCATCATAGGATAATTAGGTTTGGAAGGGTCCTCAGGAGGTCACCTAGTCCAGTCTCCTGCTCTAAGCAGGGTCAACTGTGAGGTCAGACTAGGTTACTTAGGGTTTTATTCAGTCTGATTTGGAAAAGATGTAAGGATGAAGACTGTATGACCTCTTTGGGCACCCATCTTGAATGCCTGACTGTCTTCATGGGGAAAAAGTTTTTTCCTTATATCAGTTCTGAACCTCTCTTGTTTCAACTTAAGTCCATTTTCTCTTGTCCTCATCACGGACTACTGTGAAGAACCTGTTTTCTATCTTCTTGATGACCTCCTTGATGACCCAAAAGGTTGCTGTTAGGTCCCCCAGCTCACCAAGACCTGAGGTCCTGTTCAGCAGAGCTGCTCCTGAGGCAGTCAGTGCCAGCCTGTGTTGTTTTTTTGCCACTGGACCTACATGTCAGCATTATATTTAAAAGCCATAGGTCACAAAAGGCACCAGCTCCCATTCAGAATCCATACGATGTTATCTCAGAAGAATAATCCCTAGAGAGACAGCTAATTAGGTGTATGTAGGACTGTGACAGTCTGTCCTGTCACATCCTCTGGTTTTGGCCACTCAGTACTTCCTAAGTAAAAGTTGTTTCTCTGCAGTGCAGCCTGGGTGCTGTGCTGTGCCACAATGCTGCAGGACTGTTGGTTTCTCAGCCTTGCTTCCTTGACTTGAATGGATTTTGATCAAGATGGGAATGGCTTTTCAAGAATCAGTCTGATTGAGTTCTCTTGCGAAGATTTGTCAGTTTGCCGATGAAGTGAAAGTAGTGTCAGCAAAGTAAAAACTTAAAATGAAATCATTCATAGGAATATCTGTTTTCAGAGTGCGGAAAGGTGATTCTTTCAGTCATTTCAGCAGTTACAGAAGTCAGACTGCATGTTCCCTGATCCAATAGCATTATGGAGAGGAGATCCAGGTTTACCAGCTGGCAAATTCTCAAAGCAGTGTTGGGCTAACGCACTGGGACAATTTTCTTGTCTGTTGTTTTCAGCCCCTTGCATCTGTTGGGCTGTTCCTCTGTCTCGTAGCTACAAGCACTAAGGCATTAAAGTGGATTAAAGAAATGTTTGTGTCTCTTAGGGGCAGGTCTGCTGGTCACTCTAATCAGCGGAGAGGCTCCAGCTGGTTTCAGTAAAGCTAAGATTTGGCTTGTAACCTTTAGGACTGCCAGTATTTTGTACTTTGGCAGCAGTCAGCCCTATAGCTAAGTCTGTGGCCATCCCCCCACAGCAGTGACTTTTTCACCACTGTCATTCCCAGTCTCAAGACAGTCCTAATTTTCGTATGTGCTTTTCATTCCTCCTAAAAACCTTGGCCCACAGGTTCCCCAGAGGAACCTTGGTAGCCTTAGGTAGCCAGTGAAGTAGCTCTTCCAGCAGTATTTCACTGGCACTTGCTGAAGTGTTTGTGTCAGTTCGTTTCCTCTTTGCCTCTCCGCCTTCCTCTCTGATCCTGTGGCGAGCTCCGGCAGGAGCCGGGAACTGTCCCTGCGAGCATTTCCAAACAAGCAGCGCATTCACGTGTCAACAGGAACTGTTTACAGGCCTTAAGTATACCATGGGCCTGGGGTTGTCTGCAAACCCACAAGCGAAGCAGTGAAGTGTGTGCCTGTTTCCAAGCGCTATGCCCCGTTGTTGGCTGTGCGGGGCAGCTGAGGAATATTAGGTGCAACAGCAGCCCTTCTCAGTGCCTGGGGTTTAATACAGACGGACAGTGGAGCGGTGACAGCTCCTTCTGTAATCTGCCCCCATTCAATTTGTTAGGAGTGCATTCTGCTGGTGACAGGACTGATAAAAGGAGGAAAGAAAAGTTCATCCGCTGTATTTTAAATAGACATCAAGTGACTCTTGCTTCTGCTACTTGCAAGGGCTTGTCAGCTTTGTTAGATTTCTACACTTGTCTGACAAATGTCAAAAATGGGAATGACAGATGTCATGAGAGTGAGAGTCAGGTCTGGCAAGATAAGCTTCCCTGCCAGCCTCTGCTGGTACGTGCTGGTAGCAATCTATGGGCTTGGTCAATTTTCAGGCAGTTCTTATTCACGCAGAATTCCCACTCCAAGTATAGCCTTGAGCATTTTCTTCTGACTTACAGTACCATTTCTACTCCTCAGCTTGAAGAGTGAACCAACTTAAAAAATATTGATGCTAATCAAAAAGAAACTATATTGCCTCTCCCTTCTTCATTGGTTTCCTTGGATGTCTTTGGGCATTGTAACCAGACTGGAAATTGTGATGGGTAAATGCAGCACATCTTGAACACTATTTGGATGTTTTGAGTGAAACTTACTTGATATTTAATCATACAGATACTGGATCTGGAACACAAGGAAATTTTGGCATGTCCTCACCATAGCTTATCTCCAGCTGGCCCCACCAACTCCCAGAGCTGTGTGAGTAATTTCTAAATTGGCATGTCCTCTTATTTCTTTACCACTTGCCATGCAAGTTGGATTTTGTCATGAATAAATCAAGACTTTAGTTATTATATACTGAAGTGGAACATGATGATGGATTCCTTGATGGTGAAAGGATTGAAAAAAATTTTTTTGTACCTGTTCACTTCAATGGCCAGATTTGTTGGAGTATTATGCTCCCAGTCAATAGTACCCTTGTACGTTGTTTGTTTAATTGATTGCAATGCTGTGTCAACCTTCCCACGCAGAAGCTGCAAATATTTGCAAACTGAAATACACATTATGTTTGGCATGACTTGATCCTCATTGCAATACAGCTGCAGCTGTTGCAGTTTACACAATAGAGACTGGAGGACAGGAATCCAAATACACTAAATTAATTAGGGTTATGTCCATAGACTTTATTTAGTTCTATCAGGTTTGTGTAGACTTGCGTTCCCTGCTTTGGGCTCAGACAGATTGATTTAACAGGGTGATAGTTTTTGATTTCTCATTCATGGTATTAAAAAAAGACTAGTTGATTATGGTGCTCCACTAGGCAAATATTTATTCTTATTGTTAGAAGATGCCTTCTTGTCTCCAGTCTTTCCCCTCTGTTTAGTTTCATCACCTAGGTATTTCCCCCATACCAACTGATACAGTAAGGTTAGGATTACTTCTGCAAAGAAAGCAATGGTTTTGTGTGGTTTGCAAAAAGCAATATATGTGGCTTTCTGCTACTTGGGGGCATTAATTTGTGAATGTAACCCATCCTGCCTTGTGTCTGCAGGGTGAGGTTAGGCTGTTCCCTTGAAAATAGACCACTAAGGGGTAGTAAGGAAATTATGCTGGGGACTCACTGTGGTATATTGCTCTCTGCAAGTATATATAGTCTGTAATAAATGTTCCTCCATGCCACCATAAAAGTGCCAACTTATTAATTGTTATTAGTATGATTAACCATGTTTCCTCATCATTTATGCCAAGGGAGGGATAATTCATAAACATCTATGCTGAAGTCTGCTAAAAAGAGACTGCTTCCATTACTAATTATTTTTTCTGTATTCTCTGAGATGTCCATGTAGGTATTCATCCAGTAGGTTTCAGTCCAATTAAACAGTTCAGCAGCTGAGAAAATCAGCATTTCAATAATTCTGCTGTCTTTAGTGGGACTGTGAGGCTTAAAGTTAGTTCAGAAACTCTGTTTATCACTTCTTTTAAATACCTTTTCACTAGTAGCCTTTTTCTGTCTGTCTGAAAGCAATACTGTTTCTTGGACTCATGGCAGAGATGACCAGAATCTGCTCTGATCCTGGCAGACATCAGCGTCAATGCCTGAAGTTCTTTCCAGTTGATGCAAAATCGATCACAAATAAGAATTTGGCCCTGAGAGTTTTACTACTACCCCAAGGCTCTACACGTTGCACAGTTTATACTCTGCAAGGTTTGGGTTTGACGCAAACCTTTGAAACTGAGCAGGAGTCTGAATTTATTTCAGTGATCTTTGGATTATGCTGTTTTGGTATGAACAGTTCCGGTCACGATCATTAAAGTTTTTCCTTTCTCTTTCCTGTCCTCTTCGTGGTTGGTTACTACTACTTTCTTTTTAAGAAAGTTTTGTATCTCTTTATTTGCTGGTTTCACCAGCTCTGACTGTTCATTAAATCCTTAAGAAGGCCCACCTATTTAATACTCAGAACCAAAACTGGCCTAATGACTTTGAAGGGAATGTCAGTGTCTGAAGTTTACCTTGATACATTTAGAAACCTATCCAATATAAATCAGTATCATTAAAGAGAACATCACTGATTTATATTAGCTAATACCCTGTTAACTGTTTCTGTATGCAGGGAGATGACTTATTGGCCAAATCTATCTAAGCAGCAGACAGACATATAGAGAGTTCAAAGGGCCATTTGCTTTGAAAATTTCTGAAGTTTGGTAGAGCCAAGATGACTGCAGCACAATAATGCCTGTCTGAACCAATTTATCAGTTTCAAAAGAAAGGATAATAAACCTGTCATTTGTGGCTAAGTATAGAGGTTACTGCTGATACTCTGATATTAAAGCTTATTAGAAGACAACCTGTCTTTTAGTATATCATGTTTTCTTAAGAAGCTGTGTTATTGTTGTGAGGAGGGGGAATTCTAGTGACCCAGATGCGGCTTTGCACTAATGGAGCGATTAAACACCCACCCGAAGAAGAGCGTTCCTTGCTCAATAGCTACCTGGGAAGTTGTGGGGGTTTTTTTTGTTGTTTTTTTTTAACCTCCTCAGAAAGGGTGAAGAAATAAAAAGATAAGCTAGGAAGGAGTGTATTTTGTTTACGTGTTTGTTTTGACCAGCTCAGACTTTTTGAAGTAGCCCTGGAAAGGATATGCTGAAAGCAGCCCAAGTCTTTTGTGGCTCTCTGAAGAGACACTTCTGGGTTGTTTTTTTTCCAGTTACTCCATGAAACTAAGTTATATCTTCTTCCTAACCAAAAAGTGAATCCCTTGAGTGGTGGACCTTTGCAGTCTTGGATAGTATCTAACAATGTAGGATCCTGTGGTAGGTAACTTTGTTAGCTCCTGTCCCCATTAATTGGAAGTAGGATCTTTGGCTGAAAAAGATTTTAAGATACAAGGCTGTTCTTGCCGCAGGTGGAAAACTGTTCCTCAAGCTCATATGGACTTCATTTCTCATTGTGTGTTTTCTGTCTAGAATATCACCACCTCAGCTGGTGTACAGTGGTGTGTCTTCATTGACTTCTGTGGATTTATCCCATCATTTCCCTGAGGTTCTCGGGGCCTACACAGGCATCATCACCTCAGTGCGCTTCATAACAACATAAGCTTTATAAAAGAGCAAAATTTTAGTCTAAAATGCGGGTGGACCTAAAAGTCACAATTCCAACATTTGTTTGCATTGATGTGGCAACTTGAAATATCAGATTGAGGCTATGCTAAAATTAAAATGGCTTATTCTACATTCCAAGTAATTTACTATAAGCAGAACCTTTAAAACCTGGCTTCCTGTTTAAAATACCTTCCCCTGCGTTCATTCCTAAGCAAATCTTCCGTAAATAGGAACCCAGAGTCCTTCGGACCATGGTGCAGAGTGGCAGGTGTCACACTGCTTCAGGTTGCTTCGCATAGGGTGGCACAATTTGGTCTGACATCTCCTGCTTGGTAAACGTGTACCACATGCATCTCATTACACCTACACATTTGAGGAAGATTTCCACCCATTCCAGAAAAATGGATGAGGTGAAAATAGCAAGTCACAGTTCCCCTGTGAGCAGAAGGGCTGTGGGATAATCACAGGCACCTTTGCATCTTCAGAATCGTATTGTTTAGGTTTCATATGTATTTTAAAGACAATCCAGAAGTATGCATGAATAAAATTGATCAGTGGAGGGAAAGCAATGTCACCTTAAAGAATTAGAGCCAAGGTTTAAAATAAGAACCCTGGGCCCTGATTCTCAGCTATGCCAGTAACAAGCTAAATGAATTTTAAGGGTTTGGTCAAAGCTAGCCTTAAAGCACCCTTATAGTCCATCACTTCCTGAGGCTGTGAGGGTAATGGATAGATGGTATAACAGCAGAATAGCTTCAGGCCTGGTCTAAATTAAGCCCAAGGTATGAAAGCCCCAAACATAGAGTTTTATCCCAAGGCATGTCTGGGGCAGAGAACTGGAACCAAGGAAGCCAAAAGAAATGCTGGTGCAGAGTGTGCTGTATGATGCTGATATTAGAAATGAGGCAGAAAGAAATCCTCACAAGTCCCTTAAGAAGTGCTTTCCAGTGACATGTCACTTATACAGCATATTCACCATCAGATTGTCCTGTGTTGTTTTTCTATGGTTTCACTTTAAAACAATTTAACAGGCCAAATGCGCTTGACTGGGGCAAACTATAGCAGAAAATTGCTCTGAAATGTAACTTTATTTCCCAGGTTTGCGCTTCCACACTGTGCAGGAATATGCTTTCCTAACTCACAGGTCTCACTCTCTGTGCTGATATATTTGCATGCTTTGTGAAGCAGCTTCCCCCCCTGCAACCTTGCTCTCCGTAGCTTTTTGTGTTTCGGCAGTATGTCCTGCTTTCAGATATTAATGAGTTCTCAATGTTCCTACATGCTCTCCCGCTGAGAGACTTGCATCTCCCTTCAGTCAGAGAGGACTGAATCTGCCCCCTGTCTCCTTAAACAGATTTCACCCTGTGCATTTAGGAACACTGTTTCCCTCCAGGAGAAGCAGAGGGCTGGATTAATTAATTATAGTATTCAGCCTACCCAGGATGACACAGTTAAGCTTAATTAGCTTATTCCTTTATTTCAAAATCTCTTCACCCACCTCAGGGAGATTTTTTTTTCCTTTTGCATTTCTTTTTTATGATAGATGGGGAAGCCAACCTATTGTGCTTAACAAAAAAGGGGGGGGAAAAAGCCACAGCACCAATGCAAAGCATGGAATGTTTTCAGAAGAAGATATATCCTACATTATAATAATCTTACTGCAGGTATCACTTGTATCACTTGCCTTCTGATATGACCCTTATTACAAGAATACTTTCTCATTACTGGGTTGTTTCCTGTCACATCATCACTTTGAATCAGAGAATTATTTTAGCCTTGTTTAAAGGGTGAGGCAAGTATTGATTAAGGGTCTGTGAAAAAAGTTTAGCGTAAGGGATTGTATGCTGGGTGCTAAAAATGTTTTGAAAACCTGTCACTTTTGGAAACAATGTGCAATTTTTGATTGTCACATAGAACACAAGCTTTGAATACATATTTTTCAAACAATAATTCATTATAATCTCTAATTTGCATACACAAAAATATAGTTCAGCTCAGCATTGTAATCAAAGTACATTTTCATTGCTCAGTGTTTGGCTAAATGCAATTTTCCAGTACTTCATTTTGTAAAAGCTCGAAAACAAGAAGCCATTTAGATTCTAACAGGTATTCTGTATTCTTCCCTTCATATTAAATGTAACCTGTACTATATCTTGGTTACTTTTCTTTTTTTATGATCAGAGTTGCAAGCAAGTTAAATAAACCAACCTCTGGACTTCTAGAAACTCAAAAAGGCATGGCATTCAATTAAATATGTCCAAATCAAATATAACTGTCAGTATAACTATCTCCAGTAACTGTCTTCAATAACTGTAACCCCAATTTCTCTTAGTAATATGTCAATAAATAAAAACTATAATAGTGCCAATTCCAAACTGAATTTTAGTTACAAGGATCAGACTTCTGACCAAATATTAATTTGGGATCATTCCACAAAAGTCAGTGCAGAATGACAGCAGTTACTTTTCATTCTTGTATACAAGAGATCTTTTAAAATAATTCCTGCAAACCTTTCAGACTTCCCTCTTTGCTAGTGAAGACCATAGAGAAAGAAGAGCAGTTGCTTTTCAGTTCTCCATTAGGGACTTGAAAGGGTTGGGGGAAGCCAATGAAGAATAATTCAGGGCAACAAGAAGAGGAGTGCTGGAAGTGAATGGGTTGTATTGAGTGAGCCTGTTGCAATGAATCTCTCTTAACATGAATTCTGGACTAGAGGTCACGTTTGAAAGCAGCAATAGAACCATGTGTGCTTCACTAGCACATATTCTTTATTTTCTATAAAGAGATTTTTCTTTAAAACAGAAAATACTAGAGACAGCAGAAATACCTTTGTGTTGTTGAGAAGGATAACCACCACATCAGCCATGATGGGATGGAGCTGTGATTGTGGTGTGTGTAATTTCTTGAAGTCAAAGTCTGACTCCCAAGGCACCCCTGTTCTAATTAGATTAACTGTTACTGTCAGGGCTATCTAATTGCTTGTACTGAAGAAAGCAAATTGCAGACAGTACATATCAGTGTAAAATCAAACACAAAACAGGTGTTTGCTAATTAAAACTGAGATTTTAATGAATGACCTGGGTGGTTTTGGTGAACAAATACCACTCTCAGCATCTGCTATGTAATTAGGTTCCAACTTCTTCTCTTTTTTTTTTTTTTCCTCAAGTCCTAGTAAATAGTCATAGAATGCCAGGTTTAACTAAAACCTAGTAATCTTTACTCTTTAATGGGGTGAAAGCAGATGTTTCCTGCCTAGGTAGCTCCAAGCAATAGCAATCAGAGCAGAAGAAGAAGAAATAAATGCCTCATTATATTTTAGGATTTTTTCACTAAGGTTTGTGCAGTAAGGACAATAACATATTGGAAGGGAAAAGACTGCATAAAATCTTACTAATGCTGCAGGTTGATTACAACGCTTGTAGGAGGGCTATTGCCAGCACCACCTCAACATTTGAGATTTTATTTTTAGCTAATTGGGCTTCCTGCTAGGACAACCTTATCGGTGCTTTTTTTCTTCTGGACCTATTTTTAAATGTAAAAGAAAAGCCAATTAAAATATAGATCTGTAGATTTCTATTGTGGGGAGAAGGAAATGAAGTGGGGTGAGAAATAGGTTCCTGAATAAAAGTACAGAGAAGTTCCCTTCTGTAGCAACATTCATGCAAGGATCTTAAAGCACTTTCTAGTGGGCTAATAAATGCAGGTTTGCAGAGCTTGTGAAGTAACTAAATGCTTATTTAAGGTTATAGGAGCCTTTCCATAGGTTTTAGTGAGGTCAAGATAGATTGTAGGTCAATACCATTATCCTCTTTATTTAGTTTGATCGAGACACTGAAAGGGAATACAACTAGAAATCCTTCCATGATCTACAGTATGTCCACTGAATCCAATGGTTCTTTATCCAAGCGCAGAAATGCATTCAAGAGGTCTGTCACAGGTCTGGGATTCAGTTTGTCCTTCCTACAGTATAAAGATGATTATTCCTCTTTTTCCCTCTGTATACGTGGAGGTGTGAGCATACATGCATGTGTTAATATAAGCCTGGAATTATCTCTACTCTCTGCTACCTCTCTACAGGCTGCCCTGCCTTGGGTGAGACTTGGTATTCCCCATCCAAGGGACCTCCCGCTGCTAGAATCCAGCTATTAGAGCTTCACCTTAGGCTCCCGTAACAGAGCTGTTTTGTAGTGTTTGCAGTAAAGTAAGGTTCCTATCTTCTTTCCAAAATCATTAGTCTTTTTTTTTTTTAAATTAAAAAGGAGAGTTGCATTTGGGTGACTGAAACTTTTTTATTGGCAAAAATCTGCTAATGTGGCATGATAGATGTGAATTGCACTATGAATTTTCACTACATATGCACCTTTAATATTATATTTATGGAATTCATAATGCATTAGTGAGATGTTCTTGAAGCACCACATACATTAGCTGCATTTGTAAAAGCTGGAAAATAGCATTTATCTTCCTTTTTATTTTTTTTTTCTTTTCTGAAGCACCACCAAGAATGCTAATATCCAGGAAGTCATTCAGAAAATTCTACCTACAAATCCTATTGAATCTGTACTTGGGGAGTATGTCCTTCAAAGGGGAATTTTACCCCATAAAGTTGCCAGTACACTGCTAGTTTACTTCACTCGCATCTCTCTCAGGGCTGCAATACTTTGTGAAAGCAATACGGACATAGATTAATTTTGCTCTTAGGTTTACCAAGCCATTGGAGAAACTTAGCTGCAGGGAACAATTGCATGAGCCTTGAAGGGCTGCAGAAGAGAAAAGTTATATGCCTCAACTCTACATCTATAAAATGGAGTTGTTAATACTTCTGTTGCCCATTACTTGTCTTATAAACCTGTTTTGGCTAACCAACCACAGGTACACACTGTGCCTATTACAGTGCTATTCCAAGACTGGAGTATTTGCTTAATCTTGGTCAAAGCTCCTTTGTGCTACTGTAATACAAATGGTGCTACAAACCTTATGTCTATCTTTAGTATTATTGCAATATAAGTAGCGATAACTAATCATGACTGTAAGCTGGAGAAGAAATTCCTCTGCTGGGAATAGAAGATGACAGTCTTTCAGTGCAGTCACTTGGAAGCTGCACACTGGGTGTGTCTGAGGGGAAGACAGTGTGGGAGGAGGAAAAATTGAAGCTTAGCTCATCTTCTCCAATGAGAGTTCATGGTAGCAAATTGCAGTATTTCAACATGAAGACCTGTCACTTCCAGTTGGAAAGCTATATAGAAAATCCCCCCTCCCCCCCCCCCAAAAAAAAAGAAAGAGGGCATCAAAACATTACTGAATTTGAGATGAGATTAAGGCCTATTTATTCACTATAGTATAGAGCTGAGGAATTATACAATGCTTTTACTACCTATGGAAATATTGAAATCTTGGTTATTCTCTCTCATGAATAACTGATCATGAAAAAAAAAGACAGACATGTCACTGATTAAAATCTTTGGATAAAACAGAGCTGTATTCCCTTCTCTTTCCTTTCCCTCCAGGAAGGCCTTTTACTTTCTTGTCTCGAGCATAGAAGAAAGAAAAGTAATCTTAAGTATCAGGATTTAACATTTTGTTCTTCATTTTGATTTCTGTAATAAAGCATTTCCAGTACAGATCAATCAGCGATTTGTTGGCTAGGCTCTAGAATCTGTGCAGAATCCAGCTCTTAAATGCCTGGTGTTACACTGGATTTTGTGCATATATACACAAAATGAAAGGCAAATATGAAACATTTCATCGTAATGAAACGCAAGATAGAGCAGTTATTCTGTGCTGTGATCACTAATACTTTATAAAGAATGTGTGCACTTAGAATTAGCAGGATATTTTACTATCCAGAGATCTATTTAGAGGAATTGGAGATTTTTATTATTTCACACAAAGCTGTATACATGTTTCTGTTTATTCAGTAACAGTGAATCTACTTTCTTTATCTATTTAGAGTTCAAATTATTTGAGGAGGTGATTCTCTCTTATTAGGTATAGTACCTGGCATAATAGTGGTCTCCATTTTAGATAAGATACACCTCTAATAATTTGGGAAAATCTCAGTTATCAAGAAAAAATGTGTTAAAAAGTACTAGAGTAGAGAATATACAAAGACACAATCAGATGCAATCTTTACTGCAATAAAGAGCAGATTAGAAATAGAGATCCACAAAGTGTTGCTATTACTTTAACTGTCAGAAATATTGACAGGGCTGGTAAGGTATTTACTACTTTAAAAATTGGCAAAACTTTGTAAAAATCCATAACATCTCTTTGACTAATCTGAAATCTTGAGAGAATAAGTGGTTGCTTAGGTTTTTTTTCTTGGAACTCTACTAATACAGCAGGAAAGGAAAGTGCAGTACAGCATTCTTTGCAAATGGAAGCATCTGAAAGCATTCAGAGATTTTAAATTCATGCATTTTAAGATTTAAGATAGCTTGTTATGAACATCTTGTTAGCTTTTCTGTTTAATGTAAAGTACAGAATTTCACCTTGCTATTTTTGGGTTTAATTTACGGTTTTAGAAGGGATCTGATCTCAGTCATGAGCTGTCTAGTGATGATGGATGCACCAACTATTTCAATATTTAATTATCCATAGAGTTTAAAAAAAAAAAAAAAAAGTGGTGCCTTATTTTCTGTTTGAATCTTTTCAGCTGTTTTATCCAAGAGTAGGTGTGCCTCTGTCTGAGAGAGAAAAGGCTTTCTAATGTTACTCCACATACGTGCTGTTAGACCATAATCCAAAAACTCTGAACATTTCTTTTTAAATAAGCAAAATACCCATACAAGATTTTCCAAATTTAAAAATGCTTTCAAATGTTTTTAAAGCTCCTCTGCAGTTTTCGTAATTCCATGACTTGAAAACTTTGACAGTTCTTCCCATTTCTGGACACCACTTTTTTTTTAGAGTGCTATAAAGATTTGTTCCAGAGGAAAGAGATGTGCTACCTGAGGGTTGCAACTGGATCAAGAATAGTCTGAAAGTGAAGAGCCGAGGATGGGATCAGTGTGATGCTGAACAGGATGATACTTAGAAGAGGGATAATGTTATCCAGTGGCAGGATCATCAATTAAAAAAAAAAACCTCATTTTCTTAAAAATCCAGCTAGTATCTAACGCAGTTAGAAGTCTGAATCCAAAGATAGTACAGGAATGCAACATTCAATAACATTTTATTATTTACTTTTCCTTTAATTTCTTTCTCAGATTCTTTCAAACTACATCCAGGTACTAATGAAGGGAAAACTGATTGTGATATGAAGGAATTTGTAGCTGAAAGGTAGCAGCACATCAGCCTGTCAGTCTTTTTTCTGCTACAAACCATGATCAGAAAAGATGAATAACTTCTATAGCAATTAGATCTGTGATAATATGTATCCCAAAGGATTTCATGGCATTGCTTGCTCTAGAAATCTCTGCTTAGAGGGCTGCTTGTTTTTGCAAAAGGTCATGGAGGAGGACATTATGAGTGTCTCTTATACGTATTTTGATACTGTTCAGATTTTGGGTGAATCCTGAGGAAGCTCTCCAGAGTAGAGTGACACACAATAAATAGAAAAACCTTAAAGAATAGATCTCAAGGGTTTCCTCCCAGATTTCCTGCACAAAAAGGTATCATAAAATGGCCTAAACTAATCTAAAAATACGATTAATATTCTGAGCCACGTGACTGAACCAAATTACATCCCAATACAGGATAAGAGGCTGCAGATTGATAAACAAGAATTTCTGTGGCTTTATCTCTCCAGCTGTTTACGAAAACACTTGACATTTAACAGAACACACTCAATTCTTGACAGAAAATGGAATTATTGCTTCTTCCTAGCCACTGCCCACGAGACACCTTTTGCACGGTGCTCTTCTGCCAGATGTGCTGTCTGGGCCAAAGTCAAATCCTCTCCTGGGGGAAGTTCTGTGAACAATTTTAAATGATTATAATACATATCAAGAAACACTTCTAATTGTTATTTCTTTACCTGCAGTTTTTTAGGAAGGAGAATATCTTTCGTGGAAAAGACTCATCTGCCTTTAAGCAGTTTGTGCCACATCACCATGATAATTTAGCACAAAGCCAGGAATTGAACCCAGAGGTCCAGACTCACTGGGCCAACTCCTCAGCTGGTTGCAAATAGGCACAGGTCCACTACAGAAAATGGACTTGAAAAAGGGGCACCAGTATCTGACATTTTATAAGATAATATGTCATTCTTTACTACACTTTGGCAGCCTTTCCCTGTTCTTTTCTTGCTTTTCTTTGACGTGAAATCTGCCTCAGTAGGTGTGAGGTCTGCATCTGATGACTGAGGCATTCAGCGTATAAAATAGGGGCTGTCACCATTGTCTCATTTCATAATCTCATATCTGCTGGTTATTTGTATCGTATTTAGAGAATATAGAGCTTGGGGGAAAAAAGCATGGAAATGAGGTTCTGGGGGTTTATTTAGCAATTGACTCTTTTCAAAATGCTAAGACTCGCATTCAGTGATATTGCTAGGCAACTGAACAGACATTTCCTTTCAGGCCCAAAGTGGATAGCAGGATTAATACATGATCAGTCAAGATACGCATTTATTCACCACCCCTCACAACAGTAATAGGATTTTTCGGGGGCCAGTTTAATTCAGTAGATGAAGCTGACACTGAATTAAAGCTGTTTATCCAAGCTCATAATAAGGAGGTCAGATCCTAGGAAAGAGGCTGAGGAAAATGCACACCCAATAGTGTCTTAACTGACAAAAACAGAGGAGTGATAATCTGATGGAGGAAAAAAATGCTGGTTAATAATACTGGAAAAATCCAGTTCAAATTGTTCAACTTCATGCATTTGCTCCCCTCCCACCCCCACTGTAAGTTTCAATAAAAATGACTTGGAGCCCATAGGCATGCTCTATAAAGCTACCTCTAGCAAACTTTATTAGCCACTGATCACTATGGTGGTAGGTAAACTTTGAACCACTATGCACACTGGCCTGCAAAGACTGTACGCTCCTCAGACAAATTATTTTTCTTGTTGCACCTTGTTGATTGCAGTTAAATTGAAGGCTAACAACTTTTCCTGCTTTATAATATCTGTCCCTCCTCTCTGGCCTCCACTTCTCTGAAGTTTCCAAATGGCTACTGCTTAAGAGAGAGAAAAAAAAAAAAAGAAAAAAGAAAGAAAAAAAGAACAAAAGAGCCCCAGCCTTTGTGATTTTTCTTGTGTCTTCAGGCTCCTTCTGATGTGATTTTCTCAAGGGCCTGTGAAGGATGTCTCTGAAGAGATGACATGGCTGTTTGAATGCAACTATTATTTTGTAGCACTTCCTTGGCACAAACAGCTCTGCTAACAAACAGATTAAACTTTTAAGTGGGGAAAGGTCTATTAATGTATTATTAATTAATATTCCATATGCCACCTTGGAGGCAAACTGGGTCTCTTGAAGCCATCTGGTTTCTCACTGCACTGGAGGAAAGCTATTGTCAGTTGTATGCTCTTGAATATGGTCTGGAAAACGGAGACGTGATGTGTATGTGATCCAGCTGTCTGGTTATCTCTGTGTTCCCACATAATAAGGAAGCGGAGACAGCTGGATTGCAGCATCAGTCTCATTAGACAGTAACATCAATTGCATCAAGATCATGTTTGCCCAAACTGTTTACAGTGACCGAAAAGTCAATTACTGCCTTCTGCCCTGTTTCTTAGAAAGACATTATATTGGATGGTGCCTCTGTCACTGTAAGCCCACATATGTCCTGTCTCCCCCTTTTTGGAAGGGATATTGCTAGTTAGGAAGCATGGGACAATGTGAATTTTTCTTTGTGTAAAGTGGGAGCCTTAATTCTCTTCCTTGTACAGGATTTGGGAAAAAAAAAAAAAAAGGATTAATAAAGGTGTAACACTGCAATATTATAGTGAGCATGGATTTATTAGTCATGAAATAAATAGAGTTTACTGCTGCAACCTGTTAATGGACTAACTCCTTTAACTCAGCAAGTAGAAACCCATGGCATTAGTACTGAATGTCCCAAATCAAATCCTGCTCGGAACCCTGGCAGGGGATTGTTGCATTAACCTTGGCCAGTTCTGCTTTCTGCTCTCCAGCAGACTTGGGTTACTGTCAAGTCATGTTCTTCAAGATCTCAGGTTTTCCTTTTAGCAAATGTAGTTTCACTGTCTTTGATCAATTATTATGATTATACTACACACTGTACAGACACACAGTAAAAAACAGCCTATGCTCCAGAGACTCTGCCATTCAAATAAACAGTAGTGACAGAGGGCAGGAGCAGAAAGAGAGGCATAAGGAGGGGACTGGCATGCTTGACAGCACCCTGCATGTCAGCGGAGGAGCTGGGAGTAGAGCGAAGGTTTGTTGTCTCACGGCGCTGATCACCAGGCGCGTCCTGCTTCTCTTTGTTAAATCTCCGTAAGTAATTCAAACCTTTCCAGGAGAGAGAGAGAGAGAGAAAGAAAGAGTATCATGTTAAAGGGCATCCTGATGGCAGACTGACATAGCTGGTAATATAATACGGTTTCCATTTGTATTTGGTGTTTTTCTGGACATGGAACCTAAAGCATATGGTGTTACTCAGGTTTCTTCAGTTAACTTTTTTTCACCTACTTCACTTAGCTTTGCTGTTCCTCCAAGGAACATTATCTGTTCCACACTTGGAGGTTCAGAGGTTTGATGCAGGTCTTTTGCCATAATCACACAAGGCACGAACATCACAAACTGCAGATGGGATGGAAAAGGCTCAAAGAAATATCACAGCATATTCAGATTACTTTTGGAAACAGATACTATGTTAAGGAGCTTGGAATTTCTGCATGGAGCCAATTCATCTGTCTCTTGCCCTGTGTTTACATCCTCCTTACAGAGCTCGATCTGTGTGCCTGCTGTTGGATTTTCCAACAGAGTGATTTTACCCAAGGCACTGTCTTTCCCTAAATCAACAGGCCAGACTGCAGCAGAATTATAAACTCAACATCAGTGAAAGCCATATTGCTCGAAGTGGGATTTGCATAAACTGTGCACTAAAAAAACCCCTAATATTTAAAGTGTTATAACAAAGTAAGAAAAAAATCCTTTCAAGCTGTATGACAACCTTATGAATATGCAAATTAAGATCCAAAGACAGTCTTCCACTGGTTTACAATAAATATTGAGGCATAACTGTGGAGCAGCATCAAGCAGCAGATTTAGGTCCATATCCAATCCTTTTTTTTTAGTCCAACACTTAGAGACCAATTTTATTGTAATACACCAAATCTACTGAGTATTTCAGTCAGCTGATAGTATTTTTAAATCATACTTATTTTGGCCTTTCTTATTGAAAGCAGTAGAAGAGAAGCTAGTGGTGATAAATTTGTTTGTCAAAAGCAGCCTTACTTGTCATAGTTGTGCACTCTTATTACTAGGGTAAAATTGCACTATAAATTTACAGATTTATTATCCTTTTCTTTCTCCCCCTTCCCTTCCCCCCCCTTTTTTAAAATTTTTTGGCAGTGACCAGCTTTTCCTGTTCTACATGCGGGGTACCTGTGTTCTGTTAAGAGAGAATCACTATAAAATCTGTGGAGACTGTACATCAGTAGAGGGACAGTGTGGGAGGTATCAGGGGAAGAGGTACTTCCACTGAATCCACCAGAGAACCTTGGCTCATGTTCCTTACCCTGACAAAAATCAGGGATGGAGCTTGGGGGCTTGTCTGTGTTATGGACCATGCTGGATCGTATGTCCCAGTTTCCAGCAGAATTCAGCATGGGTTTTCAAGCACTGAGCTTGTGGCTTTAATTTCACAAATATTCTTTACACCTGATATATTTAATAGCATGTAGTCTGTTTTATTTTGCATCTCAATAATTACATGACTTAATTATATACTTTGCTCTGAGTCATTATCTACATATTTTATCTGCAGATAGCTTTTTGATCTGTCTGATTGTCTCCATCCAGTAGTAATGCCACCTCTATGACTGCAGAATTTGAGCAGTTCTTGCATATTTATGATTATTCTCACAATATCCCTACAGGGATTAAGGAAATATGCTTCTCTTCAGTCTGCATAGGAGGAACTGATATAAAGAAGGTCAGATTTTCCAAAATGTTATATGTGCTTATAGGTAGGTAGCTAATAGATTTCTCAGAAATCATCCTGGTAATATGGAATTTAAACTTCTTAGACAAATTTGAAAAAATCCACAAGATGCCAAGCAGCTTTTTTAAGTACATGAATATTTTTAGATTGTGACCCACAGTCAGGCGGGAGGTTGATGTTAAAGCTAAAAGTTGAACCTAAATCCTGCAGCATATTACTGAAGAAGGCCATCCTTTCCCCTGAGGGGAAGGAAGCCTCTGAAGATTATTTCCTTCTCTCCTATAAGACCGATCATGAGAATGGCTTAGGGAAGAGCGAGGTGGGAAGGAACATCAGCACCAAGTCTAGTTGTCAGCAGTGAGCTGCCATGTTTCCACAGAGCAAATCCAAAATGCAATGCTAAAAACAGTTTTGCAAGCACTGCTGATGGAAAGGATATCAGTGTGCTTGATTTCCTCTTGTTTCCACTTTTTAAAATCTTTGAGCCTGATACATGGCCCAAATGAACCAGTGAGATTTTCACTTAGCCTCAGAGCAGAGCACTAACTAAAAGCTGAAGATCAGGGAAATCTAGAAGTCTATTAGGCCTGCTTAACCTA
Organism: Dromaius novaehollandiae; assembly: GCF_036370855.1. Classification (NCBI taxonomy): domain Eukaryota; kingdom Metazoa; phylum Chordata; class Aves; order Casuariiformes; family Dromaiidae; genus Dromaius; species Dromaius novaehollandiae. The sequence continues at coordinate 7,311,890 of NC_088123.1, forward strand.
TTGCTAACATCAGTGTATCCCATATAAACTCATAATTTGGACTCAATAACTGAGTATTTGAGTACTTTCTAATGGTATATTTATCAATATGACTAATATTGTCGTGTACGGTTGGTTTTTTTTTCTTTCCTCGTCTTCTCTGTGATGCCCCAGCCATTGCCTCGAAGCAGAGTTACATTGCTGTCCTATAACTGAAAAGCTTCCCCCCAGAGCTTGGCACGCTGAAAGCATGCGTGTTACCAGCAAATTTGTTTTGCCCTGGTACTTTAGGATCAAAAGCATTATATTTTTTCTCTGAATTTCAGGAGTGTTGTAACTCCACTGATCTAATTAGAGTTACTCCTGATTTGTGTTCATAAGTCAGAGAAAAATCAAGCATCTACTTTTTTGTATTTATCCGGCTGTGTGAAATACAGGCTTTTGAGAGCACCCAGAAAAAATATACTTGTAGTAGGTGCACGATAAGAAAGACAGCTCATGAGGGATAATTGAATGGTTATTTCACATGACTGGACACTTACGCAACTTGTTTTCCATTCCATATTCCCAATTTCCATGAAAAGGAAATCCCATTATATGATTAATCTGTTTCATGCAGTTCATTCCACTGAAACTAGCATTTGCAATGCAAGTCCGGTGTCTGTAATGTATCTGCGTGAGTATAGCTATGTCTGGATCAGTTGCTGGTACACCTTTATATTTTCCTTCTGAGTGAGAGTATAAAAGCTAAGCTGTGTATGTGCTTTAAGCTGTAGTCTCAGAGGGTTTGTTGTACATGAGGCAATAAAAGTCTGCCGCAGTTGACTAAATGCCACAGCACAGCAGTTTATTGTAATTATGCTAAAGGAATGAATATTATTGTTGTTATAGTACAGCGTCACAAGAAGAGAAGAAAAGAAAATTGTATCCCTGTCTCTCCTTGAGAGAGTTTAGCAGCAGTGTGTTGCTTATGATTGAGATTTTCCAAGCAGCACAATCTGGAAAAAAAACATGATGAAGACCCAGTTGAGAGAGGCTGTGACAGAAAAAACATTTTAATCACGTTACCTCTCTTATCTTGAGCTATGAGGGTTTTTGGTTTCATTTACCAGAGTCTACAGAAGGGGTTAATGGAAAAACTGAGTAGTTTTGGATTTATTTGCTTTTTAATGGGTTTAGCTCAGAAGAGACTTTGGGTGAAAGATCTGGCTGACAATTTGGCAGTGTGTTTTGAGGGCAAGGCCTCTCGTCGCTCTGAGACACTCCGGCATCTCTGCCTTAGTATTCAGGGCTTCTACTGCTTTGCTAACCACAAGCAGTCATGAGTCATGTCTCAAAAGTATTGTGTGATTATCTAAGTATTTTAAAGTTTGGGTTTTTTTTAAACAGTGATAAAAACATTTTAGTTTTGTGTTGTCTTCCAACATCTTAGCTTTGAAGGTTACACCTGGGTCAGGTTTTCAGGATTTTCTCTGCAACTATAGGGACATGAAATGCTGTTTCCTTTCTGAAGGAAAGTAGAACATTTTGTGCAATTTTATGATTCCAGAAATGTATTTTTATGAAAAGTGTATTAAAAAAGCTGTTGCAGGAAATATCTGGAGATTCAGAATATAATCTGTAGGACAGACAGCAGCACGCCTAAGATTGTGGTACAGTTCAGGGTCACTGCTCTGAAAACTTTATTTCTTCACTGAGAAACAAAGGTGAGACTGTGTCTGGTTCTGGTGACTAGCTATTCTATGCTAGATATTCACTTTAGGACAAGGACTGAGAGAAGAATACAGCTTTTCTGAGCCTCAGGCAATGTTCCATCCTTTAGGTGTGTTTTTTGGTGGTTTTTTTTTTTTTTTAAAGCTCTGTACACAGATGTGTGAGGTAGACATATTTCTCGATATCAGATTATCTGTTGCCCAGCACAATATAAAGGAGCCAGGTAATTGCTGGTCAAGGGCCAATGAATGTCATTCTGGTATCTGCACTAAACTAGGCATGCAGCACACAATGGAGGTTAAATGTGCCTTTTTGTGAAGATGATAGGATAGAGTGAGGCATTAAAAAAAAGCAAAATTACAGCTTTTCTGAAAAGTCAAAGGCCATCATTTTCAACACAACGGCAATGGGATGGGATGCTAGCAAAACTCACTTAGAAGATATATTGATGGAAATCATTGTCAGATACATGAAAAGCTTGAAATTGAAAAACAAAATAGTACCTTAGCCATTAGACCAGCAGTTGAAGCTGATGGAAAAAAACCTGTTAGGACTAGCCATAAGCTGAAATGATGAAAGAAGGATATAAGAATGGAGCCAGTTACATCAGCACTTTGTATAGTCTGTTCAGGCTGAAAAAAAACAGTTCAGGTGACAAAGCAGGAGGTAATTCTCACAGACTTTCTATGGAATTTAGGTTCCTAAATTATGTGGCTATTTAAATAGTTTCATCCATCATCCACAGAACGTACCAAATTTCAGTTAATGTTGGTAAGATATTCTAATCTTCAAGTGAAGTTGCAGAATATTGATGTTAATTATTATCAAAAGAGAAGGAGAAAAAACCAAAACTTCATGAATGCTGAAACACTGATGGTGCTTTTTGTACTGTTTTATGATTTGTAACTAGAAGCGCAAAAATGAGGAGAAAGCAGAAGAGTCATCAGTTGCCTCATTGTAATCCTGATCCAGCAGGTACATCACCCACACAAACTTATAAAGCAAGAATAGAAAAAACTCAGGGGGAAAAAAAGCTATTCAGATTTACCAATTAAAATAGATTTTGCTTTTAATTGTTGTTTTGTCAGCAGCACGATTCTGTTTCGGTTTTGTTTCTGTTTGGTGTTCTTGATCTCATTTGATTTCCCTTGGCTTATTAGATGCACATATATTGCTCAGGTTACCTAAGCCTAGCATGTTCTGAGCTGTTTTCTGCCTCTTTCAGGATGTTTTCCTATATAAATGATCTCACCAAGAAATAAAATATGTTACTACAAATCCCTTTGTAGGCTTATGAAGAAATCCTGTGGTCAGAAGGGAAATAGATACCGTACTCGCTTCCTCCTCAACTAAGTTCTTTCAGACTTGCTTGCCTGTTTCTGTAAAATGTGAAAGGCACTACCAGTAAGTCAGTGAGATTTCCAGCCCAAGGAACAAAGAATCTTATTACAATCCAAGAGCAAAACTGTAGGCTTTTGTGTCCCTTGCTTCAGCTCAGGTGTCTTTTTATTTGGAAAGGATATGGTGAGGTTGGACTGATATTGTCAAACTTCGTATCTGCTTGTCATTCATGCCTCCAGTGCACACACAAATAGAGGGACAGAAAGACAAATACAGTATTTCCCAAAAGAGAAAGAGAGGTGATTTCCTCTGAATATTTTCATTAGGATTGATATGGCAACCTGCGGGTTCCATGGAAATAACTAATTCCAGCCAAAAGGCCTAAGTAACAAAACTCAACTAAAATTAATTTTTGCCATGTGGCTCAAAAGGTTTGGACATGGGCACATTTTGCAGCAGTCTTCTATAACTTCTGTCCAAATAGAGAGATTTTTCACACAACTATATACAATTGATGTGTCCCAAATGTCATCAGCCTTATTATTGTAAACTGAAGGGAAAATCAAGATTTTGATTCCCAGGTTTTTTCTTTTACTTTTTATTTAAATATTGTGTGGGACTTTTCTTTATTTTCGTATTTTGGGGCTTTTTAATTTTTTATTTTCTAAGTTAGTCCTATGGCAGGCCTCTACCTGATTTTGTCTTCCTTCCTTCCTTCCATCTACTTGCTCTGTATGTTTCTAGTATTCATTCTCCTTTGCAATTAACAAATGAGAATATATTTTTGTGCAAAAGCTGTATCATGTCTACCAATAATCCAGCATCATGGATTCATTTTCAGATAAAACATTTCTTCTTGAGCAGAATGTAGCCATGGCAGCTTTGCTTCCTGTGCATGGCATGTGCTTCTCTGTGATCCCAGCAGTAATAGGATGGAAGGAAAGTTTGCAGTGTGGTAGTCCATTTGTTGCCTAATCCATGGGTAAAGACAAGGTAGTTTCTGCAGCAGTAATAAAATGGTAAATCTCTAAAGCACTTCTCTGAAATGTGGCATACAGGAAAGCAAGCGAGAGAAGACTTGTCTAGAGCTTCAGCCTCCAAATCACTTATGCAACTTTGCTTTTGTGGAGTGACAAAAAGCAGGTATAGGTCCCATTACTTAGTCATTAAATTGCAACTGCATATTCACATAGTGCTGGGAGTCCTATTCCAGTATAGTCTTCAAATGAGATTCAGGGTAACTCGTCTCTCTAATAAGGTTTATTAATAACTAACAGTTAGTAAGCTAGACATGCAACAATTCAGTGACACAAGGAGGAAGTTAGCTTGACCCTCCAGCAGCATCCTCATATCATACTCCTGTCAAACCTAATCTCCTGCCAGAGCAGAAACTCACTGACATTTTGTGTCACTCGTATACACATGCACAAGTTTTTCTGGGCTGGGAACAGTAATGAAGATGACACACATTTATTTTGGAGAAAAGCTTTCTAAATTAAGTAGAAAAGTAAAGGAGCTATGAGGTTCACAGGGGTGAGCAGTATACGTTGGATTGCTGTTTGCTACAAGAGTGGGTGGCAGCTCAGGTCAGGATGACTCTGAAGAGCAGAGGAATGGGAAGGAACCTGCTGTACTGTATTTACTGAGGTGATGACACATCCCCTGCTTGCCTTTTCCCCTTTCTTCTTTGCAAAATCGAGGATGTGTCCATTAATAGATCTTTCCATCCATTCTAAAACTACCAGGGGGGTAGAGCAGACCTGTTGCTGGGGTAACAGAACAATCCAAATGTTCTCCAAGACATGTGAAACATGGATTTGGTAAAGCTGTAAGGTCTATAAGGTAAGATATTTTTGCCTTTTCATCAGTAGTCTGACCCACTACTAAACTTTCTGCAAGCATCTTGGTGGAAGAAAGTTTTAAGGAAAGATTTGAAGGAAAAGAAGGTTCTACTAATGTTTTCTGGGAATCCTTTCCCTGCGTGAAGGGAGTAGGAATATGTTTGGAAATGTAACAAATGAAAAATGACAGCTGGCATAAGAGACTCCTGGGAAATGGCAGTCAAAATCTCTGTGCATTTATAGGGTAGCCTATAAAATAGAGATTTACAGGACAGACCTGAATCCACCCTTTCCAAAGTATAGGGAAACTTTTCTGCCTTTTCGAGGGGAATAAAGGGAATTTGTAGTGTTGGTAGGGATTTTTTCTCAATATTAAGATGTAAAATAATATTAAATAGCAACAACATGATAATAAAAAGCTTTTCTTTCAGTGCAGAACCTTAAGCCCTGAGGTTTTAGAACACTTGCAAGGAACGATTCTCTGAATTAACTGATTGTAATGTTCAGAGCTGCATTATCTCAACACTTAAAAGTGTCTGCCATCCTATAAAGAAGGTAAGACCAGACCCTATATGAAGAACAAGAAAATTAGAATATTGCACCAAGAACTAGTTTCCAAAAGTGTAACGCCACCCCAAAAAAACCTCACATCAATAATGAAGAATTATTTTTTTTCTGTTGATTTTAATGTGGTCAATAAATGGGTCTCAAAGGTACATGAGATAAGAAAACTCACCATGTGTTCTTACGCATACACTCCACCATTATACAACAAAGCAACCCCTGTTTTACATCTGTGAGTGGCAGATGACTGAAAAACAAACATATGTAATAAATGAAAGTAAAAATCAGATTTTAGGACAGCTTAAAGGGCATGTATATTTCTATTATATTTAAAGGGAAAACAAACTATTTTAAATATGTGAGTCTGCAAGTATTTTAAAATACTACTTAGAATCTGAAATCACGTGTCTCAGCAAGATATTTACTGAGGTAAATTATATGAGCCTTTCTACAGAAACAGTTGAGTCCAAGGTTGATTTATAGTTCTGCAGGAATACCTGGTGAGTCTTTTTATCTAAACCAAAATAAAAAAAACAACTTCCTGCCTTCTTCTAAGTGTCATATTTTGCAAAAGAAAAAAGCTCTGTATTCAGAGTTGTTAAAAAAAAAGAAAGCCTTTCAGATCATCTTTAACTTCTGTGTTTTGATAAATGTTAGTTCAAACAGATACGTGCCATACCATACCATAATTCAGACAAACAGACTGACATATACATACCATAATTCAGACTCTCAAGAATTCTTCTGAGTTCATTTTTAAAGCATTTCTGGTGTCTGTTACATAAATTTTAAATACAAGGGAAAAGTATGATCCAGAAAACAGGTTGTTAAGAGTTCTAATTGTACTGTATGTGCAAGAGCAAAAGCTGACGTTATCCGAAACCTTGTTTATTCTGGGGTGCAGATGTTGGAAAAGAATAGTATGCTTGATAGCAGAGGGAATATAATAGTAACAACAATAATTTCTCATTTCTATTACATTCATCACCATGGTGTCCAGGCACACTTTTATGGAGTTTGAGCAGTAAATAATTCTCCTTTAGTAGCTGAAGTAGTTGTGTTTGCATTGAACTGATCCAAGTCAGGAAGTAAGGGAGAGGAGTGGGATACCCTGCAGGGAGATTTAATGAACCATGATCTCCTACCCCGAGTTCCCTGAAAAGCTTTTAGGAAGAGTTTTGTACCAGATTCCTACTGGGAGAGTGGAGCCAGTCCAGCCATGATTCAGATCAATAAACTAGAGGAATTATGACAGATCACTTCTAATCTCAGGGCATCTCCAATATTGCAAATTCCTAAAAGGGGTAATCAAGGAAAACAGATTTTCCAAGTGAGGCAAAGTGAAAAAGAGAAGGTGGGAAGACCTAGCAAAACAAGAGCGCCAGTCAATCTTTTTACAAGTGAAAACTAGAAATAAGACTGGAATCAAGAGAAGGTTTGAGTTCATATGATTTCTTGGCCCATCACCTATAACACATACCTTTTATTATCCTTTATTTATTCCATAAATATGCTATAATATGGCCATATTTTCTTAATAATACCTTTATTTTTTCTCCCTTAATGCTTTTGGGTGGAGAGAGCTGACTATAACAGTCTGTCAAGCCAATATGCTTTCAGATCACGTTCCCACCTTCACACTCATGTAAGAATTCCCTGTCTCGCGATGCATTCACAATGTTTTCATTCCTTTTTTTTATCACCTGTATATTAAGACCATTGCTTATAAATACAAGTCTCTGATTCTGATCTTGTATTACCCTCAATTACGTGCTGCATCCAGCTATGGTCTTTTATCCTGCATTTACTCTGCTAGCTCTTCAGATCAAGCATAGTTTTTTCAGCTCATGTTTATACAGTGCCTAACACAGTATTCACATGGGGCCAGAGTTACCAGGGGAAATCTGCATGGAAATCTGAGTTCAGAGAGAAGGGGTTCAAAGTAGTGAGTAGCATAAAGAGTCTGAAAAGGGGCAATTTTTATTGTTGTCCAGAATATAATCATCCTTTCAGGCTGCTGTTTGAGAGGTGACATGACAATTACGAAAGTGAGCTGAAACCCATGAAATAAATACAGGCTTCCCTAAACAAAATAAAACAATGTAATCCTCAAAATCCTCCTTGCAAAAAACAAAATATTCCCCTGATCATGTTTTACTAAAAGCATGGCTCAGTGGCACTAAAACAGTCGCTTTCTCTGCCTTGATCTGGAGCATTCAAGTTCATCTCCATCTTGTTAAGAACAAAATTATAATTAAAAGAAGAAGGTGGATGGAGGTATTTGGTTTACAAGGCCATATCCTTCATACAGATGAGTAATTAGAGTGCCCTAAATATGGTGGTTTGCCTTTATCACTGCAAGATGACTACCTTTCACCAGACGAACATGCAGAGCACTACAGGGCCTTAACACTTAAATTGTCACCACCAGCTCAAGGTGTTATTAACAGTCACATCAAAGGGAAAAGTTCCCACAGCGAGATCAGGAGCTGCACAGTCCACAGCTTGGCTTTGTTATTGCACTGTTGAGCAAAAAAACTCATTAAAGTTGCATTACAAGAAAGTAGCAATAAGACTTCATTATTCCTCTTCTAGCCCCCGCCCCTTAGAAAAAAGAATTAAGCACAAACAGCAACAGATGTTCTTTAAAATGAGTATGTTTCATTCAGATGCAGTCTGTGAACAGTGGGATATAGAAGAATTAAAATCAAGGTGTGAAAAAGATGACTCCTTGGATAGGGGAACATGCAATAGGTATATATATGTATATATACTAGAATGGCCTCATCACTATTGATTGTAATAAGTAAGTCACTTGAGGTAGGACAGAAATAAGATCAGGCCCATTTTACCACTGCAGAGTTGAGTCAGGAGAGGTAATGGGGCTTGTCGCAGCTGTGAAGAGCTGGCCCATCCTGAGGTATGCTCTGTGCTGAGAAATGCCCCTTTCCGAGGTGTTTGGGTTGTATTGTCAGGAGAATCGGATAGGCGACGCGCGGAATCATCCGAATTAGAAGTCTGTATTCCTTGGTGAGTGGCAGTCCTCTGAATTCCCTTCCCTTCTGCTTGCTTCCTCCTGATTTAGCGCACCCGTTCACCTTGGTGGCTGCTGTGATTTACTTTCACCCCTTTCTTGCATGCTTTGATCCAAGGAGCAGCCTGGCAGAGAGACGCAACTGGAGAGAGAGTCATCACAGTGCAAAATACGTGGTTCTTGAAATCATGCTAGGAGTTTAACGTGAGGTAAGTAACAGACCTGGACTTGTATGACAACCAGGCCTTGGTCTGTTTTCCTTTACCCCTTGATTGTTAACATCCAAACGAGAATGTGACCTCTGTGAAATGACTTAAGAGATCCAAATCTAGCCTCTATTGGGCAGGTATCCAGACTGCAGAAGTGAGGGAAAAAAACACAAACATTTACATAGGATTCTTTTAAATTATTTTGTAACAATGAACTGAAGTTAGTTAATTTTTTTAAACTTTAACTGGGTCAACAGATTAAAAGATCAAACATTTCTATTTAAATCTTTACCTAAATTTACCACCCTGGAAGTTCTGGATTTAGATATCTAAGTTTTGCCATCAAGTGCATAATATTTAAATCAAAGGTAATACAACCATTGATCTGCAGTAAGACAATATTAATATTAACATATAGCTTTTATAATTAACTTGCTGCCAGATGAAAGGGAACACTAGGGCCTTTTAGCACTGGTGATTAAAGTGAATGTAAACCTTTGAAAGCCAGATTTGCATGTACAACATGTTGCACTAATTCCAGCAGATGACTTGGAAATGGTTAGTGTGTTTGGAGTCACATTGTAAAGTTTTGGAGAAAAGACTTACTGACTTGTAGAGGAAATATCTGATCTCTGTTAGAATGTGGAAAATTTTAATAGTGTAAAATGTACCAGACTCATATTTTAGCTTAATTTAAGTTTTCTTGCAGGTCTTTTTTTTAGCAAAAATTAGTACGCTATTTCCACTGTCACATAGAATTTGAGCACTGTCACTGGTGCTCAGATTTAGATCAGGTTATGTCAAGTTGGGCACCTCTGTTTAACTACTACTTGTGAAGGGGATGAAGCCAAATACTTTGCTTTGGACTTTTACTATGCCAGAGTGATGCTTTCGCTCCTGTTTTCAAATTATGCTTTTGTAGAAATAGAGAACTCGAGACTTGAAAAAAAGATCCAATTTCAGGTTGAAAATTTGAAACGATGAATTTGCTTGTATCATTTGAGCTATCTCAGCACATCAAGTATGCAAAATGGTGATTTTGAAGGAAAAAGAGACAGTTTACTGTCTGGACAATTACTCCCAAAGTCAACAGAAATTAAGGGCCTAACTGTCTTCTGCACTTGTTTGATGAAAGGCTAGGGATATAAATTCCAGTAGCCTTTTCTTGTAACAAGTTCTAATGCTGTGAGGGGCCCATATGTGAATCTAGAATGTTTGTGCACCTTATCTTTGAAAATGAAGTTAACACCTGTGTTTGCATGGATTTCAGGGGCTTTGGATCCAGCCCAGTCACTATATTGCTCCTTTTTGATCCCTAGCCTTGTAACACTCAGTAAAGTAAAATGAAATGAGACCCTTTATTTGCAGTTCACACTAGTTGTGGATTGAAGAAACCTTCTGCTACTGAGCGAATGCACTTCCCTCTCTTCCCAAAATACTTTATGCTGCATCAACTATAGTCTGTCATCCTGCAGGCAGCAGAAAGCTGTCCTAAAAAGTACAAAGCTGGCATAAACTCCCTATTATTTACTCTGGTATGTTGAAAATCAGTCACAACTTATCCAAATAAAAATAATGCCATTGGGTTCATCTGACAAAGCGTACGTTCAGTGTTAATGACCATGGAGCCATGGTTGCAATGATTTTGTGTGACTTTGTATAAACCATTTAACTGCTCCCTGAAATGATTATAAAGGCTTTCCTGATTCCCAGGTGCAGTTTGAGGCTTAATTAACTAATGCCTGCAAAGCACTTTAAGATTTTAGATGAAAAGTATCACAGAAGAGCAAATATCATTATAAATGAAATATTTTGAGGGAAAAACTTTGAGCAGTGATTGAACTTTATTTGTATCTAGAGTATTCAACCTGTGCTGGGTGAGGACATACTTACTGCCAAAGGATATTTGTGGTTATATTGATGCAATGGCATGGTTTGCATGTTTACAAGCTATCTTATCTCTCTGTTCTACAGGAATAATTGAAAAGCCTAATATTGGACTCAAAACATAATTTGACATCATACTGAAACACTCTCAAAGGAATTTTCCTTCCAGCAGTGAATTTTCATAGTGATTATAAATTAGTCAAGTTATTTACATCTTTCACTCTCACTTCACTTAATGATAGTCAAATAAAAAAAACCCCTGCAAACTATTTTTCCTAATGTTTGATTTTCTCTGTATAATTATGCCCTAAAGGCTAGTTCTTTATACTCAGTCTAAAGCCCTTGATGAATGCAGAAAGGACAAAAAGGGGAAGAAAATATCCAAATCTTTATCATGGACTTTGCTTTTCAAAAAAGACGTATGCTGTCTTCATGTCATTCTTTTTCCTTGCTCTGATGGCTCTTCTGTTTTTTAAAGAGCGAGGTGATATCCTGAGGCTGGATGTCGTCTGGCCTTTCGGGATTAAAAATAAAAATTGAGTAGTAATTCCCTTATCCATCCTTATTACCAAATTTTTCAGGAGCAGAAATAATTCCTGCTGAATCATCAGGACCCTTTCATCTTTGCCTGATCTGCATGTTTACAATTACAAGGAAGCCAGAAACATGTAAGTATATGAAATGGAGAAAAATAGCAATATACTTCAAAATGAATCTACATGTGCTAATTATTAACTTTTCCTTGTTTTTTAAATCCAGTGAGAATTTCTCAACCATTATTAAAAAAAAAAAAAAAAAATTCACCTAACCTAACTAATTTTTCCCTTAGTGAAAATTCTATCACAATTTTCACTCTCGTTAATGGTACCAACAGTAACAGTTACTGTTTGTTAGATATCCTTTGATTTCTCATTATTTTCAGTTCAGGATGTCATTCTACTTGTACTGATTCATTGTATTTTTCCCTATGCAAAATAAGCACAAAATGAAGAGCTAAATAGAATTCTACATTTTCGAGTTCAGAAAAGCAGTAAGGAAAACAGGGTTTGCCCATCTTTTTAAGGGCTTCTGTATATCTGAAAGCATCTTGTTTGTCACTCGTGCTGCTCGTACTGCAATAGCATAAGACGTGCATAAGGAGCAAAGAGACTGGTAAATTCATGCCATCATCTTCCTAGTGCATTAAGATCCTCTTGCATGAAAAACATTATAAAATATAATGTATGATTAATACATTCTGTATACATATACTTCTAAGCCTCCTCATAAATCCTCCATTCTTAGAAGAAGCTAACATTTAAGAGACATTTGTAGTGTTGTCTGTTCAGGTTTTCTTAAATAGCACCAATGAGTTCCATAAGACTAAGTGGAAAATAATTATAACCTCACCAATATTTTAAAAATCTCATTACACTTTTTCTTTTCTTAAGATAAGTGATTTACAGAACAATAATTAAATGTCAGGAAGTGAATCACAGATGAGATACTGACATTTGATGGTGTTTTGTAAACAGACTAAATGAGTCCAGAGAGAAGTGGAAACTATTGATGTTTCCATAAAAAAATCTCCACAGAGCCTCTGGAAGGAGGATATGTTATTGAATGTAAATACAGGAGCCTGACCAAGGAGGACTGTAATCTATTAGGGAAAGGAAGTGGTTTTGATTCTCACTAATTTAAATGCGAAACTCAAGAGACTATTTCCCACCAGCCATCATCGCTTATAAAATAAGGATTATTTGCCCCCTTTCTCTCTCATCAGAGAAATCAGTGTGATTTTGCATCCCACGAATTTTGTGAAATAAGCAGTTAAGAGAATTTGAAAATTTCCACTTCTTTGTGATCTGCTTAGTAAAAAATCCATGTTCCAAACCAGTGTCAACAAAATGGACAGATGGGAGGGGAAGCTGGAAAGCTTTAAGAATTACTGATTGCTTTTTAAAAGTATATCAGCCATATGCACTTTATAAGAACTAAAATGTATATATGTTCTTAGCTTTTCTTTCCTATACTACCAAGTAGACAGAACTACATGGCTTCTTAGAGACCTTGGTTCTACTGCTGGTTTTCTGCCTGTAAAAGTTGAAATTAAACTGAAAAGCAAGGCAAGTGATAGAAAGACAACTTGAAACAACGAGGTTTACCTGTATTGTTTAGTGGCTAGCTAAGACCAGAGTTAGGTAAAGAACATGATTCTTGATTCCTTGATCACATTAAAGGAGGAAAATTAACTTTACCATATGAAAAAAAAATACAAATAAAACTCTGGTACAGAAAAACACACACAAATATGGGTAAAGTAATAAAAGAGGAGAAATGAAAGAAGCAAAAACTAGCATAATAAAATTGCAGCAGGAGGTCAAAATGTTGAAAAATAGTTAAGTAAAATAGTACGTGTTAGCAAATAGAATATGATCACATCTTGAAAGTACAGAATAAATGATGTAATAGAAAAAATATTGTCAAAAGAAATAAATTGTGAAAAACAATAAACATTCTACATTAAAATTATTAAAAAATAGCAAGGGAAGAACATGAAAGATGTAATAAAATAATAAAGTGTATTTTAACAGACTACAGTTTGGAAGAAACAAAACAATACGAGAAATGTATAGTGTGTGAAAGAAGAGGGTGACAAATGTTTAAGGAAGTAGTGGTGTGGGGTTTTTGTTTGTTTGTTTGTTTTTACATAATTACAGCAATTACTTCCCTGGGAAAAAAGAGCAATGGTTAATGAGCCGCAAGAGTGAGAAGGAAAAATAACTTTTTACTTGTTTCTCTCCTCCATCTCTTAATTTCGATTGTTTCCATCCCGGCACAACAAAGAAGAACCATTAGAGAATTCCCAATATGGCAGTGTGCAGGAACATCTCTGGACCATTGTGTCCACAGTGGCACAGGAGAACAACCTTCTCCAGGTACACTTCCCCCTACCCCGTTATGCACTGTATCTGCAGGGAAGAATTATGCAGACTTGTACAACAGTCAAGAACTGCCCTACTTTAGGCAGGATTTAACTGACATTTGAGGTACTATTGAATCTTTTTACTACTGCAAGAGTAATTCAAAAAACAATTCTCCTTGGTGTCAGTGAAATTTGTACAGCATTGTAGTGATAGCAAATATATCTACTGTCACAATAATATGTTTATATGTTGTCCAAGTAGTTCTTAGAGAATTCAGAACTGATTCAAATAAGTCCTTCTTCCAGAACTTCATGTATTATGATTTTGAAGGAGAAACCTCATAAATTTTAGCACAAAATCAGTCATTAGCTTGTCTGAAAAGGCTTATTCAAGTTTTTACTGATAGTTAGTTTTTGTGGTCATTGTTATATTTTTATCTATTAAGCCACTGTGCGGGATGCACAAAGAAGATGCTGCCTGAACTGAAGAACTAAACAATCTAAACCGAACACACAGTGTGTCAGTTGTTACTTTGACATGCATTCAGCAAATACTGTATGACAGCACAACAGGAATGTAAGGATTTGATTAATTATATGGAGTAATCTAATTGACTGAATTATTATTTTATATTAAGTTAGTGTAGCAAGTAGATTTGATAATGAAGATGTATTTTTCCCATTCCGACATCTATACTATAGATTCTGCAGTGCAATGCAATGTGTAATCAGTAGGCAAATAGGTCCTTTTGAAGACATTCCCTGAGAAAAATGAAATAGAGGGCACTGAAAATTCTGAATTAAGTCACTCTTTTAGCAAATAGTTCCTTAGGAATTAAGAGAAAACAGTGAGGAGTGCGTATTGAATGTATTGGCACAGCTCTAGAATGATGAGACTTAATTAAATGTTTAAAGAGTGAACTTCAATGCCTTTCCTGAATTAAGCCTTGAAAAGTGAGAAGGACCCTGTGTCCTCAGAAGCCTCTGGCTCAACCACAGAATTAATCTGAGGGCCTGGCTAGTTTCAGATACACAATGACAGCTACACACACAGGTTTAGGCACATGCGTAAAACAAAGAACATATTTTTGTGCATGTTGAATTACATCCTTTATCTTACATACCTTAGATAATGTGAAAAAGAGAGAAGATGGTTTTCTTTATGCTATCAGTCTGTTTTGTCTGTTTAGATGTAAGCTTTTATTATGAGTTTATGCAATATGCAGTACAATAAAGCCCTGGGCTAGGATGTTCAGCTGTTGCTGTTTAACAAAAAAAAAAAAAAAAAAAAAAAAGAAGAAGAAGAATATTTCATGCTACTTTTCATCCAAGCAATGCTATTTTTTCTTTTACAAAAAGCTTAAATTAATAAGGCTTATGTGCAGCTGTAATGGAAACGATGTGGTCATGCATCTTAAGTGGATTGAAACAGGGAGCAACATTCTCCGTGTCCTGAATGTTTCAAATTCACCGATGAATTGTGGCAGATGCCTGCATCCTTGCACTTCTTTGATCACAAACAGAGTTGAACATGGCACTAAGTCCCAACAGATACATAAAATCAAGTGTGTTGCTTATAGGGGTTTCTTTGCTTTCCTACCATTATTTTCCCAGAACAAAATACACGGTTGTGATAAAAAAAAAATTACATGGCAAAAGCTGCTTACTTGAGGGATTAAAAGTTAAATCTGTTTTTGTTCTAATTTCCTTCTCTTCTATTTCAAAATATCGAGGAAAAAAAGCTGATTTTCATTGTGTCCAAACTCACAGCAGCTTGATTTTTTTAGTATTAAATAGTAGAAATGTGGGCTTATCTCATAAGGTCCTTTAGTGGAAGAAGTAGGTCAGAGAGTTTCCAAAGAGGAATTTTATTCATGGGCGAGGTAAATGTTCTTGCAGTTTATTCTCTATACCTTCCCAATTGACTCAGACTGCAGAAAAGTTCATTTACTTTAATCGATATCACTTTACCTCACGCCTCAATCAAAAAGTACTTTCTGCAGTCAATAACAATTAAACAGACAGACATCAGAAATACTGATGGAGATGGAGCCAAAGGTTTATACTTGGTTACTTTCTCTTCCAAATATGTAACAGGACACCTGCTAACTATAGAACATTGTATTAGTAAATGTTCATTGGAGACAAAATCAGGTTTGGGCTGGAGTTTGCTCAGTTACACGAAGTGTAAATGCAACATCAATGGGACCACACAAGATTTACCCGACTGGAAATGACAAACTTGGCAGATAGGGCCAAATTAACTTTTTATAGGGATATTTACAGGAATAATTTACAAGGATGGAGGAATTGCCACTTACTTGAGATCCCACAGAAGTAATCTGTGGGATCAGTTGTCTTTTTTTTTTTTTTTTTTTTTTTTTTTAACAGTGAGGATAATGAGCGACCTGAATAATTTATGTAGAGATGGTGTAGTTAATTTGGCACATGAACTCTTTAAACAGAAACCATATGTCTCTCTAACAGGCAGTTCATCAAAAAGTTATATGGTTTACAGAGAAACTGTCTTACAACATTCTTTGGCCTATTTTATAGAAGTCAGGCTGTCTGGGTCATAGTGATCTATTCTAGCCTTTCTAAATCTATAAAATGCATCTTATCGCCAGTCTTCCCAGATACAAGAGAAAGGGGTTTTGTTACTGATCCAGTTCATACATTCTGAGACCACTCCACACGTCAGCCAAAGCATAGGAAATAGGGATGATCAGGCGGTTTACTTCAAAAGCACACTCCTCATCTGAACTAAAAGGCTAACCTAAAAAACAGTAGCATTCAATACTTGTGAATAGAGAACTAAAAAAAATAGATAAAATGAAGAGCAAAGGGTATATACCACATGCTTTGGGTGATAAACACACTGAGGGAAATTTGCTTTCCCATGTCAACCATATGTTGGGAGGCTTAATGCTATGTAGGCTTGCTAAAATCCTAAAATTAATAATTAGTTTGAAAACCTAACCATGAGGGTTTTTAAAGATACTTTAGGAAGTACTAGTACTGGTACTGCGATGTGTTAATTTAACTTGTAGTATACTCCTTTTGTAAAGCAGTTCCTTCAGATTATTATAGCATTCATTTTTATTACAATAGCATCTAGGAGTTATCACAGAAAATTACTTCCTTGTGCTGCTATCATACAACTAGAAAAGTATCTTAGAGCAATGTATTAATGCTGTATCTCATTCTGTTTATGTTATGTAAGATGATACACAATATAATAAAGGTCAGCAAGACTTGTAGCTACAATAAATATGAAAAAAGGACTGATTACAATTAGTTTATGCAATTTTAGTTCTTTTCTATTAATAGGGACTGGTTATCAACTGTCTACTTAAATCAGTTAGTTTATCAAAGCTGGGAATCTGAGTTCAGTCTACCCAGTTAAAAAAAAATTGTCAGGATCTGCTTGTTTAATGGTGCATAAACCCTTCCCCCAACTCAATATTAAACAATCTGTTCTGCATGAAAAATTTATTTAAATACTTTAAAAAGCAGAACTATATATTATATATTTATTATCCGCTCTATAACTGCCTTTTTGATCTAGTGACGGGATCATCAGGACATTGTCCTCACCAACCTTTCTGTATTTGAATTGAAATAAAAAGATAATAATGCAAAATTCAGTCAAGCATTTTCTGTATAACATTTCAAACTGTCATTTAAAATGTACAAACATTCCTGAGCAAGGGAGATTTTTTTTTCTTCTACCCTTTTATTCCTTTGTGATAACTTCCCAAACAGTTCCTTTGACAGCTAAACATGGTTTCTGACTTGTGATCAAAACTGCAAGACAACTCAGTCAATTCCTCCCCTTTTCTCTCTACATCCCCCATTCCTTTGCCATGCTTGCCCTATAAAAATCAAATCTAATGCCCCCATTAAAAGACACTAGTTACCAAATAAGTAATTATTTCTGCTATCACTCATAAAACCTTTGTTACCCCAGCAACGTATTTAACTAAGGTGAGGGGAAAGACTGTAATTGAAATGTATAGGAAATCTATAACGTGCAGATGGAAACACAAAGAGAAAGGAGTGTAACTGGTGTGTAATAGAAGCACCACCTTGTGAGCTTCTGATGACCTTTTAGAGAAAACAGCAATGATAATTATGTGCTGCAAGGCTGCAGAGCTTCTCAACAGAGAGAAATGTGTGAACGTGGATCTCACAAAGAATACTTTTTTCTCATGCTCTGCAGGCTACATCTAAATATCATTATTGTCCATTAAAAAAAAACCCTCAATCAAAAATGCCTTTATATTTGGTAATGTAGCATCACACTTCTGATGTGATGTTTCCTCCCATTATAAAGCCACTGTTTTTCTGCCTTAAATATGCATTTGAACATACATAATTTCTCTGAAGTCAAGAATGGAGGAGCTCAGAGATGGATCTTTGATTCAGTCCCATCCATAGCAACTAACATGGCTGGCATTATGCAGTAATTTCTTTTTAAAGCTCCACATTTAATATTCTTCATTTAAATCCCTCTTCTGTTTGTCTAGAGCGAGCTAAGACAGGTAAAGCAAGTTAATTAAATCTTCTCTCATTGACAGTATGATGAAATCTTAATGCCATTGTTTGAGAGCTGATGTGTCTTCTTATCTATTTGTTTAGAGTCTGTCTGATGCAGTGAAATGTCCTGTTTATTTGATGGAAGGAATGAGAAAGGTACTCTACAAAGGAGCAAGGTCAGTAATTTATAGGGTACGTTTAAGTGAGATCTGGGTCATGGCACTTCTAAACTTTTTTATTAGTCACTGCATTCTGTATTTCATGCATGCATTGTTTTCGTCATCTCTTTCACATTTATTATTTCATGGTAAGAGGAAGCAGACTTAGAGATTCATGTGTGTATGGCAATGCAAAAATATTACGGTGAAATAATAATGAAATAGTACTAGCATCATAATATTACTTCAGTAAATTGTGAGTAGTAAGTAATGCCAGTAAAGGGGCCTTTGTATCAATATAACATTAAGGCTAGGGAATTTATTAATCTTGCAGTAACTATTAAGAAACAGAACAGTGCAGAAACTTTATACAAGGAGCTGTTACTCCAGCTGTACTGCAAACTGCAGAAAGGTTTTTCAACTAACTGGTGAAGCCCCCTTGCATACAACCCTCCCCACCCAATACAATCATACAAAGCAGAGGACCATCTCTTTCCCCACCCTTATTTTTTATATTGCACACATGCTGCTTTAAAATAATACCTGTGTATTTTACATTCTGCTTCGGAATACTGTTAGCTGTCAGTGAGACTTTTTTTCAAATGTTTTATTCATGTGTCACTTGTCTGTTCATTTGCTAAGGGTTTACAAATGCTTCATAAATTATTAACAGTCCTGATACCTACTTCTTTTTTGGTTGTTTTTGTTTTTTTAAGGAGGTATTGGGAGGGAAGAGAACAGTACAAATTTAAGAAAGCAGAGAGTAAGATGGGAATTAAATAATTCACGTCCACTTACTGCATATTCTAGCCAAGTTAATTTTTAAAGGAAAACAGTTATAGCAGAGACAATTGAATTGTTTCCAGTCATTTCCTAAGAGTACAGAACACCTATGTTTTCTCCTGAGGCATGTAGTATGCTAAGCACATTAGTTTGTACGCTCTCAAGAAAGAGAATGTGCACAAGATTGTTTGAAAACAAAATAAAAGAATGTATTTACCCCTGTCTAGCAACTTGAAGTGAAATTCAGTGCTGTGCAAAGGGCTTGGTTCAAGGAATGAACATGACCATTGCAGTAAAGGTGCAAGAAGAGATGTCTTCTAGCCTCTGAATAGATATGAATTTTAATGCTTAAACAAATAAGCATTTCTAATGTGATGCCTTACTTTCACACTCATATATCTTTTTTTGAGAAAATTCTGTTGCTTTCCCCTTGGTACAGCTGTACGAGTAGGCATACTGGCAAAACTAAGACTTAAATTCTAATATCTCTGAAAAGGAGGGGTACAGATTTCCCATCTCCCTCTGTATAATGGTAGTACCATCATGCTGGGAGAAATGCGAACCTTTGTCTTGGAACAGACCTGCAGAATGAAAACCGAAATACCTGTTTTCAGCATCTAGGTAACAGTCACTCATGTCCTACATGTTCCACAGATAAACAGGCAAGAATAAGTAATTCTTTGTGGCTTTTTTTCCTAGAATGCAAGAAAATTATGAAATTTATTTTTTTCTTTTGTTGGTATTTATTATTATTGGTATTTATTATTAATGCATTTACAAATGGTTTAAGAGCTGCTATTTCCACAAAGAAAACAAGAGAGCTTTTTGTTTCTCCAAAAGAATAAACCTAAAAGGAAATTTTGCAAAACTGACTGAGGCTTGGACTACAGGAATACCTGCCTTTCCACAGATGCCTTTAAAGCTGGTCTGTTCGCTTGTCCCTTTGAAAATTGTTCAGGAGCTTTGCAGCTCTCGATTCTGAAAGCCCTGTTTTGCTGAACAAATCAATACATAGGATTTCTTTCTGCAAAGCCCTTTGAAGCTAGAGCAGTTGTCTTGATGGGCTCTGGCCGGCACCCAAGAGCACAGTCGGTTATCTCATCTCACCAAAACACAGTACGGGACCAAGCGCGGGCTGGCCCAGCTACCAGCGCTGGTGCTGGGCGGGATATTTGTGTGTCTCACAAAGTAGGGCTAGAAAATACAATAGCAATTAAGGAAAACCCTAGCCTGTTTTTAAAAGTTAACAGTGGGCTTTAAAAGGACTTCAGGGAACAGTACATTAGGCCTAAGGATGGTTAAATGGATCCTAACAAGCATTGCGCATCAAGTTCTCTGTGCTAAAACATTGAAATTAAGGACTGGAAACAGAAGGTAAATGCTGGCCTCCGCACTTTTCTCTGCAGCTGTGTAACGAGCTGCCTCAGGACTCTGAGGGAGGCAGGTAAAGGTGATGGCTGGCTATCTCCCAATCTGTGAGGCCCAGCCTCACAGCAAATGCCCCTGCAAGGCGCAGCCTGGGAGAGAGGCAAGTGCTGGTGCGTGCTGCAGTGCTGCGCCTTCCAGCAGGCCCCGCCCCTCTGCCTGCCGTAGCCAATGGGGGGCCACGGTCCCAGGCTCTCTGCCCTGCCCCAGCCAATGGAGGGGGGGCGCAGCTTTCCTGCCCTCAGCAGGTGCAGCTGCAGCCTCACCTCAGGGGCCATGCCCAGAGGTCCCCTTCATGTCTCTGCTTCTAGAAGCTTCCACTGTGGCTATCTCCATTTCCCTGCAGCTCAGGGGTGTGCCAGGTCCCTATCCTGAGCTGTGCTTACCTCACCCAAGTAAGGAGGAGCCCTCGAGGTGCAGCGAGAGGTAGAAATCCCTCTTTTATGATTTTTTTTCTCTCAGCCTTATTTGGGTGGCTCGAATGGCTTCTTGTATCTCTTGGGCTTGGCTGACTGGAAGAAGGAGCCTGAGACAACCCCAGCAGTGCTGCAGGCTCAAAGGTCACCAGCCAGGCCGCAGGAGGACAAAGTGGCAAAGGTTTTCTGTGTGGAGGATAAAAGAGGGGATGAAATGATTTATTCAATGCTCGTGTTTTTCTTGCTACCAGAATGCAGTAGTTTAAAGCTGCTTAAATGTGTTTGTAGAGGCTGTATTCATCTGTTAGACTAATACATGGATTTCCTTTCTGACTGCTCCCTGCAGTGTACAGGAGAGGGGTGATCTCCACTGCAGCCTGCTCCATGTTACATTTACTATTTTCTTAAATCAACAGGGAAGTTGGAATTTGTCTTTACTCCGAGCCATATTCATATTCAGCTTCCATGCTATAGTCTGTCTGTTATCAAATAAAAGGCCTGATTTCATAATCATTTTGTAAGAGACAAAAATGTCAACACCCACTTCTTTTAAATTTAAGCAGTTCTGCAGTTAAGTAGAACTGTGTTTATTATTTCACTCCAAGAAATGTAATAGACTGATTTTTTTATATGTTAGATGTCTAAAATTTCCCAAAATATGTAGTAAATAATCTCAATAAATAGCAAGGAATATTTCTTTCAGAAGATGTACACAGAGTTTAATGAAGCGCACTCTGTCTGGCTTGCAGAGTTTGGCCTACTCCTTTCAGTAGGAATTGGAGTAGTTGCCCTGCCTGGAGTGTGGTTTGAATTAGTGATGCAAGAGAGCATCTGGATAGACCTTCAGTACAAGTTGCAAGCTTGAGTTCCTGCTGGTTAGCTCAGGAGGTCTGTCATGTTTCTCTCACCCACTCTGCAGTTTTATTACTGACTAGAAATGCAGCCAGACTTGGGGTAATGATGATGAAGTTGATGGTGAAGTTGATTTGTCTTACCCGTAGTGAAGAAAGGACTTGCAGAAATGAGTTATTAAGCTAATCATCCAAATTAGAAGTCTGTATTCCTTGGTGAGTGGCAGTCCTCTGAATTCCCTTCCCTTCTGCTTGCTTCCTCCTGATTTAGTGCACCCGTTCACCTTGGTGACTGCTGTGATTTACTTTCACCCCTTTCTTGCATGCTTTGATCCGAGGAGCAGCCTGGCAGAGAGACGCAACTGGAGAGAGAGTCATCACAGTGCAAAATACGTGGTTCTTGAAATCATGCTAGGAGTTTAATGTGAGGTAAGTAACAGTCCTGGACCTGGACCTGTATGACAACCAGGCCTTGGTCTGTTTTCCTTTACCCCTTGACTGTTAACATCCGAACGAGAATGTGACCTCTGTGAAATGACTTAGGAGATCCAAATCTAGCCTCTATTGGGCAGGTGTCCAAACACAGAAACTATCTTTTAACTTGACATTAATTAGTTTTCTTGTTAGCAATTTCTGAAATGATGCCATCTCTAGGGTGAAATATAGCAGCTAATTAATAGAACTTAATTTATACAGTGCCATTGTGATACCCCTGCTAAAACATAATCACAACCACAGCAATATTAGCAGAAATTTAAAAAAAAATCTAGGTGACAAAGCAAAAAAAAAATTAATATTATTGTTATTTGTTTAAATTCTGCTAGATTTGCTAGTTTTTACTGGCACAAAGGAAAATTGGCATTATTTTTGTTATTTTTAGGTGCTGCTGAGCTTGTTGCTAAATTTAAAATGATTGCCTTCAACTTCTAAAGTCTAAATTTTTCATTTTAGCTTAAATTATTTTTTATGATATATTTATATACTTTTCAATTACCTTTTAGACTTGTAGGCAACCAGTTGTTATACTGGAGGATTTCAGCATTAATATTTTTAGTTTTGAAGCTTCACTTTATTTGAGATTCTATAAATAAAGTTCTCATGAAGTATTTATGCACCCTAACCCAGCTCAGGGAAAGAGAGAGAAGCTATGGGTAAGTAATGAAGAATCAGATACTATTTGTTCTTTTACGTTTTTAAAAAGGGAGAATGCAATTTCAAAACTTTCTGAATTTTTAAATCCTACTGTTAAAGGAAAAGAAAGACTTAGTCATCACATAAAACCAAGATCCATTCAGTGCTGCTGCACTTCATAACTCTTAACTCTTTTTTCACATTGGTATATATTTGATATTTTTGAAATAAGTTGTGTCTGGTTTATACCTATAGCTAATTCTGCATATACATAAGCTCTCACATTTCCCCCTCCTGTGTAAGTGCATCTCTCATATATGTACACATATACATGAATGCATATATTTGTATTCATACACACTCGTATGTATAGCTGTTTATCCACCTGCTAATTTCTCTAGCTGCATCATTAAATATATTTTGTACCACAGCAATTCATCATCTCCTTACTATGATGATATCACCCATCCTCTACTTTTTCACTGATGTTTATTCAGCTTCTGAAAATTTGTAGAGATGGCTTTGTATAGATATCATGCAGTCCTAATACCAATGAAAACTCTCTTCTGTTTCAAATATATCTAATATATATGCATGATTGACTGGCATATATGTAGCACGTATCATGGTAGGAGGAGATATAAAATGCTTTCATAGTTTCACTGTGCTGATTTGTGTTGAAAATTGCCTTCCTAATTACGCAGTGCCTT
The DNA here is from genome assembly GCF_036370855.1 of Dromaius novaehollandiae. Lineage (NCBI taxonomy): Eukaryota > Metazoa > Chordata > Aves > Casuariiformes > Dromaiidae > Dromaius > Dromaius novaehollandiae. Next base: position 7,335,376 of record NC_088123.1, read on the forward strand.
TCCCTCTGTAAGCTGCTATCTCAAACTTACACCGGTAAGTTCTTTATATCAGGCGTTACCATCAATTTCTTTCCCTCTTTTTTGGCCTGAATTTGCAAACTGCTGAACACCTTCTGCTTTTATTTGCTCCAGTGAGAGCTGAGCTCACAATCCCTTTCTAGAATTGGACTTAAAATGTTGCAACTCTTGGGGGGGAACACAGACGCACACGAAATTACGTATCTTGAGACAGTATAAATATCATTCTCATACACAGGTATAACTCTATGAATGTTCTAAAAAACTTTATTTAATTGGAATTTAGGTTTTAATTTGCATAACATTTTCTGTGTCTTTCAGCTTCTTCCACTGTTTTAGATTTTTACTTTAGGGCTCCTTTTTCCCTAGAGGGTGTTTTTGATGACCCTTCGCTGTCTTCTAAAGACGTTTATCCTACACTCATTGAATATAATTTGATTTAGTCCTGCCCCCACCCCTGTTTTATAAATGTTTCTGAAACACATGGCTATAACAGTAAGCTATGATTCAGCACATTTCCATCACATAAAAATCAAATTTCAGTGTCTCTGATTACTCCTTATTGTACTGAGATCAATAGATGGGAGAACCCTGAACCTAGCAGCGTGCCAGAGTGCCCGACATGTATTCATAAGAACAGTCTATAAATTCAATAGAAATACTAGGTTGAGGGGGCATTCATGCTTTGAATAGCAAGGGATTTTTTTGAGCTTTTTCCACCTTGCTTTACACAAATTGGTTTTCTAAAAAGGCTTTGAGTCCTTCAGAGTTTGTACTTTGTAACTGAGTAATAGAGAGATGTAGATAGTTATACAATATCTACCAAAATAATGATTCCCTATTGACTGAATCATGCTTCATTTATATTCCCGATTATAACATTAATTCCAAATTTCACTTGTTACGATTGCATTCCCAGTCTGATTTTCTATATTGTACAGTTTGTGACATTGCAATATATTATATTTTAATAGAAAATTATTTTATAAATTAGACTGATACATACTTGAGTGAGAGGAGGCCACATTATCTTTTTATACTCAGTGGTATGAATTGGGAATATTCTTTTGATACAACTGGAACTAATGTAGATTTGCACTGGTTCAAATAAGAGGAGGATTTGTCCCTCAGCATAAAGATGAGCAGGAAGAATACTGTGTCAATATTTGCAGTACTAGACATCACTTTCATAAATAGGCTGCTGTGCCTTATATTTGGTTCGTTTTTTGCATAAAGTTTTTCAACAGATAACTGAGATAAAAGATGGAATTTTGTCATGGAACTGAAGGAATACATGCTTTTCCAAGTTAGTATTCCATTCAGGACAAACTGTTGGCTTTGTACAGGAAAACAGAAGCCAAATCTTTGTGTAAGTCAGTGTAGCTTCTTTAAATCTTTTCTTTCCAGTTCTTGCCAGGGTTATTTTTGTCCTTCAAATGTTGTGAATTAATATTTTTACAGAGCCTTGAAGGTAGTCATGTTGGTGTTTTATTCACAATATGCATCCTGTATCCTTGCTCTGAGGCACCTGTACTTCATATTGGATGAACTCCATCTTTCATAGGAAAGCAAACTCTGTTCTTATATACATAAGGCTCATTCAGGCTTTACTTCCTCTCTGCAACAAAAATGAACGTCATCTATATTGCCTGACAAATCAGTGCTCCACCTTCTTTTTCAGAAGAAATATAAGTCTGCAAGAATATACAGCATAAAAATCATTTAAGTGCTAGCTGCTGAAAGTCATAACATAAACCTTTCTGCTTCTGTGCAAAAATTCAGATAGACCTATTTTTATTTATTCTAACACTGGCTCTGAAAACCTCTTACAATTGTGTTACAAAAATGTATCCTGTGATGAATTTGTGCATATGTATGGGAGGTGTGGAGAAGGAACAAGGATACTTTCTTTTGGAAGGATTACATCTTTCTCTTCCATGGAGTATAATGCTCTTTCAGATACACAAAATCATAAGCCTCCTACCAAATGGAGCTTTGTAGTAGCTGGTTTAATTTTTCTTGAAAGTTTTGCTATGGGATATTTTAAAAAGTACATTGCTGTTAAGGTTTCAGAGCAACACTTCTGTTTCATGTGAATGCTGGCAAAATCCAAGCCTGACATATCCTTCTCTACAGTTTCTAGCACTGGTTTCAGGCAAAGCCATACATAGTTAAGTGCACATTGAGATGACACCTCTGACTGCAGCTATTAATGACTTACTAGTCTTGAGAACATGTTTTGGTTTTGCAGATGATTACAAGTGGCAAGGAGGCTTAATGCTGCTGCATGACATCGTACAGTGTGATACTGATGAGCTACCTGATAGGCCTGACAAAATAAAAACAACCTTGATTTCCACTTACATGTTATCGCTGGCAGCTAGCTGCTGAAATGAGACTGCATTTCACAGGTTATTTCTATCAGTTAATTTACAATAACTTAAAGCTTGTGATGTACCCACTTTTTGAAATGAAGGACAACATGAAGTTTTTCTCGTCACCTCAAAGTCATGTTATAAATTGAGATAATTAGTTGAGAATTCATTCAGTTCCTTGCATACATAAGTGCTTGAATGAATTTAGACGAACCTGTGAGGATTTCTACATTTCTATTAGCTTAACCGGAAAGGTAGAGTACTAATACCTTTTATCAAAGGCCAAAGATAGCCTGAAACTGGGTGTTAGAATTTCTGAGTTCTTCATTCCCTGTGTAAGGAGGAAGAGGCAGTGGTCTGAGCTTCACCATAGATGGCGTGCCAGTGTACAGTTCTGCTGGATCTTGTATCTCTATTAGGTGTTAAAATAGACCACTGGCTGCATGATATTCTGCTAGGCCTGGGAGTCCATGGTTCTGGGAATGAAAATCATTTCCTATGTATATTATCACCTGCAGTATCCAATTCAGCATAATACAAAGGTGAGTCTCCTCCTGTTTGTTAGAAACATATGCCTTGAAAATGAGCGAATGCTGTGGACCCTGTCTGCTGCAGTGATGGCTGTAGCCCAGTAAGTAATTATTTAGTCACTGTACTAGAGCTAAGTATTAGTCGTCTTTACTCCTAATGTGCAAAGTGTTTAGTAAGAAGACAATAGTTAGATAAAATAGAAGACAATACTTAAAAAATACAGAGCAATGCTCTTCTATCCTGAATTGTCACAGGGCTCAATAGTCTATAGATCGTGTAATTATTTCATTCAGGAGCACAATAAAAGTCAAATTATTTTCTGGGAGACAGCTATATACGGCAATCTAGTTTACTGCTGCCTCCTACTGACCATATTAGCATTGTAATATTGGTTCTGCCATTTCTGGGATTCTGGTGGTGGATTTCATGTAAATATACATATACATACATATACAGTCTATATTTATTGCATCATTATAAAAGCTGAGTCATAAAGCTGAGTCTAAGAGAAATGGGTTTGTAAATGTTCAAAGTAATGTGCAGTGGTAATGGCTGTAACTTCAGATGCACCACATTTTTCTCCTTGTTAAAGAAGATTTTAGTGGTTATATTTTCAAAATACCCTCATGGGATTTTAACTGTGTAGATCTCATTAAATCAAGAAAAATCACATCCCTAACAGCAGAAAAAGGCATATTTTATCATTAAATTGTAGGAGTGGGCCTCAGGGGCAACTCTTGGTTCATGGTAATCTTGGGCATTTTACTCTCTCTGCGTCTCAGTTTCTCATCTCTGAAGTGAGGTCAGTAACATTTCTGCTCTCTCACCTGTCATCTGTTCTTCTCATAGACTATTTGGGGCAGAATCTATGTTCTAAAATACTAATGCACAATACTTGCCCCAGTGGCTTATGTTGGTGTCATTAAGTGCTACTGCAAATTAAATAATATTGTAAGATTAATCAGCAACAATTAAACTGTTTTGTATACAAAATGTGATTTAAGGATAGGTACATATTTTTATAAAGACTGTTAGTTAAACCGTTAAAATTTTTCAGAGCCGATATTCTCAACTTTTTACAAATTGCAGAACTGAAGTGCACAAAAATAAAGAAAATTGGTTGCAGATATAAAATATTTCTGACCACCTCCTAGATGTTTCATATCAAACAGCTGGTGACTAGCTCTTATCTTTTTTTCCACACTGTTGTTATTTTCATACTCAGTATAGTGGGAGACTGAACAGGCTAGACTCAACAAAAGTGTGCAGCCTGAAGGACTGAGTCTCATCTTCCGTAGAAATTCCTATAATGATGTTCAGCACTGATTTTGCACATCCTAGTAATTCCAGATTATTGAACAAAGAAGGGAAACCCTGATGAAAATGATGGGATATTGTATTGCAGATTCATGACCAGGGCAAGTATGCTTCGTGGAAGAGAAGAGACAGGAAATAAATTTAAACAGTTCAAATTAAGCTATCCAGAAATGAGGAAAACATGTACTGATCCATGTTCTGCTTTGCCACTCCGTCTCTGATAAGTTTGACATAGGATTAATTCCATTTATGCTTATATACAAAGCATACAGTCATTGTATTCTGTGCTCAATTACTCAGGAAGCTTTAGTAAGAGCTGCTCTTCTGCTTTTCACAACTTACTGTCTTGCTGATCTGACTATATTCAATCTAATTAGAAGCACAGTTTAGAAACTTGGAAAGTCTGAGTCTGACTGCTTTGTACCAATCTAGGTGATTTACCGATTTTCACACAGTAAAAAACACTTGCTAGGGACCTTTTCTTTTGGATGAAGTTGATATTCACTTTACAAAGAATCACAACTTTTTCCATATTTAGCACTTCTTCCCATTAAATGTAACAGTAGATATCTTTCACAGAAGTTGCCAAATAGTTCATAGAGAATATGTTCACCAGAATGAATTTCCTTTTCTGCTTACATATAGTCCACGGAAGACATTAAATATCTGCAATTAATAAACATATTTCTGCTTACAAGAAACAGACATTACATATGAAAAGGCAAAGGAAAGTGTCAAGTATCTGAGCAAAGCACTCTTTTTTTACACTACCTGCACGCTCCTCATTAATGTATAGTCTAAAAAAATTCAGAATTCTAAGTGGACCTTATTCCGACAGCACTTTGCCAAGTCTGGAATTGTTTTTTGTCCCCATTTTACCTAAGGCAGAGTAACATAGAAGTTAAGTAAGATTTGCACAAGGTCACAAGAGAAATTAGCTTTTCTTCATCTAGACTTATAGGTCTTACAGAACCATACTTCTTCCTTGAAGTTGTTTCTTGTCAAGTGGAAGAATCTCACGAACATTTTTAGGTACCCATCTTTAAATTAGAAGAGCTGTTGGATACAGAAGAAGCAAGGGATATTAAGAAAACACAGTTGGTTTCATCTACTATAAATGTGCCTGGGGGTTGGTATAGCCACTGATGTGCTTTTTTATTGTTATTATCCTTTCTTGTCCCCCTGCCTTCTTTTTCTGCATTTCTTCATTGCTACAGCCTGTCTGCATTGGCTAAATCAATCTCTCCTGTCCTTCTGTTTTTTATTAAAACCATTGTTGCCTTTTGTTGTATGTCCAGAATTGATCCCTTGTGATAGGGAAAGGTTGGGTGGAAGGAGGGCCATAAATAGAGTAAATCACAGCCAAAAGAGCGTGATATTTAACAGCTTGGGTTTGCAACAGTAAAGGGCAAATTCGCAGGTGTCACACAGAGTGCTTTCATCGCCCAGAGGGGCAATTCCAACAAGGACTGCCTGCTGCAAAGTACAATGGTGTGAGGTGATTCGTGGGTCACCTGCACACAGTTCTCATGATGGATTGCAGAAACTTTCTCTTGTACTGATCTTAGCTATATCCTTGCTGCCTGGGGTTTTCTGACAGGCCTTTTCTTCTGCTAGTAATGGACTCTTGCCTCTTGTTCAGTATCTTTTTCAAGCTAGTTACAGAAAATCCCCTGTGATCTATTGCATAGAGCTGGCAATCCAAAAAATCGTGCCTATGGTATACTTTATTCTTTGCTCTCTCCAAAGCAGTTGACCCTTTCGCAACATAGGTAGTTGGATTTATGTACACAATATGCACTTTGTAGATAATGCTATTGACTGTACCCTCACCTACTGAGAAAAAGGAATCCAGAAGGATAGATGGGATTTCTGGTTACTGGGAGGAATGTGATTAACTGCTTGATGTAATGCCCACTGAAGTAAGCAGAATGGTTCCATCTAATTCCTTCCGTTGGATGTTGGATCAAGCCTTTTTGGACTGGACCTTAAAAACTCAGACAAATTTTAGTAATAGCAGAATTGCAGGGAGGAGAGAGATAAACTTCAGATATCACATATATCAGGGTAAAGCTGAAATACCAAAAAAGTCTTTGTAGCAGAGACCATTAATAGAATTTGACCACTGAATTCTTGCCCAGGCATCATAGACTACAAACAAAAAATTAACCGGCTTTAACAGTAGAAAGCTTTTGTCCTTCAGTTGACTGCGCACAAATATGCACCCACAGACATGTGCAATTTGGTAATGATTTACAGTCAGAATGTTGGAACTGGAGTCACTCAAGATTTAGATAATGTACATCAGAATTTAAACCCTTGGCATAATCCATGGATAAGAAATGACATTGTTTTTGTTACAGCAACTTCAAGGTATCCACAGTCTACTGATCTGTGGCAGTAAGCACTTTTTTTTCTGAATAAAGAGAAATTATAGAGGCATAAAGAGACACAGTTCAACTACTCTTCAAATATTTCATTTCTGCAAAACTGATGCAGCTCGGAACTCCACACCAATTAAAAATAAGTGAATTACAACAAAAAATCAGCTGTGAGAACATGGACTAATTGGACTGGAAGGGGAAAAATAATAAAGTGGGTACATATTTTGAGAAGTGCTTACAACAAATAAAAAGGAGAGAGGCTTTGCAGCCTCTCCATTTTCACTTTATATAGAGTGATGCTTAAGGCAGGGTGATTCATGTGATGAAATAGAGGATCTGAGCAGATAATAGTTTGCCAATTCCCTGAGCTGCTTGCGGGACACAGAAGGTTGTTCAATTAATCCCTCTTGTTTGGATTAATCATGCCCGTCTGTTCTACAGGAGAAGCAGAGACCAAACAAGAGCAAAAGAGATTCCTCTTCAGAGGAGTTTCCCTCAGAAAAGAAAGACTTTGAACTAAATCAGTATCCTAAATGCATGCAATAATATTCACAAATAAAAATCCCTCTTCTATTCATCTTCAATCTTTATCATATATTGATTAAAATAGATCATACACAGTAAGTTTTTAAGCTCTGATATATTAGTTATCATAATCTCAAATTATCACCTTTGTATTTCAGCAAAGCTTTATGCAGCACTCTTGCTTTCATCTTGAATCTCAGAGACATTCTATTTGTACTACTTCCATTGTATCTTCCCATAACTGTTTTGCAGCTTTTTCCATGCTGTTTTCTTTTTTCAAAGACATAACTCTTCTTTCTTGGATGTTGCTCTTATTTTCTCTTGTCAGAAATCCACGAAACTCTTAAATTTTTCTTCATGATTATAAAGGAAAGCTGGAGAAGAACTTCATAAACCAAACCACCAACTGCAAAACCAATTCCAAAGTTCATGACCAAGGTTACGTTAATGGATAGATACAGAAATAAATAGATTGACAGAATAAATTTCTATTCTGCAGACAATTTTCCTTCAAGGCAGAGAATGAAACAAAGAATGAACCTTCTATGATAGATACTAACAATTGTGTTACTTCATTTCTTAATATGACATCTGAGTACATGAAAGGTTAGGGAAGTGTAAGAGAAGGCAGGACAAGAGTAGACAAGCGGTTTTTTTCTGTGTTGTGGTTTTTGTATAAAAAAGTATAATTACTACCGTTTGCACCATTATATACACATTTTATAAGAATTTACCGCTCTCCTTTATGTCAAATTGCTAGTGCTGGTGCACAGTTGAAGAGGATATCCTTAACATGGAAGCTTTACATGGAATGCAAATGATTGTATTCTTTAAAGACTCTCTCAGACCCAACCTTACTTTACCTTCATTAATTGCAAAACACATTTAGGCTTTGGCAAACTGGAAGACTGAAAAAGCAGTGAAAATCTATCTTACAGATCACACTCTCATCAAACACGTTTTGAAGGTTGGAAAGAAACAGTTGCATAAATTGTTAAAAATATTCTTTTAGCTTAGTTCTTTCCCCCATCACTCCCATTTTTGTGCATATATGCACATACACGCACAGATGCACAAACTTAGATTAATATAACTACCTGAAGCAATACTAAGCTGCTGAATATTTTATGAGCCTATGGAAGGTTAGTCATTATGCATGTTCCTCAGTGTGCCTCATTCACAGCTATTTACAGCTAATTGCAGCAGGACCCTAGAAGGCCCACAGCCCTTATCTGGAATAAAGTCAGACAGAACTTCTCTTGTAAACACAGAGGGGTGAGGGGAGGATTGCCTTGGGTGTTATACTGTCACAGAAACCATAATGTGAGAGTCCTTGCATCTAATTACAAAGGAGAATAAATGATTAAAAACTACTTAAAATGTGCTTTACATTTATTAAAAAAAAAAGGAATAAAAGTGGAAGTTCATCCCCCAAGGATAAAGTTTTATATCAGGACAAGGTCAGTTCTCCAGCATTTGAAGTTTTTAAATGAAGGCTTGCTATCTTTCTGAAAAAATAGTTTAGCTCATACTTCAGTTTTGAGCTAGAAACAAAAATTAATGAATGAAGCTGTTACGACCTTTGTTATTCCGTGCATTAGTCTAGATGATCATGCTGCTGCCTTTCAGCCTTAGAGTTTATGAGTCCATGAATCTTAACAACATGAAAGTGTATTTTCAGCAGTATAGGGAGCTTTGATTCCCACCTGCTCAAAGTCTTAAAATTGCATACTTTTGTTTCCATTTCTTTATCTGAATACTGAAAATTGTGAACAAATTGAAAAAAATTTCACAAAATGTAGTTTGATTTAGAAGTTGCTTTTGCATCAAAAATATCCCAATGAAACATGCCAAGTGCTAGATGATCTCATGCAGAAAAATATTTTTATGTTTCCATTATTTCAGTGGAAATATTCATATGGAAGATCAGTTTTGAAACACTTGTTCTGCTTTTGAACTGTTGTCATAGGAGTAGAAAGAGGCAGTTATTCCTTTTGAATTGTCTGGGTCATCCCATTTTTCAGTATTAGCCAGAATTTCAAAACATCCAGTACCCTTCAGCTCCCTTTGTTCTGGCTTTTCAGGATTCATGCCCCTGCGTTTTTACCTTCAGCCTTCAGTACAGGCATTCACACCACATGTCAGTATATAGAAGTATAAAAGTGGCACTGGGTCAAAATCAGGCATGTAGTTTATAAATCAGTCGATAAGGTTCCTTGAGGCCTGTGTGATGCTTTTGAAATGAGGGTGCTACAGAAACATAAGCTCAAGGGCATTGTGTTGTGACATACGAAAGAAAGGTTTCTGTAGTACTGCTCTAATTTATTTTAAGTGGATTTGCCCATATTCCTCATCCCTCATTTTCATCCTTGCTTCCTTATGGGAGCTCAGAGGTTTGTATCACAGTGTCTATTCTTGCCACATTTGGTCTGAAGGCTTAAGAGAGAGTCAAGAGAGGAATAAAGTATTGGCCAAGCAGGGGCTGAATTTTCCCTTGGGGAGACTTGCCTCTTTATTGGCATAGCTCATGTTGATAAGAGAGAGGTGTGATTCTCACGTTTAATGAAATTCCTGTAACTCGAGGCAATCATTTAACATCTGCTGTGTAGTAAAGATGCATTGAAGGTTATTCTGTGCACTGTGTTCGGGTAAAAGGACCCCTTAGCGTCCTTCCCTGTGTAGCAGAAAATCAGCATCTGAAAATGATACCAGCACCCGTTTAGGAAACTAAACCAAACCACATGACTGAAATATTTCCTAGCAGATAGAATGCCTATTGCCTAATCTTGTAAGCAGTCCCACTTCCAACTTTCAAGGGGTTGGTGTCCTATAGAAATAAATCAAGTCCTGACAAACTGTAGTTTAGCAGTAACAAGCACCCTGTGTTGGAACTGCATGATTGGCAACCATGATATATTTCTGTAATTACTATTGACTCTGGGCAGGCTTTAAATGGTTTAATATATTGCTAGAGCAGTGACATTTTGATTAGTTTAAAAAGATGCATTGCATATAACTTTCAAATGCTGTAGATTTTTGGTGCCTTTTTTGAGACAGGTAAGAGTATCTTGCTGAAGATTACAGTGACAGAGTTAGCAACCACTGTTTTCCTTTTGCCTAAAAAATTCTGTCTATTAGAGGCAGAAGTGGTGGCTCTTGCTATGATCTTGCTCATCTGTCCATAATTTTCCGTCCACCACAGTTGCTTATCTCTCTTTTTTCTCTGTGCATATATTATTATTGTACATTATTATTATGTATACTATACTGTAGCAAACGATACAGTAGCGTGAAGAGTTGCCCAACCAGGTGTTGTTTCTGGGGAGTAAGATTTTTTGACAGCAATGGGATCTTAGTAAACGCGTGCATTAATATGCTCTCGTTAAGGTTGTGAAAGACTGATCTAGCACTCTATATTGTGATTTCTGCTTTTTACACTGTGCTCGCTGTAACTGTTGCGGCTACCTTCTATGGATTTATCTTTCTGCCTTTCCATGTTGTCTCTCTTCCTTTCTCTACCTACGATGTCTATTCACATCTCTCTGCCCACAGTACTTCTCTCTATTATCTTACACTCATAAATGATCACAAAGAACGTGCTCTCTTAAATAACCTTTCTCCATACCCATCCCCCAATCCATCAAACTAAGGTTAAACCCAGTAAAAAGCTTTCTTTTCATCTGTGACGGACACACATGACATGTTTTCAGTACAATACGCAAAGAACTGAGTCTAGTATATTCATTACAGCTCTGCTTTTAATGGAGTTTGAGGTGTTTATTATAGTTATGTTGTACTTCTCAGTGTATCTCTTCCCTGCAGAAGGTTAGTTCTTTAGATTTCACCTCACGTTTACCCCACCTCTGTCCTACATTCTCCTTTCCCCTTCTCTCCATCTTCCTCCAGTCCTCGTCCATTATCCCACATATACCTTTCATCTCTCATGCATACATCTAGACCTGTCATAGGGTTTCATCAGAATTTTACTGAAGGGGATTCTAAGTCTGCCATCCAAAAAGCAGTATTAGGATGTGGCTGCTTATTTGGAAACTGGTAGAAACTCTAGTTTATGAAATGTAGTGCTGTGAACTGTTAACATCCTATTTAACAGCTGTCTGGAGGGCGTCAAGTACTGCATAGGTTTTGTACTTCAAGATGAGGGTAGATTTCACAGAATGTCAATGGAAAAGAAGGGTATTCCACACGTATCCATTTAGAGAAAAGAAAAAACAAACTTACGTAGCCATAATATTTTCCATAGGAAGAAAATAAAAAGCAAAAAAGTAAGTATGTTAGAAGCAAAGTTTGATTTGGAAAAAAGCTACTGCAATATGTATATTCCTGGCCACTGCCCTGAAGTTTTATTGAGCCTTTATGTTACAGGCCCTATGCTTTTTGGCAGTAAATTGAATCCTATTTCTGAAAGCTCTGATTGAAAGGGACATGCATTCTTTAACTGCCCACCTCTGAACACCCACAGCAGGAATAATATTAAATTAGTCTTATGATCTTGGCATAATTACAGTATAGAGCCCACATAAATATTACATTAGGCTTATTGATCTGTTTGACCACAGCTAAGCCTTTAGAGTATGTCTGCAACCACTTTTTTGCTGTTATGAGAGGAATTTGAATTGTCATATCATTACTTTGTCTAGTATTTAAGAATGATTCAAACCAGTACTGAAGTCTCTATCTTTCCATATCATAACTTTATTAATAATTTGTATTCTAATGATGCTTACAGCTCCATTCTTTTAATACAGGCAAGTACATGTTAAGAAAAAGTTACCATGCTGAAGAATTTATAAGAGTAATAAATTCTGTAGCAGGAGGTTAGAGAAAGAAGTAGAGGAAGAGAACAAAAGAAAGCAAAGTAGAAAGAAGAAAGGTATTATAATTCCCATTTTACAGATGGGCATAAATGAGATGCAGAGATCTCAGATCAGGAAGATATACTTACAGAAGTGTTCAAATCTATCTTTATTCAGGAAAGTACATTAACAGTTGCTTAATTTAGAACATTTTCTTAGCTCCCCACTTAAAGCTATAGCCACAGAATCTTAATTTTTTTTTCTTCTGTGAGTTGTGTACTATCATACTTGGGGGACTAATAAATGAAGCTCTCTTTCAACCCCCACAGTTGGTCATTTAATTACAAAGCTTGAGATCTGATTACCCCTGCCTGCAGAATTAGTTTATCTTACAGAGCTATAAAAACAATTAATGGTCATTAAGTTATGTAGTACACTAATTATATGCCTGGCTCCTCTTTCTTTCATGCATATGTTTGTGTGTCTGTAAGTGTATGTATGTGTTTATGAATAGTATATTTTGATGTAATTACCTGTTAGACAAATGTTGCTATGTAGCAATTGAATTATGTATTTCTAAACTCATTCTGTGAGTTTGTTATGAAGGAAATGTATATTGTGCATCTCTGTGATGGTACAGTTGTGGATGTATATGAGATACTTTTTGAATTTTTGCTTACACTGCAGATGATTTAAACAACACTGGGACAGAACCTTGGCCGGTAACTGCCTTCTTAAAAGATACAGGTTATCATAGTGCTAAGGATTTGTCCTTAACAGTGTATCTAGAATATAGCTTGAGTGTAGAAGAAAAGTATGTCCATTTTAGGACTTTTTTAGGCATAACAAAATAAAGGAACCTTAATGTGAATAAGAACCTATCCCCTTACAGTATGGCACTAAATTACTTTAAAATAGACTGCAACTAATATTTTCTAAATAAGATTTGGTCTAGTTGCTTGTGATCATCAGTCTATACCCTGTGATTCCTGAAGGTGACTGAAAACAGACTAAAACTGCATTATGCATATTCTCAAAAGCTAAAGACACTTTTTGCTCAGTCTTGGCAACTGGTCCTCACTGGAACCAGCTAGACAGGGCAGAGAGAGCTAATTGGCTAGAGAGCAAGTGAATGACATAATTGGCTGCAGCATATCATTATCTTGGTGTACCAGCTATAATGAATGCTATTCACACAGGCCAGATGTAGCATCCCAACAATATGCTAGGGCAGAAACAGTGTTTTATCAGTGGTGTTCATTCCTGGTGCTCAATGCTGTCATCACTGGGAGAAATAAGCTCCGCCAAAATGCATCAAATCCATAAAATACATCTTCATGCAAAGCGTAACATAAGAAGGAAAACAAAGGGAGAACTCAATATCATCTTGCACGGTAGGTCCAATTTGACAGAGATGCTGTGCCTCGTGGGTGAAATTCCCATACTGAGAGCCACAAGCTCTGTTTCTGTCCCAAAGTCCTGTATAACCTCAGGTAAAATATCTGTGCCTCAGCTTGCTTTCCCCATAAATGGGAATAATGATAGTAACCCTTCTTTGTTAAGTAATCAGGAAGATGCATGTTACAGAAATGCATTTGCTTTTTGCAACTTTTATATCAGAGGGGCACAAACTTATTTGGATGTTGTTTATAATAGTTCTGTTTTGTTGTGAATCTTGAATCTTACTTTGACAAGGTGTACTTTTCAAAATAAGCAGAGGTGTTTTAGATAGAATCCAACTACACTTGCATGTCTTTATGTATGTTTTAGATGAGACCAAGATGAGACCACCTCTTCTGAATCCGAAATCAAGATTCAGTAAACTCGGAGGAAAAGAGTATTTCACACATCTGGAGAGACTATGCAGGTAATGAATTACCAGCACAATCTTTTGTCCCAATTACCAGCTACTTGTGCTCATCCATAATTATCTTTCTTGAAAACTCTTTCTTCCCAAGAAAGTAAATGATAAATTAAAATTGTGACTGTCTTTGGACAGTTCCAAAATGATGTATTATATGAAGGTTTCCGTTTCCTAATAAGCAGGTATTAGTGATCTCTGTAGGCACCTTGTAATCCTTCTAAGCTCCTCCTGACTCATGATTATACCTCAGGAAGAATGAAAAAACTGTGACATGGAATTTTCTGGTACAAATTCATCTTAAAAACACAGGAGAGGGAGTGATTTGTGACAGTGATCTGTTGTTATTGTTGTTATATAGTTATTATTAAGGTGGCTCATTTGAACTGAAGTTGCATTTGAGTAGTAGCTCTTAATTTGAAATAATAAGGCCTGCAATAGTAATCAAGCTCTGATACTTGGAAGTCTTGCGGTAAAAACTTAATAGATGTTTGTTTTAAGTGCTAAGTTCTTACTTGCTTTCCAATTTCTGGACCGTTTAGGTGAACTTGGACAGTTTTCTCAAATACTTCTCTGTAGTCATAAGGATTACAAGTACATTCTTTATCGAATAAAAGCTGGGATGCATATTCTGTCCAGAAACTGAGGATTCAAAATAACCCCATCAAATATTGCCAGACTTACAACCAAACAATGACAGTTGTTTTTGAATGACTGCATCTCAAATTTGAACTGGGAAGGGATAATGCTTGGACCACATGATGTGATAGCAGGCATACAATGCTAGCTGGTGCTAATGGGGAGAAAAAGAAGAGAGAGAAAGGGGAAAAGGAATGTTTCATCCTGGTGGGACTCCTTTGTTTTGTTCTACCAGGTAAATCTGTGTGTAAGATAACCGTAGTAGACTCGCAGCCTGAGCAGAGATTTTATATGTGTAATTTCATCTCATGAAATGATGATGGCTGCATTAAAGATATCCAGATGATGTATGGAACTATAGCTTCAAATATAATAAAGTAGAAAATGGAGTGGAAGTATATGGATTTTAGCGCAGATACAAAAGCGAGTGTTTTTGTGATTGATAGCTCTCTTGCAGGCACTGAACTGAATTGCTAGTAGCTTGGCAGTGAATGGGCTCAGCCTACTTAAGAGGTAGCATTTAATACTGCTAATTTTCCTCTTCTGATCTGTTTGCAGAAATCCTGCAGTGTGTGGAACTACTCATATGTGCTTTCTAATCTCTGAATTGATGAGATGAGTAGGGAATCAAAAAAGACTGTCAGTTCTTTCAGTCATTTTTGGTATTCTTGAAATGTCCAGCTGTATAGACAGGGCAATGTAGCTGGCTTTTTACGGGAGGGAGGATCTCTGCATCTCTACCACCTCCATAACTCTCTTTTCCTGGCAGCTATTTTTCTTGTTTTTATAGCATTCTTTATGATCCATTGAAAAACCTCATGGTGCTAGGATTGACAGTGCTGTTCTTCAGACCCATTGCTGCTGAATGTAACACATAAAGTAACTGTGGGAGGTGATGGGTAGGAAGGAGAGGAAAGGAGGAGTATGTCTTAACCCTGCATTAGGTATTTTTATCTATGCATTTGCATAAAAATTCAAACCCAGGAATGACCTTGGAGATAATAAATATTAGTTAAGCAGGTGCACTGAGATTGGGATACTCAGAATGGAGTGGAAACATGAAAAACACAGGATGGTGGTGTAAGTAAAGCAAGTAGTAGAAACAAAGCTTCTGGTTCATTTAATCCAAATGACATTAGTTTGTGTTGGAGAGCAGTGATATCAGCAAAAACCCCTTGTTTCTTGCAGCCATTGTGTGCTCAGCCACATACTGGCTGAAAGCTTTTGTTAGAACTTCAGGAGAGAAAAACAGCAAAATATTGGGCCAAATACATTATGACTTAAATAAAATTCACAAAAGGTAATTGAGAGAAACTATGCCGTTAAGTAGGCAAATGCAAATATTGCCAGCTCAATGCCTTTGAAATACAGCCTCAGGAAGTCTCCCAGAGTAAACAGATGTAATTGTATTGAGTTCAGCTCACTTATTCTGACATATATTAGCAGGAGATCTGGTCCAAAGTATCTATACAACTGTCTCATGGACAAATCTCAGAGAGTAATTAATCCTGTATCTTTAATACATAATTTTATTGTACTTTGTACTGAACTCAGTGTTATCAGAGGATATTAGTCTCGTTCAGAGCAGGCTTTTTGTACTTCACTTTTCAGGGGACCTATACATTTGAATGATTAGTGTAATAATCTTAAATAATTTTAGACTAGATTAGCTAAAGAAATGTAAGCATGCTCAGTTCAGCCAATCCCCTCTTTTGTCCTCTGGTTTAATAGTTTTTTTTTTCTTTTGGGTGGGGGAAAAGAGCCATTTCACAAGAAACAGAACCTATTATGGTCAGTTCCTGTCCTGAAACAAGAAAAACTGCAGAAACTTCTCACTCTCCTTCTCTTACCTTTTCTTTATAATTCATTCTTTCTCTGATCTTCTTCAACAAGCCATTCAATCCATTTATGCCCTGTTTGTGGCTGGAGGACCAAGAGACATCCTATGTTTGATATATATGGCCTCTGAAGCCAAGCCTCCCAGGGCTGCTACTTTCCAACAGCTTATTGAAGATTTTGTCACTTAGAATAGGAAAAAATAAGATGGCTTAGGTGACTCTTCTGTTTGGTTTTGACCTTCTAAGGAAGCTTTTAATTCATAGTAGAGGTTATTTGCTTTGAAGAGTCCGGTGTAACTTTGAAATTGAGAATCCTTGTATAAGAGTGTCTGCAAGCATAAAAATATGGGAAATAGAGGAATTTGGCCCAAAGAACTTCCAGCTTAGTCCAGTATTTTATTCGTGCTTTTTATTCTTTGTCTGTAACTCAAAATATATACCTTTCAGCATACAGATTTTACTTACTTGCTTTTATACCTGTAGAACAAGAAGGCCTAATGAATATTTTGGGTGCTACAAGAATTTAAGTATGTGATAACTTAATGGGAACAGATTGCTAGTCCACTTACCAGAAGTAAAGAATGTTGGGTGATTCCAAGCTTGCATAGGCGTTCAGGAAAACTTCTTAAAACTTAAAGAATTTGTTGCAACATTAGTGGTATTTTATCAGTTAATATAAAAGGTGTTTACAGCTCAGTGAAACCCAAACATTAAGATTATTGCACATTTTATTGGCTTTTTCTGAGCTCTGAAATTCAAAATTCATCTGCCTCTAACCTTTTCCACCCAAGTCAGTTTCATACATAAGTAAAGAGCAAGCTGAAATTGCAGGGAGCTGGTAAGGAATGAATTGGCTTGCTTTCTTCTTTCAAAATTGATATTAAAATATATGAGGCAGAATTGTCAAACTAAGAAATTGCAAGATGACTCATAGGGAATGAATGGCCAGCCTGGTAGGTGCTCTACTCCCTTACATTACTGATTTTTAACACTCTTTGAAAAGGAAGACATTTGGTTGCCATTTAAATGAAAACAAAAATGAGGAGGAGGTTAAGGGAAGGCACCATCTCTTCCCAGCTGCTGTGTACATATTGCAGATAATGCCAGTCAGGAAAGCATGCAGGAAATGTTAGATGTTTAGTAAACAGCTTGTGAATGAAAACACAGAGGAATCACATATACTCTTCCCCTCTTCCCATTCCTCCCTATTTTTTCCTTCTCCCTTTTCTGAAAGATACTTGTCAGGCAACACTGTATTTGTCAGTGTCATAGCCCACTATCTAGAAGCAAAATATAAAACAAAATGGATTTGTACATTCAAGGGTGAATTTTCACCTCAGTTTGCTGAGTTACAGCAGTGAAGCATGTCTACTTAATTTGCAACATAAAAAAACATAAGTGCCATGCCAGCTTTCTGAATGCTGTTGGTTCTACATGGTTAGCAAGGACTGGAGATCTCCTATAAACTGAGGCCTTGGTCCTGGGATTCAGTGCAGATGGGTACACTGCTAACTTCTGATGCAACTGAGTGAGGATGTTAAGCACAAGTTCAGTAAATTTAATGTTAAAAGCATCCTCCAAAGTGCGTTAAAATTAATTGAGGCCGGGGATATGCAGGCCACAGGAGAAGTCCAGTTCATATCAGTGCACTTCAGATGGAGTTTGTAAGGGCACTTTCAGTGTCTGAACTGGACTCAGTAATTCCAACTATGCAGCCCCTTCACCTGGACATGCAGAGGTGGTAAAAGGTAGGCAGAAAAATTTCAGTCCTTACTTCCTGATTGGTTTTGTCAAGGTTTGTCACTTTTGTCTGGACAGATTCCATTACTTTTGCATGATGACTATCAGAATGGCTGCACACCTCCATGCATCCCTAAAACCGGAGTGTTGAAGTAGATTATTGTCCTATCACTCAACCCCTGACCTGCAGAACTTCTGAATTGGTTTTGTTCTAGTTCCTGTCCTTTGTTTCACATTGCTTGGGCAATCCTACTAAGTGTTAAAACTCCTGCCTGCAGGACTCTCATAATCAGTGTAGTACCTTTCCATGGCAAGGAAAGTTGCTAGAAGGAATAAGAAAAGAACAGTTACCCATGATTCATCCCTGTTAAGTTCTGACATTTAACTGAAGTGCTTTAGTTAGGGATGTAATCTTAAACTGCAGTCAATGAACGGAATAACTCAGGCCATTTAACATGAGAATCGTCCTCTAGAAGTTCCTATTCTAGTCCACTGGCTAAAAAGCTGAGGGCTGCTATCACTCTCCGTTGACTGTGTAGGTCATCCAGGTCATTGTGGTGTCAGCTTGGGCACTATTTAGTGTCTAATACTAAGTGGAATGAATGAATCAGGTTCATGTGACTATAATTTCTCTTTGAGGGAAAAAAACTTGATAAAACAGAAGATTTGCTATCACTGTCTGTCTAGTAGATCTTTTCTCAAACGGGGAGAGAGACGGGCAGAATTAAATTAGTTCTATATAGATTAGTTGATTCTCTTCCTTGTTATTGTGATTGTAACCATCAGTGCAAACTAATCTCCACCCCGTCATTCCTCTGAGGCTTGAACCTGTTTATTAAAACACTCCACATTTCTCTGCATGACTGTCTTCCTGTGATCAGCATGTAGATCCTTCCCCAGTGTTTTGCTTGCACTATACATCCGTGTATAACCAGAGTTAATGGTGTTTCTTCATGTAATTTTTTGCTTCCTCAGGTCTTGACAAGATAAACAATTTAGTTATTACTCTTAAAAGAGTAATACCACCTTAAAAGAGGTGGTCAACTATCATTTTTTGAAATTGCTTGTCACCTTTCCATCCTTGTTGGTGTGTGAGGTGAGCAAGTAAGCCATATCCTTGCATCTCCCATAGACTAAGTACTACAGAGTATATTGCCTTAATAACTTATTTTGTGATTTATCTCAGGGTACAGCTGTTTCACAGTTCTTCTAATTTTAGCCATTCAGGTGCCTTACCAGTCAGAGTGACTACTGCCAGCTTGCCTGCCCTAGTGCGTTCGTTTTTCTCTTTGGCTGACTCATGGAAGTAAAAAAAAAAAAAAAAAAAGAAAAAAAAGAAACCTGTCCAGGCTATGACTCTCCCGTTATTATCTTTCTCCCCCTGAGTTGACTGGTAGGGCTTGCCAATGCCAAACCCAAACCCAGCTTGTGGAATAAAAGACTAAGTGTTGTTCTGCCAGCTTGGCTTATGGGTCCCTTATCAAATGAACCCACAGAATTAGATCCACATGAGTTACATCAGCAGGCTTGTAGTGGCCAGCCCCACTTTGGCAGCTGAATGTTTATGTTAAAGTCTAAAAGGAAAAGTGACAAAGAATCAAAGAGCTGGGGTGGGCAGGGAGGAGTGTTACCTTTTTTTGGTGACTGCAGGGGCATGCTGCCCTGTATGCCATGGAAGTTTTTCTGTCCAGGAAGAGATAGCAATAAGGACAGTGTGAGAAAATAAAGACCCCCCCCCTTTTTTTTCTAACTGCAAGAGCTGTTTTGATCACAAAATTACTGAATTCATCAGTAGTTCTTAGAAACAAAGCCAAAAAGGTCATGAGGCAACATTTACAATTCAAGAGAGCTTAGTCTGACCTCAGTTACATTGCTACGAAGTAGAGTGGGAATTAGCCCAGTGTTGAAATAGGGATTCAAATATTTCTGATTTGGGGCTAAAGATGTCCTGGGAGTGGACTTTGTAATCAAACCAAGGGAAAAAGAAAAAGCTCAGAATAACCTGAAGGTAAAAAGAAATGCTGCAAAGTATGTTTTGGCATGAAATATTTAGCATATCTCATCTATGCAATCAATGGCAGAAGAGCCATTGTTACGTTCCCACTTGTCCTCAACTGGGCAGGCTCATTGTTTAAAAAAAAGGAAAAGCTGGGATTCCACTGTTCCTAATGTCATTCCTAATGTCTTGGAGAAAGTCATTCTTTTTTGTTTAGACTGAACTTTTTACCTTGAGCATTGCCTAGGGCATCTTTCTTGTTCTGAGCTATTCTTACTTCAACCATGCAATGAAACAGCACGATTCTCACTTTGGCTGCAGCCCTGCTTCACAGTAGTTCAAATCAGGAGGACTGGAACGTTGAAAGTGTGCATTTCAGCATGCAATTAAATTATTGCTGTTCATGAGCATCACTCACAGCTAAACTGTTTGCCCAGTGACAGAGAGGCTGATTGTCTGACTCTGTGAATTATATTCAAATAACATTGTCCCACTTCTCAAGGGACCCATTGGTGAGCTTACAAGCTCTTTAGGGCTTTGGCTAGGCTTAATAAAAACCGATGGATTTGAACTGGCATCTTACTCAGTGAGGCTGGTGTTGTAGATGCTGAATTAAAACTTAACACTTCTCCTGTGCAAAATGACTATGAAACTTATGGGAAAGAAATATTGAAAACAAATATTCTATGAGGAAATATGAAGGACTGTTGCATTATTTAGTAGGAATAACATTTTCTACCTGCATTTATAATACCTGTTGAAAGATTCTACAGAAGGATCAAATCTACAAAATTCCTAGGTTTCTTCAAGTGAAAACTTCATTATGAAATCTTAGGAAAACTTTATCGCAATAGGAAGTCAGGCAGGAGAAAGGGAAAAGAACAGTAATGACTGGCAGAAGCATGAAAAGATCATAGAAATGCTGTTGAATTTCCTCCTTTCTCTAAACAAAATCAGTTTATTCAAACAGAAGAAAATGATTAGCTCAGGCTGGGACAGTTTGAAGGCTAAAATGCTACAGTGAAATGGACGAGTTGTTTCATGGCGAAATACTGGTTTCCTTATCCTAGTATAGTTTCTTTAGCGTTGGAAGAAAGTAATTTTTTTCTGTGACTAGTTTCCATTGTCATATGTCAGCTTCAATCCAACTGAATTATATAGGACTTTTACCATGAGAGTTGTTTTGTATTTCTCATTTGAATTTCTCTCTGCAGGTTACAGCAGAAATGTGGTATTAAGAGTAAGGATCTGTTCATTGCCTTGTATCTTCTTTTGTTATCTTCACTGGGGCAAAGTACATGCAAATGTACTGCTTCCCTAAAAACCCTTATCAAGTTAGAACGGCAATATTTTATACCTTATTTTCATACTTTCTTTGCAACAGACCGTTGGAAAATATAAGCTGTGTACAACCTGACTTCTCAGATCTTTGTCACATGTGCAAGTCGGTCATTTTTTAAGGATTTCTTCCTTATCTGTGTATGAATGTATCATTTTTTTTATTGTCGTGAGTTGTCTTTCTTGTCTGCTTAGATTGCAAATTCCTTGAAGCCATAGATGGTACCATATCAGGTGTTCACATCATATTCAGTGTGTGGCAGTGTGGTATTCAGTCTCATTTGGGGCCTCAAAATACATATAATTAAATTTCAGTAATGGATTTTGTAGGAGTTGTTTTCTGAGTGAATGGACGGACGTTCTTTTGTAGACTTTCCTGGCTTGGCCAAAGGTATCGTGCCCAACGGCTCATTGCTGCCTGTCTGCTGGAGCTTTCTGATTCACTTTCCCAGGTCAGCCAGCAGAATAGTGCCTACTAAACTGCTGGAGCACAGAATCATCTAAATGAGTTAAAAGTGCTTTCATCAGTGTTTTAAGTTCATTTGTATGATCCTGAATTGGATGAAGCAGGCTTATGCATTTCGTTCTGCCAGTTGAGCTATGGAGGTAAGAACAAACAATGCCTTAAGCCATCCTAAGTGTTTGCAAAGTAAACATCCCTGTGACCTGGGAACCAGAATAATGCCACACAGAGTTCTGATCAGGTGCCAGACAGTAAAAACTGCTTGTCAGTGTAGAACCAGGATTCAAGGAGAGGGATCAAGCTGCTTTACTTGCATTCAGAATATAGCCATCAGATTATAGACATTTATAGCTTAGTTTCCTGAAATAATATTCCAATTAGGAAAGTGTCTGCACTTCAGGGAAATGTTCCCATCCTGGAGCACCCTACAGAATGTCTCTCTGCCTGCTCAAAATAATGAAGGAAATACAGGCAAAGGGCAATAGAAAATGTATAATTTCTAATGACTTTGTGGGGCTGTGGTTAAAGCTAGAAAAGATCAAACTAGAGGGCAGCAGCTCAGTGAGTCAGTAAATAAGATTAATTAATAAAATGTCTTAGGGAAAATTCTGCATCATAAATGCAGCTGCGTAAGTTCTTGAACATCTAGTCTCTGTTACTAAATAGTGAAGGAAAACATTGGGGAATAGATCTGATTTTGTTTTCTGGACTGTCATTTTGCATGAGTGCAGGTTAGATCCCATTGTATTCCCAAATAAATCTGCGCTCTTGACAAAATGATACAAAAAGCTTTGCTGAATGCTTGGATGCAATCTCCATGGCAAAATCTATCTGATGCAGTTTTTGGTTTCTTCAAGGACTGCTGCACTTAATCATACCTGCTTGCAGTATGCATTTTAATCAGCTGCTAATCCTCATTGCTTTTTTCACACTAGATAATAAAATCAAGATTATAATTTTTAAGTGTCTGCTTGGTACCAAAGATTGTTATGAAAGTAGGTAAGAATGTTTGTGAAATGTCATAAACACATTTTGTGTGTTTTATTTAACATTACTATCTCATGACAGGCTATTTATGAAGTATCTTGTTTTTTCATGGTGCACAGTGGGCTAGTTTTGAAACAGCTTTGTCGAGAAGTAACTTTTTGGCTAAACTATGCATCAGGATTGGAGCGTTTTGAACCTTTTAAGAAGGAGATGAAAAGGAAGAAACAGAAGCCATTGCTAAAAGCATAAGGTCTATGCGACAGGGTATCGCCAAGGTAAAAAAGCGAAGGCCAAACCTGAATTATTTTTTATAATGCTAAATTATTAAGTACAGCACATTAGAAGGTCATGAAAGGCAAAGTAAACATATTAGTCTTATCCTTCTGAAAATCATTGCCAAAAATTGGCAAAGCTCCAAGATGAAAGTGACTTCTTAATAAGATGAATAGTCTCTTGAAATTGTTCTGTCGATACTTTTCCATGCAGCTCAGAATAGGAAGAGTGTTGCAAGCCATTGAGTAAGCAGCCATCTGAAGATCCAAGAATATTTTGGCACCTTGAATTAAATTTAGTGCTTATGAGCAAAAGCAGGGTTGGATAGCTGGGACTACTCTAGAGTAGGAAAAAGACAAAAGCCCTTCATATTTGTAGACTGTCAAAATTACCTGGAGGCATGTAGGGATAGCCCAGAAAAACTTCAGTGATGAGTCTGCTTAATGAAGTAACTCAGCAAAAAACATAGGAAGAAGGGAAGGAGAATTGAGAGGAATATCAGAGTAGTATGTGTAATCAAAACCATGAAAAACTACATATGAACTTAGCAGCAGACTTAACACATCTGAGACAATAATTCATAGATGCCGCAGAGCACTATAAGATACATTAGGGAAGTTTGAGGTTCACTGGTACGGATGAGTGTGTGGTGTTCTTGACTGATATGCATTGGTGGCTGTTTTCAAAATGAATAGAAAGTGCCAGGTTTCTGATGGGTTAATTTCACCCCTTATCATTTTAGCTCTTTTTTCTTATTATTTTCATAAAAAGAAATAATCTATTTAATAGATTTGAGATTAGTAGGAGATCCAGCCCAACAGCTTTTAAGTAGATTTTTGATAAATGAAGATACCTGTCAAAAATAGCAATAAACAGATTATACAACCAGAATTAAATACGCATTGACTCCCCATAGGCATATTTGAAGAACCTTGTTAGTTACAACTGTGTTTATATTGCACTTTTTCTAGCCTCAGGTTTTGTTACTGCAGACAATAGCAATAAAACACTGTCTTTTTTACTGTATGATTAATATGCTTTATGGCTTCTACAGTCACCAAAACCTGTGTGTGGAATTTAATCTGGTCATAATTGAGAGATCTCAGAAGTAAAGACCTTGGACCTGTGGGCATGTATGTACTGCACTATGCTGATAAATATAAATTATCTTTGGGTTTTTGACCTTCCTTAAACTTCAGGTGACACTCGCATGAGATGCACAAAGCTGTCTTGGATGAGATGTCTTAACTTCAGAAGGTATTAATGGCTACTGAACTCTGATACCTCGTTCTGTATTTGATGGGCAGTAAGTCAGTATAAATACCAGGAAAGTGTATCTCTGAAATGTCTAAGTCACTATTAGCAATGGGAAAAAAGCTCTTACATCACTTAAGAAATTCTGAATTTCTTCCCTTTTAGCTATGTGATCTGGGCAATTTACTAATCTGTAACAACGCCAAAACTTGAATCAAAGTCTGAATCCTAGTTCAATGATTTAAATACAATACCATCCTACTACTTCTCAATTATTTATGTCTACTGTTTCTTAAGAGAACTTTGTGATATCAGCAGGAGTTAAGTTTTAATTAAATATGCCCATATTTCTATACACCAGGTCACTTTCCTGCTGGCATTAATGCACACTTACTGACTGTAGCAGCCACCAATATCCAGGGTTTAAATCTGCAAATGAAACATTTCTGTATTACTAGAGAGTAGGAGGTTCGTAAGTAAAACAAAGTAATGAATTAAGCAGTACAAAAACCGACAACTGTTTCCTGCATTAATGTGCAATGTAGGAGACTCCCAAAGCATATCAAACGAAGCCCTTCAGGGAAATTCTACCAAGCCTCAACTCCTACAGTATCAGAAGATTATTTTGTGTAAGCCATCTGAAAGGTATTGTAGCATAATTAGTTGTTCAGAGTTCAAGGAAGCTGCTCGCCAGTTCTTCATGGATTTCATTCGTAATTTGCCTCAGGAGTGTGGAAGCTGCTTCAAAACCTGTTTAGAGAGAATTCTGCAGAGATAAGACTGTAAATATCATTGTAAGGTTAAGCAGCATTTGCATGGTTTGGCTAAGATGCAAGCAAAATAGAATTCTCTTCTATTGTGATCATTTGAAGACCACTAACTTTCCATAGTCCCTAAGTCTGGAATTATCATGATCTAAATGGACATTCAGTTTGCCACTGCTGTGTAGTTTAGCTATTAATAGGTTTATCTAATTACTTTTTTCATAAGATGCATTGAGCAAAGTTACTTATTAAAATTCGACATCCTTCCTTTTTAAATGCATGACTTATTAAAAGTTTAATCATTCAGTGGAAAATGAAGCATTGGGAATTTTGTATATACACATACACACACACGGAGCTAAAGCCTTCTGAAGTCAGTGGAAAATTTTCTATTGATCTCAGTGCTTTTTGGATCAGACCTGTAAGATACACGTAGAGGAAACTTCAACCCCTCTTAACTGTTTCCATGAGCAAGATGATATTTAATGGTTATGAGTTACGCCACTACTTGCCGCCTTTTCTGTTCAGCATGAAATTTGCTGCGCAATAGCTTTGGCCAAAGAATATGGGGCAAAACTCCAGTTATTCAAAAAAAAAAAAAAAAAAAAAAGGCTGTAATCAGTATTTTTAAAGATGCAAAATGAATTTCGGAACACAGATAATGTAAATAAATATATTTGTATTCATTAAAATCTTTTGTTAAACTCTGTTCCAAAGAGAAACTGTGGAGTAAGGAAGTTATTGGAGTTGGCCTTGACTTTGATACCATTTCTGTTTTAAATTCTAATTTTGCTAAAGTTCCTTCTTACAATTTCCTGAGAAAGTTTAAATGATTGGCTAGTCCCCATGTCTGTTCAGTTTCCTTTCACCACTTTTCTGATTAGATAGTTCATCAGGGTAAAGAAACACTGTGTGGGATACAACTGTGTCATGGTCTTAGCTGGTAAGGACAAATCAATTAATCTACTTGCCTGGATGATAAAAGGCTGAAACATTATTGCATAGGTTTTTGATATGTGAAATCCCGCTTCCACTAGGAACAGATGGACCTCTGCCTTGATTGAATCAGGATGTTACTGCTGGTGTCTAAACACCAGTCATAGTCTGCAACAGGCTCTAGTCACACCTCAAAACAAATTTCCATCAGCTGCTTTTGACACTACATGGGATAACATATTAAGAAATTGTTTTCACCTGCTGTTCTTTTCTCAAGCTATTGAATTTTCTTTGAAATTCTGGAAATATTTCCAGCTGTGTGTTTCCAGTTCTTCTTAACTTAAAAAGACTTTGCTAACTTACTGCAGTTTTAACCCCTGTTTTGGTCATTTAGTCCAAAGCACAGTTTCATGCTGGTAGCAGCTGCAGTACTGGTGAATAAGAAGTACAGATTAAAAAATTGAGCAGATTTAGCTGATTGAATTGAACAAAAATAACATTACTGTAATGGCCTGTGTCCTTAATGGAAATGATTACCTTTGGGCAACTGGAAAAAATAAGAAAAAAGTTTCTCTGCAAAGCAAAGACATCTACCAATGCTGCTAATATTTTTATAAATCAGAGTAAACCAGACAAAGTTGCTCTCCTGCTAATTAGGAAAGAAACGAAACACAGCACTAGGTGATTTCAGATTTGTAACACTGCTTCCCAGATGCCAGCAATTTGGGGAAATGAGGAGTAACCTAAGCTAGGAGAAGGCATGGGAAAAACAGACTTTGGAAAGACTGCTGTGAATCATTCTTTGTTTTTCATTGACATTAATAAGAGAAGAGAACAAGGTTTTGATTTCAGAATCACACTTCCTAACGTCACTTCTATTACAATACCTCTCTTCTGTCAAGTAGAGAAAAGACATATTAACGACTAGAGTCTTAGAGTATCCAGGTTGCAGAGTCGCACTGGTCAGATTTACAGAAAGACTCATCAGTAGAGAATGGAGAAAAAGATGAAAAGATTCAAAATGTAAAAGTATTATCATCTGAGGGACTAAGGTTGGTTAGTGGCTACACGTCTAAAGAGCTCTGAGTTAAACGCTGCTCTTCCAGGAAATGTCATTAGCTGTAGATTACAAAAAACATTGTCCCACCAGGCAGAGTTATTACTGAAACTCTGCTATTTACTCTTTTGCAGTAATGCAAATCCACTCTGGATCTTTCCTTTTGGACCAGGGTCCTCTTCCAGTACTTATCAATTACTTATTTTTCCTTTATGATTTCTGCTTTGTGAGGTTCTTGGTTAATTGAAAAGCAAAGGAAACATGAGTTTTTGAGGAAATAGTGAAAGCCAGTGAAATGACTTCAAATTCTCATTTTTCTTTAGATATGATTAGGTGCTCAATTCCCTTTCTTTTCTTCCCCCCACCCATGGACAACTTTGAAAATCTTGGCCGTTGTGTTTATTTCTGAGGCATGAGATTTTATCCCGATTCTATCACATTTATACCATGCTATTTTTAATCTGTTTTTTTCATATGTAGTGACATTTTTAACTGAAGTGCTGTAGTTATGCAATAACGTATGTAAAATCTCCTTGGTGATAAGTTGCAAAGGGAAAAAATAAAGCTGTCAGGGAAGTGATCTTGAGAAATACAACCCTTTATCCTGACTGACTTTTACTTCATCTTGTGTCCCAGTGCAAATCCTTTGTTACATGGCCTCTTCAGTTGGGTCACCAACAGATTTATGGTTTAGAGTAAAAAGACTTTTCTCTGATTTCATTTAAAAATCCAAAATGCAATCTCTTGTTTTATTCTGTGATGTTGAACAATACAAATATTACAGTTAGCGTGGTGGCCTTGTATCAGCCAAAAGGACTGTCAGATCTGGTAGTATGTAGGGATTTTTAGATAAATTTTACCTCTGGGAAGTCTCCAGATTTTCATTACATTTCTGGAGTAATTGTCCTCCCCTTTTGCTCGTTTCTAGGGGGAAAGATAACACCTCTTTTTCATTAATGAGCCTTCTTTTATCTAAATTATTTAAATACAAGGCAATGTCACTGCGCATTCTTCCTCAGTATAGGCAGCCCTATACTGAGATACTAAGGACACTTCTAAATGAGATTTAATAATATAGTAGGACATTTAGCATATATTAATTAAATATCAGCAGATGGTAAGGAGAGCCCTCGCTGAGAGTGAATAAGTACAGAGAGAAATATAACTGCCATGTAATTAAGCCAAACCTGCTGAAACAAAGAAGGTGCAATTACTTTTTTATTAACACATTACACTTACATGCAATGTTGAGGAATTTAATTACTACCTAACTTCAATTATGTCAGCTCTGGAAGTGGTACAAGTAACAAAGTTCTGAATCTGAAGATATGCAACATGTAACGGTGTCTGGATCCATAGCTACTTACCATCTAAATTGTGTGAGTAGCTATACTTTTAACAGTCCAATGACTGTCAACATAGAAAAAGATTTGCTTTTCCATCCTTCTTTCTTTCCTTCCCCTAAACCAGACCCCCTGATAACCTCCACTTGAAAACCGCTTAGTCTAGCACTGTGTGGTCACAATACCATCTGAGCTTAGAATTCTGTGGAATATTGGGCTCTGGGGATGAGCCAGCCTCTCTTTCCATCTCTCCTTGTGTCACGTTCAGTATTTACTTGTATACCATAGAGCTTGATAGTGGGCTAGTTTCTTAACTGTTCTTGTTCCTAAATTCCTCTTCCTGTAGCCTGTAGCTAGTGGTAAGTCTGGGCAGAGAGATGAGATTCCTGTCAGTCACTGCTGTTAAAAAGTCGTAGAATGAGTAGAGCTCTGGTGTGGATGTAGGCTGTGAGGTAGAATGTAAATTGTTCATAAGACTCAGGTGGACTGAGGGTAAATCTCATGAGTCACTCTCAATATTAGTGTAAACTTTCTAAATCTAAACCATTTGGGTACCATCACCTTAGAAGGAAATTTATGGTATCATGGTGACAGCAACAAATTCCGTAGCTTTGCCAGCCCACATACAGAAAGAGCACTTCCCTATTTCTTCCAAGCAAAGATGCCCTCAAATTACTGTCTCTTAGGTGTCCTCAAAGCTCTTATTTGGGTAACTACCCTTCCATTTTCCACATTATAATGAAGACATAAATAAGACAGATTTATATAGAATATGTATTTATGATAAAAATCACACTCTTAAAAAAATTCCTTGAAGTCCTTAGTGATCCCAAAGAATTTGGGTTTTATACCCCATTTTAAAGACAGCACTGCATGTATGCCTGGAGACAGATATGGATGAGTGCCTGCACACCAGAAAGCTACTTGTCAAGTGTATGTGGGTGTTGGAATAGATGTTTGTGTGTCTATATCTCATTGGGTCATTACTTTAGAAAACTAATAATTACACTGAAACTAGCTGAGATGTATCCCCTGAGACATGAGTAGCAATATAAAAATAAAGTAACACTTTAATCCTGAGGATTTTTCAGCAAAAATGCCTGTGTTTACACATTTTTCCTGGGAAAAACGGTATTTAGTTCCAGAAGCAGCTCCATTAGCTCACATTAGGAGAGACCTTGTTATATTCAAGCTGACATAAAATGCCAAGATATGGACAAGAATGACATTTAAATGCATGGAATTGACATACCTACCTCTAGGTTTTTTTTTTTCTTCTAAATAATAATGTAGAGCCACATTTGCCATGCTGTTCTACTACCTTAAAGTACCTTATGTGACACTTTGCTGCAATGAGTGAACCTTTAACAAGGTCATTAGTTTTGGAGGTTTTTCTCCTGGGATTGTGGAAAGCAGTTTATTCTAACTAGCCAGGAAAGGAGAAGAAAATATAAATAAATAAAAACAACACTACACTAACTATGACAGATTTCATTTGTAAAAAATGAAAAATGAAAATCTCCAAAAGGAAAACCAACCTGTCAAGAATTTAGAGCAGACATTAGAACAAACAAACCTACCCACATCAAAATAATTTAAAAAGTAGTACTGCAGCCCCTTTCTGTTGTTCGTAAGGCAGGAGTCCCTGCACTCATGAAACCACTCGATGTACTACATTCAGTTCTGAACAGCTTGGTACTAAATGGCTGAAAAACATTCACAGAGGAATTACCACTAAACTTAAGAGGTAACAAAGGAGCAAGTTATAAGTTAGGCATTAATAAGGATGTAAATGGTTGAATTTGTTCTTGGATATACTCACAAGAGTGAATATGCACATGTATGTGATGAGAGAAAAGCTGTCACCAGCAGAGACTTGCTAAAACACGATCTGTGCACTGTGAGACTAAACAGTGCGAAAGACTTGCACTGTCTCTCATGCAGGATAAATACATGGGATTATTTGCAACTGGATTGGAACATCCATGCAGTCCCAGGTCAGAAGATTCTTTGCTCTTCATAATCACTTTGAGACAGTATTAATTTATTCTGTAAACTCATCGTCCCTGCTGACAGTATTGGACACGTGTTGAACAGTTTGGTAGCAATAACATTTCCCAGCATGTTTAGCCATTTCACCAATGCTGGCTGGGGGTAGGCAGGCAGCTTCTGCGTATTCACATTTGCTAGAATAGCATTTAACAGGAAACTGATGGATGATGCGTCGTTCGCTGGTGTGGATTATCAGGCTGCTAAAGGTCACAATAGATATCTGCTGGGGAGCTAATGCAATAAGGTAATAAAGATAAAGCAGTTCCATTTCACTGGAAATGGAGGTTATGCATGCTGAACCCCTTGCATTTGGAAGGCAACAGGATAATGAAAAAATTCCCTCTAGTATTTCTCTTTTCGTACTTCGCTTCACTACTTCTTACTTTTCTTTTAAAGATTGTCATAATGATGTTAGAGAAACAACCCTAAATTTCCTCCTTCACCTCCCAGTGATGGATGAACTCTTGAGTATCAAATCATTTCCATTCTGGTGTCTTTGTACCTAGTTGAGATACACCCAAACTTGACAATGTTAGTTTTACTTTCTGTAAAAAAGCAGCAGTATGGAATGAGAATAAAAGTTTATGCTGCTGTATTTGATCAGATATTGTTATTGTCACAGTTATCATGACTAGATTTGAGAGAAAATCTTGTGTGATTTCCTCATATCAGATGTGGTATGATTTCCTCAAAAATTCCTTTAAATATTTTTTTAAGTAGATCATATTGATATATATTTAAAAAACTCTAGATATTGTAGAACTTACTTTCCATACAATCTCAGCTACATGAATAAATTTATATATCTTTCTGCTAGGTCAGTAGTTAGCAAAGTGTTTATACATGTGCTTCATACTATGCCTTAATTTTAACAATGCTTGAACTTTGTGTTGAATAAGCCTATTTAAATGCTTTGAAGGGAACTGCATGGCTTTTCTATTTTTGAGAGTTGCATTAGAATCAGAAAAAATTTCCCTGACAGAAGTTTGATGTGCACGTATGTTTGTGTCCTCAAGGCCAACTCTCCTGACTGTCTAAGCTTACAGGTTTTTGGCACACTCTAAAATCACATGAACAACTCTAGCTGGAAAGCAAGAGGGAAATTTTAGGGCTATGAAATACTATTCCTAGCTGTGGGAAGGCTTGCTGAGGTGCGCTTTCCATCGTGCAGTGTGTATACATAACTGGGGCTCTCTGTTAACTTTCTCAGGGCCTTGAGATATGGATGCAGGCAAGTCAGTCTAGTTTGGTGTGGCCTCACTGGTAAGTCTCTGGAACAAATACGGACACGGCTCTAGAGTCCTGGGTATCGTCTTGGATACAGGACATAGGGGATACATAGAGGACAGAGGGGAGGTTTGCCGGTTGGTGTGATTCTTGTAGTTGCTAGAACTTGTAATAAGATGACTAAACTTCAGCCTTCCATACAGGGCATGTAGCAGGCCTTTTTAAAGGTTTTTATTTTAAAGGCTGAACTGAGTGTTAAGTGAGTTTTAAGCCTTGTGCTTGACCTCTACATACAGGTGAATTTTATTCTTATTTGATAGGTCGTTTTTCTAGGTAGTCTTCTGCGAGTGTTCAGTGAAACCTTTGTCCCTCTTACCTAAGATTCCTTCAACAGGTTTACAAACTTATCAGCTGAAGTATTAATATCATTGTAATCAACTCCTTTTCTTTGGCTCTTGTTCTTCTCTAAAAAGCCTTGGTGGAAACACTGCATCCCATTTCTGAAAAAAGATAGTGGTTTGGCTGTTGCTGCTCTTCTGTATTTGTATCACAAGTGTGAAATTGAATGCTTGCAAGTTCTGTTCCATAAGGATCAAAGTGCTTTTATCCAGATCAGTGCACAAGGTTACATGACAATCTACTGAGCTGAAGACCAGCAAGCTTATAACTAGGGACTGAAATGTTACAACTCCAGCTATCTGTATTTCAGAGTGTTCAGAATAATTGGATAATGAAATCTGATGGTAGTCTTAACATAAGGAGTTAAAAGTTATCATTGCATTACCTACTTCAGTAGGGAGCTTGTTATATAACAGAGAATGATGCTTGGCTCTTCTGGATTTTTTTCTTAAAACACTAAATTCTGAGAAGGTAAATCGTGAAAGTAGCCTCAGTTCTGTGAATTCAAAGGTCCCAAACCATCAATAGCTGGGTAGCATTATTGACTTAGACAGGGAGAGACCAGAGGTACATTTTCTGGATTTGAATTCAGCATGTGTTCATTGTAGAACTTTAGCTGCAATGCTCAAATCTTTTGTTTTTCTCGAGGTCACATAGGCCTCAGGCCACTAACATGTACACATATCCTTTGATCAGGAGACTAGAATAAAATAGTCCATATAGCATTCAAGAGGAATGATACCTGAATTTGCACATCCTCTTGCCCTAGCTCTGCCTTAAGGGACCTATACATTGTTTCTTTCCATCCACTTCAACAATTCCCTGACATACTTCACTGCTGTGAAGGCTCTCATTTCAGACTCAAATGGAAGAGCCAGACTATTACTGAGAAACCATGTGCTATAAAGGGAAATAGCAGAATGAAACAGAACAATGATTTGTCTGCTCCAGAGTCTAGTCTTTGACAGCAGACAATGCCAGATGCTTCAGAAAGAAGCTGTAATAATTTCA
The DNA here is from genome assembly GCF_036370855.1 of Dromaius novaehollandiae. NCBI lineage: Eukaryota > Metazoa > Chordata > Aves > Casuariiformes > Dromaiidae > Dromaius > Dromaius novaehollandiae. The sequence continues at coordinate 7,368,518 of NC_088123.1, forward strand.
CTGTCCCCAGCCAATATGAAGCATACAGGTGACTTCTCTTCCTGACTGTTGATGACAATGAAGAAACATGAGTATTTTAGTAGCTTTCAGTAGGGTTCAGAATTCTCTATTAACTTTGTGCTTTCTAAAATGTATTTCCTTAATTCTGTAATGCATTTTTTTTAAAATGATGATTTTAAGGTTCCACTGCATCACATTAAATAAGAAGTAAAGTTAGGAACAGGACCCTGTAATCTTTTTCTCCATAGCAGATTAAATACCTTGTTTACTTTGGTAGGGGAAAACACACCCTGTTTGATGAAGCAGGCTGTAACACCAAGTTTTTCAGCTCTACTCAATTAGAGATATTTGTCCTTCTTTTGTAAACTACTTTGCAAGAGAATAGACAAATTCCTATCAAGATATAATACACTGATATAAAAATAGTTTTAATGTGAGTATAGTACAATCCAGTAAAAGAACAGCATTGTGAATTCCATTTTAAAGTAGTGTGCATACTGCACCTACTGTCCTGTATAGTGGTTATGTGCATCTCTGTTAATGTAGGCAGAACTCAAACCTGACAGATACCAACAGCAACTTGTTCGGATAGGAAGATCAAGTAAACGCACTAGAGAGAGTGCTTGAGACATCTTTGTCAACTCATCATCAATGTTAAGTGCAGGCCAAAGCAAATATTTGTTTCAGCCTAATTGAGTGGATATCTTATTAATTGCACTAGTTAGTAAGTAATTATCAGAGAACACTGGGTGAAATATAAATATATTTATTTGGTGCATATAGTAGAGGAAACAAATTTTCTATTTAATACACTAATAGATTGCACCTTATCTCTTGTTTCACAGGGGATTTGTTTAACTAAGACTCTGGCTGATATGAGCAGTCTCTTAAATTGAAAAATTGCAATTTTTTCCCCCCACAACCTTGATACAAGTCTTATCAGCGTAAGGAAGTGACAAAAAACTCTCTCTTCTCCAAGACATTTTAAGGATTAGCTGAACAGCATCTTCATTTTGTATCTCAGAAATGAAAATAATAGATGAAAAGCTTTGTCCTTTATTGAAACCATGGCTGCTGACATAGGGGTTGATATTATGCGCAGGTTTGCCCCTACTTATCAGCATGGCTACATCACTTTACCATTGCTGCTCTAACTTGAACTAGTGCAGTGGTTCTCTAGGTATGAAAAAAAGGGAATGCAGAGGAAGAGCTAACAAGAAGATAAGAATATTTATTGTTATGATCCATGCCTCTGTATGTTGTTAATAATAAATTATTCTAGTTCAGATCTGGATCCAAGATCTGTTGTCTTTAGAAACTCATTAAATCTTGATGATGTTATTACAATTTGTGATACTGCTTAAGAGTTTCTTTACTCATCAGCCTGACTGCAAACTCAGAAATAAAAGGTAATTTTGACCTCAAAAGAGCTTACAGTAAGTATGAGCTGGTTGACAACAGGTGGATGCAAACAAACCAACTGGATGTGAAATGAGAAGAAAGTTTGATGAGGCTCTAAAAATGCAACTGATGAGCTGTTTTTAAAAGTTTTGGAGAAAAAGGATGGTTTTAAAGTGAAATAGGAAGTTCGTGTAGTAATTCTGAAAATTGCAGTCAAACACAACTGCAAGAAGCCCTTTTCTGTTGATAACACACCAGTGTTCTGTTGATAACACATCCGATGCACATAGACAGAATGCAAAGTCAAACAACCTGGGTTTCTTTTTTCAGCTTTACCACTAATGTCAAGTCTTGGTTAACATTGTGAGAACCCTTCACTGTGGCTCTGCTTGACCCTTTACTCTCTCATTTTCCCTTTCCAGCCCCACAGAGATACTGGAACCTGGCACTTTGAAGACCCATTGTCAACATCCTATTGTGCTGTAGATTCCCTGTTTTATCTGGTAGAAATCAATCAATCTCTGGGTGGGGAGTTTGAGTGATAGTAGCATTTCTATCCCTCAGTAGTATTGTGAAGATAAATACATTAAAGACTCTAGGCTTTCACATTATTATGGTAATGAGACCCTGTAAATACCTTGTATAGAGAGTGATAGGGTCATAAAATAGGCCCAATCATATCTACATTTATGAAACACCATTACAGATTAAAAAGTGATAGAGAAGAGCTAAGCTTAATTATTTCACAGAACACAAGTCAGCAGTTTACTCTGTCAGTTTTTTTGTACCCCTGTCGCTTATCGTTTCCTTTGAAATCCAGAGTTGTAACTGCCCACCCACATGCACGTGTTTAGGAACAATCCAGTCCCCTTCAATCAGATACAAGAATCCTATGAATAAATGCAACTTGTTACTTTAATCAGTTACTCTAATGAGCCTGCAGAGACCATAGGTTACCAGTATTTTTTATAGGAAGGAAATTGTGAAGGGAAAAGCCCATAATGATGTTTGTTCCATGCTTGTGCATTTTTATTGGGCTAGGGGCACAACCATGCCTATTTAACCACCTTCTTGTTTTTTATTGTCTTTGCTCTAGGCCTGTAGGTGCAGATACTGGTAGTTTTATTAACAGAGGAGACAAATGGGTGAGATTTATTGTTTAGCTGGATGAAGACTTTGTTGAATGATAAAATTCTGTACTATTTAATAACCAATATGCGATGGAAAACTACTGAGAAGTGCAAGACTCTCCAGGTCAGCAGCAAGCGGTTGAATTTACCAGCTCTTCAAATGCATGGTGGTAAAAACTTTTTTTTACATTACATTTAGGTTTAAACTTAATTCCAGCTAAAATGTATAAAAATGCTTTTTGCTGGAAAAGAGGAAAATAAGATAAACCAGAGACTCATTAAAATAGACATTTACAATTCTACATGCAAAAAGGCTACTAGATTTTTATTGTTCTTCTGCTGTTAAACTAAAGATAAAGCAAATAAAAATCTTAGTTCAGGGAATTTTGGCATGTTCTTAAGTTACAATGAAACAGGGAAACTTAAGTATGTTATAATGAACAGGGATCTAATGATCAATTTGAAAGAACACTCGTTGATTCAGGCACGTTTAGAAAAAGACTTTTAGCGCTACTGTTAGATTAATCCAGAAAAGGTCTGCATTTATTGAACACTGTTATGTACTTGTCTGTCAATAGCATATCATTTTAATGGGGTTTTGTTCCTTCAAATTAATAATAGCTTTATAGAATATTTTATTGTTTTACAGCTAGTAAACATCCAAACTCATGCACAATCCAGAAGGGCTATTTTCATTTGATTTCCAGCAAACAAGCTGAAGCCCAGCAGTCTCTATTGTGTTTTTTAAAACTAAATAGTAAGGCATATGTCTCAAAACTCTTGGAACTTAATTATCTGACATGGGCTCTGACTGTACTGAGGGAAATTTATGTGAGATATTTCCTAACTATAATTTCCTTAACTGCACTTATATTTCAGTGGAGTCATTCTTGCAGAATGGAATTGCTTCAAATTGGCATCTCTTTTCCTCTCCTTTAGAGGAAGAGAAAAAAATCACTCAAAGTGACATTGTATTAATGGTGGATCATGTCAGCTAATGAATAGTCAATGCTTTACATGCCACATTTAGGTTTCCTCCTATTTAAATAGCAGCACAATTCGACTCTTGCATGTGTGAAATCTTCTTTAATAGACACAGCAATGAATTAAGTGTGAAAATCAGAACAGCATTCAGGAAAGAAAAGGAACTTGTAAAAGTCCTTTCTGACAAGTGCCTGGATCAGGATCATGACAGTTTGCATGTAAAAGTTAGTGCTTAATGGCAAGCTGCACTGGCCATCAACTTCAGTGACCAGAATGGAAAAGTCTTCTGCAAAACCCTGTTCCTTTCAGAACAGTAAGTATTATTTTTACCTGAATCACTATTATCTTGGTTATTTAATAAGCTATGTGAAGAACATTTTCTTTTAGCTTTATTACTCTAAAAGATATCTAGATTTCTATTTTGTTATGCAAAATTCAACCTAATACCTCTTAGCCTTTCAGCTTTGCTTCTCACATCTAGAAATCCCATTAAATAGTCTAAAGAGGGGAAGTCTTTCAAGGAAGGCTAAGAAAAGAAGGCTGGATGACAGTGTGTTCAGTGGTCAAAGCAAAGGAGAAAACTAATAGATGAAAACATGAGTGCAGAACTGTGGAATACTGTTTTGTTTTATGTAGCTGTTTTTCAGTCATCATGCAAGTTGCAAGAATTAAAATAAACGCAGAGGAGTAATATAAAAAATATGGACCTTGTTAACAATATAATAATAGTTACTGTTATGTTATTATTCCATACACTTACACATAACTGTTGGTACTTGACAGTGGAAGTTGTTATCTTTCATGCTACTTTATGAATGGGAGGATTCAGATACAGACAAATGGCATGACGTACCCAAGAGATAGGCTGGAAGTCTATTGGCAGAGCCTGGATTAGAATCCAGATGTCCTGAACTGCACTTTGATCCTGATGGTGCCACCTCTCAGTAGATAAACATACCCTTATGGTGGTGAAAAGCTACAAAGACCTTTCCAGTGGCAGAAGGAAGCTGTTCCAAGGTGTTCACTCATTTCTGCCATCACCTTGCTTTTCTGTTTTGAGTAATCAGTTCTTCTGTCCGTTTAATCTAATTTTTCTCATTTATTTTATGGAAGCAGACAGCCAATAATAAATTGTGATTGTTTGCTACAGCATCTTTCCATAGCATAAGAGTAACAGGGTAACTTAGTGGAAAACATTACAATTCTTTTTTAAAAGTTTTATTTACTTTTTTGCTCATCTGCTCTATAATAAAGTCAGAGTCCCTCAGAGTATGGTAGAGGAGAATAGCTTATATGAGGGACAGAGGAGATGAATATGCTACTGGATATTGTGTGTCATAGGATATTACACACTTCACTGACAGCTCCTTCCAGTGAGGCTTCTTGGCTTCTGTTACTTTTCACTAATGCAGATTGTGGTCTCCTTAAAACTTCTCTTGGAGATTGCTTTTCCTGGATCTGGCCCTTTAAATCTAGGGAAAAACAGGCACCTGCAGACTGTAAGAAGCCATGTTTGAATGGCTGAGCAGCTCTAGGAACATCACTGTTTTAGTAAGTAAGTTTTGTCTCCTCCTTATCCCTTTTTCTGTTGTTTCCAAGTCTCTAAGGCTTGTATAACTCTTTCACAACTATCAGTAGCAGCCCAAAGTACAAGGCAATGAAGACTTATACTTGCAGGTTTTTTTAAATTAAATGTGATCTATTGATAAGTATAGATAGCTCATATAAGGTATGTGGGATCTTGAGCAGTTTTCAAACTGAAAATTATGCTGAGCATTTATTAATGAAATGTCTTGAACTAACTTTAATAAGGCAATGGAAATGTTAAATGATTAAAAAAAACATAGATTGTATAATACAAATGTAAGGTCTTTGGTTCTCAATTGATGTCTTCCCTCTGCCTAAAATAGGAGGCTCTTGACCTTGTTTAGGGCTTACAGATGCCTTAGTAATAAAATACTCAACATAATCTTAATTTATTTTTCATTAAACTGGGCTTAAACCTGGATCCCTTAACCTCTATAGTAAAAGAAACGATGTTGATCTCAGTAGACCCAGGATTTGGCCTAGTCTTTATTTTTTTTTTTGTATTTTTCATCTTTAAAAATTAAATTTGATCTGTCAGTGGTGTTCTGTTTGCTGGTTGTTTTGCAGTGAATTTATATCAACTTATGAGTATCAATCATGCTGTCAGTATAAAACCTTCAAGGAGAGTGCTTGCTCTCTCAAAAAAGCTCCATTTGATTCAGCTCTGTTCCCGTGTGATTTTTTTAAAGCTCATGTTGGTTCCTGAAAGATAATAATCTCATGATTAACAGTTCACCAGATTGTGCAGTTCAGTAGCAGGTGTGCTTTGCTACTGTGTGCATCAACAGGTTCAGCTGAAATCAAAGGTGCCTGTCAGTGCTCTGTTTATTTTTAGAGTTAGGCTTTGGGTCTACATTAGTCTAGACTAAAGCCGACTTTGTGAAGAACAGTCTCGTACTGACTCTCTGCAACAGAGGTTCCTGACTAAAGTGTCCTTATAATGGCTGATATCTAATCATTAGTGAAAGCACCCTGGTTCATCAAGCATTCAAAGCAATCGGGAGGTTGAATCATACAGAACAAACACCACTGGCTGATGTGTATGCGATATAATACAGCAGAGGAAAAAGTATCTCTTGTGGGCAGAGAGTGGCAGGGCTAGTAATTTTGTGAATTGTATCATTAATAAAATATATTTTATTCTATTTGATGCTGACTTTGGAAGGTGTCTCTATGATTATTACATTTTCAAGCATCAGAAATTTTTTTCTAAAGGCTTTACCTGGGGCTAAATTGAGATCTAATACAAAATTCAAAGAGGTTCTGCTGAAATGCCATTAAAATTTTAACTTTATGTTCTTTCAGGGGTTTTAAAAGTTATAGAGGCAAAGCTGTACAAGCCAAAAGGAATTCAACTATAAGATTCCTGTGTTCTGTAATAGGTAGATTGTCCAACCTGAGGTATATTCTTTGTTGTGAGTGTATTCTGAATATTTGGGTTTTTTCTTGGTAAACGGATATCATCACTAAAGGTTTTTCAGTACTTGATCTTTTCAAATGTTTTTCACTGTAAAGTTTCAATTCTTTTTGTCCCGTTAAATTAAAATTAGACAGAGATTTCTAAGTCAGTTTTATAGGGATATTGCTCTTTAGAGCTTGCCTGTGTAGTGATGCCTGTGAGATACTCCCATCTGAAAGAAGCCAGAAAGATGATTAGCCTTTTTTACTTTTATCCAGGACCCGTTGGTTTATTGTTCACTGTCAACTTTCAGTTGTTGTTTATTGGTATCTGACTATAGTCCATGTCTAAACTGCAGGATCGAGGAAAGCTACTCAGTGCTTTGGCCTGACTCCTACCCAGGTGGACACTCAGATGTATAGAAACCCTGCTCTGCACCTTGCTTCAATGGGAAGGGATTCTTGGTGGTTGAACTAGAAGAGAGTTGCAGCATCCTCTGACCACATCCCAGTTAAAGCAGACTATTTGTGGGTAAGTAATTCATTTGACAGAGCTAATAAATGATAAGTTGAAACATGCTGAACATCCCAGGAAGAAATAGCTTTCTTGCTTTCTGTGAAGAATTTACCTTTTGGTCAATATAACTGTTCATGATACATAGAAATAGATTCTTGGCCCATCATTCTCTCCATATAATCTGTAGATGTCTTTGTAGGTGTACTGCATGTTACCTCCTACAATGGTTTTAATTTATAACCCAGAGTTATAAAACCCTGGGAAAAATATCTTTTGCAGGCTGTTAAGCATTAATGTTCTCATATAATATTTTTAATATGGCACAGACACTCATGGTAATTAAAATACCTGCTGATGTCAGAAGCATCTCCTGTGGCACTTTTGCTTTATACTATCCAGGAAAAAAAATCCAGGCTGTCATGCCTCTGAAATTACTGCACGCTGTTTTTAATTCTGATGGTAGCTACTGAAAATTTATGAATAAGCTTGTCTGCTATCAAAAGCTGCTTCATGGAACTTTACTATATTGACACTCCATCATGATAGGGAAATATATATCATCTCATTTTGTTTTGGAAAATGTGTCTGCGGGAAGTCAGGCATAGTTAATGACTCCAAATAGGCAGCTCTGAAAAATGTAGGCTGTATTTATCTCTGCTGTGAACCCAGAGCAAGTAGCAGTACTACAAATCCCTTGTCTTCTCTCTCTGTCCAAAATTCCTGACTAATCCTGCCAACATATCTCAGCTATGAGCAGGGGGGAATGTTACTAGGGCTCAGTGCGTTGTTGTTTATATGGATGCAGAGTTGTCAGGGGATTACGTTTTCCCAACCGCTGGAAATAAGAGAGGACTATCCCTGTGGTGATGAGTATTACAAATCGCTGGAAAGAGACTGCGAATGGGGTGAGCCCCCCATAGCTCTTATGGAAAGAGTGTTCTCCATGCGTGATGACTATAAGAACAACCCTGTGGACACACTAATGTGCTGATCTGTGCTGTAGGTCTGTCTCAGGCTAGATGGGGATGAATCTCTCTGGCGTAAGCTTTTTCATGTGGACACCTCAAATAGCAAGAGTGTGGTCAGCCTGGCTGTGAAAGTTACGTTTTACTGCAGTTTCAGAGCTGTGCTATTCTCAGAGTAACTGGGTAAAATATTTGTTTTCACTATATTATTTTATAAATGGGAAGCAAATACACCAAAAAAACAAGGCAGGGAAAGTAACATAGTTCTTTTACAATCAACTGACTCTGACAGATAAATTAGCCAGCAGCACTTCATTAAGCAGATCACCTTGCATAGCGCACACTGCTGTGAGAGCAAGTTTTGCCAGAAGTCAGTTGCAGTTTACTGATGAAAGATACTTGGATAGTTTGTGTGAAGTCTCTCTGATTTTATTTAACTAAGTCTGAGACATCAAACAAAGCACTTTAACTCCCTTCATCATACAGCGTTGTTTCACGTGTGAGTATTTTTTGGTGGCTGTTTTATTGAATTGCTTAAGAGTAAACGCATACAAGAATTAACAACTGAAGTGGAGTGAAAAGTGCAGACACCGGTTGAATAGTCAGCAAGGCTGGATGTGGAGGGCCATGCTTGGACTTTATTTCTAGTTTCTGTTTTTCTTCAGTGTATTGCCACTTTTAAGGAACTGTTTGGTCAGAGGAATGGAATAGGGAAGTGATTTGTTCATTTCAGAACACTGGTGAGAGAAAAAGTAACTTTTTCTTTTAATGTTCCTTGTCAATGTTATCTTTAGTAATTGCCCATCTGTTGGCTGTACGATTCATTCCCGTGTAACTACAAACTTAGGGACCTACGATTGGAAACGCGGGCCTTAGGCAGGATGTTGTAGCCTTTTACCTGAGTACGCTAGGTTACTAACAGGAGTTTCTTGGCGCCCAGGTTGGTGCTTGTTCCCCTAGATCACAGTGCCTTAGACATGCACCAAAAGTCAGTATGTATATTGCTGAGGTGGGCTGGCCCTTTGAAAAAGATACTTGATCAGAGGCAGAGAATAAGAATGTTTTAAAAAGTCTGAATTCTAACTTCTCAAAGCTTAAAACGTTGCTCACTCTTCATAAACACAGATCAAAGCTGTGGAAAGAGACCAAAGGAAACACAGCAGTAATTAGCGTAAGAAGAGGAAGGAAAAAATTAACATGTAACTGTTGTATCATCTAACTTTTAAGAAGGTTTGAGATAGAGGAGTTTGGATGGTGTAGGCAAGGGTATCTTTTGCTGCTATATTAATAGCTTTCTACAACAACATTACAGTAATCATAGTGAGAATTATGACTTCAATTCCTGTGAGTGCTTACCTAGACCAAGGCATATGTTTTCAGAAATAGGAAACTGAAGTATATGTATATATAAAAAAATACTGCAAAACCCATGACTTTTCTGACTCCCTTTCTTAACACAATCTGAATTTTCTTATCTGATGCCCACTGTGTATTCATTCAGCTTGCTCACACTACTCTTTCATAAAAATATACGTGCCTTTGTTTTGATGAGGTTTAACTTTTCCCCAAAGGGTTGTATGCATTCAAGTGTGGAGGAAAAAAACGTTCCTTTCTGTAAAAAGAATGACTCAAAATGTACATCTTCAGTTCAAAGCACAGTTCCTGATCCTCTGAGTGGCTAACCATGCCAACAAGCTGTCATTATCAAAGTTTAATTGAATTATTTCTACAAGGTAATGTATTAGTGCATAGATTTTTTTTTTTTTTTTACTTATGTTTTAGTTTCAATGGTATGGCTCAGATAGAAGTCAGATGTTTTGAGGAGATGAAATGGGGGAATTAGGACATGTATAGAATGAACTGATTTTACTTCTCAGGTTTTATACCTCCCTTTCCCTGTCAGTTCCCATAGCATCATGTTTGCGTTCAATGGAAAATTAAAATCTTTCCTGCACAAAATGCTCTGCTGCAAGAGGTAATAGTAGAGAAGCAAAACACTGGTTGATTCATCAAGATATAATATTTAACTGTATATGTTACATTATACATTTTACACGCATACGCATGCATACACATACACAGAACTGAACGTCCTTGTAGCCAAATCCTTAGTCTAAATATGCTAATTATTTCCTGTGCCTCTTCGTAGTGTCATGCAACTGTTTAACTTTGTTTCATCCTTCAAGTCATGCTAGGTGGAATCTTGAATTCTGAATTCAGTTTATTTAGAAAATCATGATTTTCAGACCTTGGCTATACTTCTTTTCTCGGCAGTTCATCTCTTAAACAAAAATATACTTGGTTGAGGTGATCCAGCCATGTACCGAAGGTGAAGAATTAACATCTGTTCTTACTCTCATGATTACAACCTGGTGATTGTGCTTTATTAAAATGAGATGCTGAGCAATCAAAGACTGCCTACTTCCTATGCTGATGAATATTTTAAAGGAAAATCCCAAGATTCAGTTTGTATTTCTAGAAACTCACAGGGATTCCGCTTAGAACTGGTTAGCTGCTGTTTTTTTCTTTTGAGAGCTGATAGAAAAGTGTATCTTAAGAGAATAGTCAAAAAATAACTCGCCTGCCTTTCATATACAATACTACTAACAGAATTTGCTGGTGACCCATGCCACTTACACTGGAATGATCACTGGGGCTTGGATGTTTGCATTTGTGCCTAAAATGATAAACTGACTGTATTGATTCTTACAGAAAACGCAGCAATACTTATCCAGGAAAAATCTGAACTGTAATGAACTCAATATGTGATCTGACTTAATCTCAGCTTTTATGCTGAAATTAGAGATCGTGTTCACCCAGTCCCCTTGCATCTTTGACTGTCAACTGGAAACAAAACTGCTACTCCTTCTACCTGAAATGCAAAAGCTTTTGGAAAGTTGAACTGATGCATAACAGGGGAGTTACTCCTGACTTGCATTAATCTAACCTTGTTGGCAGTTTTCCGTTGTCTGAATTTGTTGGCGTTTTTGTTTGTTAGTTTTACAGTGAAATAAAAAATGAGTATTTAGTTCATGGAAATCAGTGGAGCCTCCCCTGATTTACACTGACATAAGCACTGTGCTCACCACATGGCTGTGTTTAACCCTGCTTAGTATTTGTGCTCTCTTAACTTACAGGAATAACTGCATTTAGTGAAAGGCTTATTGTTTCATTTAAGAGTCTTAAATGAAACACATGGCACTTGCTGGGAGTGTGAATGAGCAAGGCACACTTTATCTCCTGTGTTGTTAGAGTGCCAGAAGGCTAGGCTATTTTGGGAGGAGATAACAGACAGAATTAATATGGTCTCTGACAGAAATCAGTCCAGGGTTTTGTTATTATTTATTTCAGGGATGAGGAGAAAGGTCTTTGTTTTGTCTTTTAAACTGTCGCACCCTTTTCAGCTACTCATATTAAGAGCTGCCTTAGCAGTCACAAGATGGATTTCATGAGAATTGGATGTCATCTCCTTCACTAAATAGCCAACTGGTGCAGGGAGCCTAAGTGAGTTAGTGAATTTCCCTCCAGAGAGAGTTTCATTTAAATTAGTGGATAAAACTGGTACTTTTTCAGAACATCTGTTCCTGCTTCTGGACTCTAGATAGTTGCACTAGATATTATTATCACCACAATCTCACCCATGTTTTCTAAATCCTAGCTATTGATACTGTTTAGCATTGTTAATCAGTCTTGGTGCTTTTCTTCTCTCCTTTACAGGCTTGCCTTTTTAGACATAATTAGACTTTTGTTTATGCAAATATTTTGTAAGCAGCTGTGTCAGTCATTATGGTAAGCTCAAGACAATATTGTGTTGTGGAGTGGTTCAAATGTTCATTAGATAGAATCTTAAATCACATATACCAAAGGAGAGGTGGCATAAAAGGCATTTAAAAGCCAACCCACAGCCATGTCTTGGTAAACAATGTGTATGATAAGAACTCTCAGATGACTGATGTGTAGCTTTTCTTCTGAGTCACTGCCAATAAAAAATTTATTGCAACTTATCACTCTAAGTTTTTGGAAGTTCGTTGAGTCATTGGAGGTACTCAAATTTTCTGCAGACGTATCTAAAATCCCTTTTGTATCACTCTTTTACATTTTTTAGTAGTCAGTTTATTGACAAAATTTATTTGTGACATTATAGCCAATTATTAAGATCATAAACTACATCTACGTGACTGTGTGCCACTGCTCTTACAGAGATGATGGGGATACACAATTTTTTGAATCACTGTATGTATAAACCCATCTCCTGCTATCTCGGTTCACATATATGATTTTGTTTTACCTGTATTTTTACGTCTTCACTTCTCACCTGTTTCATTTCATTTATAAATATATTAAACAAAATGTGAACTCTGACATCTAAGTCTTAACCTTTTGTCATGGTGAAAATTGGCCTTTTCTTCCTACTTCTTGCCTTCTGTGCAATGACAGGGCTCTGCCTCTCACACAGTAAATTCTTAGCTTCCTGAATAGTCTTCTCAGAGATACTTAGTTAGCTGAATTTTCTATTTTAAAGAATTCAAAAGTAGCATTTAGAAGGTAATTTTTGATACTGAATTGCATCCGAACGTCTAAAAAAATGGTGGGAGGTTTTCCCTCTCATTCTGTAGTTTTTAAGTTGTCATCTTGTTGACATCTAGTCTAATACTAGATTAGCAGAGGTAGGTAATAATGGAATGTGACTGTACTATCCATCTTGCCACATCCTGTATCGCAGTCAGTTGCATTCACAAATGGACGTTGTTTCTTCTGCCCGGCATCTTTCAGTGCTGGGCCTGTAAATGCCACGAAAGGTGATTAAAAATTTAGTGGAAAACAGTTTTCTGAAGCCTACAGCTACTTGCCAACTAGATTTTAAGTGCCAAAATTGAAACAACAAAGCAAAACAAACCCAAAAAACCCCTTGTTCTTCAGAGCGAGGGCGCACAGAGTTGTAGTATTGATGCCACTTAAAAAATTTTTTGAGAATTTTAAGGTGTGTGTATGTGCACAACTAAAAATATATTTTTATTACTAGAATCACATTCTACCAAAAAAAAAATTTCATTTTCCTTGCTTTTTCCATAGCTGGCTTTCCAGCTGGCCAAGACATGGAAATGTTCTAAAAATGCCCTACTTGCCCCAATGTTCAGCAATGTCAGTGCTAGAGACACTGACAGTCCTGCTGAAGAAGGCCTCTAACCTTTCCAGTACTGTTCATTGGGCTCTGAACAAACTGATGGAGTGATAGAGATAAAGATAAAAGTCAGCAGGTTATCTGGATTAGGGTTTCCAATACTGTTGGCAGCTGTGGGGGCTGAGCTTTTTTTTTCAATAGAGAAAACACAGAGCATTTGTAAATAAGGCCTGCTCTAGTGATTCTTGTGCATGAACGCAGTGGATTCACACTGCTGCCAGCATGTGTGTTCAGTCCCTTGAACTCTGAGAAAGTGATTGTTTCTGGAATTCGATTTGTGCTGCAACGAAGGGTTAGTATTCCTTAATTTTGCATTTCAAGAACAAGCCTTTTGCAATCAGGTAGAACATAAGCATTCTTTGATGCAGCGATTGTGGTAATTGTGGCCATGTGTTCCCCTTGGGAACTGATGGTCTGTTTGTTCATAAACCTTTCAAAATGTTTTGACTTGTAATTTAGTTTTGGACTCTTCTTATAAAAAAATTCCTCTCCCTCTCTTATTTCTGTCCTCAAAAGGTGATATCAAAAGGAATTTAAGCCCTCTTTTAAAGGACATTATCTATTCCAGAGCTCTTGGTTTGTGGGATGTTTATTTTGCTTTCTGTGGGTAGAATGTCTTTTAAATAATTTCTAAACAAAATGCTCTGTTCTTTGTGTTCTCACATTCTCTTTTCTTTCTTCAAAGATGTTTGTCAGTGAGGGACTTTTTCCACTGTGTGTACAGTGAAACTATATTCATGGATATACCTTTCATTTCAACTTTTTCTGTATTCCAGCATTGCTAATAATCTTAGTTCTTCATCAATTCTTTTTATTAAAATTATGTCAAGAAGCTTCAGTTGGGTCCTTTGATGTTATGCATTATGTATAGGTACAAGAGAAGACAAATAAAGGTTGGGTGTAGTCTCATGATCCTTCAGTGTATAGGTAAAGAGACCAGGAGCGGTTAGGTGGCCATGTGAGGTCAGGCCTTGAGACCTGTAACAAGAGATAGGAACCCAAAGAACAGCTCTTCTACCCCTTTCTAGCACTCGCTGTCAAACTATTAATAATGGTGATAATGTTGTGTTTCAGAATACCTGTCTGTAACTATGCACTGCACGAACAGCTGGAGAAGTTTGTTGCTAGTCCGAAAAAGTGTTTTTTCCTTTGGCATTTCTCTCTGTGCTGCTCAGTAGCAGTTAAAATCAGTTCAGATGCTTGAGTTGGTGACCTGTTTTGGCTTAGGTCATTCCTAATAAAGGATCCTGCACTCTGTTATATCCTTAATGCTGAAGTTCCACAAAAGTCCACTCTATATACTTTCTGAACTTTCCAATTTTTTACATAGTAGCTTGTCTGTTGACAGTTGCTTTGAAATAATGCAATGATTTAGGACTGCTTTGTTATCTAGAAAAACTCCTCTCTGTTTTTGAATCTTATTTGATATATTCTTTGGTTTTTGTTTGTTTGCTTGTTCAGTTCACTGTTAAACAATGGAAAAAAATAAAGCTATATTCTATAGCAGATAGGTAATCTAAATATCTTAAAATCCTTATAATTATAAGGAACCTCATTTTAAATATAGAACCCCACTGTTTTCAGTAATATCTTACCTCATGTGCTTACCTCATTTGGTCACATGAAAAATCATATTTAAAATAATTTTACATAGATATTCCCCCAGTACTGTTTTCATAATTGTATTACCTACAAAACAGTCCCTCAGAAATGTTTACTCTTTTTATAAAGAAATGAAGACTAAAAATGGCCAAATTAAACCTTTCAGTTGGCTGTCACCAACTGAAAAAACAAAAGCTGTGCTGCAAACACCTGTTAATGCCCAAACATTATTTCAAAGAACTAGTGTTCAAACAACTTTGTTTTGTCTCTTCTCGCTGCTGAACTGGAGTTTGATCTTGAGTAGATTGGACCATATTCATTTGCCCGCTTCAATATAAGTTTAATTTTCATCTTGTACTTTAAAGACAGCTGCCTGTGAACTTAGCATTAAGCAGCTGTTTAAGTGTTATGCTAAATCTGGATTCTGGTCCACAACATTCAAAAGATTGCAAGACCTAAGTCTTTGTTAAATGGGTTGTCTGACTGGAGCCAGGGAAGTGTTGCAGGTTGCTCAAGGACCTTTCCTCCTAAACCTGATGGTTTTTATGAGAATCTCCAATCCTGGTTTAAGAGATGAAGAAAGGAAAAATCAAAGGGCCTTTTCATTAAGTTTGGGCACACTTCTGCCTATAATAACCACACTGCAGCAGCTGACACAATAGTTTACTATTTGCGTTGCAGGTTTTTGACTAGTTGTTGAGTTTCATTTCATCTTGCTTGGATGCAGAAGGTGCAGTGAGGGTGACTAACTACTTTTCTTAGCCTTAAGACAGATTCTGCATAGGTTCCTGTCATTACTTTGTGTATGCCTGAATGAACCATCTAGTTCTAAAGTGTCTTTATGAGAAGAAGCAAGTAAATCCTTGAAATTGTATTCAAATCTGTCTATGATGAGTCTCACAATGATGTGTTGGATATTGATTATTAAAATGATCATGATATATAATATTAAAGACATTATATGTAAACAAGAGCACCTGCAGTCACACAAAATCATGTTAAAAAGCCTATGAGCCTTCACATTTCTTGCCATATACAATCTCAAAGCATTAGCAAGTTTTCCTTGTTTTCTCATTACTCCATTGTAGCTCTCTGGGAGATCCTTTAAAATGTCTGATACGCACCTTTCCCAGAAAAAGGAGATGGGATGAATTGAATCATGGGCTCAATCCAAAGTTGCAGTTCTATTCTTCCCTGCAAAAGAGGCTTGACATTAGGTGTTGACAAGAAAGTTGCCAAGGTAGTCATCCTAAATTTGAGGGCTGCTGTCTGCAATAGCAAGAATTTATTGCCCATTTAACAGCTGTCTGTAAGGCACTCGGAGGATGAATAAACCGTAATGAATTGGAGCAGCTTATGCTTTTATTTATTTTTGGTAGTGGAATTGGTAAGTAGTTTTGAATTGCCTGGGCTGTTTCTGGTCCTTCCATTGGGTAATTCTTAGGTGAACTGTGGTTTGCACAGTACTCTGTGTACCTGCACTTCAGCTAGGGAAGTCCATGATATGAACTAAAAACAGCTTTGCTAACTTCGGGGGGTTGAGGGTAAAGAATAAAGTCTTGATATTTTCAGGGTAGAGCTGGCAGATTGTCATTGTTTCTGAGCTTGTTTTACTGCTGTCTGGTGCTAGTGACACAATGTTCCGTGGTTAGGAAATGTCAGCTTCATGGATGAGCTGTCCAATGAGAATATCATTTCTTCCAACAGGATGAGATCTTGGCTGAAAAGAGCAACTGCCTGCATGCAAATCTCTCTCCTTTGGTATACCACAATCTACCTAGAGTCAGTTAGTTAAAGTATGAGAGCAGGGGGGAAATCCTGCTGTCTTTTCCTCTCTGTTAACTATTTCCATCTTCTACAGTATAATTCTCTATAGATGTTACTACTGATATACATGTTAATCCTTCTCTCTCTTAACTTTCCGAGCCAGGTGCACACATGCCAACCGCAACAGCAAAAGCAGATGGTATAACGTTGCTAAGGTCCCCTGGTACTTTTTGAAAGAGGGGATATTATTCTGAATATCCTGGCTGAATTATAATGTATGCAATTGCATTTTATCTGTCTGCATTTTCCCTTTCTTCTTTTTTAGGAAACCACGTATTTTCTAAAAATCTCTTCTAAACTGAAGGTGATCTGTGGTGTTTTTAGAGCAGAGCATAAACAGAATTCTTCCTTTTCCATACCAGGCGATGTTTAATATGCAGAAGTGCTTGATGCTTGTCTAGATACTATGTTGAAGATTTTTGACAAAAAGTGTGCGATTATAGCTGGTTGATATGTAGAAGTGTTTCTTGATTAGAAACTGAGTTTCAGCATTTGTGTTAAATTAAATATTTGGCAGACTGAGAGAAGCAGGGAATCTACTTTCTTTTGTTTGTTTTCTCTGTGAGATAAATATACAGAAGACAGCAGAAGAAACAAATTATTACTGTAAGAAATCACTGGAAACAAGAATTAATCTGGAATGTTGGAATGGAATCTGGAATGTTTGCACCTTCCTCTCATGCAGCTGACGTTGGCCATAGTCAACCAGTTCCCAGGCACTTGCTAAATTTCTAGCTGTCTGAACCAGGTGTGCTATTTTGCAAATTGTATTACACATTTTAAGGCAATTTGGAATTCAAGAGGATCTGCAAAAGAGAGAAGTGTTGCAAATTAATTTTTTTCTTTCTTCTTTACCTGATCATTATGAAAGAAACAAAATGTTCATATACTGGTGTCAGGAAGTAGGATGACAAAACGAATAAACTAGAGCTACGTAAATGGAACTCGAAGCGCAATATCTTAGGAATAATACACATGTAAAAGGGTAACACTCATGACTGGAAGACAGATACTGGAAAGCATGCACTGTTCAGATTACGTAGAAATAAAGGTTAAGTTGGTCAGATAGCATCATATGTCAGTGAATGGGAAGATGCAAGCAAAGATTCAGTGAACAAAAGTCTATTTAGATCAAAATCAATTTTAGGAAGGATGATAAAAGATTTAACTTAAATAGAACTGGGAGGCTTCTACAGATGCTCATGAGCCGATTTTAATAATGACCGCATCTCTGCAGCCAGAATTGTGTCATTGTAATAGATCTTTGCTTCTCAGATATAGTTCAGAGAACAAATGCTACTAACAACTAATGGGTACAAATATTCCTGGATGAAATTCAACAGCCTTCTTTACCAATTCATCATTGAACCACTAGGAGACAAACACTAAAGTCTTTACATCAGCCACTCATAAAAAATCCATTGGAATACTTTGCACACTTCAAATTTTATCAGTTCAAAAAGGATGAACTCAAAGGAAGGCTGGTGCAGAGAAGAAACATCAGTGTAATGGAGAGCCTGTCCCACATACTTGGCTTTTTAACCTAGCAAAATAAAGAGCGAAGGGGGCTGTGATTACTCTGTATTAATACGTTGATGGTAATTCCTAGGTGGGGGGAAGGACAATTTAAGTTAAAGGACAAAATTGACAGAAGACTAAATTGGTATAAATGGACCATTAATATATTTAGGCTGGAAATTAGAAGACAGTCTTAGTGGAAATGAAGCAAAAAAACCATAGAGAAAATAGCCAATTTCAAATATCAAATGGGTATCAAATCTATCAGTGTTGTCAGATTTCCACAGGTCTCTGCAGCAGCTTTCTACAATTGGTGGGTTAGTGCCTGGCCAATTGCCTTCAGGGAGTTCTCTTGTTTCAAAAACAGGAGGTGCTAGAAGCCAGTATTCTTCACTGCAGAAATATTCTACAACACGGTGGCAAGACAGAGTAGATTCATCATAACCTTGTTCTGGTCTACTCTGTGTGATTAACGTCATTTTGTCATCCCAAACTCTCACAGAATCATTCATCGTTGTTGAAGACGTACTGTTGGAACATCAGGACACTCCCTAGGAGGAGACATTAGCAATGGATTCAAGTTATAAAATTTGGATTTGGCATCTAGTCAATAGGACTTGGATCTCATGGTTTGCAAGCCATTTCTGGATTGCATAAAAATGACTGTGTTTCTCACTTGCTTTCTACAGCTCATTTTCTTGTCTGTACCATACTTTCCTGGAAAGGTCACTTGTGGAGCTGGTAGTAGCATTGCCGAGAATTGGATTAGGGGGAAACTGTAATTTTGGGAAACTTGTCTATACAAGTTTCTGAGTGTGCTGACCTCTTGCTGCCTCAGCCATAAGGATTGGCAGGTCCAGCTGCAAAATAGCAGCAATACGTTCAGAGTTTGTTGATTTGAAGCTAGTTCCTATCTCCACAGACAACAAAAAAGTGAGTAAAACATCAGGGCCTTAGCAGGAGGTCCAGCACAGATCTAGTAGAAAAACAAGAGTGAAGAAGTTCGTTTTAAGTAGTTACTGTTTTCTGGTTCCAGTGGTGTCTCTGAGAGGCGGGGATCCCCTTTTTCACTCATGCACAAGCAGTGTCAGTCAGGCTCTGCTGTTGCATTACAGCCTAGTTTAAACAAAACCACAGGACCTCAATTCCGTGGGTCTCCCAAGATCTTGCTTTCAGGCCCACAGTATGTTTGGCCTTGTTGCTGAAGGTCGCTTTGCACATCTGCCTTCCCTCCAACGACAGGTGGAGCTGCTACAAAGCAAATTGATAGAAACTCAATCAGAGCCTCAACGAGCATCAGTCTTGCTTTGCAATGTGCAAATCGGAATGCTATCGGAATAAAACCTGAATACATATCGAATGGGACTGATACCCCTTATAAGTTACATCTGTACTTATTATCCTATAAAAATACATATGGATGAGAAAGATGAAACTATTTCTCTAAAAAAGACCAATTCATGAAGTTCTCATGAATTTATATAATATGCCTGCTACCGTTCTTTAGTTTATTGTGAATATCCTTTTTATCAGTTGCCAAATCCTTTGATTCTTCTTTCATGAATTTTTTTGGAGATAGAACTATGCATTTTAGAGGAACTATTGATACTTTAAACCTTTCATTTGACCAGAAAGCCATATTCTCTCACAACTTCAGTTTAAAACCTATTTAGAGTCTGAAGACATTACTCTTACTAGACTTTTCTTACTAATTTAACTGCCATTACTAGTCCATATAGTTTCCATAATTTTAGGAGGAGGTGCTGCATTCTCAGAAAAAGAATTTTGTGCCTTTAACTTAGGCAGAGATAGGATATGCAGTAACTCCACAGGCATAGTGAACTACCGTTCTCCAGCTGAGCTGTGTTAAGGGCCTTGTGCTTTCCACCCATTTCAGTAGTTAAGGACAGACAGCTGTGTCCTTTAAGCCAGCTGGTGGTGTTAAACTACTTAGCAGAGCATGGACATAGGAGCTAATGTAGCTCAGCTGACAAATGGTAACTGATGAAGCCAGAGCACTTCCAGTTGTTTGTGATCATCAGTACAGACCCTGGATAACACCATTCCCAAAGTAGTTTAAGCTTTGTGTAGGTTCCCCAGCTGAGGAGGACTAGCTTGTAGAATGAAAGGAAGAGCTGTTCTTGCCTCTCTTGTAGTAACAGACAGATAGTTAAAGATCAGGAAGGTAACTAGGCTACACTTTTTTTTTTTCCTGTGATTCAGTACTTATCAATCAGAAGCTGTCAAGTAACATTTATAGAAGCTGAGTATAATTTTTAGAATGGGATAGGCACTCCAGCTTGTTCTGCATTTGCTAGGAAGAACCGAAATGGCACATGGCACATGCATGCATTGGCATTGCTTATCTGAAAAATAAAAGGCTGCTTTTGGTGCCTATAACACCAAGAAACCTGAGAGAATCCAAAGATATGACATAGCTCTCTGCCTGGTGTGGAATTGCTGAACGTTTGTTCTGGCTGCATAAAGACCAGTATCCACGTCAAGGGAGCTGGCATGTTATTTGGCTGAGTCAGAGAACCGAAAGAATGAAGTCAAGGTAAAGAAACAGCTGTGTGGCAATTCCCTCCCCCTGCTTTTACTTCACAGGAGATTATTAAGCCTTAAAGGTAAGAGAGAAATGTTATGACTGTTTCTTCCTTGTGTCATTGAGGAATCAGTCCTAAAAATTAATGGCTGTATTTAGAAAAGCACATCTAGTCACTCTGCTTTTTAATGAGATGTGTGAAAATGTACCCAAGAAACTGTCATCTCCCAGGAATTAATTGATGTTGTAGTTGGTATTTTTCCTGATAAGAAATTGCAGGAAAGAAACAAAACTTCCATTCCATAGCAGGAATTAGCCACTCCTCCTCTCCTCCCACCACCCCACTTTTTCTCTCTCTTTCCTAGCCTTCAGCACAGAGCAGCAACTGCACGCTGCAGGTGTGACCCCAGGGATATAAGGGATTTCACTGGAGCATGGTTTTCATTCTGTCCTCCCAGTGATCTAGCAGAGTTTGCTTTAATAACATTCCTTTTGTTCTGGCAGATAATCATGGGCTGGCCCAGATAGCATCACAAATTTGCTCCTTTCTGATAATAGGATCTTATCAGGGCTTCAGCAGCATATAGCTTTTTACAGGATATGGCTTTAATTAAAATGACAATATGGAGCAGCTGAGGTTAGATTCTCTAGTCTGGCATCTCTGTAACATCAGGCTGGAAAAGGATGGGGTAATAAATGTCCTTCATTTGGTACTAGAGAGAGAAGGTAGAGAACTATTTTGCTGATGTATTAATCATTTGTTTGCTGGAGTTAACGCATCTGAAAATTCTAAGGTAAGCTCTCTGAAGGCATAGACCACAGACTCTTTTCTGATGGGTCCCCAAATGTGCTGGAACTGAAATAGCAGGGGTTATACCTTGCTTTTCAGTCATTAGTCTCAGTAATCTGTGGATGGGAGCCTCAGGTCTTGAGATATGGGATACAAGATTCCTCAAGTTCCCCCCATAGCTATGGCTGTTTCTTAGTGGGGGGAACAGTATCTTCTGTGTTTGGGCTATGTAACAGGGGATTTGGTTCTGACCTCTGTACACTATCACAAAAGAAATCGTAGCGTTATAAGCAGCAGTCTTACTGCTTGTATTCTCTGAACCAGTCCAGTACCGTATCTTCCACTCACAGTTCCACAGCTTTGAAATTCAGATTTTATGAAAGACCACTGTTGCCTGGCTCTGAAACACAACTATTTTGGGGAGTAAGCATATTCCATTTACTATACAGTGCATGCTATCCAAAGGCATTTATAATTTGAAGCTAGTTCTTCAGTGCCTTACCGCCAGGTTTATGCTGGCATTGAGCATTCAGCTAGATGAGAATCTTCCGGCAGCTCTGTGAATGCACTCTTCTGTGCCCCATGCAGAGTCAAACCTCCAGCTTCTTTAAAGTTCACTTATCAGAATTCACAAATCAATAGCAGCCCACAGTCAGGGAAAGGTTTCGTTTCTTTTGTGCTACCGAATGCTTGCTACTAGAGAAATCAGGGCAGGAATAGTGACTCATGCCTTATCTGTAGCAAAAGGCTGGCTAATCAAAAAATGGGCAGTATGCAGAACCTCACTTTCTCTTCTCATCTGCCACCTCAAGAACTCTCAGCAGTCCCTGTTCCTACTCACCAATTCAATTTCATATTGACAACAGCCTGTTCTCCTTCACTCCCTTTGTCAAAGGTCAGTAGGAAACCATGTTTTACTGGTAGTTGCAGAACTTGCTGAAGTGATGATGATTTTAATAGCTGATAAAAAAGAGGAAATTTTTGAATAAAAATTCCCCTTTAGAATAGGTTGGTTCATCGTGACAACAATGTTCTATGGCAGCGCATTATATCTGCAGAGAGAATTCAGAGTAGTGTGATCTGGACAGTCAGCTAAACTATGAAGACCTGGAATCAGGTCTCCACTTCTGTCTGATTCAGTGCAGGGAACTTTCCTACAATATAAGTGTTAATCAGGCTTTAGGGCGTATGACAAATGTGTCCCGTATTCTCTGGTTAACTGCACTATTAATTATGTGAAGATAAAGGAGCAGCTTGCATGGAAGAGTCTCTATAGTTCAGTGGTTAGTAGATGCAACCAAAAAACCAGAAAATCAGGACATTGAGTTTGGGTCTCTTCTATTGCAGGTAAGTTGTGTTAATGAATGCCCTACTATTAGAAAGATGGCTCTAGCAATAGTTCCAAACTCTGCTTTGGCTTGATAATGAGCAAGGGGCCAAGAAGGTCTAGAAGACGGTGTGCTTATGTAGGACTTCATGTTTAACCTCATTTTCAAAGTTGCTAACCTGGGGCAGCCACCTCTAACTTTTACATCTGGAAGTTTTCCATCTACAAAAGTGCAACTCTGACACAGCAATACATCAAAGGAGTAATCTACCTTTAAGCAAGTCAACACGCTGAAAGTTTTCAAGTACTAAGCACCTTCTAAAATGGGATTTTGTTCTCTTAACTCCACAACACAGTCAAGGGTAGTTATGTGATGTTCTAAGTAACAAGAGATGACAATGGATGAAAAGGAAACACAAGCCAGCTGACTTAAGGGAAAATTATTTTTAAAAGAAAATTACCATTACTCAGCAAACCTATAAGTTAATATTTCTGAATTGTTGAATTCCCTGTTTAAAAACGCCTTTAAGAAATTTTTTTTTTGTTAATCTCTGTGCTTTTCTTGCATTGTTTTACTCCTTCATATGTATTTGGTAGCTTTAAAAAGCTAAATGAAAGTATTTGTTTTATATTCTGTATGTATTGACTTTGAAATCAGAAAAATAATAATCAATGTATTCTTTATCAGTGAATTTATCATTTTCATTCCTTTACTGGAAGTTGTGTTCTAAATGTCTGATGTGATGTTCTGCTCTAGGGATATAATGTAATGCACAATAATTTGACTGCTGTTTTTAAAAGCTTTTTTCATATCAAGATCATGTGACTTGCAGTGCAGATTTTACTTATGCAACACTGAAAGAAATGGTTTTGTGTATTTCTCTGCAAAACTGTGTATATATGTATGTACATACAACTGCATGTGAAATACAGACCTCCTATTTGAAAGCATCTTTGTTCTGATCCCTAGTGCACAAGTAATACTATAAACTCAAACACTGCAGACTTTTTTGTTGCTGTAAGAACTCCATTTAAGTCACAGCTTTGCTTCTAATCAAAGTATAATTTCCTAGTAATATTAGTCTAGAGTCACTTTCACAGTTAAAAATACAGTATCTGGCTTATGAATGTAACATATCTTTTCATCTTAGTTCATTACAACTACCCTTTAAATTATCAATAATTATCATCCTTAAACTATTAGCTCTATCGTAGGAGACAGCAATTATTTAATATTATTTTATCATAAGTGTTGAAGAAAGACAAATTGTGTATTTGAAAGCAATTTAAGTTTTTCCTCATGATACATGTTTCTATTAATTTTTCATAATTATTGTGTTACCTAGTTTGACTACTTCTGTCTCTCTTCCTCACAGATCTTCTTTATAGCATGATCAAGGAGTTAACTACTTCAGCTACTTGTGTGAGGAGACACGAAGACTCAAAAAGCATGAAGTACCCTGGCTGGAGGTTGACGAAGGAAAAACTCATAGTAAGTGCTATATCTTTCAAAATTACATTCTTTAGTATGAACTCTGTTGTCGTTGTTGCTGTTTTGTTAGTTCTTTTGCAATGAAAAATCATATGTGAATTGATATCGTCCAATCATACCATACTCTGTACTTATAAGTCATACCTAGAATCTCCAAGGAAAAGTTGAAGCCTTGCTTTGTAGGAATTATGTGAAGTGAGAGATGGTGCCTGACCTAAATGATTGTGCTTTAAATACTTAACACAACCTCAAAAACAAGAGGGAAGGTGTAATCCAAAGAGTGAATTGACCACCCAGAAGTCTTCATCCAGATTAGTTGTTTTCTGCAGCCAGAACTACTGTCATGTCTTCTCCATCCTTATTCTCAGCTGTTTCGGGCTGGTCATACTTTCATAGCGAGCCAAAAAATTCATGTTCTTCCTCCATTAATTTATTATAACGGAGTTTAAAAAAAAAAAAAAAAAAAAGTACCAATGATGACCTTGGATAACTTATCTCTGTCTTTAGAGAATGCTTGACCCTGAAGCATTCTTAAAAATGGTATGGGAGCTGGAGGGAGGGAGGGAGAGAGAGAGAGATTTATTTTTCCTGAGGTTGCAATACAGTTTTCAGTGTCATATAGTTGTCTTTGTTGTGACCTGTCTGGGAGTTGTAATCTACTTATTAAGAAACAATTTTCTAGACTCTGCTACCTACTGTAAAAATGAAAGTGGAATTGCATGTGTTAAATGCATTCACTTCCTTTAATATTTTTTTATGACAAATGCCTGAGTTATGGGGAAAAAGACAAGTGCCCAAATCCTACTAAAGATGAGTTTTATGTAACGCTTAGCTCCTGTGCAGAGGTGAACTGGACCCAAATAAAACATAGTGTGTGCTTTAAATACCAGAACTACATTGTAAACAAAATACTTCCTCTTTTGCCTATCTGCCAACATTTGACTGTGGGAATGCATTTTCATTACTCTAGCAAATGTAATCATAAATCCTTAAGATACCCTCAAGGTTAGAGGAAGTTGTTCTCTTTTGATTAAGTTTCCCTGTAAAACATCAGTGCCTGAAATCAGGTATTGATAAGGAAAGCAAAAACAAACAAAAAACAAAAAAAACCCTGCATTCCATATTGCTTCTTGGTTTTTTTTCAGAGCTCAGTAATTTTCCCTATAGCCAGAGAAAATTCTACTTCATCTTTCATAGAAGGGCACTTCCACTAAGCTACTGACTTCATGGTCTCTTGTGTGATTACTTATGACAGAGTTCATTGTATTTTGTTTGAAAACATAATTAGTCTTTAGTACGTGACAGTGGAGTGGCTAGTCCACGTTGCAGTGCTGACTGCTTCCCTCTGCTGTGTGGAACTAGAATTGCTCAACCCTCTTCCATAAACATCGTCTTTCAGGGAAACACTACCATTTGGTGGCAGATAGTGCAGAAGGATTTGAGGGTGTACCCATATAGCACAGCCCTGTAGTTTGAAGCAGCAATGTATTAGTCAAAGCAGGGTGCTGCACCGTATACTGAACTGCCTTGCCTGTCTCTCCGAAGCACTTACTCTGTTCATTTGGGTTATCTTTGGTTCTGCTTCAACTGGACGCTCCTCAGGAAAGATTCTGTTTATCTTATTTACATCAGCTGAGGCTCTCATTTGGGTGATGCAGTGTTTTATGTTGCTCAGAGTTCTTGTCAGTGAAATGCCGATGTAGCCTTGTTTCTGGTGAATAGGCTATTAGGTCTGGGCACCACAGGAACAGATTCTGCTGGTCCTTACTGCCACTTGGGAGCATCTGGGCATGTGCTATATATGTAAGAACTGCTCTTAGCACACCTGGGGCCCCATCTGTGTTTCAGTTTGCTAGGTGGCACTGCAGTATTCCTGACTTGAGGAGACTTTTGTTTGGGGCAAGGGTGGGCACTAGATTTTGGTAACACTTTCGGAAGAGGTTACTTATTTGTATGCAGTCAACTCCTTTTGTTATTTTTCCCTGTAATGTATATGTCAAATTTTAGAAAAGCATTCATGTGGCTTGTTTTTGACAAGTAGAATAGGTTAATTCGTTTGAAAAGGAAGCAGTGTTTTTCTTGATGGTAAAGGGATTATCAAAATGCTGAACAGACAGGTTCTTTTCTCAGTTCCTACATATAAGTTGGTTCTCTGATATTACAAAATGTGTATTAAACATCGTGTTAGTTTTTATGTAGTGCAGGTATAAAATAATCTCTGCTTGTCCACACCTACTGAAAACAACAGAAAGTTCATTCTAGGAAGCAGCCTCCAAACACTCCTGGCTGCTATGGGATATACGGTGGGATTCATGTTCACTTTACAAGATATGGGCAATTTAGCTAAAGTGCACCCAAGACAAATTAGACTGTGAAGTCATGTGATAGGTTAGCTAGCTTTAGCATCAGAGCGCTGTTATTCTTAACAGTGTTGATAGCATCGTACACTGGAGACAAGAAATACTGGGTTGAGTTGAAAATATCGAAACACTATCACTGCAGCCCACTAAAACAATTGGTGTAATTTTCTTTTTTTCTGTATATATACAGAACACTTTTAAACTGGTTGAGGATGTTATCTCAATTTCTGAGAGATTTTCTGATCAAATGGTATGCTGGAGATGTTGCAGGGTAGGGAGAAAAAGACATTTATGCCTACCTTAAGACACTTTTACCATCATAACTTTATTTTTGGAAAAAGCAACCTCCTTTCACGTGAAAAATACATGGTTAATACTGTTCCTTTGTTGTTGGGTTTATTTAAATCACTTTGTAACAGTTCTGTCTCTAAGAACCCAAACAGGGTGCGAACCTAGAGAGACTCATCTGCCTAGAGTTACAAAACTTAGAAAAATGCTGTAGAATTTACTGTTGTCGCTACTAGAGCAAGAATATTATGTGCGTCATAGGGCAGTGTACACTTATTACTGGATATCAGTAACAGGAATAATCCCCTGTAAAACTTAACAGAAGCAAAACCTGTAAGGCTGTTTGAATACAGCATTTTAGGGATCATGCAGAAAAACCTAAAGGTTTAACAAAGTATAGTAAATCTTTTATGTCAGACCTAAGATTCTCTATCAGGCCCTTCTGACTCCATGGACTGTTTCTTAGGGGTGTCTGTAAAAAGATAACTATGAAAAATGAACTTATTATTGGTTTGAACTCCCTGTATAGGGGTCTGCAGCTCAAGGAAACATTTTTAACGCTTCATAAATTGAAAAAGGTAGAAAACCACTGTGTACAAGTTTTGAATTTTTGCTGCATGTTCCCTCGTAGTAAATCAACTTACTCTTCGTTACAATAGATGGCATTAGTACATTACTTGTCTGCAAGGCACTGCAGTAAAGTTTTTTTTACTATCCTTTCCACACTATTGATACAGGGATGCATATTTCCTGTGTGGAAGAAAGAGGAAGCTAGATCAGGCTACAAGGTAAGAGCAATGACTTTTATAGGTGGGTTTGAGGTGGACTGTGGGTGGCAGGCTTTAAAGCTAAAGTTGTACATTCAGCAGCAGCATTGCTTAAGCAGGATTATACAGCCAAGACCTCCCATTCCCAGCCACGCACCACTCCTGGCACTGTGCGTTTGTTTGATATGGTGTGAACCACATCAAGGAATTAATCCAACTTGAAAACACTTTCTGAATGGTCATATTTTATCTAGGCCTGTTTCCCCATCTACTGCCTAATATGGCTGTTCTAGTACTTTTACTGTCATAGCTCATTGAGTGTGTGAGAAGCTGGGACAGGGTGGGGGAGGGGGGGCAAAACTTGCTTACATTCACAGCCAGCTGGTCAGTGTCAAACTTCACCTCTAATATAAAGGATTGAAAGTAAACTACTTCTATTGCAGAGTTTCTTGTTCTGCTGTGCTGGAGGAAAAAGTATGAATATATGAGAATGCACTGAAACTGAATCTAAGAAATAAGTGACTGTGTGGTGTGTTTCTATTAGCAGAGGGTATGCGTTTTTTTTAAATGGCAGAAGCTATAGTTCAGGAGCTGGTTGCAATGTTTTTACAGCTTTTTTCCTTCCCTCCCCCTCTCCCCAATTACATCATTTGCTCAGCTGTATTAAGTTCCTTAAAGTCTCTTGTCAGTGTTGCAACAGTACCTCATCCCTGCCGTAGAACCCTTGTACATCTTGTGGTGGAGTAATACAGATCCTGTGATGTGCTCTTCATATTACAGTTGTCTGAGAGAAAGACTTAGTTCTTTTTTCAGTCAGCACCTTTGAAGTTTTTGAGTCTCTTTAGTACAAAATCCTGAAGCAACTGTAGAAGTGAGTGGGTGACCAGTATCTGCCACCCTTCTAGACAAGTGGTGTTTACATTGATGTAACTTGCTTCTCTGTATATGGCAAGAACTATGCATCGTGGTAGATCCTGGTTAGCTCTGTGGCAGAACATGCCACAGGGCAATCATTTTTCTGCTACAGTGACCTCTGTCTGGGAATGATAGAGGTATCTGGAATGATGGTGTATCTGGGAATAATGAGGTTTTGTACATCACTGCGTTGTCCCCAGACTGGTGCACAGACCGGCAAGCTTGCCTTTCTGCAGCCTGTGAAATGTAGCCCAGGGTCATGTGCTTAGCAGCAGAAACAAGTGCAGTCACCTCCT
Source organism: Dromaius novaehollandiae (assembly GCF_036370855.1). Taxonomy (NCBI): domain Eukaryota; kingdom Metazoa; phylum Chordata; class Aves; order Casuariiformes; family Dromaiidae; genus Dromaius; species Dromaius novaehollandiae. Next base: position 7,397,409 of record NC_088123.1, read on the forward strand.
GACAGTGTGATACTCAGGAAGTGGCAAGAGGTTAGCAAGCACATTTCGTGTGTATGGTGGGAGCTGTCAGAAATTAGTTTCTTTGCCTTTAATCACCTTAAATGGGGTGAAGGACTTTACTAGCTGTGTGGTACTTGACTGATGCGTGTTAATGGACACTTTTCAAACAGTGTTATAACTTGCATCAAAATATGCTTCTTCTCTTCCTTTGCCTTGTAGCTGAAATATTTTTTTTTTTAACATTTAAGGAACTACTCGACTGCTTGTTGTCCTTCATTCCCACCTGAGATGATCAAACAGTTCAGTTTTCATGACTTGTCACTAATTATGAATAATTCAGAGCTGTTGTTGCTAGGTGGATGCCCTCTGCTTTTGTGCTGGAGATTAAGATGAAAATAATATAGCAAAGAGTTCCCTTCCCCCCTTTTCCTCTTGTTATTGAGAAGTCATTATTACGTGGCCATTTTAAAGGCACAATTAGGTCACTTAATAACATGACACTTGCATATTTCCAGTTCTGTCAAAATTGTATTTAATTAAGGTGAAAATAATCTTCCATTTCTCATGACTCATTGTGAGGCTTCAGTGAATTGGTTAGCAAAAAGGGGAGACAGGAATTGAGTGTGCGATTAGTCCAATACATTGAGCAAATCAAAGCAGGGTGAAGTGTTCCCTAATCAAGCCAAACATGTTTGCAATTTAAATGACTGGTGCCTGCTTCAACATCTTTCCTCAATCACTTCAGACTTCACAGGAAGCATGTGGCAACATCCAGACTAGAACTCCAGTTGTCTCATTAACCCTAGTTCGGAGCATTCGCCTCCTATCTTGCTAGTTAGCTGATACTGTTTCTTTGCCAGGTTCCATAAAAGAATTTTCTGAGCTTTCTATTTTTTGTAACTCTTAAATTAAAGTTCTTTTATGTGTTTCCATTGTCTTATGACCTGTGATTCTATCTATCTGCATTTTGTGACTCGACTGCAATCATGCCTAGCTGCTGAATATTTCTCAGTCTTTGCTGGTTAATTGTCACAGGAAGCTGTTAGTGGATTCTACTTTTCAGTGCTGTATAAGTTTGGATGAAAAAAGGGGGCAATAACTATCCACTTGAGAGGGATCTGAACTTGCTCAATAATAGCCTTTTGAGAACAACAATACCTCTGACTGAGACTGAAATAGCTAGATGTGTCACTCACTTTTTTTCTGTGCAGGCAGAACAGAAACAGACTTGCCTGGTATTTCTTGTCCCTTACCCTCTAACTGTACTCCTGCTCAGACAGGGGCATCACTGCCAGCTCTGAACTGCACTGTACTCTGTACAGCAATGTATACAATGTTTTAAAGAAGCTCTCAGGTAAGTCCCTTACTGCTTGAATGTATAACCTTTCTTCTTTTTTCTCAATCACAAATTACAAATAGCTAAGCTACTGAATTGCTTGTCTAATGTCCTGCTGCATTTGATATTCTTTGTTTGCTCTCAAAGCATGCTGTCTAATTCACACACACCTCATACTTGCCTCATCTGTTTCTTGTCATGCACCTGCCAGTCCAAGTAAAAGTTCAGACAGGACTATCTGAGCAAGGATGGTAAATCTGGAATAGATACTTAGTGAGTGGCTTTAAAGGATGGGAAGTACCAGTGATGGACACTTTCCATTTGCAGTCTGAGCTCTTTGTTCAGAGGTTTGAGCATGTTGAATAGCTGCCCTTTGCCTGTAATCCAGCAGCAGCCACAACAAAAATGCCTGGATGTGTGACAAGTGAATGTAGGTGGGAGCTGAGTATTCATGTCTGTAGAGAAATCTAAAAGGGCATGGAAATAAAATAACAATAATTAATGCTGCAGTAGGGAATCTTTTTTGCCCAGTTGAAGGAAATTATGTAGGTAAAATTTCAAGTGCAGCTGATTTCTCCAAATTACAAATCAAGGAGTGAATTAGGTATTAAGATTATGACATTTTCTAAATGCCTGGGTCTTATGATTTTAAAATCGATTAGTAAAGTTCAAATGTTCATCACTGCCTTGGCATGTTAATCCAGTTTCCTATTCTGAGGCAAAGCCAACCACTGCAGCATTTTACTTATTATTAGGTGAAGTTTGCTTAATGATGCTGGTTGATTGTGGAATGAGTAAAAACACAGGAAAATGCAAATAGTAGTATTGCGTTTCATCTTGGATAAAATTTATGCTATTTTTAAATTGATTGATCAAAAATCATGCCTTATGACAGCCCAGATGGTGACTTCATTCTCAAGCAAGTGGGGTGGGATCTTTTTAAGAAGTGTCATGGGCTTTTTTTAAAGTGTGTGTGTTTTGTTTTGTTTTGTTTTTTTCTTCCTTCCCTTCACAAGGATGTTGAAGTTTCTTTGGAATAAAAGAGTTTACATCACTTTTCGTTAATATGGAAACAAAACAACACAAAACATAAGAGCAATACTATCATTTTAAGTTACTAAAATGTAGAATAAAGAAAATATTTCTAAACTCAGGCTAAGAAGAGTTATGTACATTGTAAATAGTAAGATTACATTATGGATCAGAGGTAAGCATGCTACTCTGATATCTTGATGAAAGATAATGTAGAAATTGGTTTATATACTTGTCACTCTTGATGTGCTCAGCACTTCAAAGTACTCTATCAAGCAATGAGTTGGGCTTATATTACAGGGAAGAATAATGCAGAAGTCCTGAGATGCTCTCAGAGAAGTCTTACTAAGCTTTAGAAAAGTAGATTTCTGAGCTTTCTGACAGGGAAACAAAATCATCTGATATTCAGATACGTTTGTAAACGATGCAGCCACTAGATGTCCTAATGCACAGTTTTACAAATCCAGCATGAACAGCGGTGCACAAAAATTACAAAGTTGGGGCTCAAAATATGGAGTGACCAGTTTTTAGCCTGCATTTTAGCCTCTAGATTAGAGATTATATTCACAGCTGTGACTGGCTGATTAATTGCCATCATTCATGTATATTTTAATACTACTATAGCAGATGATATAACAACTCAGTCTGTTGCTGTGATTGTTTCTAAGTACAGTGTGGCTGGACGTAGTACTTGCTGCTAAGGATTTCTGTAGCACTTGGGGAGGGTTAGGTCTCATTATTTTATATGACTTTAGAAATTCGTATAAAGATACAGACCAAATTCTAAAGGAAGTGCTATCTTGAAACCCTGATCTTACCAGAGGAGTGAGGGATATTGCACAGCAGGAGAGGAACATGATAAAACTTTTTACCTAGTATAGTTTATTTTCAAAATTTCTACATTGTAAATGGATGAATTGTCAGGCTCTCATCTTGCAGCCACTCTGTCTGCTCATAATATCCCATCCACCATGAGGTTGCCATGGGCAGAGATCTGCTTGGGTGACCTGCACAGTGAAAACAGATGGATGTTGTGCAATGGGCGTTCCATGCTTAGGAAGTGCTTATGAGGCAGATCTCACTGCAGAGAGATGGAGAAATCGCTGGACAGAACTAGTATCTAGCTGTTGGTTTTGAAACGCAAGCAGTAAGAGCGCTGGTTTATTGTTGGCCTAATACTGAAAGCATTCCCTAAAAAAAAAAAAAAGGTGGGGGTGGGGAGGATTGCATTCTTCAACTGATGGGTGATCCAAAGCACTTTCACTAACGATCCAGCTCCGTATTGTGTTGGGGAGAGCTCTATAGAACTGCAGACAGGCAGCTATAGGTGATCATTTGAGAGCAAAGGAAAAAAAACAGGCTGAATTTTGGTAGTGTGAATGCTACACTCATCTGTGATCTCTGTATGGTCTGATGTGTAAGAATGGCTTTGCTGGTCCAACCCTTAATGGTTCATCTGCCCTGAAACCTGTCTCTGATAGGAGTAGATGCTTAGGGAAAATATAGCATACTTCTCATGCTGTCATCTTTCAGCCATTGATGTATGGGTGCTTCCTGAGTTCAAGGTTCCTTATGCAGTGTATTGGTTTTGTTATTCACTGATTCGCTTATTGCCCATGAATTTGGCAAGTTTGTTTGAGCCCAACTCTTGCATCCTCTGGGATCGCTGTGTAAGACACTCATGTATAGGCCTGTGATAAAGATCTGCTCCATGACTGGAAATGTGTCTGGCTAACACAGCAGTCCTCAGCAATGATCTAGGTCACATATGTATGCCACAGCAATGACTACTAGATTTGGGCACTGCAAATACAGGCTCCAGTCTCAAAATGTGTTGAATACTTTCAGAATCAAGCCCTAACTGCTGTGGCCAAGTAGTTACCTTGAATCTAACTGTGGAAGATGGGAACTCTTAAACACTGTCTTATTCATCCTGTGCAGCCCTGGGCTGGGAACAAGTATTAAGGCAGCCCCTACCCTTTAGCGCCTTCAGCAATTAATTTAAACCAACATCAACAGAATGAATGTATTGCTTGTATTTTCTATTAGGTGTGCAGTGGAGAGAAAAATGCAATGTGTTTCTCTCTCCTGGCATATGCATGCGCACCAGGGTCACCAGACCTGAAGAATGCAGTCTCTTGGTACATAGGAAGTGTTCAGAGCTACCACAGGGGGAACTTAATCCACTTCTTTCTTTGCTATGTGGAGAGGAATTGTAATTAGTCAATTGAGCCCAGACTTCCTTTCTTTTTTTTTCTGGTGCAGTGATAAGCAGGCGGCCATTTCTCTGAATTAGTCCGTTTATGACATCAAACCAGTGAATGCACTTTGGGGGCAAGGGCTATCTCTACATTATCTCTGCTTGCAAAGCAGTTAGGGTAATCAGATTGCGAACTAAGCAAGCTTGTAAATACTGCTGAATCAAGCCAGGTACTGTCACAGCTGCAACTCTTCCAGGTGTGTTGGAGCATTTTTCAGATCCAGTTTTGTTTAGCGTTGTCTTGTGAGTGAAAGAAGGGGAAAGATAAATGTCCGAAGTATGCTAAGAACAAGTAGTTTTTTATTGGCTTCTGTGTCACTACAACCGAGCCCTTCAAAGTGCTTCAAGTAATTTCATTACTTATTTGTTGTTACAGTTGGATGTTCTTGTCTGCTCCTGAATTATTTACCTACTTTACAGATGTGAATATTTGCATTAGAGCCAACTGCTATGTGTCTAATGTTCTCTTTGATGCATGGCAATGGTTTAGATGCACTTACTCTCCTTTTATGGTTACATACATTATGAGTAACTAGGTACATTGTATCAGATTCCAGTGCCATCTCATATATGTTTAGTTGCAAGAGTGGGAAATGAAGCAGCTTTCTTTTCACCTGTTCCTGAGGGCATGTCAGCAATGACCCTCCCCCAGCATATTATCTGACATACAGGTGATGTGACTTCTGTTTTATTGCAAATCACTGTGGGATCCTCCAACATGGTATTTCAAATAAGAAACAAAACGTAATCACCTGGCTGCAAACTTGTGTTGCACTTGAGAAGAAATAGGGATTGAAAGCACCCTTGCAAACTCAGTTGGAACATTCTGCTGAGCTTCTAGGGTGAAGGAGGTGATTTTTTTTCTTCATGATGTAGCTCTGTGGCTTACTGAAAATTATTAGGTTATTGACATATTCTATCTAGAAAAATTTACTTCATAGTTGTAAAGTGCTGTCTGTTTAATAAGTTAATGTAGTTGAAGGTTGTAGGAATTTCTGTAGCAACCAGCTCAGTGACACAATGAGATGCAACTGAAGATGCAGAGATGTGGAGGCAAAAAAAAAACCACTTCAGAGGTATCTGGTGAGTGAGTTGGTGACAGAGCTGAGAATTAGAGTTGAGACCCTTGGTTACAAATTCTGGCAATTCCTGCCATAGGCACTTTCCTACTATCTGGATATATGCTGTTACAGTGACCAAGATACTGAAGAAAGTTGCTTTGGTTTTGCTATTTTTTTCTCCTTTTTACTGGATCAAACTTCAAACCTGGTTTCTAGGAAAAGAATCCCAGATGAGAAGTATGGATGCTGTGTCAGAAAACAGTTATTGTTTATTGTAAAGTTTAACCCTTGAAGTGCTAGGGATCAACAAGCTTCTCCCTTCTAGCACCTTCAGTTTCTTCTCTATTAGTTTCTTTACATGTATTTTCTTACAGTAATGCCATCAGTCCTTCTTGGCTGGATTCCTGACTTCTCTTCCATTCTTGCTCACACTCTGTGAGGTGTGAGCAAGCTTTCTCTAGGTTTCCTCTTACTTTTCCCTGTAACACTCTCATTAAAACCTTGTGTTAATAGCCTCCGTGCAGCACAGCAGGCTGTAGCAACTCCATTGTTAGAAGTAGTGGCATACATTGGACTGTCCTAGATAGCACACTCAGAGCTTTGTTTCTGTAAGCTGCTGTACACACCAGTGTGCACCAGTGTTTCAAGAATGCATTTCATCTGAAGCTGCATTTCACCAGCTCAAATTGCTGCACACTCCCCACCTTGATATTTGCTCCTTGCAGAATATTCTGCTTATTTGTATTTCCAAGTGCACTGATGTTACCAGCTGTTGCCCCTTTCTTTTTTTTCTACTTGTGCTCTCTTCTTCCTCACTGCAACTGTATTATAAACTGGGAACTTGGTGTTTCTGTCCAAAGCAGCAAACATTGACTCAGTAGCATAGGCAAGAAGAGATAATGTGCTTGCAGCAAAAATGGCTGTATGTATATACAAGAAGACAGGAGTATAATGTCTGCACCCTAAGACTCTAAAGGGAGTACACTAGATGCTCTATATGACATGTAAAAATGGTCCTGTATAGTTTCCCAGTTTCATTGCTCAGTGTTTTTTGGAACCCATTGGACGTGGAGGTGACCTCAAAAGCTGAAGAAAATGGTTTTTTTCATATACTTGCTTTCTGCCTTTGCATCTCTGCTCTTTGTTGTGAGCTGAAGTCTGGCAAACGCATGATGGAAAGGGAATAAGAGATGTCCTTATGTGATGTTCTCAAATATTGATTTTTTTTTTTTTCCCTCTTAAAATTCTGTTTACAAATTCCTTTTGCTTTAATTATTTGTTTCCATCTGAAAACAGTACAAAGTTAGCCTGGAGGAGGACCAATTGACAAGCCTTGTTCTTAAGTACTTGTAAGTAATCCTTTTGCATTTTTCCAGAACTTATCACTGGAGGATTTCAAAGCATTTTTTAAGTAGTAATTTCATCCCCCTTAAATTTGCAGAATAGGTGCTTACTTTAGAATTTGTGGAACTGGAGTAGAATGAACTTAGTAGGTTGGTGAAGTGTAAAGCATAAACAGGAATAAAACTGCTGAATTCTCTTATAGTCTTTTCCTCTGACTATAAAATGGAGTTCATTTTCAAAAGAATGGGAGGTGGAGAACAAATGCAATAGTTACAGTTTTTGGACACTTAACTATAGTGCTGTAGAAAGCTCATGAGTGCTTCGTTAATACCAAATCTGATTTTTTATCTCTTTCTTTCCATGAAATTGAACCTTTTTGCTCCATTGCTGCAGTTGCTGGATTCTGTAGAAGCATTGACATACCAGACAATGAATTTACTTCCAAAATATTTTAATTTACTTTCCTGTGTCCAATATATGTCTTTCTCATGCATAGGCATTGCTTGTTGATTGTTGAAGAAGCACTGTGTGACTCCACAGTTCAGAGCAAATGCAGTGTTGAGCTGAAAGCAGTCTCGCCCTCTTTACTGTATGTGAAAGGTAAAAGTGCATTTGCCCCCAAATCATAATGCTTAGTAAAGACTAAGGGTTCAGAAGAAGGTTTTTTTTTTTTTTTAATTTTTTTTTGGAATTTAAAAGTAAAACTGTTAAATGGCCTGATTTAAAAAAAAAAAAATGTTTAGAAGAAACTTTGTGCTTAGTGTCAAGCCATTGAGGCTTTTTTTTCTCTCCTCTCCCTCTCTGCCCCCTATCATTATAGTAAAGAAAACTGCATTAATTCCTGAAATCTTATGCATTTGCCAAATATAAGCAAGGATTTTGCAGAAGAGTGAATGTTCTTTGCTGCTGTTCTTTAAAACTGAAAATTACCCCTGTAGCAAAGATAAGCAAGCCATGCTCTTCTTCAGCTGGTATCTTCATCTTCTGATTTCTTGCTGATCAAATCTATTTAAAACAGAACAGTAGCGATTTCACCTGAGCATAGCTGCAATGATTTTGGCTTTGCAGGAGTCATTCTGTTCGTATGTGCATCATACTACTTTATTCCAGTATAAAATAAAAATGTTTATATAGCATTAGATTGGAGGGTGAGAAGGGAGAGTGAAACAGTGACACTCCTGGCAAGAAAAAGAATTTTGGATCACAGAACCACACACTATTAATAAAGATAGCATAAAATATTTGTTTTGGGTGTGGGGGGTGGCTGCCGTATTTCCTCCTGTTCCTCTTAACAGTAGTACTTTATTTAGGGTTAGTGTATGAATTTACCAGGGTAAGGCAGAATAATCCTCTGGAAACCAAGGACCGTAGTGAACGCGGTCAAGAGGGAGTTGCACTCCCTCTATCAGGACTGTGCGGCCCGATTCTGGCTTTGCAGGCACCATTTTGTGCTCTGAACTTCGCTCTAGCAAGTGCTGGTAGCCACAGTGTCCTCTCCCCGTAAAACGCGGCCCTGGGAGTAGCAGACTAGTCCCTGTTTTCTCCTTGCTCACGCAAGACCAGGGCGGGTGACAGTTTGTGTACCTGGTGGGTTTTTATGAGAAAACCGCAAAACCCCGCGGCCCTCGGCGGTGCCGGAGGGGCTCGCGCAGCCCCGCGGGCGGCAGGGGCCAGGGACGGCTGCGGGCGGCAGGGGCCAGGGACGGCTGCGGGCGGCAGGGGCCAGGGACGGCTGCGGGCGGGGCCGCGCCGGCTGCAGCGCGGCTGCGGCGGGGGCCGCGCGCCGGCGGCGGGCCCGGGCGCACCTGCCGCGCGCCCCGGCGGCAGAGCCCGCCCCGCGCGCGCCTAATTGGCTGCGGGGGAGGGGCGGCTCATTAGGGATGCGGGCGCGCGCTGCGGCCCGCTAGTCGGCGGGCGGCGGCGGGCTGGAGCGTGGCGAGGTTCCGCTGCCCGCCCTCGCCGCGCCGAGCGCCTCCCCGCATTGAGAGGGGAGGGGGGAGAGGAGAGAGAGGGGGAGGAAAAAAAAAGGAGGAGACTCCCCCGGCTTGGACTGCAGTCCGGAGCCACCGAAAGGAGATTTACATCCTCTTCTCCTTCCCGCGGCCGGAGGGGAGAGGACCGGGAGTTGTGGGGACAGCATGGGCCAAGGGGCTGGAGGGAGAAGCTGCCCCCTGCGCCAGAGGCGGCGGCTGCTGCTGCTGCTGTTGCTGCTGGGGCGCTGCAGCTGGACAGCTGCCCTGCGAGGTAAGCGGGCGCCCACGGGGCTCCCCCAGGCGCGCGCCCGCCGTGCACAAGGGAGCCGCGGAGACCGCGCGCTCGCCGCGCGCTGCCTGCAAGTTAGCAGCGGGCGCGGGGCGATCCCACAGGTTGCTGCGCGAGCTGACGGCGGCGGGGTGTCCGCGCGCCCTTCGCGCCTCCGGGGAGGCGGAGAGGCGCTCGCGTGAGGAAAACCGTTCCCTCAGGGGGCCGGGACGAGCGCTCGGGAGGGTCCGTCCTGCCTTCCCTGTCGGCCTGCCTGCTCGGGCTCTGCGTGAGTACGTTAACGGGAGGGATATCTGAGAACACAGCTGAAATCATACTACCCACGGGGGAAGGGATGGGAGTCGGTAGAAAGCATGTTTTGCTGCAGGACATCGTGTCCAGGAGTTAATTTGGGGTAGTGCGGTGGGAAGGATGAGCACAGGGGGAGCGTCGCAATGGGGGCTGCGGCTCTGCCGGGAGTTTGAATCCTTAGAGTGGAGATAATTCACCACAAGGCTGCTAGCCTAATAGGCAGGGAGAGCTCTGGGCTGTTGAGTGCTGAAGCATCCTTGGGAATCCAGCATGAGCATGAATCCTTTGGACAGTGTCTTTAAGAAATATCCATAATAGTCTTAGTTACTAATTCGGTTGCCCCAAAATGGTGGGGTTTGGGAGATTCAGTGACCTCTTCTGGCAGCGCGACTCTAACTGTCAAACAGCACAAGTGTCTGAGGTGGATACGCATACATACATGCATGTATGTGTATCTTTTATATGCATGTGGGTGAATATTTAAGATGCTTGGAGTCCTATATTTTATATTTAACATTTTCTTGCTAAATCAGTTAAGTGAAACAATCTCTTCGGAGAAAATAGCCAAAGGATGTCAACAACTGCTTGTCACCTGGCACCCCTCGCACCTTGGCTGGTGTACCTGGACTTCTCAAAGGATTGAGTGTGTGCCTAGGAAGGGCAGGAGGGGCAGTACAGTGTTATGTTTTCCTTTTTGGAGGATGGTATCTGCTATTGATAACAGCTAAATTCTGTGTTTGTAGTCTAGAATGGTATGCTCATTAAGAATGGCTTATTTTTCCAGATCATAGTAATCTCTCGATCAGACTTTGTAGATCCTGAAGGATTCCCCTTAGTGTCTGCTATCTCAGCACCAGCCCCTCTGTGAAGATCTTTCTTTGCATGCCTATTATGTCTGTGCTGCCAGCTTTTTTTCCTTTGTACTCTATTGGTTTTAGTCTTTGTGTAGGAAGTCACTGGTCCTTTGAAAAAACTTATGCTTCATAAAAAAAGTGAACTAAATGATGAGAATAGAGGGAATTCTTAAATGTATATATGTGTATGTGTGTGTGTATATATATATATATATAAAACCCATATTTTTTACTACTTTTTCTATCAAAATATATCCCTGACTGCAAAGGAGTGTGTGTGCATTTTAATCAATAATGCAGGGTACTTTACTGCCTTTGTTTTCCACATTTGAACTCTATGACAGTTCTTGCACTGTGTTAAATAAGATTAGGATCAGGCCCTATAAACATTTGAAATTTTACACTGCAAGTCATGTGCAGCAGGGCAACTCTTCTGCTGCTGTTAAGGAACATGTTTCAACTACTTAATTAAAATTTACCGTACAGGTCTTTTCAGGCTCTTGACTGGAGTTGAGTTGTTTGGGAGCATTATTACGAGGAATAACAGGACATTTTTAGACTCAGTTATGCAGCTGTAGTCTCTTAGTTGTGGTGTTGCATAGTGTTTACTTGTAGCTTTTGCTGAAGCAGTTAACCTCAGTTAGTGACCCATTGAGCTATAAGATTATGGTTTATGAAGTTATCTAAAAGCTGCCTCTGAAAGCAACTGTATTCTAGGATTCTATTCTGAATAGGGTTTAAAGAAAAATGAAAGGATTGTGGATAACCTTCACATTACATTTTTAAATCCATTGGAATGAATATACACATACAGTTTTGGATTTCTATCTTAGAACATTGTATAGATACAGTAATTTGAAAATAAGAAGAAAGTCACTAGTATTTATCATCCGATGTATAGAAACTGTAATTTTGAGTTGCATATATCTGAATAAAGACGTCTGTTAAATACAAACATTAGTATTCTTCCGTGTCCTGATATTAAAGCCTACAGCTATGTGTTGTGTGGTATTTCTAGCTCCGAGTACATTTTGTTCTAAATAAGCATCATTTAGGGATTTTCCTCTTCCTGTTACAGTAGTACCTATGCATTTATAGTACTGCATGGTAGCCACCGTATGTTGCTATTGATTTTATTATGATAAAGTGCTCCGCTAAGCCGCTCCACTAAGTTAATGGAATACGGGTGGGTCTATGAACAACAAGCTGTTGAAGAAAATATCTTCTTTTAGTCTGAAAGGGTTTTTTTTTCTCATTTCTTCTTTTAACATAAAAAGCACTGAAAATACACAGTGTAGAAAGCTGCATGTTTAAAGCATTATCCTGTTTCTAGGAACCAGGAAGACAAGCTAGTTCCTGGACAACAGAGCGCTTGGGAGAAATAATACTATTTTTTAAAAAGATAGAAGTAGCTAATTCTGTTGATACAGGAATCTTGTGGTGAAGATAGGATGGATGTGCATGTTATTTGAATCCTATTGAGTACCTTTTGTCTTGCATTTAGCACTGTCCTTGCACAAATTAGTTGAGCCTCCATTTATTTCATTATAAATTGGTTAGACTTTCATTTGTGTATCTGAATTCTAGCCATACTTGCAAAGTACTTCATTGTCAATACCTTAGAGCTGTATAAGAGCTATCACTGATGCTTTGAGGAATATTGCTGCTCTGCTGTGGCCAGTTCTGTTTCTGTGTGTACGCTGAATTAATGGAGTGGGTTTTTTAGGTGTCCTGATTTTTTACATCGGAAAGGGAGTATATTATTTCCGTTGTTTTATTAGATTGTCTCAAGTTTTGTTTCTCTGTTCCTGATACCCTGCTGAGAGTAAAGATGTTTGATTATTTGTAAAAACATTCAACAGTTTACTATTTAAAATTGAAGGATAGATATTTCTGACTTGCCAAGCCTATTTGAATACACACTGTGTCAGCATATTGATTTATTTGATCTTAAAGTATGTATGTCATTAACTTATTGACTAGGTGTAGACTTGAAATATTCTTAACAAGTGATACAGGAGTAAATAAAAATTAAGGAAAGATATGAACAATATTTATGTCTCTCTTGTGTGACTGTTCAAATCACTCCATTCAGATGTGTTTTTATCTTGTTAGGATAAAGCATTCATTAAAATAACAAACCACGTGCTCTGCTTTGAAATATCCATCCACTCACCATGCAGGGTGTTGATGCCTTACATGTGTTTCTCAGTTAATATTTATATTATTTAACTTTATAAATGCTGAGAAAATAAACCTTCTGGTGAGTTTGCTTAATAGTTTATCTTTCCTCTCAAATCTTAAGAATGGTACAAGCTTGATTTGCTTGTGATGTGGCATTGTTTTTGTTTTTATACTTGGAGAAATTAAGACTTAGAAAGAGGACAATTAACTTACCTAAAGCTACAAAAAACACTTGGAGACTCAATGTTTCAAAACTGGGTGCATAGGTTTTGGGACAGATAGAGCATCTATGTATGGGTCTTTTTTTTCTTTTTTAGTCATTGTTTAGTTTTTTTAGCGCTCCTGAAATTTTTGTTCATCTGTGACCATGTTGGTAATGTGTTGTAATGTGGTTTGTGAGATAATTCAAAGAAAGAACGAGTGGGAAGGTCTGACTATTCCTATTGAGCACAAGACTGTCTTCAGACATGAATATATTCTGTCTCCTGTAGAACACTAATCCTAATAGTGAGTCTTTCGATTTGCACTGTAATAATGCTTGAGTACATTATGGCTTTGCACAGAGAGCGCACTTTGGATTTCTGGCATACAGCAGGTCAGGATGGCAGTAGGTTTGCCTTCTATCACTCAAACACAAAATCAAAGAGCTATGTGTGTGATCCTATCGTGAACTGAGATGTGCACAGCCTCCGTCATACGCTTTCTTTCTAATGCATACATTTCTGATAATATTTCACTTCTGGAATGACAGGATAATTCTGCCTTTGATGTAGTGTATTGCAGAATGTTTTTTTTCTTGGCTTATTCTTCATATGCATGTGCTTCTTCATATATCTGCTTGAGAGATGTGTAATTCCTGCCTTTTCATATGTAGGGAACAACACGTGAGCTATATAGGGGTGAAATGAGCTTTCCATGCTATGAAAGAAAATGTCCATCTCCATACAGTAAGAGGACTTGGTATCAAGATGAATTTTCACCAGTGCAGAATAGAAACTAATCTGCGGATACTTTCACAGTGAATTACAGAAAGCAAACACAAATAGTATGATATATGCTAAGACGGAAAATTACTTAACGGTGCAAAGGATCCCTCAGGGACCCTTTTCTGTATTTTTAGTCCTGCTTTCTGGTGAAAGGTGGAGTCTGAGAAAAAGAGCAGACTTTTAACACCAGAGGCTGCTGTTTCAGTTTTTGTGGATGCTGCTGCTCTTGCTGTAGAGCAGATGGTCAGATTCATTGGTATAAAATGGAAAAGTGTTTCATTTTCTATTTCTACTTTTAAAGAACATTAATTGTCAAGTTGTATCGTGTGCCTACCTTATAGCATGATTTTTTTGTAAGTATGCATTTTTTTGTACTCCAGTTATCTCATTAGAGGTCAATAAACCACATTTTAGAGCATCTTGCAAGTAGATATTGAAAACTGCTAACACTATGTGCAAGTTTAAGTAATCTTATCCTTGTAATGCACCTGTACAATTTTGATCAATGTCTGTTTTCATCCCCCCCCCACCACCTTTTCTATGGTCTTTTTTAGAGCAATCAAAAACTCTTGTTCATAAAGAAGTTACCATTGTAGAATCTTGGTCAGTCTAGTCCAGTTACTTACATGACAGTTTTTAGTACCAAACATTTTATAGGCGCTTTAGTCCAGAGAATATTAGAGGGCAGCTACACTAAAACATGCTGCTCCCTAGTTAATGTCTTCCTTACTACTGCTATGCATGTTTTTGTATATTTATTGCCATTTCTTTTTTTGAATTTTAGAAAGTTACAGACTTCAGTGAAGCCCTCTTGCAATGAGTTCATCTAGTTCCATCTAAAAATGGTTAAAAATGCGCATAGTTATTTCCTTTAGGAAAATTCAGCACACTTTGAATTTACTCAGCTATTAGCTTGCTTTTGGATTACAGAAGAGGATGATTAAGGGATATCAAATTAATTTGATTATACAAGGTGTTTTTTTCATGCACTACTGTGTCTGTTTCAAGGTAGGACAAGAAGGAATTAACATGGTATCTCAGACAACATGTATGTGAGATTACATGCACACGTAAATGCAATTTCAGTATACTGTTGTTCTAGTCTTTTTATACTTTACTTGCTTAAAAAAAATGAACTTTAACGTATATGTTTAAAACTCCTGTTGTGAACATTTCATTGGAAACTTTTGCTTAATGTGCAGTAGAAAGAGGGAAAGCAGTCAATTACCTTAATTTCTACATAACAGTGTTCTGAGAAGCCTTTAAAAGTCACACACGTATTGCTTGCAAATGGATGGAGAAGCAGCCTCAGAGTGGACAGTTTTAGTTTGTTGGAATGGGAAATGGGACATCCTCATAGTAATCAGCCACTTCGTTGGCTGCAGCTAAGTTAACTCCTGGGGGGGAGCTGGCTTGTGAGAAAAGTGGCGCAGTTGAGATAGCAAATATATGTGTTCTTTGAGTCTACTGTTTCACAGACGATGTTTTAGCAGAGGCTCTACCTTAAACAGGCATGCAAGGCAGCTTTGAAAGGTAGCAATGGCATGAAGCTGTAGCATCTGGTCCATGAATGCAGCAGACCCGTTTTCTGTACTGTCTGTGCTGCTTACTTCCAGTAATTCCTAATTCTATTACTCTAGGCAAATCATATGCTTACCTTGTCATAACTAGGGACTTAGATGTTGAAGGCTTGGTCAGGACCTGAATATACCTGCAATTTATTCTCATCTTTGGAGTTGACCTGTAACCTTAAAGAAAGTGACTTCATATTTTTCTGCTTCCAGCACCTTTTTTGGAGGCGATTGCAAACTCTTCTTGTCCTATATGCAGTACCTGCTGTAATTGTAATTCTGATGTAATTGTAAATTGCTTTGATACTTTGAAGGCCCAGTGGACACTTCAACACTTGAAGCATTGTAATAAAAAAGCATAATTCATCTGTAGTTAAAGCTTATTGAATGTATCTAGAAGTAAAAAGTGTAATCAAAATGAATGAGATAGAAAACAGTGTAGCTGAGTTTTTTGTTTTTTCTTGTCAATGCCTGTTTTAAAGAAACAACAATAGGAACACTTTTTAAAAACTGCTTTTGACTTTTCTACTTGTTTAAGAATGACAAGCCTTTCCAGTGGTTGAGAATCAGAGAAGAACTGCTTTATGCCTTTATGCTGAATGTGAAATTAAAATAATATTTAATATGCTTCAATGTTTAACTTCTTGATTGCCAATCTAAAAAAAACCTTTTCGAAAAAATCTTATCCCAGTTGATCAGAGTTTTATCTCTAGAATACGCAAAATACATATATTTTTTTTTCCCTGTGTGCGTTACTATGCTCTTTGACTTGCTACACAGGAAAAACTGAAATGTTACACATGTTGCTTATTTGTAAATGATTAAAGGAAGTACAATATTACTTGTCTTCTAGTTGGATATGCCTATTTTTTTTCTCAGTAGAAGATGCTTTGGGGGATCTAAAACTTTTCTTCTATGAGAATTTCTGCATATATAATTGAATTGAATCCTGGCAGAGAATGAACATAAAAAGAGCAAACATGGAGATTTCTTATAAATTGTCAACAGTTATTCACAAAATTGCTTCTATACTTGCACCATTCCTAATAATAAATTGCATTACAAAAAAAACAAATTTGCCCCAATAATTGAATTCAACCTTTTATATAAAACCATATCTGAATTGCAGTTATACAGATGTGTCTGTGACTTTTATGGTGACAAATGCTTCATGATAGGTATGTTCTAGGCCAGATTTAACACCACTAAAGATCTGTGGTGAGCCATTACCTTTTGAAATACTAGTTTTAGCTTCCAATTCAGGAGGTATTTGTTGTTGATGACATATTGTAAGGTATTTACTGCTGCTGACATATATAATGTGAGTTTTGAGTTGGAGTTTTTTGTTTTTGTGTCTTTTATCTTAGCTGTATAGAACATGGACTGTTTGCATAGAGTAAAACATTAATGTTGGGTAGCAGTTAACAACCCTTTGCCTGTCAAAACTATGTGCTGTAGATCAATAATGAATGTAGCGGACACACTGGAAGACACTAGGTGGTGCATATATTTAATGCATGTCATTCCTCTTTAGCACTATATTCTAACTGAAGACTTCCATGTAACATTCTGAAAATTTTTATGCATGTTATGTTGTTCTCAGATTTAAGTAATCTTTAAAAAAAATACAGATGCATTAAAACAGCTTTCTAATTCTGAAGTTTAATTATTTTTCCTAGATAATTACACACTTTTAAAGGCTCTGTGGACTTCTGTCTATATGGTTCCTAGGCAAATGGTCAGCAATTTCCTTTTTGTAAGGGAAAGTAGCTAAAAAATACTCTAATGATAATCAGAACTGGGGAAAAAAAATCTTACTTACCATTGATAAGCTGTGGAATTTTGTTAGAATCAGTGGGTCAACTCTATTGATCCAAGTCACTGAAATGGAGTCGCAGCTGCTGGTCATTTGTATTATTTTTCTGTCTGCTACGTCCATTCCAAATTATGTTAGGCTGTTTTTTGGGGGACCGATAATCAGCTGGTGATAATTTATGATACTAGGCCTGGCATATATTTTTTTTTATTTCTGAGAGAATGCAGGCATCTGAACATTTATTGCAAAGGGCTAGGCAGGAAGTAATTTTGTATCGTGAAAAGTTTCCAAGTCTCAAAATTTAATTTTAATCAGCGGAAATGTGAAATTAGCCTTTTGAAAGGTTTTGTGAGTAAAATAACAGGAAACTCCATATTGCTAGAGCAATCGCTAATCTTGTAGCAAGGACCTTCACTTAGACTCCAAAGAATCTATATGCAAGTTTCTTCTTTGGTCACTCTATTTGTCAATTGCATCCAGGTCCAAGAAATATTGCTATAAAATGTTTTGTTGCTGGAGCATGGTGGTTTCTCAAGGGAGAAAGCAAGAGGAATTGCTTAAAACTTTGAGGTTACTCCGTTGCTGGAGATGTGCCAGCCTGACTCTAAGAGCAGAAGGTTGTCTGTGTATGTAACCCTGTATTATTTAATTCTCTATCATAGGGAAGACATGCTTATTCATGTGTTATTTCTTGTTCTGTTCATGTATTCTTTCTTGTCCTGCTTTTTAGGCTTTTCTTAAATGGAAAGCAAATTCAGCAATGCTAATCTAATTTCTGATAAATAGTGGTAGTACGTTAAAAATTGAAACAAATTAATCTTTTTCTACTTGTCATTTGATAACCTAGTTTATGGTTTTATTACTCCTGAGGAACTTGCTGAACGCACAGAGACATTCTATTAATACCAGCTTTACCACAGTAACAGCAAAACTCCTTGTACTCCCACTGTAATATTAAAAATGTAGGACTGACTTTGTGTCAAATGAGCTAACAAAATAAAAAATGAATTTAAAGTATTTAATCTGTCAGCATCAATGAATCTAAGAGGATTATCATTCCGTTACTGTTAATAGATTTTTTCTAAAGATAACTTTGCTACTTGACTTGCCTATTTCTGTAAAGATTGTTACAGATCTAAATTAGACTACAATTTAAATTGCCCTATTTAGATTGAATCTGGGACTTAGTAATATGGTACCTTGCTTTTGTTGTGCTTTCTAACTTTGCTTTAATCATTTGAATACAAGCTCCAATCCTTGCATCTTTAATTCTTCATGAAGATTGTGTAGTGTTTTCTGTTTCCAGTTATAGTACACATGACTGTAACAGTTCGAGAACTGTATTTTAACAAACTACATGCCAACCTCTCCTTTCTGAGGAATTAGGGAGGGATTGGAATGGCAGAAATAAAAATCAGTATTACCCTTATGATGGATATCTTCCTCCTCCAGTTAAAGAGTAGCAAAATTCTTATTAAATTACCCTAGTATAAGAAAAAGATCCTGCAGGCTGGGATTCTGCAGATCTTTGTCTAGTTCTTGCAAAGGATAGGGATGTGTTTTTTTTGGAGATAAGTAGGTAAAACTTCCTTCGTGCCTGAAAGAAAAATGTATACAATTGTCTCCCCTCCTCCTCCCTCAACAAACTCTGTAGGAAGGAGGGAGAAGAGTACACAGTAGAGAAACCTGATTTTAGATGGAGCCTGGACTGTAGCTTTAGATTTAAGTAACTGTAAAAATGCATGTACAGAGGTCTTGAGGTCCAACAATTAGCATTATTGTAGCAAAGAGATACCTCATGGTAACAGGTATCAGAGTCACTTAAAACCAGCAGGTACATTCCCACTCTCATATCGCATGCTGAATTTCTCACTAGAAGGCTGTCACAAGTATTTTGCAGTATACATGGTATTCCACTAACTTTTATGCACAGATTAAAAAGTGCATTTTGAGTAGTAGGGCGGCTTTGTTACTGCTTGATTTGTGAAACTGTCTTTATCCACATCTGGGTGGACTGGTGTTCCCATTGCATACAGAATTTAGTGGATCCCCAGCCCTTTCAGAAGACAGGCCAGAGGTTGCACGTAAACAAAGACTGCATCAACCCCTTACAGGTGTAATCCGCTCCCAGATTAGCATGGCAGTGCTGTAGGTTGTGATGTCAAGACTGAATTTCATGGCTATTGAAGCTCTACCGTTTACTTCAAAACTCATTCTGTGAATAAATTAAAGGATTTTCAGTCTCCAATATTTAGTTCACTTTAGTTCACTGTTTCAAATCACCAGCATTTTAAAAAGATGAATAAATTAAACGTGGAAAAGGTGGCATACGTTACAAGAGCAAGACTCCTTTGCAAATTGAGTAGTGATGTAATACCACTGCAGGAGGGGAGCGGACTGGTAAAATATGGTAAATGGAGAACACGCTATTCTTAACTCTTGTCACTTATTGCTTTGATATAAGGTTATGTCTGTAACTAAGAGATATTTCTAGCTGGTTATACCATTTCCAGCTGAAAGTTTCAACAGATATAACTGATTTTTGTATGTGTGTTTGTGTATACAGCCATGCTCTTCAGCACTTTTACCCCTTGGAGATATGAAAGCACTCAAGATTTCATGTTTTTTAAAGGATAGGATGAACATTAGTGAAGAGGGGTGGTGCAGAAACTGACTCCTCTACCTTTATATTGCCTGAAATTGCTGTCACTGAAACACTCTCTATAAATGTTCTCCAGCATCTTTTGTATGGTTGAAAGGGTGGTCAAGGAGAAAGGTGAGAGAGCTTCTTTCTGCTGAGTAAACATTATTGTTTGTCTGAAAATGCATTGTGAAGGATATTTACTCTTTCTCCTCCTCCTCTTTCTCTTGGAGTTGCACCTCATGCAAAAGAATAAATAAGAATAAGTGTTCTGAAGCTAAATTCAAAGCCTTGCTGCTGTCCAGGGTAGCGGTGGCTAGCCTAGCCAACAGACAACCCGCATAAATGAAATCATAGCCATTAAGAACTTGGCAGAAGTATTCTCGAGTGAATTTTTGCCTTTGGAATGTCAGTTATAGTTATAGTCTCCTCAGTCCTGCAGGGAAAAAAGGTACACCTGTCATGATGGAAGCAAATAACAGCCACTCTGTGCTCCCATTATATCTAGCTGCATTCCACCTGCTGCTCTGTCATGCAACTTGCAGTATTCCGTCATCCTAGCCTGTCATGCTTAACCGCTAAAACAGCTTAACATGAGAAACTCACAGAAGCTGGTACTAGGAGATAGGACTCTGGCTGTTTTTGTTCATATTTTTAACCCTTGCTTTCTGTTTAAAAAAAAAAAAAAAAAAATCGCACAAAACACTCTTAACAGCTCACATGCAGGTTTTTTCAACCCTTTGAAAGATTCGTATTTAAAATATTTTATTAAAGGTAAAAATTGTCATATGGTAGTTAAGCTGTTGTTTTCATGCTGTGCAGACGGGAAGGGACTTCATTAATCCAAGAGGTATTATGGAGTGGGGAGAGTGATTTGCTTCATTTTTCAGTGCAAATTTTCTCTTGCTGCTGGAAATAAACAACTAGGTGTTTGTGGTTTTTTTTTCTCTTTGTTTGTTTGTTTTAAGCTAGTAGGTCACAGAATGACATGTGATGCATCCAGCCAAAACACTGGCTTATACACATATGTGAACAGACTTGAGCAAGAGTTTGCTGCCCTGCAGGCCTTTTTTTCCATATCATGCAGAAGGAATACAGAAAGGGAAGCAATGATTGTTGTCAACCCAAAGTGAGATATGCGAGAATCAGCTTTGATCAAAAAATGGGGATCCAGTGCTCTAAGCTGGCTTCTGATAACTTTAGATATGGCTGATCTTCTCTTTTTATGGGTATTTGCATAGGATGGATTCCACCTGAAAAAACTTCTGAAAGTTTGGGAGAGCAAAAAGCTCCAGTATCCCTTGTGCACCCTAGTGATATTCTCTCTCATTTGGACTCCTGTGTTCTGTAAGTACTTTGTGAGGAAGACTCAGTATTGAGACCTACCTGATGATGATACACAGTAATGGCTCATAATGCTTCTTGTGAGTTAGCCTGACCTAGCAGGCTGCTTAAAATTCATGTACAGTTATCAACTGTGAAGCAATGTCTGAAACCCCTAAAAGAGGGCTGCAATATTCTAATTTATCGCCAGTACCTTTGTTTATGCCCTTTGAGCTATCCAGATCCTTTCACAGCTGGCTGTTATTTTTTCCAGTTATGCTGGAGAGAATGGAAGAAAAGAAAAAACTCCTGTGTCACACAAACAAGCTATTACGCTGGCATGTTACTATTTATAAGCAGACTGTTACCTCTTAAAATACATATCTCTCATGATGCAAGAGAAAAGGATCACCTAACAAAGGTGAGTCAAGCATATGTGGAATAAACTTTCATGAAGTATAAAAAATAGTTTGTTATAATGAGGTCTGTCATAGCTGAAGACAGTTTGTTTCCAATTTAGTATCATCATTTTAGCTGAGTAGTGCTAAAGTGCATTCTTTAAAAACCTTTAAATTGGTCTGGTAAATGTGATTTTTCTGTAAATGAATCGAGAACATCATGCTATTTTTAAAAATACT
Organism: Dromaius novaehollandiae; assembly: GCF_036370855.1. Lineage (NCBI taxonomy): Eukaryota > Metazoa > Chordata > Aves > Casuariiformes > Dromaiidae > Dromaius > Dromaius novaehollandiae. The sequence goes on from NC_088123.1 coordinate 7,419,008, forward strand.
TACATGTTACTAAGGGTTTTTGTTTCTGTTTTTTATTTGTTGTTTAGCCAAGCGTTCTGAAGTATTTTATTAAGTAGTGAAACGTGTGGTATTCACACCCCATGTTTGCTTACTTCATGGAGTTCCTAGTAGCATCTGCAACTTCCAAATTTCCACTTTTTTCAACAAAATGCAGTTGACAGATTTGAAAACCTCCAGGTGGAAATACTGTTTCATGATTTATTAGCTGCTTTTTTGTTTGTCTTTTAGTGATTTTTCTCTTGACTTAAGCCCAAGATTTTTTTTTCCCCTTGCTTCTGCGGGATTAAGTTTGCTCCGAGGAGGAGGAGGAAATGAAAAACTATTTTATTTAAGTAGTCTCCCTTCCTAGGAAAGAACATACAACTTGTTTCAAGTCCAAGCTGTTCTTCTTGTACTTTTTTTTATTTTAAATCTCTTAGCATTGTGGAAGACAATAGGAGAAACCTTCTTCATGGCTATTTAAAATGTTACATCAGAGGTTTAAAAAAAGAATTCACAGAACTCTGTTGAAGTATCTGATACCATATGTATTGTAGCAATAAAAAGTAGCTACTCTTTTTACTCTTGATAGTGATGTGTGCCCAAAATGATGCTATAAGTACCATGTTGCATGTCACTCAGCAATACTCTATTGCAATTCCACCTATGTATCTAGACAGATTTCAACAGTTAAACATATGCGTTTGAAAAACTGGTATGTAGTAGAAATGACTGATGTGTTTTAATATTTCCTTACTCTGTATAGTGTCTATATAAAGTGTCAGATTGCATTTTTAAAAAATTTGAGACTTCCCTTCATGCAAAATGAGTCAATAAATCCATAAGCCATAATTGTGCCAATTGTAATTTATCTTCTCATAGACTTTTCATTGTGAGCATGTAATTTAAATTTAGTGTCTGCTACAGTAAGAAAGTCCAAGTTTATAATCAGTAGTTGCTATCCCTAATTCTGTTTCTACTTTCCATACTTGAAGTGATACCTGAGATGCTTCTGTGAGAGTAGCCCATCTGCTTAGTAACATAGTGAAATCAGCATTTAAACTGAAATCCCATTCAGCTGCCTCTTAGCAGTTCATCCTCTTGTAACCCTAACCTTAAAAGATCTAGAGCTAGTTTGATCTGGCTTTTCTTATTAATACGCTCTGCCAATAAATAAGGCTTTAGACCAGCTTCAGTGGGTTGTCTAGAGCTATTGTACACCCTTTTTATTGCTTATCTTTCTCTTAATAGGGATGGTTTTAGATTGAACTTCAAGAAAGTGAAATGAATTCTCAGTGCCTTGGCTCCTTATTTGTGGTTCTCCCTTATTTCTTAGTATTGTAGGGATACAAAGAAGAAATCTGATGCTACAGTAGTTTGGGCCAGCTGTGCACTTGTTAGGTCAGTCTTAAATTTACCTGTAATGATCAGCAAATCCTTAACACTTATAAGTAAGTGCATCTTCTTCCACACTGGTATAAGTTAGGAAGCTAGAGAATTAAAAAACAGTAGAAGTGCATGTCACTTAGCTTCTTTCTTACTTGGTTTCCCTCTAGCACCATTACTTCCACAGTAGATACCTGTAAACTACTTGACTTCAGCCTTCGTTCTGAGCATAGTAGAAATGAAAGGGGGAGGGGGGATAGTTATTTCAACAAGTATTGACTCGTACTCTAGCTCTTTTTTTGTTCGTATTTATTTTATGGAAGGAGGCTTATGAAACAATTGTGGCAGTGTATTCCATGTGGCGTTCAGAGAAAAGGCTCAGGAGTCTGTTCCCAGGGTAGCCACTGATGGGAAAATGGAAAGCAAGTGTCAAGTAAAAGCAATAGGCACTTATTTATAGTGGAAGCGTTTGGAGCTTTGCTCACCTGTTCTAAGAAAGGGAAACAGGAAAAAAAACAAAAACAAAAACACTGCATTCTTGTAGCTCTCTACTTGTAATACAAACACAAGAGTGTTAAAAAAAAAAAAATTAATTTCTTATAGCCTGCAAATTGCTCCCAGCCTGCATCAAACTTTGCCAAGTAAAGAACAGTTGCCAGTACAGTGTTTCAGTTGCATGTCTCAGCAATGACTAATGAGCAAACGTAGGGATTTTGAATAGTAGTACCTCCTATTTAGTCATCTTACACTAGTTAATAACCTGGACTGTCGCATCTCACATTGGTTTCTCCTCCTCTCCCCCCCCTCCCCATTTATTTACATCTTTTAAAAATGACCTTGTTATACTTCTAAAAGATAAATTCTAGTGGAGACAGGCTGCAGTAGCTGTTGGCTTTCCCATAGGCAAAGTTCCCTGGCTTCCAATTAGCTGCAGAAGAAATCCAGCTGACAGAGAAATAGAAGAAGAAATTCATATACTCAGTCATATATAATCAAGACATAAACCACCCCAGAACATTCATCAAGAGGGTCAGCAACAGTGATTTAAATATTTTATATTCTGCAGACAGAAGGTACTATTTTCGGAAATGCAGGAGGTAGTCATATATTCCAGTTTTACACATGACCCAGATTATAATTTTGCCCAATTTTGTAGAACACCCTGTCTCTTTAATACTGTCTACTTTAACACTTCAGTGCCAGTGTTGCTGTGGCTTAGTAAAATCTTTCAGGAGAGTTTGGGTTGTGCTTTCAATTCTTCTTGTTTAGATTTCTTGAGTGCTGGAAAACCTCACTTTTACCCATTTCATAAAGAGATTTTCTCCTGATTATTAAAGCTTTCTAAGACTTCTTTCAGAGGCATGATTATTTTGCATATACCTCTGCTCTTCTGCATAAGTGTATGCAAAATTACATAATAACTGCTTGTTAATAGGTTTTGCTAAGTTGAATTTGTGGTGTTAAGCTGTCATGTAAAATACTTTTAAAATGTTTTTTACATGATTAGAATCACAAAAAAGCAAGGTGCTGTGCTATTAAAATGTCACAACATTCACAAATTAAGTTAGATAAGTTGCATTTCTTTATTAATCCAGACGAGTTTTGTTTTCATTTTTTGGTTCACAAGATGCAATCTTGTAATTAATTAGTTTGTGAAAACTCAGTACTGGGCAAAGTATCCAACAATTTATTAGGTAGGTCTTTATGAAATTTTCCTTTCATTTCATAGCTTAATGACTGTAGGACTGGTTGTGTACTCTTGCCTAACTTAGTTGTGCACTTAGAGTCTGAGATGGAGTATCTTCCGTAGATCTCTATTGCACCATTCTGTTCTCTCAACACAGTCCTGGCCCAGGAAGGTCTTTGGCCTACTGTTAGGCCAGCTGTTTGGTCTGTTTGCCAAAGAACACACCTTTTACTGGTGTACCTGGATTTTTTTCATACCACTAGTTGTTTCTCTGGAACTGGTGGTTCAAAAATAAGACTACTGGCTGCCTCTATTTTTTCTTTTTATCTCATTGACTATTATTACAAAGTTACAAAGAGTTTCTATATAATGTTTTTTTGGCAAACATATTTCTACTTTTGTATGCCAATATGCTTATCAACCGCTCTGTAATTATTCCAAAATTCGATTGGTCGGTTGTTATCCAAATACATAAAACTACTTGAAGTTCTGGAGCAGGAAAGGGAAGAGTCTGAATGTCATTTCCTTGTTTCATTGAATTGCTGAGATATTAATGGGATTTGCATCTCCTCTATTTTCCATTGTTAACTCAACAAGATTGAACCCCTGAGGTTATTTTTTTTGATTTACTGCACTTCATTTTGCATTATTGCTTATAGTTTTTTAATTCTTTAATCTAAGGTTAGCATGAGTTTTCTTTTCTTGCATTAATTCCAAGGTAACTTCATTTGAGTCCATCATGATTACCCTTGATTTGGTTGTTTGTGTATCCTGTTTCTTTGCAGAAATGATTTTCCTGGATCTCACTTTTATCATAAAACTTTGGAGAGAATAATTTCCAAAGATACCCTAAGGAAGCTACATAATAATTTTTTATTCCTTTGAAGTGCTGTCAACATCATGATCAGACGTGGCTTTTTACTGCAGTTTTTTCAGTGTTCTGCTGGATTCTACCTTTACAAAAGCTTGGCAATAGTTAAACTTCCAGTGTGCTGAGAATACCAGCTATCATGCTGTGTTCAGGGAGATTTTTTTTTACTGTCTGGGTCTGCACAGCTGTTGTCTTAAGGCTGTGGGGAAGGCTGTAAACCTGCCATGATGTACATCCTTCCTGTGTCCCGGCCATATGCAGGCTTTTTGTGGAGAGCCTGTGTGATTCTGTCTGGAGGTGTGCTCACCTTCAGAGAGCACTGAAACATTTGGAGATCTCTCTGAGTCCCAAAAGTTGTTATCCAGTCCTGAAGCCACTTAAACCGCACTTTCAGGGTCTCTACCTACATAACTTTTGCGTCTGGTCTGAACAGAACGTGTTGCCTTTTGTCCTCTTTTGGCTTGAACTTAGCCCCAGAGAACCTATGTTTTGGGTATATTTACTTTCTTAAATTACCTGGCTTAATGACAGGAACTCCTAGACACTTTGGGTAATATAAATAGTATTTTACTGAAAATAATTCTGTGCTTGAAGGCAAGCAGAACAGGTGGCCTAAATAGACAGATGTTTTTCACCTGTGAATATCCGTATCAGACAGTTGTTTTATTTCTCATGGCCAGACTGATATAAAAATACAGAACCATGCCAACAAAGTTTGAGAAATTCTTAGTAATGCTATGAGCCAATAAATTATTGCTTATCAGAAGTATGAATGTTGTGTTTCAATGTCTGCATTTTTGAGAGGAACTTCAAAAGAATATATTTGTCTTACAGATTCCCTAGCTTTTCATAAAGGGATGAAAAATGCTTTTTGGAGCTTTAAGCAACTGTCTTCTCTTAAATCTGTCTTGACAACTGTTTAATGGTATTATCATTACAAATGGACTTCACCAATGTTGGAGAAATCTGAGCAGTTTTAAATGACGTCAGAGTTCATGGAGGCTCTCTGTCTAGAGAGTAGCTAGATTAAAGGCTGTAAAGGTTAAACTCGTCTACTGTAAGCTGTGGAACTGCTGGTGAAAGGAATATATCTAATATATGGGATAAATGGGAGCGTTATAGGCCAGAACGTGAAGGGAGTAGAGTAAGGTGGAAAGATATAGGTACTAAAGACTAGGAAGTCAGAAGCATGAGTGCTTTGATTAAGACATTAATGTCCAATTCAGAAACTTGGGTTCAACTTCCAATCAACATTTTTCTGATCAGCCTAATTCCTGTGACCATGTGGAAGGACCCTCTGGTTTCCCCATTTCAAGCTCTTAAGCTGAAAAAGCTTTAAAAAGTTAAGCTTTTGGGGCAGGATTTCAGTGTTTGTGGATTGGGGGAAATGGAACACACAACTCACTAAAATTATTCTTGCATTTTTCTGTCTCTTGGACAACTGCTTTAGCTCTGATCTGGAGTAGGTTGTGAATCAACTGTATGTGATGATCAGATTACTGTCTATTGGACTTTGGGAATATGTCCATGATTAGTGTCCATCACTGGCACTGATTAATAGCTGTTTCATATTTTTTTCTCTGAACTAGTTTCTTTTTCAGATGGTTGTACAAGGTTTAGACTTGATGTGTGCTAGTAAGGACAATAGGTGAAAAGTTTTAAGCTGTTTATAAGCTGTCCAGATCAGATCTTTTTAAAAAATAATTTTATTTACGGATGTTATATTAAATAGCCTTAAATCACTTACCAAGTAAGTCTGCCATTGTGTCACTTGTTTTAAAATTTAAAAAATGAAAATAGACCCTGTACAATGTTGTAGTATTCCTTAAAGATGTACCTTTCCAAACCAACTCACTTCTGAAGTCTCTATGCCTAGCAATCCTGGCACTGAATATACTGTGGACTTTCTCTCTGGAACCCATCCCTCTGATCCTCCAATCACTCCTAGACTTTATATTTCATTCCAAGATGCCAAAATGTCATGCAAAGCATCTTTTTTAATGCTTTTTCTCTATTTTCATGAGTAGACAGGAGACTTCCTGCTGCTGTTAAGGGTCAAATATTATGGGCTGCCCTTATGACTTGACTTTTGTGAGAGCCCTTCTCTTTTCAGAAAGGTGATGTGAAGCCTGTTGATGCTTTAGGGAATTGCAATGTGTCCTGAGCCAAACAGATTGCTTCAAGTCTTATTTGTGACCCAAATACACAATATTAAGACTACAAACTTTTTAAAATTTTTTTTCCTCCCTGTAAGGTGTTAGGTAGCTTAGAGAATGCAATTCTTAAATGTTGCTAACTGTAACATCAAGGTTTCTGTATTGTGTTTTGGTATTAAAACTGTGAATAGCACAGTACTGACATGTTTGATGTGAATTATGCTTCTTTTCAGGGCCCAAAGTTATGTCTTTTTGCTGCCTTGTTAGTTGACAGTGTTGATATTTTTCTGAGGTAGAAATCTGGGTGATGCCAATTTCTAAAATATAGAAGGAAGCCAAAAGTCAGCTAAATGATGTGTTTGTTGTTGTTGTTGCTTTTACAGAAACAATACTCTATTGTACTTTATTAATAGTATTATGGTGTCTATTTCTGTCATGGCTCTGTTTGTCTTTCTCACACTAAAAACAAAGGATATTAGTTTGCCTTTCTCAAGGGAGGAGCACTGAGCTGCTCATGAGGAGGTCTGGCTTACAAAGCTTGTGAAATCCAGAGGAAATCCTTTGATTGGCAGGGAAAATTGCCACAGACTTGACTTTGCATGCTGTAACCTCACCAGAGATTCACTTTGATGGTGTCTTGTTTCCTGCTAATATAAAAACAAAAGTTGCTGCATTCCCAATTACTACTTTATCTGTTGTAAACATGGTCCCTTGGGAAGGCACTTGCTTGTAAATGATTTGCATATTTGACAGCATGTTTCTTTTCACTGTTTTAAAAATGTAGGGCAGTATTTGTCAGTAATAGAGACCCTCTATTCATTTTCCCTTCTCTTCCGCAGGTGGATAATTATATTTGCAGGTCCAGAGAAAAAAATCTGATGTCATGCAGACAGTTTTGATTAATTTTGTAATAACTTAATTTGTGTCAAGGAATGTAAAATGGATCAAAACCTAAATCAGAGTGACTTTTTAAATAATAAAATAGTAGCATGCAGCTAAGCTTCAGTGCGTTATCATTAAGACTCATGAAGCTGTTAAAGTTGGAATGTTGTGGTACATCTCAAAGGAACCATTTTTCATTTAATGTATTAAATTCCATTAAAATTAAAGTGTAAAAATAGCTTCTCCTAAATTACATCTGCAGCATGTGACTTCTCAGGTCTATTTACTTTTTTTATCCTGCTAAAGTTATGACTGAAAATGGTATAAGCTTTTCTATTACATACCTGGTGAAAACCAATTAGTCTTGCAGTGCTGGACTTAGAAGCCTGCTGGTGTAATGCAATCAGTCATGAAAAAAAGAAAGTTATTAGAATCATTTACAGTAGGCTACTCTGGAAGCCATGGAAATGTATTCAATTCATTGAAGCCAGAGACTCTGGGAAGCTCCAGTGCTATATTTCTTCCCCTCCTCCAATCTCCAGAAATGCAAAGCATGCCCTTTAGGTCCCCCATGAGACTGGGGATCTAAAAAACTTTAACACTTAAGGAAATTGGCTGTGTCAGGTTGAATGAAGTAGGACCACCACAAGCACTTCTGAGAAAAAGGCTTCTTATCAAAAGTGATGGAACATCCATACACAGTATAAACCGAAGTTGGGGCCATGGGTAGGCAGGAAGTATTAAGAGGAGCTGAATGAAGATTAAAAAGACAAGTTCAGAGATTATAGTATATAGTCTGAAAGGTGGCACAGAAAATAGTCAAATATGGAGATGATAGTATCTATTAAAAACAGAAATAAAATAACTGCCTTGCTAAGGGAGAGAACAGCAAAATAGTGAAGAATTTCTGTTTAGGGAAAAAAAAACATAGGGCTTCTACTTAGTCTTCCAATACCAGAAAAGTTGCTGAGATGATGTATTCAATAATACTAGTTTGCGGCATATTTACAGTGGACAAAATTTCTAGATGATTGGGGATCTCAGAATAATGGGCAAGCCCACTGGAGGATGAGAATACCTCCTGCAGCCTTGTGTAGCCTGACAGCCACTCACAATTATAAAGTAAAACTTTATTTGCAAGATGCTGTCAACACAGCAATTCTCTGCAGTTATTTATACTTTGTATAATTGGAACAATAGTGCTACTTTAACTGATGATGATTAATCATGTATTATTTTACATAAACCCAGAATAAAATTTATTCCATATTAGTTTCATAAGTAGTTGGTCACAGGATGGCTTCGGATTCTGAGTGATGTCTCAGTGTTGACCGTATCACACTGAAGGCTAGAATATGGTGTTAAGGGCCAAGAAGGAAGTCGTTTGATACTTAACTAGTCCCGCAAATCTAGTTTTGTCCTTTTTGTAAGAACAGACTAGCTTTTGAATAAACACTGATCGTCATTTTCTACATAAACACATAACACGTAAATGCTATGCTTTGAATTAACAGCTAGCATTGATTAACTGTCAAAGATAAAAACATGGATGAGATGGGGAAAAAACTCCAGAAATTTTTATTTATAACATTCCACATCATGTTCCAGATGAACCTACTTGTTCCCAGAATGCTTCTGAAATCCATAAAATAAGAATTTTCTGTCTCGACTGCAGGGGAGGCTGTATGTTTGCAGTATCCAACATACGCTTGAATGGGATTTTAAAACTTGAGGGAATTGGATTTCTCTTCTTTCATGGCTAGGTCAGCTGGATAAACGTAGCTTGGGTTTGTAGTGGTCGAAAGCATTGCTCATGGGAGTTACCAGGTTTAGTTTAGTGCCTTGCCTTTAGCTGACCTTGTTGCAAGCCATCATCACAGCTGTATTGACCTGAGCCCTTGTCACTTTTAGCAAAATCATTTTAGAATGAATCACTGGCTATGTCTGTACCACTCTGAGCAGAGTATGTAGCCTATGGAACAGCTGAAAGTATAGTTTGCCTTCTGTTCCTCTTCCATTTGTAAAATTGTCTCCTGGCAACCTTTGTGAGCATACTTAATGGCAATGTGAACGCATCAAACATACTCCAAAGGGTGCATTTTGTCTGCACCCAAGCCTGTGCTTGCAAGACTGTAGGACAGAAGGTAGATGAGTTTTGTTCTGAGGGAAACTTGGAAGCCGTGTATGTGCTCATTAAGACATGGACTCCTGTCTTAACCCTTGTGGCTGTTCAAATTTCGGGCAATTTGGGAGAAGCATTTCTGGCTACAGCACTGTTCGCGAAGTCAGTTTTTGGGTAGAAGGACTCTGGTTCTGCGACTTCACCAGTTGAGAACTCACTTTTACACTTGCGATGTCATTATAGTGCCTCAGGGTGCTATCTTGCTAGATATTTTAAAATATCTGCCTGTGATTGGCTGTGTATCTTCCCGTAGCTGTGGAATTGAATAACTTGACAGAGGAGAAAGCCGGGGGGGGGGGGGGGGGGGTTGGGGAAGAACACGGAACTCTCAATTCATTTGCTCTCTGCCCTCTTGAATCACTTTTGTGTCCCAGCAGGAATGGTTGTGTGACAGCTGCCTCCTGGCTGGCAAATGGAAAGGTTCAACTAGGAACCTTCAAGGTGAAAGAACAAGGTTCTGCCACTGGTGAATGGTTACAGGTCATCTTGTGGACCAGGCAGAGTGGAAAGATGAGTGCATTTGCCCTCCCCGGAGAATTATAGAACCATTTGCTCAGAGAGCATTGTTCCGTTTTCCATTTAAAGAATAATTTAATTGCATGTGCATTAAGTTTTTTTAGATGGATTTGTGATGTCAGTGATTTCAGAAACCATGACCTCTGCTCTGCAGACTCTTCTCAAAGGCTTGCAAAAATATCCAAGCTGCATAATCATGATGACATAATTGTCAGATACGTAATTGTGCTTTGACTGCCTGTAGCACTTGCTGTCACTTGAAAATGTCAAAAACTACTACTGCAGGCTATGCAGTCATTTAAATATCTATCCATAGTATGTTCTTTGCTTGATCAAAAAGCATCAGTTATCCTCAACTATATTAAATTTTCACGTCTTGTGTACTACTGAATGCTTTCTGTTGACTTGGGATCCTTTTTAAGGTTTGTAAAGCATCTATAGCACCTCTGAATCAGATTCTAGAGCTCTGAATCATTGTGTGGAATTGGATTTGGAATCCTTTAAAAGAATTCAGGATAAGACCTGTGATGACATGTTACTAGGAAAAAAAAAATCTGACATGCTCTAAAATGGGGAATAATTGATCAATTTCTCAAACCATGATGGCATGTTAACTTCAGACACTCTCATAGTCCAGTACCGATGTGCTCCACAGATGTGCCTTACCTTATGTCGTCATTTAGTTGATGAACGTCACTGCTAATGAAGAGTAGGCTGTGTACTGAGGCCAAGTCAGTTGCCGTAAAATCTTCCGTTATTGATGGCATGACGTATATGTAATGTATCTGCAAATAGGGCGCTCTCTGCCCACTGATCTTGTTCAGGCGATTGTTAGGGTAGAAGGTTAAAACTTTGCACTAGCAATTATTTATGATAATAAAAAAAATCTGTTTATGCTATTTCTCCTTACTTTGTCTACGTTGCTACGTCTGTTGTATTTAGAAAGGCATTTAAGTTCCACTTCCAGGTCATACTTACACAAATCTTTAGCGTGAAACCCATTTCTGTAACTGCTGTGCTTTCTTGAATAAGACCTCCAATGGTTTTTTTAGCTATAGATGCAATGAATATTAGCTTAGGTTTAAAATCCCACACAGCAGAAGCTGGTTCTTTTTCCAGCATGAAAGAATACAATACTTTGTCACTGATTTAGGAGTTACAGTGTGAAAGGAAAACACAAATTGCAAATCATGGTGCATATATGGTAAGTAAAACCATCTATTGTGGCACAGAACTTTGATAGCTCTACTTAAATTGTTTTAAAGTCAGGAAATCAGCAACTCTGAGTTTGAGCCTTAACGCTTCGCAGACTGTATGCCAATGAGAGCCCAGTCAATTGCACAGCACCTACTGATGGAAGAGATGCTGCTCTGGATTATCCCATTTATTGCTTCAAGAGTAACTAAAGTGGCATATTTCCAAGAAGATCTAATCTGAAATTGTTTTGCAAGTTGAGTTGTGTAAATCTGTGGAATAGAAAGATGCAAATAAATTATATGTCTAGATTTCTAACCTGTGTTTTGAAGATCTGAAGTATGCATGGGAGAGGATCATTCTAGCTTTTTGATTACCATGTAGTGATAATGCTTGGGGCTCTAATATAAAAGCCTATGAAATTGAACTTTATATGAACCATGACAGGCCTTCCTAATGTGCTGATGCTTCAGCTTTCAAATGTTTTCTTTCACTGTATTACACAAAATGTGGATAAAGTGATAAGTGACTTTAAAATTTATTGTATAAGTGCAGCACACTGTCATACAGTCAAGCATTTACCCTGAGGGAAACAATGTAACTTGGTGTTTTCCATCCCTTGAAAGTGCCTGTTAAGTTCTTTTGCAGCTGTTGTTTCGTTGAAGTCTTCTTTTATTTCTCTCTCGCTCTTGCTATTCAAAATGTTGCGAGCTGGAAAGAGGAGGATAAACACAACTCTGAATATAGAAATATTTATTGTCCTTAAAGAAGATTAAAAGACAGGCTGAGCATTTAGAAATTGAGTGCTTGTACCTGCCTTTCATTTTATCTGTAGTATGAACCAATTACTCACTTCAAGATCAAATTATGAAATTGAATCTGGGCACCATTAGAATAGTGAAAACCTGACTCGGTTGTATCTGTTCTTGAAATTTTACCTCTGTAGCTGTCTCTATTCTCTTCTCTTTATTCTGAGAAGACATTTGGTATATATAAATTAAATGCAATAAGAATTCCTGTTGATGTCTTAAATTGTTACTGTTCTTTTCATGTAAAAGCTTGTAGTTTAAATAATATTTTTAAGAGTATATTGCATGTAACAGTGGCTTCATTGATGGCATTTCAAAAGTCAGTCGATATTAATCCGAGTTTAGATTTTAGAGCTCTCTTAACCTTCAGTGATTAAAAAAAATAAAAAGAACTCTTGAAGCATTAAGATTTCATTCTAGTATGAACAGCACTATGATGTAGTACTCTGGCAATGAAAGTTTGTTAGAAGCCCAGAAATGAAGTCCTTGCCTTAAGGTCTTTGAAGCACAAAGCATCTTTAATATGAAAGGATCAAATAGGAAAAATTGCAGCATCTTTGTAAAAGAATTTGCTGCTAAATGTGTATCTATCTCATTTATGGCTTGCATTTCTAATCTAGTGCAGATTTAGATGAAGCATCTTTGTACATTCCACAGTCCCAATGTGAGCTCTAATAATAAAACATCGGCGGGATTAATAGGGAAGGGCAGAGAACATACTGGGAGTGTTCTGATGTATTTTCTTCATGGAAATAATATCTTTGCAGTATGATCTGTTTTGAAAGTTCTTATATTGTAGTAAGAGTGACTGGTGACTAGATCCTGATTTACACATGCAGTGTCACACATGTAATATCTTGTTCTTATACAGTAGGTTTTTGCTAGGAGAATTTAATGTGCTTTACAGAGGGGAAGCTGAGGCACAGTGAAAGTAATAATTTGCTGAAATACAAATACTACAAAATAAACCAGTACCATTTGGAGAACAGAGCAAGGTCTCTGGAAAGCCCGATGTTTTCCACATAGGAAACCACACTATTATCATATAAAGATGAGAGAGGTTGAAGAAGCATTCAGTGGGTAGGAAGATATAGTGCTCTGTGAATGGTTAGAAGAAAAATACTCTGTGCTACAGCTGAGCAGAGATTAAGGTTTCTGTGCTGTTAGTGGGTAAATATAAGAATCTTAATTGAGTTCATAAAGTACCACACTATTTTTCCTTTATAGCACTGGGGGTCAAAACAAGCTATTTCTAAGCTGCTGCTGTCTAGAGAAGTAGAAGAATTCTTGTGTAACCCCTTGGAGCTGAAACCCCTTGGCAGGTGTGAGAAGGTGAAAAAAATAAGCTAAGCAGATGGGCAAAAGCAGGAAGAACTGTGTAAAAGGCTTGCCCCCTAAACTAAGCATTGCACAGCAATTTTCATCAGTGCTTCAGTGAAACCAACCTCTGTATTGTAATAGTTTAATTTTAAATTGGAGCTGCCTTGGGACATCATAGCAATTGAGTTTCTCTGCAGATTCATAGGCCTCGAATGGCTGCCATTCTGCTGAATGACAAGATATGCACATCTGTGCAGAAAGATGGGTTTCTCCCCTTAAACATATAAAATTATTGGATTTCTTCGTGATGTCTTCTTGCAAAGAAACAAAAATTTGATAAATTTCTTTGTTTTTCTGTAGCTATTCACTAGGTTGTTTTTTGCTGTTAGCAAAATCAACCTGAATATTAGCCCCCCCCCCCCCCCAAAAAAAAAAAAAAAAGAGGAGGAAGAAGGAGCTGGATGCTCAAAGAGTTAACCATGTGATTCTTCATCTCAATAGGAAGATATGGGGAAGGAATTCATGAAGGCTGGACAATAAAGCATTTAAATATCTATGTTGCTATACTGTCTCCTCTCATTTCCATACAGATTGCAGTATTTGTATGGTTACAGCTTCAGCATTGCTTTAGACTTGGACGTTGTTGATGCTGTGCAGTCTGCTGTGGTGGATGTAATTAAGGGATTGAACTACTGATGCAAGCGCTTTTGGTTGTGTTTAAGTCTGTGTGTACAAGGGGGCTGTACTGTTTTCATTTTTGATTGAGCCAAGCCTTGTTTGTCTCACTTCATGATACATATACTATGTTGTTACTGTGTCTTGGAGGACCACCAGAGTGCAGCAACTTCAGCTCTGAATTTTGCTCATTTCATATTATTAAGTTCCTGAGCATATTGTTAGGTAAAGAAGCTGCTGGTGTTGTGCCTTCTCGGTGAATCAGTCTCCTATATTTTTTCTGGCAGTTTTCAGGAAAAAAAAAAAAAAAACTTCTGTGTTTATATTGATCTCGTTATGCTTGTCTGCATCTTTGAACATCATCTTTCCTGTCCTATGCTGATCATCTGCAAAGGTCCTTTTCCTTTTTCTTTTCCTTTGTCACCATCTGAAAGCAACTTATCAGGTCAGCAATGTAGCTCATGAGAAATGGCCTGTAAAACAATTTAGATAGCAGATCATCTATTCTTATTTGATGCATCTAGATTCCTTAATGCATTCTGGAGGAATTTGTCTTACCTGTGTCAAGATTTTTCTCAGCAAGCAGCCATTTCGTCAGCAGTAACAGTTTACTTAAACCATGTGTCTTCTTACAGTATTCATTTGCTTATATTGGGAAGATGAATGTCTGCTTGCAGGTGCCTCTCGATTTATGGCTGACAGACAGCCCTTTTTGTTCTGTCTGTGTCTGTTCCTGCCCTTGCCTTCTACACCAGTCTTCCAGGCTGGAGGCAGAGGGCAAAGTGAAATGGATAGTTCCATGTACACAGGGATGTGTGAAGACTGGTTCATTGACTTAAGAATCTAGTATGATATGTGCTTCACAGAAGTCTTTTTCTTGTAGTTGGAATATAACTCCCTCTGCTTCCCTCCCTGCCCCCCCTCCCCCCCCCCAGTCTCTAATAAAGTATGAATTTTTGCTACAGACTTTCCTTCAACTTGAGGCACTTTTGGGGGCTCTCTCCTAACCAGCTACATCTTTTTTAAAAAATGTACAGGACTTTGTTTATATCTATATTGTCATTTGGCTTTCACCCTGGCTCCAGTCTAGTGAGCCAGCTAGTTCTCCAGGCACCAGAGAAACTTAAGCATTGTAGAGGGAGTGTCTCAGTTCAAATAAGCACTGGGCCCTTGAATTGTGATATAGGTACAATTTACGTGGACCACTTGGCTCTGAATAGTCAAACCTCAGCCTGAGCACTGCTGCAAAAGGGAGAATAACCATGCGTAGCTAGGGGGGCCCTTATTCTTCAGTGTGTTTGATTTCAGTCTACCAATGGCAGACACAGCAAGATTGTGTATCGCTTATTTTCAAAGGCAAACAGTCTAGAAGGGACACTTTTTTTTTTAATTAGCTGGCAGCAGTGGTACTTTAAGCTGACTCTGATTTTTGAGCTTATTAACTGAGCAAGTTCCTTTGTTCCATTATGCCAATGAGTGACTGGTTGTTAGCGACCTGTAGTCTGTGACTGACAAAAGAATTGTAAAGGAAGCTTATACCTACACCAGCATCCTAATCTACCTATTCTGGAATGCCAATTTCCCTCTCTGTACCTCTCACATTATCCTGCTCTCGCTCGAAGTGTATGGGTAGCTGTGCTGCTACTGACAATTTAAACAGCCTGATTTGTGGATGTTTGATATAGCCTGCCCCACTATCTTGTACTTTGTACCTCCTGGATACCTCATAGTTACAGAAGATGTGTTTGGTTATTGCTGAGTTTCTACCTGTGTTATGAGAGTCTTGCAATGTAAAGTTGCAGTAAGCGACTGATCTCTGGGAACAGGGTTTTCACCTTTCTTCTTCATCAGTGGGCTGATGTGTGTGGATGCAGTTGCTGCTTTTCTGCTCTTGCCCATATCCCCCTGTCTCAGTTCTGAAGAGTTTAATCTCCTGTTCACTGAGCTCCTGTGCTGTTTCCTGTCATTTTGGTGATCTCTATTATCAATATGTTTATTGATTGTCTGACATTGTCTTCTGAATGGCGTCTCTCCAAATAAAAGGGAGTCATGCTGTGTATAGGCCAACTGAATGTTGACAGGAATTTTCCTTAAATATAAAATTGGAAATGGAGGATGAGAGAGTTGAAGGGTGAATGTAAAGGTAGAAAAAAAAAAAAGTGATTTCTGTAATTCCAGTATGTATGCATGTCCAGGCACACAGAGTTTCCATAAGGAAAGGAGAACTTTCAGTTCCCATCTGTAATTCCCCTTAATTCATGCTGTCTTCCAGTGCAGAATTGTTCCTTACAGAAGTTGCAGTGCTTTGATGCACAGAAACCAAAAGCATTTTTTGACATTATGGTTGGTAGTAAGCAGTGTTCAGCTGTAAGTGGTGTTGGTTTAGTTCTTATTTAGCAAATTTTGCCTGAAATTTTAGAAAGATAGATAATATACAGCATAAAGTATTGGTCATTTCTTGATTGTATGCAATAGTCATAAGCACACAACTACAGGTTATAAACACAATGACGGAAGGACTTAAACATCTGTTCAGTTCCTGTACATTGGGAACTTGTTCTGTGTTTATCAAACATAAGCAAACTGCAGTACAATGTTCAGTACCATCTTAGTTATTAAACCTTTTAAACCAGCCATGCCGTTCTGTTTTCTCATTATTTCAGATAAGTGCATATCTGTTCAGATAATCATGCTTTGTAAGTAGGAGGAGTGTAAATGACATGTCTTGATGCAATGAATAGCAGTCTAGGAATATAAATGATATTTATGAAGAAGTTGGGAGTGCTTTAAATATTGCGATGCCACTTACTTTGACATATTGGGGATAATGATGCTGAAACACCAGGCTTTTTGTAAACTGTTTAATGGCAACAATTTTCTAAATCAAAGCAATATAAACTTCCCTATTTACAATTTCATTTCCAGCTACTATGGTCTCATAAAGGGGTTTACAACACTGAATCTTTAGCTTCTGTGAACAGTTGTCTAGCACTGATGCAATCACATTAGCTTCAAACCATTTGATTATTTTTTCTTTAAAATTATAAAGGTTTTTTTCTGCTATCTTTTATGCAGAAATAGAATATTAACAGATGCAAAGTGTTAGAGGCTGAGAAAAGTGCATTTTGTGAAGGTATTTGTTGCTTTCAATATATTTTAGACTTTATTTCTAAAAATATTACTATTAAAGTAGCGCTGATTTCTTCTGCACTAGGAAATGGTACACGTGAGAATGGAAAAAACATTTTCTATCCTATTTCTGTTACTCTTAATACAGTAATGATGTCGGAGTTCCAACTGCATGTTCACTGTAGTTTTTAAGTTTTGGACATTGCCTAACTGGATTTTTTTTTTTTTTTTGAGATGCATGTACAATATTCTTGTCATATTGATTAGTATGAACTATGTGAATGTCATAAAGCTTGCATGACTTCCTGTCTCCTTATATGATCCTTTCTCAGTACATACAGTAGTGTGTGTACATACATGTAGTTTCAGCAGGAAAGGAGACTTTTTAGTTCCCACCCATAATTTGCCTTAATTCATGCTGTCTGTCAGTGCAGAATTTTCCTTACAGAACATTTTCTATTATTGTAAATAGAGTGGTTATAAATGTCTCAGATGATGTCTCCACCACTTTTCCCTGGAGAAAGTCTTCCACAGTCTCGTAGATCTCACTGTCAGGAAAGTTTCTGCTTGTATTGAACTGAAATAGTCCTTTTTAAGAAAATTGGCTTCTTTCTGTTGGAAAGTTACTACATTAGTTTGATCATATCGTCTGCTGTCGGTATGAAAAGTACAGTAAATCTATTTTAAGCCTTGGTTAGACATCTAGCAAAGCAGTGTGCTTTTTTATATTGTTGGGTCTGCCCTGTGAAGTTTTATTTCAATGTTTTCTGAATATTCACAAAAATTTAGAGACTATAAAATATGCATTAGATTTGTCTCTGTCCAAAGCAAATTGGATATGTGTCTAATACAAGCGTTGCATTAAGAGTAAGAAGTGAAGATTTATGTCTCCAACTCATCTTTACTTCTGTTTGCCTTCTTCCTTCCCATACCCGATAACTTATTTTTAAATAGCATGTTCAGCTATTTGTGAAGACTTCTGGTGAGCATAAATAGAATTTAATTGAGTTCTGATTGTTTAATTCCACCCTTAACATGCATTTGTATACAAACATATAAACATGTTCCATCAAATAATCCTCCTCCTTTTCTCTAAAGGGCAGTCAAGCAGTTGCTATAAACATCATTTCCTTGAAAGAGAGGGTTTTCTGTACGACCTGACCTTGTGCGGGGGCAGAGACGTGTCTAAACTATTTTCTCTTTAGTGCAGTACAGGCATTTTCACTGGCAAGAAGTATTAAATCTTAATTTAGTATTTTGAGTAAGAGGTCATGAGTATGCAGGTGTGGAATTGTTGTTGTTTGAACTAAGTAGAATGGATGCGGAAGTCTGTGGGGATGACCTTGTGTTGGTTTTCATTCATGTTCGTGAGTAAAATGTAGAGGGTTTTAAATGATTATGCCATTTAGTTTTATCAATTACATTTACACTTAAAAGTGATAAATGTTACCAAGTCTTACCAACTTGACAGAAAAAGAAGAACCGTTTTTTTTTTTTTTTGGTTTGTTGTTGTTGTTAGACATTTGTTTGTCAAACTTTTTTTTTTTTTAAGCATGTTTTTGTATTATTCCTTAAATCAGTGCTATGGAAGACATGACATGTGGTTTTCTACTTGTCTGGAATTACTACCTTGGTAGCTGTGCTGCTCTACAGACTCTTTTGGAATGCTGACTGTTTCTGCGTTTTTCCAATTTGTCTTGCTTAGTTCAATGTCTGTTGGTTACTAGTCATTGCTAGGCAAGAAGATTGCCCTGTGTATCTGCATTTCCAACTGGTGGCAGCCTGCTAAGTCAAGTATATACTACTCCATATTCATCCAAAGGGAAATTTTATCTATTAAATTTCTGTTACTTGGGAAAAAATAGCATGAGCATATGTGAACTTTCATAATAGTGTTAAAGTAGGCTGAGCATAGGTTTATTAAAGGATGTTGTAAGGACTTCAGACACATTATACATTCTTGCATGCTGTGTGGCAGACAAGCAAAATGAACTCTAATCACTTCAGATTAATGGAAATTGTGTTCTCAGCTCATGTCATAACAGAGAACATCAGCAATCATGCATTCTTTCTTTATTGAATTCCAAGCAGGATAACTGTTGCAAAATAGTTGTAAGACTTGGCTGCTCTACACTGCAGTGGCAGTGCCCTTATTTTACTTGTATTGTTTAAAAAAAAAAAAAAGAAAAGAAAAGAAAAAAAAGAGTAAAAGAACCCAACTTTTTGTGAAATAAAACTGTTTTTATTGACATTTTTGAAACAGTGGTAAACATTATGGTCATATGATATTAGAATGGACATTTTTATCTTACCTAAAATGATGGCAGAAATCCAGAACATGATACTTATAAAATGATATACCATGATGGTCTTTAAAATAATCTTCCTTCGCTTATGGTATTTTGTTTTTGCTGTTTACCTCTTAATTTCCATTACCTCTTTAGAACTAACAAGTAGCGCATGTCCCATTCTTTGCAGATTCAAAAATCAAACCTATACAGCAAAATGAGGATGTAATTGTTGTGCAAGGTAGTGCAATTGTATTAATTAGAAGTGGTTAGAAAAAGTAACAGTGAAGCAGCAGTGATGTAGGCGTCAGCATATACAAATATGCTGATTTGGAGAGCTCGTTTTTTCATCTGCTAGCGTGAAAGTATAGTTTGCCTTTATCCTTTTCTTGTTCTTTGATATAGCCTAACTTGGACTTTGGCAATAGCTCTTTATTTTGTCAAACACTAATTGAGCACACCCGGAACATCTTCTTTGGTAGGGAAGATCTTGACTGGAGATGGGTCTTGCTGAGAACAGGTAGTTCATGAGCTTTTTCCTATTTCTATTTTGACTCCCAATTCCCTTTGTTCTGAGTATCCCTTTTTAGTATTTATGCATTTTGCAGTAATCCTAACACATAGATCTTACTAAGTTGTGTTTCAGACATCTGCCTTAAATGGTTTAAGCTTTATAGCCACAGAAGCCAGAAAGAGTCTTTCTAGTGATTGATATTCTTTCCCTGCAGTACCTACTGCAAGCTTCTGGTGGTCTAAAGATTGAATTTCTCTCTCCGTACGTTCTCTGTAGAGTGATGAACTTCTTCCACACAATATTCTTCTAAGGAAATGATTCTGAGGCTTCTGTGATAGTGCCGTTGACAAACTGCAGAATGTGTGTTTTCACTATGCTAAATGTTGTATGTTAACTCTGGGTGTTCTCATCCTAAACAGAGATTTGAAGCAAATGCTTAAATGTCAGTTGCTATCCCATGGCATATGGCTACATTAAGATAAAGAAAAAAAAAGTAGTTTATAGTAACAGATGGGTTTGAACTCTACTTGGAGCTGTTGAATACTTTTTAATTTTTAATTTACAATGAATCTTTCATAAAGCATTTAACTAACTATTCTGTCATATTCTTTCGAAATATATGATGCCTTTTCAATATAATTGTCTAGGAGATTTCTTGTGTGGTTAAAATCGACAGTCACTGGAATATGAAAAAATGTAATTTTACTGAAATTTTGATGCAGATTTGTTGTTGTTCAGTTTTACATTTAAAAAGAAAGCAAAGTATTTTTATCATAATCTTTTTCTCTTGGCTACCAAGAGAAAATAACAGGCAAATAAAAACAACCCATGTGAAAAAAGCAGAACATGTGAAGTAGCTATTGGATGTGAAATACTTTTGTTTCTTGGCTCTGAATTAACTTGAATCTTAGTTTTGAAACAACATAAATGACTCAGTCAGTAGTAGCTGTCACTCGTATGTGTACCTATGGAGTGTATCTACTCAGCTGTTGCATTTATACAATTTAATCATGATGAACAGTTGAGTCCCCTTAATGTTACAAAGGAGATAAAATTTAAAGCTCTCCTGTCTGCTATAGGCATCTGTTTCATAAGCTCTGCATCCACTGTTCTATCTGATATGTGCATCAAAGGAGCAGGCTATGCCAGTACAGAAGACTCTGAACCATAGCCTTCAACTGCCTGGACCTAAATGATGTTACCTTTATTCAGGTTCTTAAGAACTGGAGTGTCATTTGGCTTTTGTTTTAATTAAAAATTAAATCAGTATTGTTTGATAACAGGGCAGGAGAATGCTTTAAATGTCATAGTCAGTCATTGAATGTGTCAAGCTGGAATAGATTATAAGCAATAGTAGGATGAATTTAGGCTTAGCACTGGTAGTTTAGCATTGGGCTATTAATTGATACAGAACAATTCCAGACAGCATGTTAGTATAAAGGTCCATCAGTGGTTTGCTGGAGGTTATGCTTTCACCAGTCTGGAAAATATAAGAAGGTTCTTGAAAATGTTTAGTGCTGAGGATCTCAACTGTTTTCAAACATAATTCTTTAGAGATTGAAAGTTTTTCTTGCACGTAAATTGTCTTGCAAACATTTCCTTCTGAATTAATTTTTAATTGGATGTTAAAGAATTTGGAGTGGTAGGAAAACTTCTCAAATCTTAGAACAACGCTGGGAAAAAAAGCTTGGATGCTACCCTATTTCTTGTAGTAATAATAATAATACAAAAATAAATATATACGTCGTGAAAGATGCAATAAAATCTCTACTTCTGTTGCATTACAGTAACCAAGTAGCTTTGGATGAAGACTGCCATGAAAGCTTGGAGCATTGTCTACTGTTGACGTTCCAAGCAACACTATGAATATATCAGTACAAAAAACTATAAGGTTCAAGTTTTTAAATACCAAAACTTCTCCTAAGCTGAATTTTTGAGGCAGTTTGTTTACAAAAGAGGGAAAAGATTGTTTTACTCGTTTTCAATTTTGGAAATAGAGAATGCAGAGTGTCTGCATTTTCTGTGAAACCTAAAATGGAGCTCAATCCTTTGCCAGCTTGGCAACAGCCTTGTGCATCAGCTTTCAAAGTATGGAAGAGGAAGGAGGAGGAAGAGAGAGGAGGCATAGTTGGGAAAGCATTTGCCTATGGTAGTAAAGGAGCTGGGAGTAGAATTAGAAATTAAAAAGAAACTTTTCAGTCCTGCTCCTAAGCCAGCAGGCCCAACCAGCTGTTGTAGTGATCTTCCCCATCTCACTGGATCCTATAGATCCAGAATGGGATCAGCAATATTGCTTTTGGGGGTCTGCATCTCATCTAACCTAAAATTTCTTCCTATATCACTATTCAGAAATTACTATACTACCTTTTTGTGACTTCACTGGGACTAATCACCAGTGTCAAATTTCTGTGCGTATAAGGGACTGGAAGGAGTGGGACCTTTTGTGTATATACCTTATCTGCTGCAATTGAATGAAACAGGGAAAAACCTGGGTGAAGCATTTCTAGAACTGTGAATTGATAGACGTGAGAGTGGAAGTGCAAAGGTTATTCCAAAAAAATCTAACAAAGCATTACTCTTGCAATACAGATGCTGGAGAAATTAGTTAAGATCTGACCATATTTTTAATCTGACAAATTAAACAGCTATTTGCTTTTTCCTTTTCTTAAACTGATATGCAGATTTCATCACAATTAAATACAACCACCTAAAATCTTAAGAGATTGATAGTGTGTCCAAAAGCCAAACACTCAAAGCTGGATTTGAACAATTACTTGGATCTCCCATCTGGTGGCATCATGAGCTCTGAACATCATCACACTTGTGATTGTCTGCAGTCCTCCTGGCATGTGGACAGTAAAGCAAAATATAAGAAGTGTTTAAGAAGTTACATCTAATGCTCCCACAGATGGTAGGAATGCTCCCTTTAGAAAAGTGCAAATAGGCATATATTTCTTTAAGGAGGCCTAAGATACTCACAGCAGCATTTTTTTTTTTTTTCTGCTAGCTGTATTTCAGAATTGTTCTTTTTTTTTTAATTGACCAGATAACCAGTGTTAGGTTCCTTTAACTTCAGGTTTGAGTGTGTGGGAAAGTCCCAGAATGAGATCTAGAAGTTCTGTTTCTGCTGTGAAGGCAGGTTCCTATAGGAATTTTAGTTAAAATCTCTAGCATAATGAGAGACCAAATACAGGTGGTATAGGAGCATTCCTGTGAAGGTCTTGTCTTTTTAGCATCAAAGTTGCTTTATATATATATATATATATATATACACACACACATATATATATATAAAAACAAACCAATGATGCATTTTTGAGATTTTTAGAGTGTATACAAATGCTAAAGAATGAAGAAAGGAGATGGACGGATTTAAGCATCTGCAGATGTGCAGCACTTGAACAGATGTACAGTACTTGTTTGTAATGCGTTTTGGTTTGTTTGCTAATCTGGCAAAGAAAAGAAATAATTTTCAATGGGATAATTGTCATTTTCTGTAGCTTTCTGAAATGTAAAGTAATTAGCTCCTACTAGAAGAAGAGGAAAATGTAGTGTCCAGCCGGTAGGGGCATAGTATTCAGATATGCTCACTACCCACTTTTGCTGAAGTCCATGGGACACACAATAGTTCAGTGCATCTGAAAAATTTGATTGTTTTCTCTTGTTATTGTTTTGGCCTCTGTTCCTTTTAAGCCTTTTATTCCTCTGGAATTTTTTAGAGGGGCATTGACAATTCATAATATAAAATGAAATAGATGCTTGAGATAGAGGTCTTTGCGAAGTTACTCTCAGGAAGAAATTTATCCACTGTTAACACAGTTTCGCTAACATAATAAATGTCATTCTGAGTGGGGCAGTCTAATCTTGATATTTGGGCTTGTGCGTACTAGGCAGTCGCATATTTGTATATTGTATATTTGCAGTAAATCTGCTGCAAGACTGTGGCAGAAGTTGTTTCCTTTCTTTAGGCCTAGTTTCCCTTCCTTTTCCAATCTGTCTCTCCTGATTCAGAAAGAATCAGCTTTGCAGCTCTGCATTTGATACAGTGTCTGTCAGTCTTTGAACCAGCAGATGCTACTGAAAGATGAAGTAGCAGTGGTGAAGAAGTCTGACTTAGTGAGGGAGGATAGGAGTAGTGTCTAGGCTTTCATATGAAAATCTTCATGGCTGTGTGGCATAGCGCAGTAGTGACCATGAATTTTGTGGATGGCCATGAATAAGTAAGTGTTGTTTAGTTTTATTGTATTGGCAGAATTATTGCAGATTGCTACCGTTTTTCCCACTGCTTAAAGGGAAGAGCTGTGGAAGACCCCTTCCCAATGCCAGGGAATAAGAGATAAATTCTGCAATCCCAGCAGGAAATAAAGAATCTGTTTAATCATATAGCATCTGGATGGCAAAGCAACATCTGGATGGCAAAGCAACCTCACACTACTTGCCTTTCCTAAATCAGTAGCCAGCCTATAATATCTCTTTTCCTAGTTACAAGCAACAACAGCAACTAGGAGCACTTTTTTCTGGGATAAAATCAATATCCCTCTCTGCAAGACCAGGAAAAAAGTGCGCTGTGTTGACAATGTGCAAAATAATAGAAAGATTCCAAACTGTTGTTCAATTCATTGTATACTAGTTGGGCCCAAGAGAACATCCACCATCTCTGTCACTTGATTATGCTAACATAAATAAATATCTGAATACCTATTCCTGCTTTTTATTCTCTGTAATCTAATGTCTCCTCTGACACAATACTCTTTCATGTTCTCTTCAGTGAGTAATGACTTGCGTTTATCATTTTATACCAAACTGTCATATAGATCATTTTCTGTAACACTTTACATAAATTAGGCATACTTCCCCCATGGCACGTATGAGGCTGCTAGTGAGTTTTTACATGTTTAAAAGTGCAAACAACACAATTTTAGTGTAATTTGGAAACACACAAACAAAATAAAATGGCAAACTTGGGGAAAGGCAGGAAGTGTAGGTTACACTAAATTACACCTCCATTCATTAGTGGAAGCCATTCAGGGAGGCATCTGGCTTTCCCAAAATACAATTATTTTCCTTGGTGTAAAATGATAAGTCATAGACATTACACTGTTAATGGCTGTTCATTAGCCTATTTGGAAGAGTTGATAGGTCTCAGTCTGGAATCTAGTAGTTAGGTGTTCTCACCACAAAAATACGGATGTTACCAGTGCCTTGTCTGGTGGCAAACTGAACAGTTAAATGGAATGACAAAGCTCTAATCGTAGAATTTGCACCATACGGTTACAGAAAGTCTGCATAGGTTAAGATGGTGGAAGGATACTGACAAAATGAGTATAGCAGCCACTGAGAGCTACCGTATTGACCAAAAAGTGTTGTCTGCACTCAAGGAGTGAAATACCCACCAATATGAGTATTTTCTGAATATAGGAAAATAGCATTCAAAATTTTTCCCAATACAGACAAATGTGGCAGAATCATGTGTTCCTTTTTAAGTAGGATTTTGCTTTCCATGGTTATCATTCAAGCAACTTTCAGTGCTGAGCTAAACCTTCTTGTTAATTTTCTTCAAAATTGAAGAATGGCTTGTCGTGTATGTTTGTGTGCGTGCACGTGTGTGTGTGCAAGACTGTTGGTGCTTTCACAAAGAGCAGTCTCCTAAACAGATGCACGCTACTAGGTGATGATTCAAGGGAAGAAAACACTCTCTCTCATTCAGCATGGAATAATAAATAAGGTTGCTTCTATTTAGTGTATTTTTCCTTTTAATCAGAGTTGAGATAGTTCTGCAAAACCTATCCTTCATCAGTTCCTCTCTCTCCCCCACATCTGCTTTTTATGTCCAGTTTTCAGATGCAGAAAATGAAATTTTTGGCAGAGCTAAAGGCAGGACACCACAATAAAGGAACTATTTGATAAAAGGACGAAGTATTAGGGTAAAAAATAGGTTCCCACAGGAAGTTGCAGAATTTCTTTCATCTATAACTGCGCTGGACAAAATGCTTAAATGAACTCTACAGAAAAAAATCACCCCACAGCAGAGAACCTAACAAAGTCCTCTGATTAAATGTCATATAGAGAAGCTTATAATAGGACTTTTTTGAAGTTTATTCCACCCTTGCTGGAGTGGGATGGACAGGCTGAGTTAATACAGTTTTTCTGTCTAAAACTACTCTCTTAACAATTGTAGTGTTCATATTTCTGTAGATTTTGTGGTTTTGTGCTCCTATCAAACTAGGTGCATTCAGTTAATTGCTTCTCGGTGGTGATCTATTTATTCTTAGTGTCTTGATCAAATTCCCAAGTATCTTCCCTCAATCCTTGCAGGTGCTGCACAAATTCATCCTCAGTGAATACAGAAACAATTAATTTGATTGTATGTTAAGTAGATAGATATGAAATATAGAACATTAAGAAAGCATATAATTTCTAACCAAGTTGCAGTTTTGTGGCTTTTTTTCATTTTCACTGCAGAAGAGGAAGAAGGGTTCCATTATGAGGGACAGCAACAGGAATGCGAAGGGAGTAAAGAAGTTTTCTTAATTTTTATTAATAATACACTAGTTGAAATAGTAGCCAATATAGATGAAGTAAAAAATTAGAGAGCATTTCTAATGTTTGTACAGCAGAATTTTTGCAAGGCAAATCTTTGGAAACGTGGCTCTGATAGGCCTTTGTTTTGATTACAGCTTTATTAGAACTTGATCAGGTTGATTGGTTTGAATAAAAAAGGAAAAAGATAAGAGAACTGATTAAGTGGACATCTCAGTGAATGATCAGTTGCTGAAATGATTTGTTTATTCACGATATTAAAGTTTTTTGTTTGTCAAAAGATAGGGGCTGGATTCTTAACCACTGTCAACCTGTGGATGTCTGTCTTTGTCACTGTAACTGTATACTAATGGAGGTTCTCTTTTGCTGTCGGATTTTCCCAAGACTTAGTGATGAGTGCCTAACTCAGTGTTTTCCAAACCATCAAAGGCTTAAAGTATTTTTTTTCTTGTTCTGTACTCTTTACCATTCATGAGACCCATTTTCACAGCACAGATGCAATCGGGTTTTTTTTTTTACTTAACTGCAGAATGAATTACATAATTGACTGCTGTGTCTGGGATTGGGAAAAGTAAACAAAATCTTGAAGTGTCCAGAGTATGTTTTGCTCACAAGGCTGCTGTTTACACTAAATGTGAAACAAGAAATATCCTAGAATTTGCTATCTGCACATACTTCATCCCTGTGAATACCAGGCTGATGATGAACACTGGGAATTGAGTGAATTACTTGTCTGAATAAACTTTTAATAGCAGGAGATCAGTGCTATTCACTTCTAAGAAACTGGAAAGGCTTTGGTGATTTTTGAGGCTGAATAAAATGCGGAGCGAAAGAGAGACTTCAAGGTACAAAGTACAAGTTACATTTTAAATATGTAAGAAAGCACTTATATTTTCTGCTACAACCAAATTGGAATTTAAATAAGTTGACAGTAAGTGTAACACATTAGAAAGTGCTGTTGACAGTACATGTACATGCAGCTGGTTTGTTGCATTTCAGTGTTTTTCAGATGCAAGGTCAACCTAACAAAGGTAGTACTGAATGGAAGGTGACTTGTGCATGCAGCTAACTGAAAGCACTCAAACATGGAACTTGGCATTCTAGTTCTCAAGCTTAGCTGGTGACCTTGATCTTTCTCGAGTTAATAGCTTGGTGCCTTTCAAATAAAGACCTAA
The DNA here is from genome assembly GCF_036370855.1 of Dromaius novaehollandiae. Classification (NCBI taxonomy): domain Eukaryota; kingdom Metazoa; phylum Chordata; class Aves; order Casuariiformes; family Dromaiidae; genus Dromaius; species Dromaius novaehollandiae. Next base: position 7,446,332 of record NC_088123.1, read on the forward strand.
CACTTTTACCTGCTCTTAAATAATAGGGAAACATAAAATAAAAAAGAACATGCTGAGTTAAAAAAAATCTTTGGCCTCATAGTACCTGGTAATATGCCTAAGATAAACAGAATATAATTTCCAGAGATACTATGCCCAGTTGCCTACAGAGGACTTGCAGTATTGATAGCTGAACTCTGAATCCTGCTAAAAGCCTTAAACTGTGAGGTTACCATCCCACAATGGAATCAGCAGAAGCAAAAGTATCAGCTCTAAAGAAACCATACTTCCTTAACTCCGTGCCTTAAATTAGGGCTTTGGCAGGTCTGTCATGATAGATTGCAGTAGACAGGTCTAGTCCCACTGCCTCCTATCCATCCTGTCCTTCTGATAGATGTTGCCATTCCACAGCTGGGAAAATCTGATTTGTTTATGAATAAGTCTTCTAGCATACACTGGAGGACACTGCTTGGAATACTTCTAAACCAGATTAGAGGGAGATGACATGGTACAAGGAAGAGCTAGTAAGATATGTAGAAGAATATCTAAAATACTGATATTTAGAAAAGGAAAGCAAACAGAGGGCAAAGTCAGTTAGGATGAACTTTTAGTGTGCTGGAAGCAGAGTAACTATTCTTGTCCTAGAAAGGAAAGCAGAATAAAATAGTAAGAAACTGTCTTAATATGCAAGAAGCAGCTATCAGAAGCCATTTGAAAACTTGTCAGAGTTTTATATGCGAGCGAATAAAACACAATTTCATATTAGTTGTTTCCTTTTAAGAAACTCTGTTATTGGGGGGAGAGAATTCAGTTATTCATCTAGCATTAAATGTCAGGTTTTGAAATTTTAATCCAGCATATGGGCTCTGGGAGAAATACTACTCTTGGGGAGAGATTCAGATGCAGATCTGGAAGCTGAGCATTGTGTTGGCCTTTCACCCCGATCTTGATATAAGAGAGTTCTGACCCATGCCATTTGAGAGCTCTCTGATACTGGGTGACAGTGAGGACAGGAGAGGCCTGATAGCTGTTTCAAAGCATCCTTTTAAAAAAACAGCTTTGAATATGAAGGTTTTGTGGTACCTGGCACTCCAATGAGGAGAATGTAAAAAGGAGGCTCTAGCAAGATATTCTGCTGTCAGCTCCCCCTATTTCATATATTGCTTTTGTTTTCCCTTCCGTTATTTCTGGCCTGTTGCTCACACTCAGTGGCTGTATCAATGCATTGAAAAGCAATCTCACGATTTTGGCCTGGCACCCCCCCCCCCGTACACTCAGAATTTGCTTACAGATCTCACTGCCCCAAGCGGAACAGTTGCTATCACAGACTGTACCTGTTACTGTGGATTATTTCATTCCAGATGCATCATAGGGTGCCAAAAGTATTTATGATGCTTGAAAAATGCCTTCATGTGTCTTCATTTTGTACTAATGAATATTAAAAGGCAGCAATTTTTGCATGTTTTTTTTTTTTTGCTCTTGCACTTCCTTTCTATCTCCCCTGCTCTTTAGGGGTTCCCAACTGTTATCCTGGCCGTAGGAGGGGGTTTATTGCCTGCTGTGTTATCACCAGGAGATGACATTTTACAGCAATAATATAGTTGCCATAAAATGTGAATTTCAGGAAACAAACTGGGCCATGCCATCTGACTTTTTCTAAGAGCATCAATATGTAGCTTTTTGTGTTTAAATCACTACAGGGAAAGTGATAATGAAGATCTACATTGCTTTTTAAAAAATGTTAGAAGTATTGTGAGTGTGATCGCTTTGCAGAGGACAGGGTGGAGGGGGAACAACAGGAGAGTTAGCTGATGGAAGGACAAACTGAAGGCAAAGAGGAAGGTTCTGTGGAACAGCAGGAGAGGAGGGATGTTTCAAGGGGGCATCAGGAGAGGAGGTGTTGAGGGAGGGAAAGGATTTCTATAGTGTGTATGGGGGGAAGCCTGTCATCCAATTGCAGGTGCAGATGCTGAGCCAGTACTGCTGAATCAAGTGTATGCGTTTTCCTGGGAGTCTGTATGTTGTTGCAGAATGGAAGCAATGAATGCTGTTCGAAGTGCAAGAAATACTTAATAACTATATCCACTCTTATTAGTTTGGCCTGAACTGGCCAGCATTTGACAGGATCACAGTAGTGACTAGCAGGCCCTGTCTGAGATTGTATTACAAACCAGTACCACAAAGAGCCATGCAGTCACTGCAGGATAGCCAGAAGTTCAGGGGTTGGGACATTCTCTTGCACTGTGGAGGAGTTAAATTTTTATCTCCTCTCTGCTTCACTTGGAGTAGCCTCACCTTTCTCTTTTTCGGTTTGTATTTCATTATCCATTCAACAGGGACAAGATCCAACAGGTGAGGGGAAAGAAGAGCAAATTCCTGACCCAACAATTGCAGATTCAACAAATAGCATTTTCAGACAAAAATCCTCCAAGTTTCTCTAACAATTATCAACAAATTAATGTGCACTTTATAGTCACTGGTCCCTAATGACTTACGGAGGCAGAGTTGCATCTTACATCTCTTGCCCTGATCTTTTAGATCAGGCTTTACAGCCTCAGTTGTTCTCTTCAGTTAGGTATCTAAGTCATTTTAAAAACAGAGTAAGTGCTAGCTCAGTGGTTTCATGTGGAAGGTTATCAAAATATAGAGGCTACTTGGCCAGGAGACAGGGGTTCTGGTCCTCCTTTTTATTCTCTGTTTTTTCCAAATTCATATTTCTCATCCCATAGAAGATGTCCCTGCCAGCTAGAAATAAGTGGTAATAAGGTGAAAATCCTTATTTTTAAGGCAGAGCTACAAAGAAGAAGATTCAAGACTTGTTGAACCACAAAAAAGGGAAAATAAGTTTGACATTTCCTATTACAAATGAAGTAGGTAAGGTTGATAATAAAATTCAGAGCTTCTATTGAAATATAATAAAAATGAAAAGGAAAGGATTTGTTAATTAGATCTGTCTTTCACATTAAAATTGCTAGAGTTACACTGAAAGATTGAGTTTTGATCAAATTTATATTTGAGAATTTTTTTGAAATTATTTGGAATTTCCCTGCCTTGCTCTTAGAAGCTTGAGCTTGAGACTAGAAGGACCTCATTAGGGATTGCTAAACTTCTTTTTCTCATTTCGTTGCCTCCCTACTGATATACTTACATTGCTTTTCCCAGTGGTGCTTGACAATGCATGTGTTTTGTGTAGTGCATTTCTGAGTGTAATCGGAAAGCATGTGGGGGAATAAAAGGAATTTATTATTGAAGCATCTGTAACATCAGCTAATTTATGTATGAAATCTGACAGCAATACGAAAAAATACGCAGTTATGTTCTCAAAGACACTTCTGCATTTTGGTTATGCCATTCCAGAAAGAATTCTTTATCTCATTGCTTGGCAGGGCCAGAAGCAGCTGCAGTGTGATGGCAAGGAGGATGGGAAGAACACTTATGCTACGGTGGGTGATGCTAATCAAGTGTAGAAATCCCATAGATAAATCTCTGTCTTGATAGTGTTGCTGTTTACCCTTTTGATCTATTTCTTTGGTGTTCTTGTGCTATGCTAAATCTCCTGAGCTGTTGAACAAATGCTGTTATGCTCTCCCAGGGCATATAAGCCTACCTTAGCCTACTGGCTAAGACTAAACCCACAGTGAATTACCGCTTCTACCCTGCATGCTCCTGAAAATTCCTTTGACAATTAGAATATAATTTTGCAAATATATATCATATCTATGCTAGGAATAGGTTGTAGCTATGATGCTTTTTATCAGGAGAGGACAATGGGTTTATCAACTCTTTGCAACCAAATCCAAGGGCTTGCTTCTTACCTCTGTAATATTCTTAACTGAAGAAGTGGCATAGTTAATGGACTTTTTTCATGTCTAGAGAAAAAGTAAAACAGTGCATTGTGTCCTCCTCTGTACAAGCTGTTTCACTGTTCCCTTGCCATAATATGAGCACTGTACCTATGGTCTGCAAGGGATCTAGACATTTTTTAGCCTCCCTTCTTAAGCATGCATTGTGGTGCATTCTGGCACTCAATTGTCTTTGCACAGACTTCAGGCATTTTGATTAATATTTCAATATTATGCCAGAGAGGAATTAGAGGCAAACATTAGTAAAAAATAGTAAAGGTCATTTAAACAGCAAGAAACAAGATTGTACAAATAACATGTCTGGGAGCTTTGCTAAGCCCCATCTCAGAATAATTTTGTGTTAAAAGCCCACAGAATGTCCATCAAAACCTGTGAATTCCCTGATAAGATCCCTCATCAGCTATGCATGTGTTGCCTTCTATACATCATTGCCTGCTTTTCTTCTGAAGTGCGACATCACATTAGAAACAATCACATGCATCTATTAAAGGAGATGCCTTCAGTTGTCAGCCTCTCCCCTTTATTTATACTTACTGAATTTTAGTTTAAATAGAAAGAACTTCCTCCTTTTCCGTCCTGTCTCCACCATCATTTTTTATTCAAAGAAATCATGTTATTTGAGAGAATGTAGTTGCTGTCATGTTTTGGTAGGCAGAGGGTAAAGTGATTTTTTTTCTTTACCATTTTGCATTTCAATTTCTTGCTTCTGTTCTTCCTCCTACTCCACTGTCACTGACTGCTTCTGGGAGCTCCCTGCTACCATTTGTTGTACTGGAAATGGCGGCGGTGCAGCATTGTTCTGGACACCCATCTCTTGGGGATGTCTAAGAACATCGGTCCTTTATCTTGTAAAAATTATGCATACACCTAACTGGAAAATACACCCTGACAAAACTCGCCAGAACAGCATGTGCAAACATTTTTACAGTTCAGTGGACCAAAGTCTGAATAGGTTTTCGTGATCTCAGCAACCACAGTCACACCAACTAAGATTTCATTTACCAGCCTAATTATCCAGAATTACAGCTGTTCATTACCAGGCCTCTTGGCTGATTTGTTCCAAATATCATACATACCTAACACAACCAACTCTCTCTTTTTTTTTTAAATTGGTACTGGGCTGTTCCAGAATTTGAACTATGAGCATAGATGTTGAGCACTTTTGAAAATTAAGTCATTGTACATTTTTTTCCTCTTACACTTTGTTCTTATGGAAGAACAGTATTAGATTTTATATCAACATAATAAAAACTCAATAAATGCTCACCACATACTATGCATTACTTACAGAACAGGTCAATGAAAAGACAGCCAGAACGAAAAATCCTTATGGTAATATAAGAACTCTGGCAACATAGATCCCCTTTTCTTGCCCATACTGTGCTGTTCATACATGGTGATTTTTTTTTCCTGATATATATTCTTAATTAGGCCTCAGAAAACACACAGAACATGCCTTTGGGGGCTAAATTTAATTTAATTTAATTACCAATACATGTTACAAGATTTCTTGGATATTATTACACTTTGTCTTCTCACCTGTAAGACACACATTTCTTGTTTGTATAGTTAACAGATTAAATAAAACCATAAAAAGGTTTACATTTTTAACTCCAGAGTTTTCTTACCCCCACATGCACCTTTTAATGTTTGAAATTAAGCAGCCGGGAGATTTAGGCTGAATGTTTCGAGGCCATTATAGTTAGCTATACCTCTGAGATCCATTCAGCAATGTAATGCTAACAGAGCACTTAATCTGCGTCACTGCAGAGACTCTAGGGTGCGTGCCCAACGGAAGGCATTTATTTACCAAATTAAAAGCACAGCAAGTAAAGGCCTGGGTGGTATTTAAGCATATTTTATTGACTCCTATTCTGCTTCTATTTACTATACTTCTCACTGATGGAAGATGATGGATGAACTGATTGCTTGGCTTTCCTGAAGGTGAATTGCATCTTCTCTGATTTATTTCTCTTGCATTGACAAAACAGCTTTTGGTGTAATTGGAGAATATCCAAGTCTGGCTAGGTATGTAGAATCCTGGCAGCTTCTCTTACTGCTATATTACACTCAAGCTTGTATAAGTTTCATAATGCAGATTCTGACAGATTTGAGATTTTATGCCAAGTCCAGTGTTAAAGCCATTATAGAAATATATACATCTATAAGCGTGTCTGTGGATAATACAAAGATTTATGTATTCAGATCTTGACTTAAATGAGGCTATGCCAATTTATACCAGAGAGGGATCTGGCCCATAATTTCTGTGCATATGTGATATATGGTTACTCAAACAAATATGTTACCTCTAGCCCTGCTCTTATTTGTTAAGATTACACGGTATGTAACAGTGCTTTGGAAATATACATTGAATTTTCTGTATTCTGAATCTACTAGAATTCTTTTATTTATGTTTGATTTGATTCTGATTTATTTAAACACTTAGGGATTCAGCTGAGTCCATAGGTTAGATTTCTCACAATGTATTATGGAGCTACCTGATTAAGAAAATCATTTAAAATGTGTCATTATAAAGCACTGTGGAAGCGTGATAAGGTTAGTCATATAAAGGGCTTAACCTTCCAAATGCATATAGTTAAATTCAGGCTAAGGATACGCCACTAATTTTACTCTGCAGGCAAGAGCCAAGGCTGTGTCTCGTCTTTACACTAGATGTTTGTGTGTCTTTTGAATCTGTTTTCCTGAAAAGACCAAGAATAAAAAATGTCTAGATGAATTTTAAATATATCTTCTATAAAACAGAAATATATTTTAAATCAAAACACACGCAAAATTTAGAATTTCAGTGTTACAAAAGATTTTTATATCTTTCCAGTGATTCTTTTTTTTTTAAATGAAAATGTGGACTTTTATCTAGATATTTAATTTGTCTTCTCCTCATTTCAAACATCTCATTTTACCATGTTTTTGGCTATTTCCTAGAGCTCAAGATTTTATAAATTCCTTTCCAGACACTGATTTTAACTGCAAGGCTACATCAGAGCTGTCAGACTTGACAAATAAATCAAGTCCTGGAACAAAAGGGCTTTCAATCACAGAGCTGGTGATAAACATACTAGATTAATAATACTGCTTTTCTTAGGAGAGGAGGGAAAAGATGACTCAGTGCTGAAGTAACAAGTGATTTTTATCATCATACAAATATGAAAAGAGTATTAGAGCACTGTTCGCAGAGCACTTGAGCATAGTTCCTGAATAATTTCCTATCATTCTCAGTACTTTATGTAAAAGACAGGAAAAGGCTGTCAACATAGCTGACTGGGCTCCAGGCAGTCCAAACCCAGTTTGTGTGTGTTTCCTAGACACAATGTGCCAGGTTCAGTGTGTGTGTATGCATGTATGTGTCTTCTGAAATACATGAAAGTAATGGCAGGCTGACAGATCCCAAGAGCATTTGTTATTTCTTTCACCCTTATGTTGAAATAGGCTAGAAGTAATGGTTTGGTTGTGGGTGGTACATGTTTTCATCTAGTTTGTCAAGCATATACAAAGGCTACTTTTTTCTGAACAAATTCTTTAGCTTTGTGACTCTTCCAAAAAGGCTATAATGTGCTGGAGTTATGAGGAATTCACTTCAATTCACTTTCAATTTCTTTCTCAGTTCATGATCATATTGTGTACAGTGAAGTGAAGCTCACTGAAGCAGCTCCTGGGCTGAACGTCTGCATATCTTATATTGCTCATGGCATCAAGAACTTCCATTAGAAAATATAGTTCATATTCTGGAGCTGTACTGTATGCATAAATTTTATTTTTACAAGTTTCTCAAGTTTCATTCAAATTCAGGTTCTTTTTATTACTTAATTTACTGGTTTGGTAAAGAGGCCCAAAATACTTTTATGACTGAGTTCTCATTATTTGTGTCGAGGGATATGAGATGCTTGTAGAAACTTTTGCAGGAAGAAGTATGAGAACATTGGCAACTATGTGATCCAGTCCTTTTCTCTGCATTCACAGATCACAAGCAGCACCAATGGAACGGTTAACTAGAAAGGTGGCTGTAGATTCCTGACCTTAAAGAAAAAAAAAATCCTCAATTTTCAAAATATGTACTTTTTGTACTTCTGTGTATTATTTGTTCTCTTCTAAATGGTGCTTCCTTCCTTTCTTTTTTATTACGATAATGGGTTTGTATTAGCGAGCACCAGTAGTTTCCAACTACAATAAAGTTAGGTTATGCTATGTTAAACAATAGAAGCCATACTGACGAGACAGCCTTGCTGTGAGGAGATTGCAACATAAAGAGCACAGAGAATGAAGGAAGAGAAGCACCATTTTACAGATCAGAAACCGAAGCTCAGAAATAAAAAGCAAAAAAGCACCCTCACTCTTTGGCAAGAGGCAGAAATTGAAGCCAAATCTCTTTACTGCAAACATGAGACCACTGTTGGGGAAAACTTTTTCCTCATCTGAAATCGCTAAAAAATTATTGTTTTATTTTTTAGAGGTTTCTGACATTGGGAATATGCAGGAAGAAACAGGTATGACTGAAAATAAAAAGGAAAATCAAAGTAAATAAAAATCAGATATGCAGATTTTAAGATGCTAGATGTTTCATTTCCTTTACTGTGTAAGGGACAAAAAAAATCTGATCAGAATCTCCGTGGGGTTATTACTGCTTTTTTAAAATACAGTATTCAATTCATTTCTGTTTCCTTTGCTTGCACGACTATTTTATAAAGAACTTGGTGCTATCTGAATACAGAGTCTTATAGTGATTCTGGTTTTTTTTAGAAGAATCCAGTATCAAGTCTCCTGCTGACAAAGTGGGAAGAGAAAAATTTCACTGTAGTTGTTCTTTTGGAAGGTAGTCAGATACCACAATAATGGAGACGACATAAATGAGAAGATGGATAAACAGTACTCTGGGGATTAGTTGTCAACCTCATCACTTATGACTTAGTTCAGTGAGTCATGCTGGTATTTAGAAGCAAAGATAAAAACACTTTTTTTTTTTTTTGACTGAAGTTGCCTTTGTGTCTGACAGGCTATAGATTTTGAGAAAAGGCATTATACATTATTAATGAAAGGATTGGGATCAGCATAATTTTTTTCTGTTCTCAGTTCCCAGTGTGAAATGTGTGAGTACGTATGGTTAGCAGAACAACATATTCTATATGTATGACAAAATTGCTGAGATGTTTAAGCATCAGAACAGATTCCTTGTGCTTTATAGTAAGTACTTGTCATTTTTGATTATGTTGAATAGTTTATGATTGTGAGTTTGAATTCGTGTATGTATTCCTGCTTGATTCTCTGGTAGCACCAGTATCTGTTCTTCATAAGTGTTTTGTAGTGTTTGTAGGTGAACTTACTTAAGCAGGAGTTTATTCAAACATACAGTACTCTGGATTGCTGAAAGCAAGTCAGCTTTTTCCTGGGAAGTAGAGTTGAAGTGCTTCACTTTTGAAGTGGCATGAATGATATCTTTGTGTCTGTTACCTGTTTCAGTATCTCTTTATTATCTGGAAGTGTGCTTTTAACACGACTTCATTAGCAGACTTTCACAATGGTTTCAGTTTAGACTTGCCCAGGGAGTAACTGGGTTCTAAACACACACAGTAGTCTGCACCATTCCTGCTGTACAACAGGACATGGCTGAAACACTGGGGAGATGAATGTCACCCCTTAATGCTTACAGCCTCTGTCTATGTGTGAAAATGGTCCAGAGAGGTTCTTAACCTGAGCAGAGAGCTGCTTACCAAATCCTGAAGCTGGCAAGGTTGGCTGTTGTTTTTAATGATGTTTGAAGACAAACATTTTTAAAGAAAGTTGTATAATAATCGAGACACATTTCACTTTTCACATCTGTTAATACAAAGCACTAATGAAGAAGTACTACACACAAGCCATTTAATTAGATGAATTTATTCCCTTTTAAAGTACTGGGGTACTTTATCTGAGGTCTTCCTTTTCATGTTATGTTCCTGCTTAAAAATGTTCATGTACTATCATTCTAGCCATTCATATCATATTACCTATTCCATCCCTTCTTGCTGGCATGAGAATTTTGAGGAAAGGAGTGACTTTTAAATGCCTTTCTTTTTGACCTAGATTTGACCTGGGTATCTTTTAGCTTGGATTTCCAAAGATACAATAGGAACTGGATGTTCTGCCACAAGTAAATGCAGACTAGATGTTTCTCTCAGGTAAGGTTCTTCTACAGGACTTTGATAGTCAAGAGATGTGAAGAGATTTTCGTCTGAGTTCATTTAGATTGTCAGTACTCGGTCTAAGAATTAATGTTTGTTTCTGGCAGTGCTAGAGCTAACCCAGCTAGTAAGCCATGTGTATTAAAATGTGTTTGTAAGTGTCCTTATCTGCTGCGTAGATGATGTGTCAGTATGTTCCTGGCTAGAATTCCTCCCTTTGTTCTACCTGTGTTCACAGGCAGCTTAAATGGGGTTCAAATTCCTTTGCCTGCAAGGGCAATGGGAATGCGCAGAGACTGTGTTCAGGGAACACGTTCTCAGATCCTGCTCATCATGTAAATGTAATGTCATACAAGAATAGCATTTCTCTTGCATGGTGAAGAACTATTCTATGTGTCTTAAAAAAAAAAAACCCAAAACAAAATACTTTCTTAATGGCTAAGTTTTATTGCTGACTTTGTTTCCTGTGACATAGATGTTACAGCATGGACAAGTTGCAGGTAGTCTGTTTCATCAGTTTTTTTTTTTTTTTTTTTTTTTTAAGGGGAGGCTTACTGAGGGATGATATTGATTCAGTCTCTCATTCATGTATCTAAATAAAATCTTATTTAAGAGTTGAGTGTTCTGTCATAAATCGTTATCAGCTTTGGGCAGGTCAAATGCATCAGTCCTTGATAGAATGTAATTCTTCAGACTAACCAGACTCAGCAAATGAGTTAAGCATAAGTTGTAAGTCAAGCATGTGCTTAAATCTCATTGAATTTTAATGGTGTATGGGCGCTGTTCTGTGCTGAATTGAAAATGTAATGCTGTTTTGCTGCTATCAATTTGAATTTATTTTTAGCTGTTCACACAGTATCAGGAAAAAATGGTTCTAGACACTTAGTATTTTCATTATGATGAATAAACTAACCCAGACTCACTTTAAGATTGTTGTGCTGATATTCCTCTTGGGAGAAGTGTACTCTGTTTTCTGCTTTTGCAGACTGAGAGGTCATCAGATGATACTTGAATAGAAATACGAACTTAGTGTATGTGGGGTAGTAATAGGTGCTGTTGTTTTAAATGATACACACATGAATTCGGGGACTGTTGGATCAACTTTGGGATTTTCATTGTGTCACTCACCAGGACATCACTTTACCTGCTAATGAAAGGCTTGACAGGTGAGGCAAGACAAAAAACCTCAACTGTACTGGACATCAGTGGGAACAGCTGTCAATACAATTGTTATCTTATCCATCAGAATGCCAAGTGAGAGTTGGCATTTGTTACAGCTAATAAAGTACCATGTCTCTTAACAGTGAGAAATTGAACTTAAATATGTTTGTGGAGTTTGAAGGAGATTTTAATGGATTTTAATGTCATACTCCATAATTTATTGACAGTGTACTGTAATTAGTGGCTCATTAGTTGTGTGACTAAATTTCTGAGTGCAGAAGGCTGGCCATGCCCCCTCCCTCTCCCAGATTAGGAAAAAAAATTATATACTTTTTTATCAGATACTGTTTCTACCCATAGGTTGTATAACCTATATCTATCACAGACATTGTAAAAATCTACAGCATTCAGTGCCAGAGTTTGTATTTCTGACCTATTCTTGATTTAGTCTAGTACTTCAGTTTGTAGACTGTGTTAAACATAATGACACTGCCTCTCTTGCCGTAAAGTATCTTCCACTTCACAATTGAAATAGTCCTGTTCATAATGGCATGAAAAGCCCTGTACAATGGGTGCTTTGTTGATTTACTCATTTGGCTTGTTCAAGATAAAAATTACCCGCCATTTTAAGTAAGTAACGAAGAAGAATGTGTAATGTCTTGTTGGACAAGAAGTAGAGTTTAGAAGAATTGAATTGTAAATTGGAATCTGAAAGGACTACATTGTCCTTTGCAAGAAATAGAGTCCTTATCAAGACTTAAGGAAAGTCACCCCTCTGTTACTTCTTTTCCTAGAGCCTTTTGTCTGTTAAAAAACAGTTTGAGTCATGGAGTTTCTCTTCCTGTGTGTTTCAGATCTGACTCACTATGTAATGCATGCCTTGGTCCAGGTGTTTCTGCAATTCAGTTAGTTAAATGTAATAAATAATGTCTTAAAAACTGTGTGCACACACAAACTGAAAAAAGAAATTAAAAACGCAACAAAAAATTAACATATTTTTGAGATTTCAGGGTCAGATCTTGAGTTCCTGTAGTCCTTGGGAATTTTCTACTATAGCGACAACAATGGATCTACAAACTGAGGCATGGTTCAGATTTTCTGGCATCTGCAAGCAGCAGATTCATCTTTGTTCTTCAGTAAAGTAGCAGAGCAAATCTGTGACATTTGCTAACATGTTTCTGATGGTATGTATTTGGTAACCTGTAAGGGGAAAAATATGGTAGTGTCTGTAATCTGTGAATAACCTGAAGCCAGAAATTACAGAGATTTACTGATAGTTGTTTACTGAGCTCTTTAATTTTCTTCCCTCCAGGGACTTGACTGGAGTTTGAAATGTAGGAATGTATTACTGTTTTTTAAAATAGTCCTGCTGTTTATTAGAATTGACCCTGCAGCTCTGGAAATTGTCCCTTGCCCACTGCAGTGTGAAAGACTTAGAGGTGGTGCAAGGAAAGCAAATACAGATCAACACTCGCTTGGGGTGTTTAACCACCACTGTTAAGAAAATGAGCTAAGAGGGAACTACTAATTATTAAAAAGCATGTGGGGTCTGGGGAGAGGTCAGTTTCATGTGAAGTTATAGCATAGTAAGTAAAACTGGTATTAATCTAGCTTCCTGTATCTTGAAAGATTAAAAAAAGAAAAAAAAAGCTCAATGCCCTTTTTATTTAGGTATCCAGACAGAATACAGAAGCTTAAGAAAATTCAGTAGAATTCCTAAATTATTATAACTTTCTCATGTTAGCTGCATTCCTCTCAGCTCTCCTTACGAATGTTTTAGTTACTTAATTCTCTCAGCAATATTTATGTTGAAACATTATTGAGATAAGAACTTCTTATGAACTTGCATTAATTCTGAAATTTGTAGCAAATCCAGCTTCTACCATCAAATTTGTTGGGCTTGACTACACAGGGCTTTTGTCATTTGAGGCCAGATGTTCAAATCACAACATCTGAAGGTCAAGGAATGTGTTGAAGAAGGAAAATATAAAGGAGATACAAAGCTCATCTGCCCTGGAAACAGATTTCTGGCTAAACCTATCACAGCCATCTTGGTATTATTCATCAGATGACAGGTGATAATTCTTATTTATTTGTTTTTGCGCTAGGCATTCTTAATGTCTTGTCTCAAGGCGAGAGCATCTTGTTACAAATATGAAGCTACCTATTGGGTTGAGGGGACCTCACTTTGACATGTGGTGTTATGAACGTTTGTAGTTCAGTGTTGATTTCAGTGGACGATTGGCCTGTAATGAACAAAGATGTGCATGGAAGCTGTCCACTAGGTAGTTCTGTTGTTAATGTCATGAGTATACCATGAAAACAAGAGCTTCTCCTCTTCTTCCTTCTGAGGTATTGGAAAGTATGGTATGAGAGGATACCGTTTTAGAAACTTGCATCCTTGTGACTCAAAGATTCTACCTGGGCACTGGGAAACTAAGATTTTTTTTTCTTTTTCTTTTTTTTTTTTTTTTGCTGTTCCTCAAATGCAACTGTCATAATAGCTTGGAGAAACTATCCAGCTGTCTGGTCTGCACAAAAAAAAAGACTGGAAGTTGTTAATTGGGTAGTAGCAGATGAAGTTCTGATTTCACTGAGTCTAGCACAAATAAAGCAAAAAAATATTCCTTTAAAAATCGACCCCCCAAAACCCACTCCAAACTCTCTTGAGTCTTTCTTGGTGGATAAATGAGATATCCTTTCAGGAGACTGACCTGGCACGTTCTGAAATGCTGGAGCTGAGGGGCCCGTGCTTGTTTACCCAAAGTGTAGGCATTTTTACCATCAGTAAATGTTCTAGATTCCAGTGTTTGCAATAAAGAGCAGTTTTCAATGAAGTTGAAAACAATGAAATTCCTGCAAGGATAAGCCATAACACTGGTGAATACTTAAAATGATTTGCGGAAAGGGTGGGTAAAAGGGTGAATGTGCTTTGTTATGTTCAAGGTATATATATGCCTGTATAAAGATTTCAGTACAAGAGAATAGTTGATGCACGTAAATGGATAATCTGTTCAAATACAGGACGAATGCCAGTCTCGCCTGAAATTGCAGGTTTGAAGAACAAACAGCTTGCTGCAGAGCCAATAGCTCTAAGTCTTTACATAACATGACAAAAGCTGTCAAAGCCAGAAATGCCCTACTACTTGAATAGCAGCATTTCACAAAGTACAGTGTGATTCAGATGGAAAGTGTCAGGTTTTGATTATTAATAATTGAGCTGCACAAAACTGTCAGCTGGGGGGGGTTGGTGTGGGAGGCTTCCAAGAAACAGTATTTTCAAACTGATCTCTTTATCATTTTACTTCGTTTCTTTTCCTTTTTTGTCCCTCCCCTTCTCCCCTGGCAGTTTTAGTTGATAATTAGGACAGTAGTTGCCAGCCAGCAAAAGTTACAGAAAATTGAGGTGAGTGAGTTACAGCTCAGTCGGAATTACACTTGAATGTTCCTGTCTCTGTATTCTGATTTGCTGTAGAGGCCAATTTGAGAAAAAGAAAAAATATTATTTAAGAAATTGGTAGGCAGCTCAATGAGAAATCATTCTGTGACAAGATATTACAGAAATCTGACTTTGGGAGGCGATACTGAACTAGCTATCTAGAAAAGTTGTGATCTGTAATGTCTTTCATTGTGTTTTTCTGCTGATAATGGATAATTTCTATAAAAGTTTACATTAGACTTTGCTCTAGCTTTAGCCAGTGCAGGAGAAGAAATGATTCCAGTTTCTATTAAGGTCTGTATGAGGGAACATTCTTTCAGAGTGTATCCTGTTGAGCAGCAGGAACCGCTCTTTGCATGGAAAAGTTTGCTTTTGTGTGTCCACCAGTCTGGTTAGATTTCCAAGAGACTGTTGCTTTGTGTTCAGTAACCACACAGTCAGTGATGGGGTTTGTGTGTGCTGTGGAGGGTTTGTGTTTGCACTAGACTTGCATTACCAATCCTTTGGTAACTCCAGGCTTTCTTGGGCTGGGGTTCTACTGGGTCTTTCAAACCTATGTTGAATGGTCATGATGGTTGTTCATGAATGACTTTTTAGGTTTTCTGTTCAAAAGATCTTTAAGGTATACTGGCACATTGAACAAAATGGAAATAAATATTACTCTCTCAATCCGGTAGGATTTCTTTGCTTGAGGTTGTAGTAAAAGATCTTTGAGTGTAAGAAGGAGAAAGAAAGAAGAATTGTAAAAGATGTATTTTGCTTACTCAATTAACTGGAAGGCACTACAGAAATCTTACCATGTTCTAGTGCAGGAAACAGCTTGTAAGAACTATGGTAAAATAAATGAATTTAAATGCCTCTAAGGTCTATATATATAATATTGTAGTGTGCTAGAATATTTTACTGTTTCAATCCTGATTGCACGGAGGTTAGAATATCAATTAATTCTAAAAGAGAAGGCAATGCTAGCACATTGTGTATCCACAAGTGCATTTTCCTTTTTCTGCTTTTCCTTCTGTGATGTCTTTTCTGTGTGTTGTTTTTTTTATGTCCACTGTTGTTATTTATAAAACAGCCTGTACGAAAGTGGTGTTTCATAAGATTTTTCTTATTTAGTTATACATATGTACTGATAGTGTGTACATATATATGTATGGATAGTACACAGTGTATGGAGGTTAGAACTAATGCCTATTGCAAATTTTAAGCTTTATAGGTTAGGAAAATAGTCCCAGTCATGCCTTCAATTTCAGTAAGATATTAAAGTTGAATACAGTCTTTGCAGTAAATCATGAATCTGCAGAGTACACCTAATTACTATAGGCTATGAAATTGTAGATGTATTGGATTAATCAAACTGACCAATAAAACTACAGGATATTTTCAACAGAATAATAGTGACAGTTTGATTTAAGATTATTGTTTGAAAATACTGATATTGAGGTGAGCAAACATAGATATTCTCCTAGCATTTAATGCCTCCAGTTTTCAAACTATTAACCAGTCACCTCTTGTTAGCAAGCATGTAAATTTAGAGGCTGTCTTGAGAGAAGAGGTTCCAAAATGCTTAAGAGCCAGAAGAAGATGTGCAATGGATTGAAGCTTTTAACTCTACATTAAGTTGGGATAGTCAACAGGAAATAATGAGAATAAAGACCACAGCATAGTTAGGTTCCGTTTGCTTTGGGATGTTAAGAAGAAACTGCCAGATGTTGAAAATGGATTGTTACATCAGATGTGGGTATGGCAATCTAATCTGTTTTTGCGAAGATATTGTATATTTTTCACATGCAGTATGCTTCGTGACTAGAATTGGATGCAGATAAGTTGATGTGCTAATTTAAAACATTAATGATAAATGTGTCCTGTGTTCTTTCTAGAGTATTTTTCCTCTTATTTCTTTTTCCCTGTGTTGCCTAATCTTTCCTCCCCTGGAATACAGGAATATGTGAGCATCTTCTTGTTTCTGGATTGTCCTTTGGGGTTTTCATCTCAACTGCTGTTTCAGAATTTGAATCATACTATTTATGCAGATGAATCAGGGTGCATGCGTAGCAGCCAAGGGTAACATTGCTGCAGATAAATAGTGACCCACCATGGCATGTGGGATAATGAAGAGCTGCCCAGTTTGCCATGCTGGTATACCAGTGTGCTGTAGATGTTTTACTACTTCCTTATCCTCCTTTTCGACCTGTGGCTATTTCATTTAGATGTTGCACCTGATTATGTATCTGTTTCATAAATATTTAAGGCAGGAGGTGCCTTAGAAAAGTGTATAGGTATAAAATTGATAGCCAACTCAGACTTATTCCTTAACAAGGAAAAAACAAAATCCCTATAGTGCCTATCACGCTGGCTTTCGGGTTTTTTTTTCCTTTTGTTAGATTACATTTAGTTGCTGCAAACAGTCATATTAAAATATTTGAAAATGTAAATGTCAGTGGTCTCTTTGAATGATATTTACAGAATGATCTAAAAATAAACCCTATGACTTAAGTCTCCCTACCTATGTATAAAATATCTACTAATTGGATCTTTCCCATAATGCAGGATACTGGATACTTCATATACTGGGTAGTATTTGAGATACCCAATATTGTTGGTAAGAAAAAGCATTCCAGATTTTTGCTTCCAAACTGTATCACTCAGCTGCAGAGAATTTGGAAGTTTTGTGTGTGTGGTTTGTTCCAAATGAGAATAAAACCAAACTTCACAATATCTGTATCTTTCATTAAATTTAATTCATCTCTCTATCTAGCTCTATTTAATTTGTGTAAAGTGTGACAAGGAATGGAGATGCTTGCAAATACAAGCTAATACATGATTTGCTATTCTCTATATTACAGAAATTTGGAAATCTTGTATTCTTATTTCAACACATCATTCTTAATTTTGTGTCATATATTATAGTTAGAATTTATTGCAAAGATGTATATTAATGCCTAATCTTATATATTTCCTTATATTATTAGGTTTGAGTTACCTGAGGAAGCAAAAATCAACTATAGCATTCTTTAGTCCAGATTTAATTAGATCATTAGGGATTTAAGACTCTGCTGCTGAGAATTACACTGTGGTGTCTATTCTTGGCTATTGAGTTTATTTAAATTACATTTCAAGATATGTATGAGGCCAGTGGTCGTAAAAACTATCAGCATGAAAATAAAGGCCATATCTTGGGAGAGTTTCTTTCTCACTTTAGGCTAAAAGAAGGGATTTAGGTAGAAGAGAAATACATACACCGTTAATACTAAACGGACACATGCACCTTGCATGTATCATGAAAGTTGCTGTATTCCATGCAAGAAATTTCAAAGTTGTAATCTCACCTCCACTGTGTTGTTTCTTGTGCAGCTTGTGCCTCTTGACATATATATTTAGGAAATTAAATAAAATAGAGAGGCACTTTCTTGCAAAATTCCAGAGTTGGAATAGATGGTTGCCACCTTTGAGAACTGGGCCGGTAGTTTTTATGGAAAATCTTGTAGGTATTTATAGTCGTTAGTAAGTCAATCTAATGACAAAATGTTTAGAGCCACTCAGGGAAGATGTCTGAATTTAAAACCTTTATTTATATAAATATTTGCAGTACCACTGACCTTTCTATGTTTTGGTTGCACTTAAAATTCCTACCATGACTGTACTGGTTCTGCCTGTGCTAAACCTGTGTGTGTATGTGTATGCAGTCCTGTGCTTTGTAGTATCATTTTTAACTCTGACAGCTCTGTAATATCTTTCCTGTTCTTTCAAATGAGTATTTCCATTTCCCTGTCTCAGTAATGCAGATTAACTGAACCAAGATCTGATCATCAGCATAATTTTGGTTTCTGTGAACATATCAATAATGAATTTAGGCTGTCTTTTTTATTAGGTGAAAAGTAAAGTTTTTAGTAGCAAATCACTTAATTTCGGGAGTTCTCTTCCTCTCTTTTTAATCAGTTTTTCCAGGTGCTGTATTTGACAGTACAAGAAACATTTGCTATTTATTGACAATATGACTGAAAAAGAAAGGGGGGGTGTTTGCTAGTGAACAGTCTGTGCACTGAAGTGTCTGTGCTTATTTGACTAATGTGTTTTGGGGAATGTTAGATGATTTCTGAATGCTCTGTCAGTTTCTTGGGAGGAATTAAGTGCAACAGGCTTTTATAGTCAGCACCTTGGGGAATAGGAATTTAGCAAAAGATGGGAGTATTGGATGTAAATAGTTAGTATAATTTTGGATAAAGTAGTCTAAAAGAGGCCATGCTAGCTGAGGAGGAGCTAGGGAGAGCTGTTGGCACATGCTAGGAAAGAGCTGTGGTATAATTTTGGATAAAGTAGTCTAAAAGAGGCCATGCTAGCTGAGGAGGAGCTAGGGAGA
Organism: Dromaius novaehollandiae; assembly: GCF_036370855.1. Classification (NCBI taxonomy): domain Eukaryota; kingdom Metazoa; phylum Chordata; class Aves; order Casuariiformes; family Dromaiidae; genus Dromaius; species Dromaius novaehollandiae. Next base: position 7,465,307 of record NC_088123.1, read on the forward strand.
GCTGTTGGCACATGCTAGGAAAGAGCTGTGACCTCCTCTTATTTCTCTTCCTTGTTGTATATTTTACTTAGTGGAAAACTCACTGCATCTGTTTCACCTCAGGTCAGGTGAAACCTCATACCCTTACAAAACAATACCTTTAAAAAAATCCAAAGAAGCACTATGATTCAGGTTTCATTCCACATTACTTGCCTATTTGGTAACTAGCTATGGTTCAAAAAGGGAATGGGTGGGAGGCAAAGTTCCTTTTGTGTTTAGAGTTGTGTCATTGACTATTCAGATATTAATGACTGAAATGCCATGCACACTTTTTTTCCCATACTGTAATTTACTTTTGACAGTGACAGATACTTGAGTTTGATTCACAGCAAGGTTACTGTGTAAGGCAAAAGAGGGAAATAAATGAAGAACACTAACTTTTCAAATGGGAGCAGTATTTTAGGTAATATTATAATTAGTGCATGTAGGCATAAGAGCTATTTCTGGACACAGCAAGGTCAATATGATTACATCTCTCTCTGTGTACCCCTCGGGATCTTTGTCATCTTATCCCTAGTTATCACAGCTCCTTTATACATCAAAGTCCATATGGGGTTTGGACAGCTTGTTGCTTGATCAAACTAAAATCCTGTGAGATTTTAATGCCAAACCAGGCATTGCCCCCAAAGTGGTGCAGCCGAGTTAATATTCCGGCAATCAGATCTTAGAAATGAGCCTTTTGACTAAGTAGATTTGAGCTGAATTTGTAACAACTTACATTGAACCCATTCTCCCTTTTTTGGGCAGCTTTTCCCAGTGCAGTAGTACAGGTTTTGTCTTAAATATTATGTACAGGGAAAGAAATTTGTTTTTAAACTCTAATGTAGCAGAACACTTGAGGTCCAAGTTAGGCCAGTATTTAAGAGGAATTCCAGATTCTCTTTCTCAGAGGAATGGGAGATAAATGAGAGTATTTGTTAATTTTAGATACTTCTAACAGGAAAACATCCAATTCTAGAATACTTTGAAAATCTCAAGTAGGAGCGCCATAAAAATTTTGTTAATGTTATTTTAAAAATTGTAAGACCTGTTGTTATTGTTTGCATATGTAGAGCCTATAAGTTGATTTGTGCCTTGAGGTGTTCCTGTAGCTGAAGACAAGTGCTACTTTAATCAAGCAAATATCAGTCTTTGGACAGATGAGGATCCCCAGGTCTTTCTCTTTTTCTATTTCAAAGGTGGTGTTTACTATTTTCTGTTGTTGGCTCCAGTGCAATCATGTGCGCTCATTGTTTGATATGATCAGGTTATTGATACCTCTCTTACTGGAATGTAGGGATTTGAGAAGTCTGGATGGGCAGGGACCATAGGGAGTTTTTGCTCAAATTATGAGCATAGCATTAAACAGATACTGCTTATCTTGCCTTTGCTGGCAGCCAAAGGAAAACGTCGCCATGCTGTGTTATACAATGTCTGTTGTTGAAAATTATGTACGTTATCATTCTGTGGTGGAAGAAGAAAAGTTCTCCTCCTCCCCCCAACATTTACAAAAGAAATTAAACTGACATTTATCTACAGAACAGCTTTGATGCTGCAGTAAGCCTAAGAGAAGAGCTGTTTGGAGTATGTGTGGATTTTCTTTGCCCCCTCCTTTTCTAATACATTGTCAGCAGTTGCACAGCAGCCTTGTTACTTGCTTGCAAACAAAATAAAAACTTGTCTCTAGTCCAGTTTGAAGCAGAATGTGAATAGCTTGGCAGTAGGAATTTCCTCCAGCAGTTGAATCGGCAGTTGGCCACATCAAAGCCTTTAGCCTTAATAATGAACATTGATTTGCGAATTGAGTTTGCAGAAAGCTCTGTGGCTCATTCAGTAAATAAAATGCTGCTGCAGCTACGAATAAGCATTCTACCACATGTGCAGTTATGAATTGGGTATGAATTCATCATATTTATTATTGCCCTGTTGCTGAGCTTGAAGTACTTGCGTCATCAGGTACTGCATTTTGGCCCAAGGTTTCATAAGCAGCTATGATGAGTCAGTAATTGTACTTGGGAGAAATCCCAGTTTACATTCGTCATTTGTGGGCAATTTGGAGTTTTTAGTTTACTGCAGGTTAGTTTTTCCCCATGCAAGTTAATCTCTTTGATATATCACAGTGCAGCTGATCCATATGGTAATTACATTCTTGCCAATGAAGTGAGAGCAGTAGGAATGGAGTATCTTTCAAGCAGTACCAGCACCTGAAGAATCCCATTCTCCCAATTTCAGAAATTATTTCAGTCTTTTTAGGGACAGGGAAAGGAGGGCAGTAGATTTAAACTGATAGTGTAAATCTGGTTATATTTGAGCTATAAGCAGGCTACTGATTTTCTGGATGTGCTGGGTCCTAATAAAATGAGTTGGTGATATTTCAAAACCAGCTGCCTACATCATCATCATTTCTCCTTGACTTTAATAAGCTCATGAACTTTATCCTAACATCATTCTGTTTATGCTGGTGAATTATTTGTTATCCTTGAAAGAAATCCAAGCAGTTACCTATGCTATGTGCAGCACTATTTGTACTATCACTAAGTTAATCTTTGATTTTCTTTTCTAGTAGTCTTACAGACTAAAAATCCACTATTTTTTGTTCATTATTGACAAGGAAAATGAGCATTTTAGCCTCTCTTGTTCTTGCTTGGGTCTCATTCATACACTTTCTATGTCATATTCACTTGCAGTTCCAATTACCTTTTATGTGTAAATTGAAAATTGAATATAAGAGGTCTAAAATATCCTTTGGTTTAAAAACCTTAAATGTAGAGTTTAGCAACACAGTTTACTTACCTTTGTATTCCTAAAAAGGTGAGAGGATTGTTTCTTCGGGAGTGGCTTATTCATTTTAGAAGATTCAGTCTGGTATTTTTAGCTCTGAACAACATCAAAGTCTACTGCAATCACCAGGAAATGAACCCAGTACTTCGTAGAGTGGGGTTTCTTTTGGGAAGCTGAAACGGTATGTAGCATATGTGTAGCATACAAAAGTATAAGAACAGAAGTATCCTGATAAAATAGATTTACTCAGTTTTTGACCCTGTATCTTTGCTTACTGTTTAGTTCTCTCAGATACATAGGTCACACTTTTTTTATGCCAGCTGATAAATTGGATCAGCACATCTAAACCCTATTCTGTGAAAGCAGTTCTGAAGTATTTTACTAGTTGTCCTCTCATCTCTCTTGACTTCAGCTAAACTCTTGCAACAAGAGGAATATGGCTCAATTTTCAAGCAGCATGCTAATAGTATGAAACAATACAAACATTTCTCAGTTCTTGTTAGATGGGATCTCATTCATGTACTGAAACAAAAGTAAACCTCGATGAGTCAAACATCTCAATTTCTCATTTGTTTTCATTGTTTCTCTGCCTAGTGTAAGCCAGAAAACGGCAACAACAAGAATAAAAAGGCATCTGATATTCTAATTTGATTTTTTTTCTTTTTTTTCCAGAGGAATATATCAAATTGGAAACAAGTTAGCATTATTTTGCATCCTTAATAGAGTGTGCTTGCCAGTCTGCCTTCATACAAATATGCATGTGTTCAACTGAAGACTGTTAAGTTAAACATAAATATAGATCTCAATCAAAATTGAAAAAAAAATGCCTGATGATAACTAATAGTGCAGTCCTGTAAACTCCTTTCTTACAGCATTTTATTTATCTTCATGTTATTTCAGTTTTTTAATTTTACTTTTTGTTCCTTTAGCCTCATACCAGTAGTGTAATCCTTTATGGTATCTTGAATGAGGTGGCTGTAAGTTTAAATAATTCAGAGCAGATGTTACCCTGCAGCCTTGAGCATCCATACAAAAATGACCCATGCAGGTATACCTGCTGGGGCATATCTAAGGACTGAAATGAAAATACAGAAATTTGTAATGAAGTCTTAATCCAGCAATGCACTCCATATCAAAGTGGCAATGTTCAGTGCTCTGAGAAGTGCTGGGGATAGTATTCTTACCATTTTGACCAGTTAAAATAGGCCAGTAAGGAGGAATAAGTTTGTGCCAGGTATCTTACTGATGGCAAGCACAAGAAGTTCCTGTAGGTGCTCAGGCCAAATGCTCTGAATAACGTCACCCATTTAGTGGGTGACACTCGGATGGTTACTGTTATTCAGATCAAGACTTACCTGGCAGGTTTGTTTTTGTGCAGAAGATACTGGGATATTTGCCTTACAGCTATTTCTGATTAAAACGTAGAATTGTTTTAAATATTCTAGAAAAGGCTGCTTCCATTTCCTCTTTAAAGGCTTTTGATATGATCAGAACAATATGGTTAGGGAGATGCTGAAGCCTTTATGCAATCACTGAAATGATATGGTGCTTGCTGTGAAAGAGTACATAAGCCTGTTTCAGAACAGACGTGGCTGATAATTAGGAGAAAGTATGTTCACTTTCTTAAGCTGTTTATGGGATGGAGTGCAAGTTGTCCCTGCGTTTCAGTGACACAAGCCCTTCAGAGCAGGTTTCATTGCAGCTCTGGTAAACATCTGCTTTAGGATGGGGTTAACACCCCTTAGTCTGTGGTTGTTGAAAGCTTTGGCTGAACAATGAGGTTTGACTAAACCTGCTTTAAACTGTTAGGAGGGAACTGCTAGTGAAGCCTTGATCTTCTGAATCCTGTTTCGTTAGCTAAATATACAAGCATTGTCCTCATCTATATGATTCTGTCTAAACGTACAAATCTAGTATAATCACATATCTTTGGAGTTGAATTTTTTTCTTCTGGTTTGATACTACTCACACACTGCATGCTTGGAAGCCTTTTTCTTTTTCTTTCTTTCTTTTTTTCTTTTTTTTTTTTTAACAGATTTGTCTATTTAGAATGCTAAAGAATCCTTTTACCTTCCTTGCATTCTGCTTAAAGGAAAACAAATCTAGATGTTAAACAAATGTATGAAAAGTATGAAATATTCTTGAAGTTTGTAATCCACTTTAACAAATGCTATATATCATTTTTATAAATATGTATAACTAAGATATAGAAAGATTTAGAATACGTGAGGGATTACAGTAGAATAACACACTCATCTCTGTTGGCATAGGAGAAAAATTCCATACCCGCCTGCAACCCATTGAAAATGTGGCTTATACAAAGCTATTCTTAGGAGTTTCAGCAAACTGTAAATTTCTCATGAAATGGCTAAAGAGAGGGCACAATAAAGTCAGCTAAATATTAAATTTGAGAGGAAAAGTTGTGTTAGTGTAAAGGGCTGAAATGATATAATTTTTAGATGCACAAAAGGAACTTGTCCAGTATCTGCTCCCTAAAAAAGTTCCTCACAAAAAAAAAGTTCTTTTTTCTTTTCCTCAGATTTTTTTTCTTTCTTTTTTTTTTTTTTTCTTTAAAGGGACGTGCTCTAGCTGTATAAATAGTAGCTGGTCTTCAGGTAGCATTCATCCCTTGGTCTCTGCTGACACTGCTATCCAATCTCACCAAGACTTGGTAGTGTGAAGTGAGTTGATAGTTTCTGGCCAAGTGTAAGAAAAGGTGGAGATGGTGAAAGGTGACTGCTTTCGTTCTTCTTCTGTGTAGGTGATGTGTTCAGTGACTTGATATTGTAGAACTGGTATCAATTTTGACTTACAGACTCCTAAACATCTGAAAAGTGGTGCACTCCCTCATTTTGTAGAGCTGAGAAGTACTTGAGTAGAAGCATCTTTTTTATAAACAAGTGCCTGCCAGCGGGGTGCTTCCTTGTGAAATACCTTTTGGCTCCAAGCTTTAATCTTCTCTGCTAAATCTACAGTATCCTGAATTTGTTGGTCTTCAGGAATTCCTACTAGGGCTTGTTTCTACTCAAATTGTTTGGCAAAGAATCAGAGAAAAATTGAGGCTGAATTTGTGGACAGAGGTGTGATGCTTTTAAACATGATCGTGTTTTATATAAATAAATAAATAATGTATGTGTTGCTAACTTGTGCTTTCTGTCGCGTGCATGGAAATTAAACCAGCACCATGAGTTTTAAGGAAAGTATACAGCCCCTAACTAAATCTCATAATCTATTAAGGGAAAAAAAGCTGGAATAAAGGAAGATTGAGAAAATAGCCTTACCCATATTAGCATAAAAAAATCTTCTCAATGGAAGAAGTGCTGCTCACACAAGCAGTAAAACCTAGATTCTTAAAGCATACTGTTCCATCGATTTTGTTGAGACGTGGACGTCATGGTGTCTTTCTCAGATGCGTTCTGTGTGAGAAGACATTTGGATGATTTTATTGCTGGTTGGTGAAAAATGAAAGCAAGTATTGAAATGCAAGAGATGAGATCAGAATGTTTTAGGAAAATACTGCTCATCTCCTGAATCATGGTTAAAGGTGCTCGTGTGTGCTGCTTGTCAGTGAGAAGAATAGGTGGTTCAAGCAAACTCGTTGATTTGCCTTTCAATGGACTAATAGTGGGCACATGGTGAGTTTTCATGTTTTAGCCAAGGAGCAGTGAATTATTAAAGCAGGCACACTCAGTTGCTTGCAATCATGGCAGGTCATTCTGTCATTCTCCAGTCAGTTCCACTCACCAGCTTGTGAGCCTGTGAATAGTCTTTTGGGTACAGCAGGCCTTCTCTTACATGTCTGTTTTATCTCTGTTGAGGAAGCACTGAGCCTGTTAAAGCTTAGTGGACATAAAGTAGGTTACATAGGAAAGGATTTTTAAAGTGGATAGAGAAACAGGCATTTAAAAATGTGTGTATTATTATACTTCACAGTTGTCTTGATTTTTAATCCTATTAAGACAGCTCGTGTCTGTGATTATATCCTGAATTTCACTCCCCTTTTATGCTAATAAGCTGGACACTATGTCATCCAAACTCTTCTAAATAACAAAGAATAGTGTATGCAACTTTGCATGGTTTTACTAAGCGCTCGAACTTGGTATCCATCGTATTTGTTTCCTAGCTTCATGACTTGCTTTTAGTCACACGATTCAGTTTCAGACTGACTACTCAGTAGCCTTCTGTAAAATGAAATTGATAATACTTACTACCCAGATTTGTTGTCAGACTTGCTTGATACATGCAGGATGCTTTAAACGCAGTGATTAGAGAAACCATAGTGCATTTCAAAGTAAAGAAAAACAGGGGGAAAAAAAAACCCTACAGGTGTATAGCTAATAGTTTCAAGTAGAAACATCCAGCCTAATATCTAATATCTGGTCCTATGCACATAGAAACAGAAATCAATTTTTTTTTAATTCAGATTAGAGGGATTATTTTACAGCTAAAGATTTTGAGCACGCTGCTTTTGTGTGATAATATTTTAGATTTATCTCCACAACTTATTGCACATTCATTTTTTGGAGTTTTCATTGCAGAAAATTGCCAGGAGAAATGGATTTTGTCTTCCTCAGCTGGCAGAACAATTTTCCACCTGTCGCCCAAATATTTGATGAGAAGGATTATGGTACAGCTGCTGAAAGTTTATACTTTATATCCATAGGAAGCAAGAGGGTCTGATGAAACTAATATGCGGATACCAAATGTTGGCTTGCTGAGATGTGTATGCTGCACTTGTGACTTTCAGCATGTGCTGAAAATTTAGAAGACACTGGCTGCAGAGATGTGAAATACAGAAGTGATTGTGGTTGTGGAGGATCTTTTTTTAAGCAGTCCTTGATTTCCCACCAGTGCTCCCTTTTGTTCAAAGACGACCTATCCTTTGTCAAGAGCCTGAATTAATTACTGAAGCTTCTGGGTTTTCACTTTCACAGTCAGGGTTTCCAAACTCTAGTTAGTCTTAGATCCTAATAGTGTAGCAGATTTTATCAGCATAGCCAGAGGAGATGGAAGGTTCATTTCTGCTTCCCCACAAGGTGGCATCCTATGAGATACCAGTTTTAAGAGAGTGTCTTAAAAACATAGGTGGCAGTTACCTCAGGTGTACAACTTAAAAGCAGGAGAAATACACCCTCCTTGCAGGTTAGATGAAATCCAATTAAAAAAAGTACTCTTTGGTTGCATAAACAAATCACTTAAACTACTCTTTTCTTTATAGAATGCTCTGAAACTAACATCGATGTTCTTAGACTTCCTTACTCCTGGGTATACAAACATTGTTAACAAGACAATTTTTCCTCACAAGCCCATTTGATAGGTATTTAACACTTACGCCATGGGTTTTGCTATGAGGTTCAGTTCATTTTGAAAATTGAATTGCAATAATTTGAGTATAATTTCACCAGCCTAGAATCTTCATTGTGATGTTAGCCTTTTTTTTCCCCTAATAAAGCAAAGATGATCCCTGAAGATGATTCTGGGTTTGAAATTGTTTGATTTAGGGTCTATTATTTATGCTTCACAGCTTTGAAAACTACATTTAGAATATCCCAAAACAGAGAGAACCGTTGCAAATATACATTTCTTTGATGTTTGCTACTTCGAAAGGTATTATTCAAAAGCAAGTTCATCTGTTTAACAGTTCTCAGGTTCTCTCTGCCCTGGAGTCACAGTAATTGATACAAACATAGTCCAGAAGACTTTGTTAGTTCATGTGTATCTCAAGTACACAATAACTGGCTTAATTATGATTGTGTTTGGTTCATTAAGTGTTTTCTTTAGTGAAGCACATAAGGAATTTATGTATTCTGTAACATGAATTTTTTCATCCTCTGAATTCCCTGTAAAAATTAATTTGCCTGAAGAAGACAGCTGCCATTATTTAGTTTTTAGCAAATAATGGACTGTAGGTGATTTGAAGATCAACAGGAATTACTAGTATCAGATACATGAAAAAGGTGGTAGGAACTGGGCATATAGAAGTTCAACTCTGATCATTACTCATCATCTCTTTCAAACAGTGAATAGATGTACCCAAAAGGAACAGTGGGATGGTTTAATCGGGGAAAGGCAGATTTTTCTGAATTGCCTATGGGGGCTAACACTTACAGTGCAGAAGATTTCCAAGAGCCTAATAAAAAAATCAAGTGCTGATGCCAAGGTTTATAAATTCAGAGGACCTGGAAAAAGGAAACAAAAGGGAAAGAACTTTTGAGCAAGACAAGGAATCTGAAGAGGGCATGCCTTTATATCAGAGTGACTCATGTCTCCCTGTTGGCACAGGTAAGATAGGATGGAACTAGTTTGAAGGAGATTCCCCGAATAAGAAAAAACCACCCCCCCCCCAAAAAAAAAAACCCACAAAACAAAAAAACCCTGACAAGCAGGATAGGGAAATCAGGGATCCTGAGAAGACTCAGATCTTAGGAAAACTTAATTATGAGTGGGAGGAGACTGAGGTAGGAGGATGATCATGTTTGTTACTTTTTCTAGAACTTTGTTTCCCTTGTACTATCAAAATTTAGAAACGACTGTGTTTACTCACGAAAAGTCTTTGTGTCTTTGCTTCCAAATGTTAGGTGTCTCTGTTTTGGTGCCTGTTTAGACTGTGAGATTAATAAGAGAGAGTCTTTGCCTTGGAAAGATGTCAGAGAGATGAAGAGAATAGAGAGTACTTGGACTTATTCTGGAATAGAAAGCTTAGTAGCACCTAGATCTGATGTATTTGCCCTCAAATACAGTAACGTGAAAATGTTCAGTTATGAAAACTCCATGAAGGCTGTTGCAGAAAATGCTTGGTTTTATAACTTGAAATGGAGTCTTCTGCGGCAGGTAGCATCAGAGGATGTAGTTGTTTTACACTGGTTATTGTTACAAAATGAATATCCATATTTATCCCCAGCAAGTTATTTGGTTTGTTTGGAACACTTTTTTTTTAATCTAGAAAATAATATTACTTACTTCTTTAAAAATTACAATCCTTTCAATTAAAAAGATTAGAACTCATTTTGTATTCTGTTTTAAAATCTCACTTTAAACTTTTTCTAACATTAAATTATATCTTATTCAGATTTGAAAAATTGAAGGATTTATCTCTCGTGTTACCAAGATTTTAAAATGTGAGCTGACAACTAGCAGCGGTATATTTATTCCATAGAAGAATTTAGTGTTTGCTCCTAACTCCTTTTTTCCCCTTTCTTTTTTGTTTCTATTATTGTCATAAAAAGATTTAAAATCCCATTCGTACTAACGTGCAGAACATAAAACACAAAGCACTTCCTGAAAGGTAATTTTCCAGGAATGAAAAATACAAGAATTGTGTTTGATTGTTTGGTCTTCTGTCATTCACTGTTGCATTAAAAGAACCATTTTTCTGTAGCTGTGAATGGCCTGAATCTTGAAAACTGACATTTATAAATGAAAAGCCATAATAATTTGAAATCGAAACCCTTCCAAAGTTCCAGTAGGTGTCAGATGATTTGAAAACAAGTTAAGGCTTGAAAAAGATGATGCAGAACAGAAAGACACATTAAATTAAAAAATATATGTATTTAGTACATTTTAGAACAGGTTTTGCTTTGGTCAGCAGCTATTCTAGTAATCTCAACTACAGTAGTGTTGTTCTTGAAATGCCTGTACATTTATAGAACATTGGTAATGGCCTTCTAAATATGATTTCTTAGGAATCTTGATTCTGGAAGTTGTTCTACCTGATTAAGAGTGGGCAGCATCTGATTCTTAGAATGCCAGAACTTCCGTGTAGGCATTATCTTCCTGTAAGATAATCACTTCAATACTAATTAGAAAAAGGTCTGTGACAGCTACTGCTGGTTGAATATTTAATATTGCATGTGAGTGTATATACATGTATGTATGTATATGTTTTGTCTCATAGAGACATAAATATCATGTCATTATTTTAAACTCTGAAATGCTGGGATTGCAGTATACCTTCAAGAAGCACACTTCCGAAACAATGAATTACATTCAGTTCAAGTGATCAGCAAGGGAGGTGAGTTGTGTGATGCAGTTTTGGCTGGTACAGTACAACTTCCTGTTTCAGCTAAGTACTTCTAAATTGTTTTAAAAGGGGGTTGAAATACCTCATAATAATCTGTCTAATCTTGCTTTGCTATTGATTGCAGTAGCCAAACTGTTTAGGACTTGAACATGAAGTAAAGTTTTTGGGCCAAATACCCCTTTCTTTAGTCTTTTTGTTCCAAAATTTTTACCCTCTCCTGAAGCTTGTATAAGTCTCTTCCATGACCTCTGATTTACATAGTATCGAGGTAAGCAGTGAGCTAGGCAATGTAATTTGAAATGAAGAGATTGTTTGTTGCTGTTTTTACTCATCTATTTGTGGGAGATTTTTTAGTGTGTGTGGCAGGAATTGTTGTTTTAATTAGGGTTAGAGTGAGACACTGAAATGCAGAAGGGCATTTATTTTAATGTATCTGAAATACTGCTGTTTTATTTTTCTGTTTAAGTATGATGAAGGGACCAGTAAAGAAGGTCTTGTGTATCATAAATCACACTAAATATTTAAGATGCAAAAACTCTAGTTACTGCAACACATTAAATGGGTGTGATTGCAGTCCCTGCCTAATTAAGTAGCCATATGGAGAAAAGTAACATCTCCATTAAAAAAAAGCAAGGAATGCAAATCTGTGGTGAACTTTCTCAGATTAAGTAACCTCAGAGGCACAGAACTGCCTTGCAGCCTAACCTCACACAGGTGTAGTTTAATGAGTGGCCTTGCTTACCTCTGCTAAGAATTATGTGAACTTTTACTCTGTGAAGTAAGTTAAGTTCTTGCCAGATGCCTATTTCATCTGAATTGTAAGATGTGGTACAACAGTGAATTCAAGCAATTATAGTAGTACATCTTGCCAAAGTATAATATATATCTATGAGTCAGCTGGGGATAGGATATAGAGAATCATTGCTCTTTTGGTGTACTGTGATCTCAAACTGATTTTAAGGGCGCTTAATATAGTGCCAGTTATGTTTAAGTGAAAAGATGCATCTTGACTTACCTCTTTATGCTAAAGGTTTTCTTTAGGGATGAGCCACTTCTAGAACTCAAGGTCACTCTGCTGGTGACAGCATAACGTATTTTCTACTTCACTCAGTTTATCTGTTGGTGAGGTGAGCTGAGCAAAAGGATGGGAGTCCCCCAAGAGGTGTAGAATTTGTTGCTTTTAGGTGCTCATCAGTAGCATGTTCACAAGGATCTGAAGCCACAGCGTGGCCTGACCCTATGTGCAAGGAGAATTATTCTCTTAATTTCAGTGGGGCCAGGATTTCATGCTTTGTGTCAGGCCCTAAATAACAAATTTAGTGGAATAACAATGGGAGAGTCTAAGTTTTCTGGCTGAATGCTCCTTGTTGAACTGTCCACTATTCTTCCTCCATACAAGGGTGTTGCTGCCTTGTGAGGCATTCAAAGCATTCATCGGAGCATGGGATTTCTGTACCTCTCCAAATTCTTATACTGCTGTTTTTTGTTATTTCCTATAAAGCTTTGGTTTAATAAAGCCTGCAGGGACATAGTGTTACTAAAGATTGACAAGATGGAAATTGGCATAAATGACTAGTAGTAAAAAGCTAAGAATTATGATAGCATTTTATGAAGTGTGTTGTGAATGTGGTTTAAAATATTGGGGCTATTTGCAAAATTAGACCCCTTTTGAGCTCATTTGAAAATCTTAGTAATCTGACAGCACATATACAGTATATATGTTCACGCACAGATAAACGTAGTTCTGTGAGAGATAATGTATTATTAACAGAAGTGATGACAAAATGTATTCTCTTTTTTCCTAATCTACTAGATCTGTGGGTGTTTTTAGATTTATTTTATCATAACTTACCCTTCATCTAACTTCATCTCGTTATTTTCAGTGAAATCACATATATATTGCCCTCAGCTGTTTCTCTATTATAGTGTATTCCCTTCATCTGCATATAGACTATAATCTCCTCCCTTATAATTTGGCCACACTATATGTGTTCAGACCTTTTAAATCTTCCTTCATAAATTGATCCTTCATAGCTTATTTTTGTTTCTGTTCTCCAAATTTTCTCACAAAACTGACCATATACTGAAATAAATGCACTGGGACCAAACCCATTCTGGCTAAAAATCAATGGGAATTTTCTGAGTTTGACTCCAGGGACTAGAATTTGACTCAATAAAGAGTTGTAGTAAATGAGAAGCTTGTATTTCAGTGCTTCTATATTCATGTCTGAGTATAGGAATTTAGAAAATAAGACACCTAGGCTTATATGGTGCTGAATGAATGGCCTTGGATCCTCCTGTCTGTGATGTAAGCTGAGAAAACTCACTGTATTGCAGGCTCTGGCCCCACAGAAACCACTTTTCCACCTTTAGATCACCTTAAAGGGGCTGCAGTAAATGGAATCAGCATAAAAGCATATTGAAAATTTCCTGTGAGTGGGTATGAAATCGCAGTTTGTTTATTCCGCTGCTGGAGTGCTACAGTAATGCTGTTCATACCAGTGTATTTCTCTGTGGTTAACGCTCTGATCCCTGTTAAATCTACAGCAACTGTCTAAAGGAAATTAAATTCAGTGTTTGAGAGAAAGGAAGGTCTGCCAATTAAGGCACTGGACTGTCACTCAAGAGAATAAGGTTTAATTTCTGCTTCTTCCACAGGCTTTCTCTCTGACCTTATGTGACCCATTTAATCTCTCTGTGCCTCAGTTCCCCACCTATAAAATTGAGTATAATGATGATGCATTTTTCTGATGTTTCAATTTTCATGCTAGCTCTTACATTTAAATTTTTGTGTGTGTGTCTGTGTCTGTGTGTCTCTCTCTCTCTCTCTCTCTCTCTCTCTCTCTCTGTTCAATGCCATGCAAAACAAAATTCTGACAACTGTTGCTTTCTTCAGGTGTTACTAGCTTATAATAAAATCCCAAATGGCATTTAGTCAAATAAATTAGATGATACATAGGGTGGAACAATATGAAAAATGTATATTTTCCTTTCCTTCCCTTTCAGGAAATGATAACAGTGAAGCCCTTCCAGAGTCTATTCCATCTGCTCCTGGAACACTGCCTCATTTTATGGAGGAACCAGATGATGCCTACATTATAAAAAGCAACCCCATTGTCTTACGTTGCAAAGCTATGCCAGCTATGCAGATTTTCTTCAAGTGTAATGGTGAATGGGTCCATCAAAACGAGCATGTGTCTGAGGAAAGCATGGATGAGACTACAGGTAGGACTGATGTATCCTTTTGAAAATATATTTGATTGCAGTATGTGTTAGCAGTATATAAAATAGAACAAGGAAGAGGAGAGCACATTTGGAGACAAACAGGAAAACTGTGGATGTGACTTAGTTGGAGTGGGAGCCAGCTCTAATTCCTAAGTCATATGCTGATGTCAGCTCTGCATGGAGCACAGCCAGTAAGCCTTGCTAAGAGGACAGGGTGTATCAGCTGAAGCTTGTTGGTGCACTACTGCGACAACAGGTTTTAGTTGGCCTGACGAATGGGTAAAGCCAGCTCATGTCAGCTTGTGATGTACCGTATAGACACAGCTTTACAGAGTTGGGAGAAGCTGTTTCCCAAAATGCAAAAGGGGAAGCAGAGGACAGGAGGAAGTAAGAAAAAAGCAGAACTGAAAGGCAAAGAAGGCAAATACGCATCGTCGTAGAAGAGGCATAGTACAAGTGGGGAAAACAGGGAAGAAAAATGAACATAGATGCAGGAGGCAATATACAGAGAGGGTAACAAACTGAATATGCACCACCAGCTTTTCAAAGTGGAGATTCGTGGCGTGATTCAACATTAACCTAAGGCGGTGAGCTCTCTGTAAGAAAATAATAGTTCTGGGGACAACAGTATTTTTGCATATTTTGATTGCGTAATATGTAGTAGGAACTACAAAGAGGGAAAAACTATGCTTTTATGAAACTCCTCAGCCAGGATGAAGCTTGTAAAGCAATGGCGGTCTCACTATGCTGCATGACTTGAAATTCCCCTTCACACCAGCGGTGATAGGTATTAGAGAGGTAATGAAGCTAAATGGGAGAAATCCATTGTGTAAAAGTGCGTATCTAAAAGGAAAGAATGAGAAGAGAGAAAGCTGAAAAATGATCAACAGATTTTATGGTGCTCCCAGCACACCCTATATCCTTTCTCATTTAGAAGCATTTTGGTAAGTATTGCAAACCAATTTAATGCTGCGCTCTCTTGTAATTTCACAATTTTGTTTTGTTATTGCTTTGTTCCTCCTTCTAAATTCTAAGATTGCTAGGCAACTCTGTGTCTTGGAAATAGCAGTGTAGGCATAACATCCTCTCTATCAATACAAGAAATTCCTTTTTAGGGGAAAAATGCCATTTAAAAAGAAGTTACATCTCCTAAAGCGGGCAGTGGTATTTGGCATTCTTTTGTAAGTGACATGTTCTGAAGAAATTTCATACTAAAGGCTTTTTGTAAATGCAAATCTAGATGAATTTTAATTTTTACTGTTACCTTTTGAAAAGAATTTAATAAGCATAACCTTTACTTCCAAAGGCATTGCTGAATCAATATGTAAGAAATGTCATCCCTAAATGTTTTTCTTCCATATGGTGAATGAAAATCTGTCTTATGAACACTGCAATTACATTTTCTAAGCCTTGGATTAATAACAGAATAAAGAAAGATAAAGCAACGTTAGGCATTAGGGTCTTTTAATAGCACCAGTAACATTGAGGCTTGAGACACAGAGGCATACACGTAGAAAATGGGATATGGAATATAAAGGTTGCAGGTTTGATTTTAGCCCACGGTCAGAGCTAGCCCTAAAAGTATTGTTCCCTGAACATAAGTGTGGCCCAGAAAGCTCAGTGTGCTCTGAAAACTACTGTAACGGTCCTGAGAACATAAAAGTGCAAGTAAAGTCCACGTGCATTAAAATGTTGAAGGACAGGCATGGCCGTATTCTCTCTCATGATTTATCCATGAATTATTTTGGATCTCTTCCCCAGCCTTCAGTGGACAGCAGACTATTGTTTTTTGTTTTTGGTTTTTTTAATGTGAGTAATGGCAGTGTCCTAATTTTTTGGAGCCAAATCTGGGGCATAAACATGTCTGTTACCAAGCATACACAGTAATCTGAATACTGTGTATCCTCCATCTGTGAAAAACTGCATTAGGTTTTATGCCAAGAATCGTGCCCCTGGTTCAGCAGTGTGATGATGTTGTATTAATTGAAAGGGAGTCACACTAAATGAAAATGGGTCTCTCCTTTTCCACGCTTCCACTATTTGTTAAGAGATGAAAATTCGGAGAGGATATATAGATGAGTGGTTAAAAATAACATCAAGGCTCCAAAACAAGAGAAAATTTAAGGCTAAATGCAAAAAATATATCTTAGCATCTTGACAAATTTTTCCCAGCAAGCTCTTAGCCAGGTGCACGCAAGAAGTATGTGGCAATGGTACATGAAGGCACAATGTTGCTGATGGATTTTACCTACAGCTCAGTATTGTGCACCGATAAAAGGACAGGAAGGACAGCTGTTAGTAGGCAATGGGTCTATTTTGTCATTCTGCTGAATATGACATGCCATTTTACAAGATTTTGTTTTTATAGAACAGAAATAGTCTTGGAGTAAGGAGTCAGTATATTAATTTGTAGAGCAGGAGCAGCATGAGAAGAAGGATGGCTTTGTAGTTAAATACTGATGCTGGCTGCCTGAGGATATACTGCAGGGCCTGGTGGGCTTGCAGAGGTTGAACTGAAGTCTTTGCTCTTGTGGCTTTGGGACATCCTATGCAGAAAGTCAGTACAGGCAACCCAGCACATGCTGCAGCTAGGGTGGATAGAGGTTCCCACCCCTATGCTGCTACAGTCAATTGGTCTGCTGGTGACCATACCATTTCATCTTGTCCTGCCTTAGTTTCTGAGCTGCAGGAGGGAGATAATAATCTGTAATCTGCCTTTTCTGTTTATGCCATAAACGTGACAGGACAGGAACTTTTCTGTATGCACTCTGCCTCATAAAGTGAGAGCCTCAGCTACTGGATGGTACTGTGGTAAAAATAAAATAGTTATGGTCTGACTCATTTCCTTCTGCTTTATTTTTCTTGCCTGAACATTGCAGCCTACACCTCAGAATTAGTTTTAAAATATTTCAACTTTTGCTTTTCCCACAGGATCAGACCTGCTAAGAGTAACTAGAATTTTCTTGTCTGATAAATAAAAGGATTACAGCAATAACTGCTGTCAGCATTTTTCTCATTTAAACAAATAAAGCTGACAAATGCTGAAGTTCTGTGCAGCTCTGTTATGTTTAGTACACAGAAAGCAGTTATTCATCTGCTGCCAGCATTAGTCTATCTGCAACTAAACCATCCAGCAGTGCAGAAAGCTTATTAGCATAATAGTACCATAGTCATAATTTTATATTCTGTAAGGCTGTACCGTATAACAAAAGATGATGGTTATAATTTGCACAATAATTTAAAGGGTTGGACTTGCAGTGCTTATTAGAGTTATACAAGTTACAGGTACAGTGTTGATCTTGTTCATGACATGCCTGTTTTTATTTGCATGGATTTTTCGTTCTCTGTCATTTTCTACAAATAATTTTTCTGGCATTTCTTGAGATGCAGAGGGTAGGTGTGTATTGGTGAACCATAGTAATGATAAACAGAGAACATATACCTCTGTCCCCAGTGGGTTTGCTTTCTGTAGTTGCTTCTAAAAGAAATGAAAATGGATGTACCTTTTGCGTACAGAGCATAACTTTCCCCAGTGAATAGACATGCTCCAGAGGTCCATTCAAACCTCAGCAGTTCTGTGATTTTGTTATTTTGGATGCATCTATTTGGTGTATTGACAAATTGGGAGACCTTTAAAAGGGCCTGAATTCCTACCCCTCGCGTTCTCAAAGTGCTGAACCTCCCAGCCTCTGAAAACCATGCACTTTTTGGTTGCCTGATTCAAGACACATGAAATGCTAGTTGATTCAGAAAATACAGGCTGCTGTATTTTAACTAAATGTATCAATGAAAGGTAGAGCTAGGCTGGAGATTTTCTATCTTAACAAACCGGGAACTGTAAATGTCTGTATTGAGAATGATGACTGCTCAGAATCTGACAGTAGCAATGTGTGTAGGAATGACTCCTGCTCCTCTTGTACGTGTAACAACTTTTTGTTTGGTATTAGTAAAGGTGTAAAGGTGCCGTTGTTACTAGCATGGATGTACCAGGAAGGTTTGCAGAGCCACGATCCTCTATGTTATGCATTTCTCAAAAACTGAGGGAGTTGAGAAGTCAATGTATCATAGCCTGACGACTCACCTCTCAATCAAGGCTAGCCAGGAGTAAAGATGAGAAAAGCCCTGTGCATTTCCTTAGACTGCTATCATTTACATAACCCCCTGGGCACAGGTGAAATTTAGCAGTATCACCCTTTCGCCTTAGTGTTGTCTTGTATTTGTCTTCAAGCTTTGTCTGAACCAAACACTTTGTGAATTATTGGCATAAAGTACCTAATTGTCTAGCTGCCTAAACTGGAGAATTTCTTTGCCCATAAAATCCTAGAGCCAATACTAGATAGACTTTTCGTCTGAGGAAAGAATGTTGGTTATGGATTATTCTTCCTGCAAGCACATAGAAAATCTTTATGGACCATAAAATTATCAATGCTTTGTACTTCTCCATTAGGATACTCTAAAAGGTGAGCTCCAAGTCCATTTGGAATGGGTTAGAATTACTGCAGTGAGATAGGGGATCCCCAGAGCTTCCAGAGGAATGGTTTTAGCTCTGAGGAGCTAAGGGCGGACACATGGGTGTAGACGTAGGGAAAGATATGCATTTGTTTTGAGAAACAACAAGCAAATTTACCGTAGACAACCAACAGCTTTGCACTGCAGATGAATTTAGCGAGTTATGCTTTGGGAAAAAAACTGTATAAAACAGGTAAGGTGTCTCTATGATGTTTTAAACTTTTCCATTTGTGACAGCTGTAAAGAAAGGCAAGACTTCAGTTTTGCGGTTGATTCACTTTTTTCCCAGAAGGATAGAGTGGCAAAATGACCATCTCCAGTGGTGGAGTTTGAAATTTATTCCTCTTCTCTATATCCTTCTCCTTCCAAACTATAATGGATTGAGTTTAGCTTTCTCCATACTGTAATACAAAGGCATACCATTTGTCTCCTATGTGAGGAAATGGCTGCTGGGTCACATCAGTGATGGCTGGAACTGAGGCAGGAATTCAGTGGGTCGTTTGTTTAGTTCCTGTCATACGTGTATAGTTCTGGCTATTTTGATTTGATTGGGGGTAACTGACAGGCCTATCAGGGTACTTCAAATAGGCTTTCAAGGGCACTGAGAGCATTAGCTGGGAATACAGTTTTATTGTATATTGTAAAAATCCAAATAAACATTCTGGGAGAAAAAGGCAAAAAAAGAAAAGGTTTCTGAAGGATGTGTTATATTCTTCCAAAGACCACAGTGGGTGGGTAATTCTTTTAACTTAATGCATTATGACCTAGTTGGCTTTTAGAATTTAATTAATGATAATATATTATTGTCAAAGTAATTAAAGCTTTGCCTTGATTAAAAATGGAATTGTTTAATTGAAAGAAAAGATTTCGCTAACCTTAGCTCTATGCCCAAGTAAGACATCCTATATAAGCTAATTTTATGTATCTTTCCCCTTCAGGCTTAAAAGTTCGAGAGGTGTTCATCAACGTGACAAGGCAGCAGGTGGAAGATTTTCACGGGCCAGAAGATTACTGGTGTCAGTGTGTTGCATGGAGCCATCTAGGGACCTCAAAGAGTAGGAAGGCCTCTGTCCGTATAGCTTGTGAGTAGAGCAAATGTTCTGCTGTTCTAGGTTTTGTAAGGTACAGAAAAAATTGTTCTTTAGGGTTTTTTTTAATTATATATATATAAAAAAAAAAATGGGTAAAGCAGACGTACTGCCGTCACTGCAAGTCCTCACTGTGAGATACTGTAGGAATGTCACAGAAGGCATACCATATTTTTTTTTTTCAGAGCTCCCTTTTATCTTAATGTGTATTGATTGATTTGCATTTACACTTAGCAAGTCTGTGTTTCTCAGGGATTCTGCCTGGGCTGCACGTGCCCAGTATTGCAACAATGCAATGTATTAATAAAGGTTAATGCAAATTGAAAATCCCCTGGAAAGTGCCCTTTTGCTCCATGTTGATGACGGGGTCTAAAAACATCTGGATTCTACACTTCACAGAAAAACTGCAAGAATACAGTAGAAGCTTTTGTATTATGGCATTTTAAATCTGATTTTGAATATCGAAGCATATCATTGTTTGTCAGGGGTCATAAGGTAAGGGGAAAGTGAAATGAAAATAGGAAAAATGGGATAATTTCAATCAATGGAGGAAAAAATATCTTCCCTCCACTCTTTGAGAAAATGAGATACAAGCACTCTTAATGGAACTCAGACGTATCTGGAAGTTCTGTCTTTTCTTAATGGGACTAAGCATACATTGTTTAGAAAAAAAAAAAAGTTCAAGTGCTGTTCATATAGACACTTATAAGAGCCATTACTGAAAGGTCAGGTCAATCTGATAATAAAAGTATTCATAGACCAGGTAGGTGGTCTTGCACCTTTTTACTATACAGTTGCTGTGAAACATAGATTAGGTGGTTGAATCTGTCATCGAAACAGGTGATAAAGAGGATTAGAAATAATTTATTTTATATAACAATGGAAAACTATTGTTCTTGCATTTCATTGATGGACTGGAAATTTGAACAAAAGCTTCTCAAAGTCAGGCCGTGTATTGCATGTGTTGTAATGAAGAAGTTACAAGTTCAGCACATGCTTCCCATTTACACCAGAGGATCAGCTCTCCTTGTGGGGAAAGCAAGCTAATAAAAATCCACTTTGTCAGACTTATGGCTAGTAGGAGGATTCCATCTCACTGCCCTCCTGGCTGTGACCTAATGTCACTAGAGGCAGATGGGAATGTATGTGATGCTTGTGTGTTACCCAGATGCTAACAACTACTTTTTCCCATTCCTTCTGCAAGGCCTTATGTTTTGAACTTGGAGCCTGTGATGTGGCCTATGAAGCTGTGTCAAACATGGTGTGTGATACCCAGTATTTAAAAAGTTGGACCTACATAGTTATGCTGAGCTTTTAAACTACTTACAAACCATGCTGTATCTCTGCTGCTTGTCCTAATGGGATTAGAAAGGAATCCCGCTATGCAGAGTAGGGAATTACTCAGTTAAAATAGCTCTCTTTCCAAGTCATACCAAACAGGGATGGATTTGTTACTAGGGGTAACTTTGATGAAGGCCACGTGGTTATTGTAGTTGCCATCGCTGTTTCTAGGGAGCATTGTTGCTTTTTATTTTAAACAGAGGGAGTAGCAATGGTATTGCAGGCTCTTGTAGGCTGACAAATGTTAAATAATAAATAACACTATAGATTACTTAGGGGTGTGTGTGTGTGTGTGCGTGGTTGTGGTTTTTTCTTTTTTTTGTAAAATCATTTCTTTGAGCACAGATGGATCATTCCAGAATTTTTAGTATAGTGGGGAGCAGAGGGCATTTGTCGCAAGATAAAAAGTGCTCAGACTCAGTCCATCTCTGGTCTTCATGTCTGAGACAGGATGCTGTAGTGTTATCGTTCACAATCAACAGATCATTGTTTGAAAGAAGAATAAATGGAAAATGCAAGAAATGCCATCGTACCAAGAGGGACATCAAAAGGACAGAACCTAAATAAAATTGTTATAATACAGTTTTATGAGACTGTGGAGATACTCAAAGCCGCATCCAATTTTTACCTTGGAATTAGATCTGCCACATTGTTCTAACAGAATCAGAGCCTGAACCATCTTTTTGCAGCAGTGCTGCTAGCAGTGAATTCAGGAAATTACTTTTCCCCCAAGCTCTCATGAACCCTTTTCCTTTAAATCACCAGTTCAGGTCTTTAAAGGCCTCGTCCCAGGAAATGATGGTAACAAACTGTAAAGAGATGGGAGAGAGACTTTTTTGGGGTGGAGTGGGGGTGATTAAGCAAGGAACTCTGAATGGCAACTTGGATACTGTTCAAGCAATTATTGATAAAACTTTTTTTCTACAGTTATGCTCTTTAACAGGTTAACTGAAAATAAAACACTCAGGTTAAGTAATGGGACCATGTAACAACTCCTTGATTTTTATAAATGACAAATTTTTTTGTTGGCTGATTTAATTTAAATGTGTAAATATGTGTAAATTCAATTTTTTATTTCACTGCATTAACTGTCATAACATTGAATGAGCTGATAATTCCTCCATATTGCTGAGCTGCAAAGGACTATTATTCCGAACTGAATTTTTATTGACTTTTCTCTGCACTGTGATTTCCCAACCCCATAACATGGCAATATGAGTAAAAAACAAAATGAGCATAAACAGGTGGAGCTGTGTGTTGGGACTTTTAAACCCATCACTATCATACCAGATCTTCTGCAACCACATCCCCAGCTGCCAGCCATAACTGCAGATATCTTATTAACCTAGCAGGCACTCCAGAGAATGCTCTTCATTCTTTACTTTATGTAATATACTGAGTGTGGCTGAATGTTGCAACTGAGAATGGTGTTCCTGTACTGGCCATTTGCTATGCTACTTTTACTTAAAGCTGTGTTTTTTATGAAAAGGGAACAGCACTTCTTGAGTGCAGAGATGATGGGATTTGCTGGTAGTCCAGATGGAAAGAAATGAATAGCTGCCAGTGGATGTCTATAAATCCCTTAAAGAACCTAAATCCCTTAAGAACCCTTAACTATTTCATTTCCGAGCTTTTTCATAGCACCTGTTACTGTGTTGCATAGTATGGCATTATCTATTTATTTATTGCACTTAGAGCCTAGAGATTCTGAATCGTGAGTCTACACTTTTTATTTCTCTGAAAAAAGAGGTAACTTTCTTTAGGGGAGTGTGGAATGCAGATAAAATGAGAAGATGGAGCTTACTCAATTTTTCTCTTAATAAAGACACAGGCACAACTGTACCCTAAATTTTAATGGATGATTTTTAAATAGAGTACTGAAAAATGGATGGGTTATCTACGTGAAAAAAATCAACATTAACAAAGAATCGTAAAAAGGAAAATACATGCATTGTTAGCATCTTTCTTTCGTGCCTGGCTATGATGGAGCCACAGGGCTACTTGTTCTCATCTAAGTACGTAGTTTCTGCTGTGCTAGTGTTTTTCCTTAATAGGAAAAAAGAAAATGAGGATCTGGGTCTTTTAGGCAACACCTCATGTGCTGCATGGGGAGGAATTTTGGAAAAAATGTTTTTTCAGGTCTGTTTTAAAGTGTTGAAGGTAATACCTCACCTCCCTGGCTTTCTCTCTTGCGTCGCAGTCAACTATAAAGCAAAACCCTCTGATCTTGCTCTTATGCCTGGATTTTAGGCCAGAGATGGGAGTCGTTTAGGCATGCAGACTTCCACTTTGCTCAGCAGGTCCTCATCTCTGCAGTCCCTGCTCTGCTCGTGGAGATAAGATCAAGAGTTGTTCACATGCAATTTGGTCTAAGGTCAATATATACTGAAATATCTACTAATTCTATATCCCCAACATGGAATAGAAAAAATGAGTGAAATCCAGACATGGACAGGGGTCCAACATCATGTCATCATCAAAATGGCAGGTAAATGAATATTTATGGATAACTCCATGTTAGCATACTGCTTATGGTAGGTGTCCTAATTTGCACATCTACTGGAATCCTTCTAGGCAAACCTTAAGTTGATTTTCTCTCTCTTTCGTTCATGCTAGATTACATAGCCTCCTTCCAGCAGTCAGATTTTTTCTTTTGATATTTGGAAGTGGATAGATTGTTTTCAATCCTTTACTGTCGTTCCCTACTGCTCGCAGTATGTAGGCGATCTAAACAAAACGTGCAACATAGAACATTTTATAAAATACCCTGCCATTCCCCTAAAGTAGCATGCCACTCACCTGAAGTAGCTTACACTTAAAATTATTCACCCAGTCTTGGATTCGCTCTGCTAGAGTTTATTTAACATTTGTCAGCCTACAAGAGCCTGCAATACCATAGCTACTCCCTCTGTTTAAAATACAAAGCAACAATGCTCCCTAGTCAAACAGCACATCGTAACAATACCATGTGGCTTTTCTAGCATTTAATTCTCCCATTTTGGAAAGCAGTGGCTTGAGAGATGACATGCAGCACTGAAAACATGGGGTTAGTGAGTTGTAATATTGTTTGTATAGCCACAAACAGATGATTTCTTAAAGGTTAACATACAGAAACAAAGCCAAAGATGATAGGATCTCCCCTGCTTTCTTCCTCTGTGGAAGATGAATTAACTTTCAGTTGTCCAGTGCTTTACATACATACTTAAGAGAAGAATGTGACAGAGCCATATTGTTGCTGACTTCTGTGGTCTACCTAGTATTGTGTAAGGAGGAATGGTTTTAAAATACCTATATCCCAGCATTTGAACTCTATATTTATCCAGATAAGCTGCACTGGAGATAGAATGAATGATTGCATTAAACTCTCCACAGATTTACGGAAAAACTTTGAGCAAGACCCACAAGGGAAGGAGGTTCCTATCGAAGGGATGATTGTTCTCCACTGTCGGCCGCCTGAGGGAGTTCCTGCAGCTGAGGTGAGGTTTTGTACTGTGTCACTGCTGCTTGCTGATACCTCGCAGGCTGGTTAGAAATGAGAAGGGAAGCAAAGACGGCTTAGGTAGCATGTGGTTTTCAAGGTCAAGTACTGGTTACACTGTTCTTTCCTGGGCTGCTTAAATACGTATTTTTGATTAAATAAGTTTAACAAAATATGGGTTTTTATCAGAAGTCATGAATATTTGCTGAAAAACTCCTATTTTTGATACAGGTTTTCAAGTGTTATGCTTTAAAAATGACAGTAGGTTGTTGCTTTTCTTCATTTGGTCATAAATGACTTTTTTTCATTGAAAAATAAAACAAAATTAAAAGGTTCTGATAGATGGTTGCTGAAGAGAGAAAATCTACTGCAAATTATTGTTTTTTTCCATTTAGCTTTAAATATGCTTTTTGTCAACAAAGCTGAATCTAAACAAGAACTAATGGAGAGGCTTCAAAATGGTAGGAGCCAGACTAGTCTATAGGGGAAGATGTTCTAAATGGGTTGTGTTTAAAAAATACGCTTGACATGCTAAAAAAAAAAAATACAATTGTGGAGGGATAGCATGGCATCGAACTCCTCTTACTTATCAAAAAGCAGACTGGTAGGTGGTATCTTTCTGCTCTGAAATTATGAAAGGTGAATGTAAAGAACTATTTGACTAGTAGTAACAGTGATATTCCATACTTCCAGGGCTCTCTATGTTGAAAGTGTTTTGCAGCTAATCAGCTATATGCAGCATTGTTCTTGAGTAAAGTTGTTTCTCTGTTTCATACTTTTCTTTCAATTAGTATATATATTATCTTCCCTGTTTTGGAGTTTGGATTGGGATGGATTTGGGGTATTTAAAGCCTTTGTCTTGATGTTGGTCTATAATTGCACTTTAAAAATGAAGTGACAGATTATTTTTAAAGTTTTGGGGTTTCATTTGTTTTTTTTGTTTAGATGGAATATGCAGTTATTTAATAAGGAAGTGCTGAGATGAATGTTGTCCCCCTTTTCCTCACCTAGCTACCGATTTCCAAAATAGTAGATTGGAACAGCACATGCAATATCATGTATAATGTTCACATCTCACATAAAAGCTCTCTTTTCCTAATGATCTCTTTGAATAGTTGAATATTTATTCTAGTTTGAAAATGCTATTTTCTAAGGACAAAAATCCTTTCCATATTGGGTGAGAGGGAGTGACTACTACAAGATAAGCATTCTGCAAGTACTTTCTGTCTTTTTTCTTTTTTCCCCCCCTTGCATTTTTGCATAGCCAGTTTAGACTGTAAGGTCTCTGGAGCTGAATGAATGCTTGTCTTCATAATAACTGTCTTTAAAAGGCTGAGGATAAAGCTACTACTTTACATCTAAGCTGTGATGCTACTTCACTGAAACTCGTGAAATTGAAGTAGAGATGATTTTGGTCAGGAGTCCTGCTGTTACGCACTCTGCCTTCCAGTTCAGCAGAGAGCTTGTCTAATGGCTAACTTTCTGAGGCTTCTCCTGCCAGATTGTGGTGTTGTATTTACCAGTGAAGCAGATTGCCTGCCTAAACAGAAGGATATGCAGGACTTGGAGAGATGGAGAACAGGCCAAACTAGTATAGCAATTAAAGAAACAAAAACAACACTGTCATACCATCATTTACAAAAGATGATGATGTGTGGCTGCAGAAGTAACAGCTGTGCAGCTAGGTGGTCTTTCTAGGCAACAGACTGTTACTGCCCTAATTGAGTAGTTGCTGTTTGTGCACGTATGCCTGATTTAAGTTGATGTTAAACTAATTGGATATCAATGGTAGTATTGCTACAGCAGTATATGCTTCAGCCACTAAGTACTTACAGGGAAGATATGTGAAGCCAATGCTGCCATGGCAAGACAGAGATCAGTAGTTTAAATCTCTCCCATATGTCTGTCTGCGTGAGCAACAGTCACCCCATCCAGGCTGTATTGTAGGCACACCTATAGGGCTAGAGCTGTGGTGCAGCCCCAGCAATACTGTGCTGTATTTACACTCCCAAACTCTGCAGTGTGGCTGTTACCATCTTTTGATAAACAGGGAAAAAATTACCAGTTAGAAGTTATTTTTGCCTCTTATCTCCATTATCACTATGTTAAGTTCTAATTCAAGGTACAAAAGAAGCAAGGAAAAATAAACTCCAGGCAAAGAAACATGCGTCCTGTTAGTTAGGAAGGAGCATACTGGGCAGATGCAATTGAAAATTCAGAAAGGGAGGAGAAGTGCAGCAAATCAGGATGCAAAAGACTCTGAAGATCAGATAGAACTGTTAATGACCAAAAGCAAAATAGGTTAAAGATAAGGATGGGGAGTAGATTAATTTGTATCTAGATATCTAATATTCATCAATCTGTCATACAACTTTCTCCTGTTACATTCACATCAGCTGTACATTATTTTTACTCATGTTTAGTGTTACTAAAACAACTGTTACTATAGACAATTGCCCACGTTGTTGAAATATCTGTTCTGGTAAGGTTATCTATTTGGTAAACAAAATGGACAAAGATGTAATTGCCTAAACATCCCTGGTCTGTGAGAGATTCATTGCCCCTGCTTTCTGCAGAAGGGATGCTAACCAATGCCTGCAGAGTTTCCCCAAAATCACCAGTTGGCAACCTCAGTGACCTTTTTCTCACAGAAAAATGTGCACTGCTTAAACAGGTTTTCCGAGTGCATATCCCTGAAAATTGCCAGTGTGTCATGTCTTAGACAGATTGACTGTCTGTGTGGTAAGAATTTCCACTTTAGTTTACTCCTTTCATCCCGTTCACCTCCTCCCTTAAAACTAGACAGACTTTATAGTAAAATAAAGTGAATATTTATTAAGAAAATGCCTAAAATAAAGTTCTGATTTACAAGAAAAAGGCTGGAAACAGTTGGGAACAGTTGGAAACAGCTGGGAACAGAAGGCAGTTACAAAGTGAATAGTATGCTGCCATGCATGCCTCTCTGTTTTTGCTACTAATTCTCAAAATTAGTACTTAAAGGGTTAGCAGAAAGTTTTCAATTGAAAAATTTTGCAAATCTCGTGCATTTTCTTTGAAACCAAAATAAGCAAATTATGACCTGCTGGGTAAATAGATACGCTTCAACCTAGCAGGCATAGTTTGCTGAACTGAATGATTACATACATTTGGCTGTTTTCCGATTTCTGTGTAGTTAAATAGTCAAATAATACTCTCCATGCTGTAATTCAGTCATCTGGGAAAGAGGGTGATTTTTACAATTAGAAGTTGATACCTAATTCTGAACTGAACAATAATGGTCAGTAATTCAGTAACGGGTTTTTAGTTGTTTGGTTTGGTTTTATTTATATATATATATATTTGTTTATTTTGCTGCCTTTTAAAATAACTAGGACCAAATTTGTCCCAGTAGATCAGTATATTGTGTCTTCCTCTGTGTATGTTGTGAAAGCATGTAGTAGGGCTACTGTGTGTGTGTGCTGTGTTGCAAGTAAAACTCTAAATGATAACCCTTTTGTTACCATTGTTGGATACAGTTCTTTCCATGAAGACTGGAAATTTGTTTCAGATTACAGAAGGTTCTGTATTAAGCTTTTATAGGATTTGGATTAGCACATCTGAAGAAAGACAGACATCTACAGGTGTATGAAGCAGTGAGCTTTTTAACATGACACAAGGTTTTGTTCTGCTGGGAGACAGCAGCTGTGTTCCTTCTTGCTGTGTGGAGAAGGAAGTGAGTCTGTTTTGTGGGCAGCTGCAAGTGCTTAAGTGAAGTTTAGCATAAGGAGTAACTGATGTCACTGCAGGTTACACAGCATTTATTCTCAGTATAAAGATTTGGTGCTGTTGGTGTTTATCACTGTTATAAGAATTGGTGTTAGGGCCCTGAGATATTGGTAAAGAACGTCTTCATTTCATAAAACCAATTACTGAAATGTCAGAGAAGGGTGATGGGGGAGGTGGGGCTTGGTGTGAAGCATAGAGCAGCTCTACAAGTCACAGCTACCTGAAACAGAACTGGCAGCCTAACTACATGTTTGTAGCTCTCACATAAACCTCCAAAGGCTGTGAGAGTTGCTTAAAAGACAAAAGATTAAAAACAGTAGTATTTGAATTACTCATTTTCTGATTTTTTCTACAACTGTAAACTGAAAATTTATCCATATTTTTAATCAAATCTGAGACTTTCAAGTTATTTCTTCATTGCAGAGGCTAGGACTTAGAGAAAACATCAAGTATCGTGAGAGGAGTCAAAGCTTTTAGAGCTGGCAGTCTTACAGTTCAGAGGTCACATGGAACCAATGCACAAAACAGAATTTATACTTCTATATTATGTATGTTCATTTTTTCTTACCCTATTATTTATGAGCGTGGTCCTAATTAAAGATGATGATTGATTTGCTTGGTTACTTACTCATTGTTTAGCAGAAAACCAATGTGTTTTCAGAAAAATTTATCATTCTGAACTGCACTGCTTTACACTCAACATTTAAACAGAATATCTTTCTTTTATGAAGGTTAGGAATTATATCCAATGAAAAGCTGACATTTTAATTGTTTTCTACAGATTAGAGTTGTAGAGTTCTCAATAAACCCTGATTTACTGATGTTGATTATAAAATTGTTATTGCTGCTAATAAAGCCTGTAAATCTTAACAGGTCATACTGCTTTGGACAATGAAATTTCACATAAAGGCTCAGTATGCAAGGCTAGCTCTATGCTTATTGAGGTAAACAGTCTACTCAGAATAATTCAACGTCTTTAGAAACTAGGTGTCAGAATAATGGGTCTGGTCTGTGGCAGTAAGTTTGAGGTTATAAGCTCTTTTGATTTTTCAAGTTAAGGAAGACCAGCCCTGTTCAACACTTGGATGGGAAATAACTGAGACAGCCAGTGAGTCTTCTTCTGTATCAGTAATTGTTATGTAGCGTGCATGTGGGTACTGAGAAGTGAAGAAGGTTTCAAAACCCAGTGCCGGCAATGATATCTATAGCTCTGATCCTAGAGTTGATTTCATTCAAGTTCGGATGAAGCCCTAGATGAAAACATAAGGCTTGAAGTAACTATGGAAGCTTGTCTTCTGTTTCATTACATGCTAAATAGGTATTCAGTGTGGCATTGTTGGGGTTTTTGGTTGGTTTGTTTTGTTTGTTTTATCCATACTCTGCACGGACCTAGAAATGCAAACAGAAAACAGGCTAGAGAGGAGACTCATGCGTCTTTCAGGTCATCATGCCAGTATCTGTCTGAATGCCTTGGAAAAGATCCTGATCATTCTGTTCCATCAAGTTCAGGAACATTATTTTCCCAAAGAGCTCACATTTCCCATGCTTGCCATAGTCACAGGCTAATCTAGTGATTTATTTCTGACTGACTGGTCTGAATGACTGATACAGTCAAAACTGTAATAATGCAGTACTGTTCAATAAGAGGCAGACACTTTACAACTGGAATGAAATTTAAGTTCAGCTCAGTTATTTATGTGAGCCTGCCCCCATTAACAACAATATAAATCTTCGTCTCTGGAATTGTTTTTCTGCACCTTAAAGGTGCCGAAGGTTTGTTAAATCTGAGGATAGAAGCATTAAAAATAAATGTTCTTGATATAAATGACCTAAATCGGCACTTAATCCTAAAAGTCTGAAGTCATTGTTCCTAAAAGAAGTGGAAGGCAGGGTTTCTTTGAAATATCAGGAGTGAAAGCCTTTATTTCCCAGTATTCCTTTCCACATTTCTAGTCACTTTCCAAATATTCTTACCTAAGTGATTTTAACCCCTGCTAACTTTTCCTTGTTTAAAAATCAGTTAGTGGATCTCAGCTTAGTTCTTAGTGAGCAAAGGTGGTAGTTACTAAATAAATCAAGGGTTCCCAGGCATATATATGCCACTATGTACCAGCTGTGGCAACCTCTTACTGTGCTTTGTGCAGGAGAAAGTGTTTGACTGAGTAGCAACATTAGGCATCCAAATTTGAAAATTCCTGCGATGCCATCGTAGCCAGCATCTCTGCCAAAGGTGCCTCTTGGTACTCATCTTTTGGGAGAGATCATGTAGTGGTCAAGACTAATCAAACCTCACCGAGAGAGATTCTTTAGAGAGAATTCCTCTAGATCTTTTTCTACCACCTGTCCTAGGATTAGTAAGTCTTCAGTATCCCATGATATCAGTCGTGATGAAAATATCTGGATTAAGTTTGCCTTATGTACGAATTTCCACACACAATATATACATTAAAAGAAGTTGGGAGAATAGGGATTAAAGGTTTGGATCGTTGGTTTAAATGTATCCAAACCTCATATGGTTTAAAGCTTTGCTTGTATAAATTAATTTACGGATAATGGAAGCTAATGTAACATTGTCAGTGCTCTGCGTGCTCACACAGTTCGGTTTTAGTAAATAGTTTTTAAGCTGAATAATACATTAGTAAAGGCAAACAATCAAGGAGGACTACAAATAAAGAACTGCAGTATTCTAATTCAGCTTTAATGTTGTATAGGCATGAATCAAGAGCGCCAAATCCTGCTGAGGCAAGCGCTGATTTTAATGTTGCTTTGAAATGCACTCTACTGTCTTGATTCATTTAGCAGCAAATTTCAGTTGCTTGTGTCAGCTAGGTCTTAAGTAACGGATATGTATAAGCAGCATCTCTCTAAATCTGTGATCCTTTTCCAAGAATTTGATTACAGTCTTCATGTAATGAAGTCCATCTCTTGTGCGTGAAATACTATTAAACATGTCTGATTTTACTACTGATAAATCCTCATGTGGCAACAGCAGTCACAAAAACTGAGTAAGTGATGTGTCACCTATTGTTTTACCCTTTCATATCATTTAGACAGCCTTAGTGAATTATGAAACCATTTTGAATTCTGTAGCAGTAAGCATGGGCAGGACAGGCCCCTACCTCTAAGTCTAACAACAGATACCATGTACCATCTGTTTTGGAACCCCTTAGCTCTGCTCCTAGGATGTGCTGCCTGTCAGGTTTTATGCAGGTCCAGCAATTAGCTGTCTCCAGCCCTCTAGTCCGCTCTATTTCTGTCTCTGCTGCCTTCATTAGCAGGTTTCCAATCTCTATAGTTTGCCTTCTGAAGAAAGGAACATAAGGAAATTCTGCACATCTCCACTTTGGGAGGTTGCTGGGGGGTTGGGGCATTTTGGGTGCATTGCCACTGCAGTAAGAGTAAGAAAACCCAAATCCTGACAGTAGGCAGATTCGGAAGAGGTTTTAAATTCTCATGCATTGGCATAGGAAGCAAAACAGAGTTGGTGAGCAGCTGTGCTCATAGGCGTCAGCACCAACCCAAATAAATTCAGTTTTTATGAGCTAAACATCACAACAAAAAAGAAAATGCAGCATTTAAGCTGAGCATCTGATAATCCCCTGCTGTGGCAAATGTTGATTTAAATATAACAGAGTCTCTGCTGGCAAAGGCTTGGTGGGATCAGAGCCATTTCTTTCACTGTTGATGCAGAGTTGGCCTAAGGAAGAGACAGTTCTGGCTTTCAATCCCCACAACAGATTTTCCCCATAGATATGTTTATTAATTGTGTGCAATAGGGGCCTCATTTAGCTTGGAGTGTATGCGAAAAGGCGGTTGTGGTATAGCATAGGAGTCAGCTAAATTGTCTGTTGAATCCATGTCTGCTAGTGATTTTTGTTAGACTGCCAGGTGGGTGCCTTGGGCTCAGATCTCTGGGCCTGATTCTCTTCTTGCTGAGACTGTTTGTCTCCATGGACATCAGTGGAGCTATTTCTGATTTACATTGGCAGGATGAAAATGAGGGAAGTGGTGCTAAGTTCTCCTCTCCCTGAAAAAGCAGAGTTGAGTATTGAGTTTGCCAGAGCAACATCTTTATCCTTGCCATTGTTGATTATCTGCATCTCTTTACAAGGCTAACCTTGCTGATTCTGTAAAGCTTGTTTTGGGAACTTTTGTGAGGAAAGCATCAGCTACCCAGGGAGGAAGAGCTCCGCTCCATTAAAAAGTGCTGTTGGCAGTGATATAGTACATGATGCGTTCCTTCGAGCTGCGATATCTGCTGGTCTGACTAATCTGGAACTTGCAACTGCTTCCTCCTCCTGTCCCACGTACACTATTCTGTTATTAGAAAACAAGCTTTACCGTAGCTTCTTGAATGAATGAATACTGGGTCTGGTGCAGACCGGGAAGCTTATGCACTCGTTGTCACAGCCAGCATTAATGCCCAAACCATGAACAACCTCTGATGGAAGAGAAGGGAAATGTTCTGAGCTGCTAAGGCAGAATAAGTTTCAGTCAGTTACAGGAGATCACCATGAACAATACAAAGTACTTTGTTAAAGTGGAATTTCCATGCAGTTTTCTTGTGCAAGCCCTGTAGCTCTTATCATTGCTGGGATGGGACACGGATTGTAGCTCGAGATGAAGCTAGAAGAAGGCTTCAGGTAGCCTCTTTGCCAAAACCGAAAGCCTTACATATGAAACTAATTCAAAAAACTCACATATAGTTTCTTACTGTTTCTGAAACAGAGCCTGCTATGAAGTTAACTTTGAAAAACAGCCTCAGAAGAATGCATAGGAGAGCAGCTTGAGTCACTCTGTAGGCAAGGTCTGATAGCTTTTCTGTTCACAAATAAAGAAAGAAAGAAAATCTGGCCAGTAAATTGATAGATTGATTTTTAAGCTGGCTCTGGAAAACCTGAATTATATAGGCCCTGGATATATTCAAAGAATCTTCATTAAGCTCTCTGAAGGGGTATCTTTAGCTGAGCTTGTCATACTTGGCTTGTATGTTTTTATCCAGTGCATAGTGCTACATTTTCTATATATGTGTGTGCGGCACTTATTATTGTGTAAGCTTATTTTATTACTTTATATTATTCCCAGGAAGGTCCAGGAGTTATCTGTTGTCTTGCATAAAATAAACCCTGCATTCAACTTCAGCCAAGCTCTTAAGTCCTGTGTGTGGCTTACAAATGGCCACAGTTGAGCCTTGAAAATGTGAAACCAAGACTGCTTGGAGCAGATGAGGCATAGCTTAGGTCATGTATGGGAGATCATGTTTATGTCTGTTTCAAAACCAGTCTGGGCATTTTTCAGTTTTTTTGTTTACTAGTTTTTTCTGAATTCGTGGTTTTGACAGTACTTTTTAGCAGAAAAGCTCTGAATCTGATTACACTGCTTCCCTTCTCTGAGCCCAGCTAACTTCTAAGTCATCAGATTCAGCATGCAGTGCTGATAAAGTGCACACTTCAGGTGTTTTCACAGTTGTGCCTACTCTTCTTGCCTTTCTGATAATTTTGAAGAAGCACAAGAAAGCAGTGAATTAGAAGGGTGTGTTTGAAAGCAATAGCTGCAAGGTGGTGTTGGCAAAACAGATGCCCCAAGAGTGAACGTTGACAGAACCCGCATGAAGATGCCTCCTCACCTTCTCAGTCAATTGAAATGAATGGAAGAAATTGAGAAATTATACATAAAACACAATGACAGAAGATCTCAAGTACTCCAGAGAAGTTGTATGTAACAGCTAGGAAGATTGATGGACTCAACATGCTGGCTTTTGGAAAAGGAGGGCTCAATTAGTATCTGTCAGCCAGCAGTTTGTAAATAACTTAGCTAGCGTGTTGTTATCAAAGAAAGAGAGAGCAAGAAATGAAGTATTATAGAGGAAAACCTATTTAAAAGGAAAACCATATTTAAAAACAAAAAAGAGAGAAGGTATGGTGCCTAATGGATTTTGATAGTCTCTCCTGATTTCCCCCCTCCCACCTCCAAGTTCTTGGGCGTCTTCTCTTGGTTCATCCTAAACCTGGAAAAAGGTTTATCAAGAAGCAATTGTGCAGGCCATCTTGAGATCTCTCAAGGAGTAATATGCTGAAGTCAGAGCTACAGTGTAGTTCTGTCAACAAGTGGTACAAACTGATTTTGCTTTCCATTCATGTAATTCAGATGTTCTTTAAGAAGTGCTCCATTTTATAGAGTAAAATATATAATGAGACCTTTTGTTTCTTCTTCTATACATCTACTCAAGTGAATTTCCTGACATATTCTTTCCTTCTCAGCTGATCTTTACTTTGAATTTTTTCTCTAAATGGTTGCTCTCTCATCTGTTCTCTTCAGTTTTTTGAAGCTTCTCTTATTTGGCAGGGAGGAGTATAAAAAATAGATCCTCCCTTTTGCTGCATTTGACAAGCCTCCTGCCCTCCATGTGTACTTCGAATATTAGCATTTTCTGTCTCTTCTCCATTGTTTGATACTTTTTTCTCCTTCCCCCTTCCCAGTTGGAATAATAATTCTTTAAAGCGCATACTCTTTGAGGTCTTTTTCCTTCTTGTTCCCCTCCAGCTCACAGCTGGTTTCCCCTAGGGCCCCTGTTGGTGTAACACAGCATTTGCATGGCTCAGATAGCAGGACCAGGGAGCTAAGGTGTGATATTGCACTTGATGTCATGTACAGTCCAGTAAAATAACTTCTAGATGCTGCTACATTTTGAAAGAAAGGTTCCGTAACCCTTTACATGTAGATTCACAGAGGTATCTAAAGCAGTTAAACACATCTGGGTCATCAAGTGCCGTTACTCTCTTTTTTGGAAATCTCAGCTTTAAATTGAGACACAAAGTCAAAAGAAGTGGAGATGCAACCTGTGAGTTTCTAAACATGTATCAGGCCCTCATCCTTGAAAAATACATGTACTGCTTTTTTTCCTGTGTATTACAGTTCTGCCATTAACATAATATAGTGCTTTTCATACCTATTATCTTTACTATATAAAACAACTTTGGAAAGATTTTCATAAGAAAGATCCATAATGCTGGCAGGTTGGTCACCCTAATCATACCTCAGTGTTTTCCTGTACTCTTGCCAAAGGATATTTTCTTTTCTATTAATTTTAAGAACATACTGAGTGCTAGAGTTGCTTTATCTCAGTGACAAACTCAGTTACTTTCAAAGTAAAACAATGAAGAATGTGGACAACTTGATTCTGTCATTTGCGCAGCTCTGTACCAGCTTACATGTAGCATCTGGAATCAATATGATTAATAGATCCTGGTGCTTTGGGATAGAGTCAGCAAACAGAATAAATTATAACATCCTTTCTAGTTCATTGATGGTAATTCCTTCTTGCTGTCTGATTCCTGATAGCCATGATGATGTACTCCGTGACTGTTGTCAAACCAATCTTGAACCACTGCCTGGAAAGTACTCAGTCAATACCCATTTAGTTAAGTTTGGGATAGTGTGTTCTGTATGTTTCACTTTATTACTGCTTCAGAGAGTAAATTATTACTTCTTTGGGGTAGGGGGGCAAAAATAAGTGCTTACTTTTGTAGCTAGTCATCTCCTTAAACAACTTGTTTTAGTTCCTTTCTCTATTTGGGGCAGGTGTTGTGATATGTTGGGGGCATATGCGTTTTCCATCACTGACACAAGGGCTTTGAAATTCTCAGGGTGTGATAGGTTGTTCCTGTTTAATTCACTGGGCTTGATAATCAGTTTTTTTAATGCTGTTTTAATTGGACAGCCAGCTTCCATATTCAAATTAACCATCAAAACGAGTTTCTGTGACCTTCTTGAGATCTGGATTTAATGTGAACTTAGTGTCTTAAATTTGAAGAATGATGTGGAACTGGTACTCCTGTAAAAATGGAGCAATTCCTGTAACTGTCATTGAAATAAATGCGGTTAGCTTGTGGTGAATTTAGTAAGTTCTATCATTTTCAGTAGTTACTGTTGATTTATACTATTACTTAGAAAATTCAAGCCCTTTCTACTGAAGCTACACATAAACATGGTGTTTGAGATTAGCATTTATAAACCTTTAATTTTCGAAAAAAAAGAAAAAAACCTAAAAATCTTTAGCTTACTAGACTGTGCATGCTTTTGCTAGAACAGTGCTGCAGTGATTATGCTACTAAATGTGAGGCCTGCGGTTTTGTGGTCAAATATGGTATTAGCTCGAAATAGCCAAATCCCAACTTGAAATGCCTGATGGGAAACTCTGTTGAAGTCCATTGCAATGCGTGAAGTGCAAATCTGAGCAGAAGTTGACCTTAATTTATTCTAAACCCCTTTTATTATAAATAAATACTCTCTGAGACTAAACCTCTGAAAAGTTTGTGATATTTATGAGCGTTAGCAGCAACTTGCAGATTTTTCTACAACTACTGTTTTTTTTTATAATAAAAGGGCAGCTGTTGTACTAAACTGTACTACTGATGAGTGTAAGCTTGTGTTGATTTGAGTGCTCCACTGAGGTTTGTAGAATACTTTAAAATATCTTTATCATTTAATGTATTTTTTAAAGTTTTAAATATGCTGTATCTGGTGCTGCTTTTTCAAATGTTTAACATAGATTTTGACATTTTAATGGACTGCTGTAGATGTTCCAGTGAATATCTGCATGAGTTCTGATGGTTTATTTACCGCTATGGGTTTTAATGGAAATGTAAAATAATTTCTCTTCTGGGCAGTACATATTCCATTGCAAATACATCAACAAAATGTGAAACCCACATAAAATTCAAAAGCTGCAAGTATTCCAAAAGTAGTGAGAGTCACTGCTGCCTATTTTACATAGGCTTGTATATTTATGGGACTTGTACACATACTGTAAAATGTAATATAGCAGGATAACTGTATTGTAATAAACCACTAGCAAAAAAGGCTGGTGAATTACAGTGTTCAATGAATCTTGTTTCTAGTTATAGAAAACAGTATGATTACTAAATGCAAACAGCATGCATTTTATGCAGTTAGTTATAGATCTTGCGCCTTGTGTCTGGAATATCAATATTTGCTTTACTTCTAAGGTACATTAGTTACAAATACAATAAGTGTGTTTCATTTTTCACCAAAGACATTTCACTTTCAAGTGTGAGCTCAGTATGTGGACTATGTCTCAATGATTATTTATCTAAATGTAGGTTCTTCCTAAAGACTGGTTTTATTTAAGCAGCTACTGCAGGCAACAATGACATTTTTTAAACTTGTAAAATTAATGGAAGTTGTTCCTCTGTAGTTGGCTGGTGTCATATATGCCTCGAACTCCCTGAGGGTTTAGTAGCTGCATCAGTCCATACATGGATCAGCCACTCTGCATAAGGGAGCTGTCTTACGTTTTAGAACTTCAGCTTACTACTGAAGTTTTGCTCCCAACTGTTAACAAAGAGTATTGTTTCTGAAAAGAAATTTGGTCACATTGCAAATTCAGGTTTATTTGTAATTGCTAATTTCACTAAAGAGACACTCTCACCTTGAAGTAGTCCATGCTGTATTATGATGGTTAGCAGGTCAGACTTCTAAGGTATAATAAAGGTATTAAAATAATTAATTCGGTCTTCTGAGGTGCTACACTTATAGTACGGCATACATAGCCTTCAGCTCATTTGGGTGCAAAGCCAGCTGACAAATATGAGATCTTAAAATTATGGTTGAATGTCTTTCCTTCTGTTCTGGTATGTGTACTCAGTGAAATTACTACTCATGAATTATACTTGAAAAATACTTATGTTTTAGGAAAAAATCACTATTCTAGAAAGCAGTGTTTTAATCACAGTTCATACACATCCCACGGCATCTTCAGGAGATAGTAAGAATCACACAAATACCTAATTTATGAATATTCTTCGTGTGGAATTGTATAAAAGATCACTTTTGGCATCAAGTAGTAAAGAGTTATAAGTCACTACACATATTTGTATCCAAGAAACTTATCCAGCGTAAAGCCACATCATGTGAATCCTTGAGCAGCTCATGATTTTTCATGGACTCAATTCTGAAAGCCTTGTGG
This sequence comes from Dromaius novaehollandiae, assembly GCF_036370855.1. Taxonomy (NCBI): domain Eukaryota; kingdom Metazoa; phylum Chordata; class Aves; order Casuariiformes; family Dromaiidae; genus Dromaius; species Dromaius novaehollandiae. The sequence continues at coordinate 7,503,520 of NC_088123.1, forward strand.
TTTCTCCTTCTTTTTTTTTAATTTGGTATTTCATAATTCAGTCTGTCTTTTGGGAGATCAGGTTCTGTTAACTACAGCACCACTTGCAGAGTGAGCAGCAATTATTCATTTATTTGGGGAAAAGAGGTATTTCTCCAAGGAATATACATCATTATGACTTTTTTTTTTCCTTCTTCAAAGAACCCAAGGAAATTCAATTTTTTTTATTAGACCCTATCCAACACTGTACATATAGTGAAAAAGGCCACAGATTAAAGCAGCAGTTACTAGCCTACTAAAACTAAATGGCTGCTTATGTGGACAAGGCAGTTCTGAAACCATTTAGAACATAAAATTCTACTGAAGAGTCTTTACATGTTTTTGGAAGTATCAAATTACCTTTCCTTTAATCTCTTTTTATCAGCTCTCAACACACCCTACTGAATGAAACTGAGCAACCTCTAAATGTCGATTCTGTTTTACTGAAACCATACAGCAGCTTACTTGTAATTGCTCAGTTTAATTATTCTAGTAATTTCTGCTGTAATTTTCTTTGTTCTACATTTTAAAATGCTGCCATTTCTTTCTCTTGCACACACACAGACACAGACAAACATGAATGTACCCTGTTCAGTTTGGGCTTTTAGCTGCTTTTAAGAGCAACTTCATCATTTTCATTTTTCATACTTGTCTTTGCATCTAACAGGGATTGTGAAATGTACAGTTATTTTGGATAACATATTACAGGCTGGTGTGGATTGATTGGGTTCAGGGCATGACAGTCATTTAGTAATATGTAGGTCGTCTTTGTTCTGTAAAACATCTGCTCAGTTAAAGCCTTTTGTTTATGCCTGTGACTGTGTTTCATAGAAGAATGACAAGGCAAAACCCTTGCCCTCATCACCTCTCTCTGTTGAAAGAGATGAGTGCTTCAGTGTTATCTTTCTGTCTTTCTTTCCTGAAGTACTACTTCATCTTTAACACCCTGAGCACCTTTTTTACTCAGCCTAGATCATGGATTAGGTATTACAACAACAGCCGTAATGCACAGAGCCTGGAGTAATATTCTGTGGAGGTTCAAACAAAGAACAGGTTTCAAAGTGAAAGGCTTGTGATTATCAGTGCTTGTAAAAACTATTTTAATGCTATTGCTCAATATGGTAAAGTAAAAAGCCTTAGATTTCACTGTGATTCTATATAATTGGGGATTGTCTATAAAAAGTATATGCCTTTGCATAGAACTGGTAGTCTTTTTAAAATGTTGCAATTATTTTAGCATTCTTTATTAGCTGTATAGCTATATATATTTCATAGCAACACAGCTAATTATGTAAATTGAGATACCTGGTTGTGCAGCTTAAGGCTAATGGTCAATTTTTTTTCCCTGTTTCATTCATTACAATTGCATTTTTTAAGATTTGATTGCTAAACTAGTTAATGTTGTTTTGGGATGTATTTTAGATGCTCTTTTTTGGACATTAGCAACTCCAAATGTTATGAAGAGCGCACATTGTCAACTCGACGTTTTTTTTCTAATGATTGTCCTCTCGTTGTCCTGTAATGTTTATCCTTATTTCTGCTGCAGACAGCCTACCAGCAAACAAAGACCCCTTTTAAAACATACCTGAATGGGCAAACAAGGTCAGCCAGGTATGCTGCATGAGTCACATGTGGCTACTGAGCCTGTGCATAGAAAAAGGTCTTGAAAACAGTTTCTTATCTTTTTTCAACATCAGTGTTAACAAAATGACATATCCTGACTTAAGTAAAGTAAAGTACATGAAGTAAAACAGACTGTCAGTTTTTGATCCTCTCACATTAGTGCCCATTTCTCTAAATTGCACTCTCGCAATCGTAACAGGAGCAACTGTTTTACTGTCAGTTGTGTCTAGTGCTCTAATCTAGAAGAGGGAAAGCGAGGGGGGAAAAAGCAAGATGTCCTTGGAGTAGAGCATTTCCATGTCTATTGCATTTCATTGCAGATTCAAATGTCATTACTAGAAAGTGAGTATCTTGTGATGAATGGCAACCCATGTTCTCATAGTAATTTTGTTTTCTTAGCCCTTAACTGTCTTTGATGCTGTTCTTGTTCTTCCTTATCATTTTTGTGACTTCTGTGCAGCTGAAGCTTCCTTTTACATCTAAGCAAGCCCCTCTACCAACTCCATCTCCCTCTTAATATCAGGAATACCCAAGTATGTTGATCTTTTCCCCTGTGGGCTGTCTTCTCCCACAAACAAAGGAGATGTTTACATGGCCATATGTTCAGTTCTTTTAGCAAAGAGCCTTATAGATGAATTCCCTGTTCTTGTCCAAATCTTTGTCTAATTGCATATTTCCAAACATGTCTGTCTCCTGAATCTTTTGTCACCAACCCACACTGAATGGACTCTTAATATAAACAGCTTTTTCCTTTCTCTCTGCAGAGACATGTGTGTATGTAGTTAACAGTGCAGTGGGGCTAAGGATGTATGTCACAATGGGACCAAAGGAGAGCAGTGCAGTCTGACAATTTGTGATGCCTTGCCCTCCTGTAGTCATTGGGAGCTCCATTAAAAAAAAAACTTTTAAGATAAAAATCTACCCCCTTATACATGGTTTCTTAACTTCATAGGAAGGGGAAAACTTGCATTCTTTCTTTTTTTAATAAATAATAAAAAAGCACACTTTATGCTTTTTCAGAGGTGAAAAGATTGTTGTTAGTAGTAATAGCATTGTGATTAGGGAAACATTTCAACCAATCCGACCATGCTGGTATGAGGAAGCAAAGCAGGAACACATTGGTAGATACCTACTTCGGGACGCTTTACAACTTCTACCTAGCAGGCACATTTGTTATTGCACTTTCTATTTGCATTGCTGTTTACTACATGCCTTTTCTGTCTAATACAGAAAGGGTTCTCTCTATTCAGATTCTGTTGACGTAATATACTTCTGCTGGTCATTTTATAATCTGGAATAAATATATTTAAATTACTGTGAGACTGAAATGCTGTCACATTAAAGGTTTAGGGAATGTTTTACTTCTCCAAACATAAATCTATACCTATTTAAATTTAAATTGCAAACAGAATATTATAAGGTAAAGCAGTAAGTTATTACAGTTGTGAATCTGGTGCTCAGCTGCATTTAGTATGCATCCAGTAACACAGCCTAATGTAACACATCTGTTAACTAATAACAGTATTTCTTCAAATGTATACGTAGCATTTAAGTACTTACTCCAGTGAGAAGTACATGAAGTAGAGAAGGATGAGTCATTAATAGATCTTAAGGATGTTTCACTTCAGTAAGATCTCACAGTAACTATCTTGAAATTCTTGTATCTGAAAACTACTATTTACAAAGAAGAGCTATGCTGTGTATTGATGATTCACCATAACTCTTGAGAACAGTGTAATTGTATAGCTTTGTGTTCTGTAATGTGCAGTACAGGAGTACAAAAGTTGCTGTGGTAATCAAGATTAAGTGAGAAACTATTTGATACTATTTGATTCAGACATAAGTAACTGAAGTTCTAAGAGTTCATAGCTGGAAAGTATTCCCCACCTGCAAACTTGGATTAATAATATCCACTGCTCTGAAAGGGTTTGAATCAAAGATGCACATGAGAAGCGAACACTGTTAACATTGATACTGACCTGGAGGGTGAGGCAACTCCAGTTGAATATTACTGGTGATCCTGCATCTGTGAAGTGCAGTCAGGGTAAAGACAGTCACTGCTTTATCTGCAGTGCTAAAGTTGCACTGTTAAGTTGTGTCTACTGGTAATTGATAAAACCATGTTTTTTTTCTCCCGATCCATCCAGTTTTTAAATCAATAATAATGTGATCTGCTAAGAAGCATGATTCTTCACTGCTTTACTCCATTTCCGTGTTTGTAAGTGTGTGAAAAGCCGGGTGTGAAATGCTAATTAATCAGAATATCTTGCACTCTATAAAAGCCTGATGAAGGCACAAAATACAAAGCAGGGAAATCTCGAGCCAAATGTAGATTTTAATACTTAACCACTTTGGAAAAATGCCAAATAATAATGATGACTAGTTAAAACAACAATTCCTCATACATTCTTTTTTAAAATTGTTTATGCTATGTATGCTTAGCAATATGAAGAAAAATTAGGTTGCTGGAAAGAATTTTGTAAAGGATTAGTACTAAAATCACTATTTACTGGCAAAGTGACATGATGAATATATTTATTTTCTCTGTCGATTCTGGAAACTTTTTCCCTTAATCATCCAAGTATCATGATCTATAAAATCAAACCGTCACTTCTGATTATCCCATTTTCTACTAATTTTTTTGCTTTTTTTTCCTTGTAAGTTTAATATGGTTAGTAGTTCCTATTACTGATGTGTTTGACATCATAACTTCAGTCTGATTGGTGATATTATTCAATTAAATTAAGATCCGTATATATTATTATAATGACCAGAGTGCTACGTTACCTGATCTTGTAAGGACAGTTAAGCACAATAGTTACTCTGACAGAATTAGAACAGCTCTGCAATAGTTTATGAATACTGTGTGCTGACCTGGTTATTCGGGTGTTTACTGTAATATATTAGTTTAATGAGAGAAGTTGTTAATTATCGGGAAACAGAGGAGGAAGGGAAAGAGTGCCTCAAAGTTCACCTTCCCCAGTGAGAAAACTTGCAGCTTTTAAAGAGAAAACCACCTGAATGATTAGTAGTGCCTGGCTGCAGCCAAGTTACGTATAAGACCAAGGCTTGTAAACTCGAAGTTCGAAAGAAGGCTATTAAAAATAAGCGCACACTTTCAAGGGAAAGACGATTACAGACGGGGCCAGTCTGACACTTCAAATCTGGCCTACCTAAGTTATCATTTAAATTTGATAAATCTTCAGGTAACAGAGACTTCCGTAAGAAGGTAATTGTTTTAAAACACCCCTTCTCCCTGTGTACCAGCGTAAGAAAGCTGTCTGGTCATTCTAGTCACCCAAACTTCCTGCAGGAACCGGAAGTGCTAAATATAGTCAGCCTTGCTGCCTAAGCATGACTGATACCTACTGCTCAGGGTCTGGAAGAGACAGCTGTGGAATTCACTTTTGATGAGGGGAGCATCAAGGCTGAGACCAGGTGTGTTCAGAGATGCAGCTAATCTCAGGCATGATTACAGAAAGCAAATAATAGAGACTATAGTTCTAGTCTGGATCATATTCCCTACTTACTAGTGTGCTGTCTAAGCAGTGCCCCTGACACTGAGTTTTCAAAGACTTGGGCCTTTATTCTAAATTTTCTTGAGAGCAATAATCCGAAGCATGGGTAGGGTACTGCCTTTTTCCTCTTTTTTTTTTTTTTTTTTTTCCTTAACGCCATGCAGTGATGTTTGATCAGAAGCAGATAAAAGTGCAGGAGCAGAGATATCTTTATTTGTATCCTTTGTTTTCAATTACTGTAAGCTTTCTGTGATGATTTTCTAATCTCTAAAAACTTGCTATAAATGTGATACTGCATATCAGGATACCATGTTAGCAAAACACTGTAAACAACATTTCCACTAATCTTACGTAAAAACGTTTTTTCAGTGTCAGCTACACTTACAATTACTATCCAAATGCCTGTGCACTGAAAAACAAAGCTGACTAGTGGCACCGTGAACACCATTCCCGGAGCCTTTAGCTGTTTGTTTCTTTCTAACCATCTTGATTCAGAGTATTGAGAAATATACTTACAGTGTGTATTGCATACTAATTAAACCAAGATCTGTGTCTCATTACATATCCTTAAATTCTGGGTTATCTAGAAAAAGAAAAGCACTAGATGAATCTCATCTAATCTGCTCACCTGTCTTGGAAGTTTTATAGTAAAGAGACTGGGATTTGTTTCAGCCAGATCATTTATTTCTTGCTTACCAGATAATAGCTGAAGTCAGGTCATCTCTGAGCACTGCCCCACTGGACAAGTACCATATAAACCCACACAATAACCTTTGGGTTTATTTATGCTGATTCATTCATAAATTTTTGCATGAAGGTAAGAAATAGCATTTCCATTAATGTCAGAATCTTATTCCTCCAAAAAGAGGAATAAAGACAAACTTATTTGGGGATCTGATTGTATCTTTAACAATCAGACAATGTATGATTAGCAGTGGTTCATTTAGCCATCTATCTTTATAACAAAATCTGAAAATAGCATCACTGAGTCAACCCAATGCGCGCCCTCATCTTTACCACTGCAAATGGAGATGAACATACAGCCTGTCACGTTTGTCACTGTACTTATTGAAGAGCATATATGAATTTCTTTGTGACTCATCCCTCCCATGTTAGCCTTCTTCCCACCCCTCTGGATTATTCAGCAAAATCAATTTTTAGTAGTGATTTCAAAGCCCACACAGAAGACTGCTTGTTTCATTGCAAACCGGACATAGCTCAGACTCTGAGTTACAGAAGAAAATGCAGCATTAGTATATACTGTGCTTAAGAGAATATGACCTCTCTTGGCTTTCCTTGCTATTGGAAGTTTAGGTAATAAGTACATTAGCTGTGTGCCATGTAAAGTGAAACAATAAGAAAGAAAATGTGCTTTAACAGCATACGGCTCTTTTCAGATGATCCCTCTTGCAACGACTGAGTGCATCTTTTCAAAGAGAAGATTCCTGTGCTGCTTTTCACAGTACAGCCAACAAAAGCCCAGGCTGATTTATGAGTTAGTCAGTGTGTCAGATTTATGTAATGAGATTATATTCAATCTAATGAAGGAAAAATAGGCTTACCGTAACAGTATGACAGCGCCATGATTAAACGATTCTGTAACAGTATTCCCTCAGTGGATTAATTTTAAAAATGCAGCAGGTACAGTTGACCTGCTTCCTGTGTGTTGCTAGTGAAAGGCTCCTTGAAGGAAGATTAATAATGTTTTTGATCGTGTTGATAAAATAACTATGTGATAATAAAGGTAGATATGAATGGTTTGTATCTGGCAAACTGGCTGTTGTTTTTGGTTGATCTCCCATGATGATTTATGCTGTTGGGAAGTTTCTCCTGCGTATTTGGTCAAGTTTTAGGGTAGAAAGCAAAACAGAACTGTAACAAAGATATGTTGCCATCTTAATGCATCTCTGTGACTGGAGCACCTGCCCTGCCTTAAGCCTTTACTCATCCATTCTAGCTTACCATGAGGAAGATTTCTCAAGCTACGCACACCTGAATTCTTGGAGGTAAGAGTTCCGTGGTAGAGCACAGTCTTGAAGGGAATGTATCTTGCTCCCTTCCCTAAACATTACAGGACATTGCAAAAAGCCGTTTTTAATAAGGCTTTTTTAAAGGTTTGGGAATATGAGACCTAAATCAGTGATAAGGTAGAAAAAGCTTTTTTTAGGCAAGGGCCTGAGCTGATTAGTATGGGAGGGAACATTCACAAAAGCTAACATTAGCCTAGAGATATAATCTTCCTGGGCCTGTTCTGTGGTCAGTGAGGAAAGTGGCTTCTCCACAGCCTAATTAGAAGCAGATGCCAAATATACCTGTTCTTAATCATGATGTGGGGGAGAACCTATTTCTTGCAAAAAGCGTTTTCTGTTAAAATCAGTTTTTTGGGGAAAATAAGTGTTTTCTTCAAATCTGTTTTGTTCTCTGGTTAAAGAAGAAAAGCTTTCAGATAGGGATGAAATACTTCAAGTTTTGGAAGTTCTCAGACTTTTTTTCCTTCTTTTTTAATGAAAAGTCAGATTTTAGAGAAAATGCGTATTGCCTAGTTCTGTTGTATATATAGCAGCATAATACTTGTTGTTAGGGAGCTAAGAGCTAAAGTGGAGATATGCCTTTTGTATTATTTATATTGAATTAAGTACATTGATATGCAACAGGGAAAATGGCATTTGAATCAACTTTAAGATGTTCTGTGTTCTGTAGTTGTCGCTATAGGGGTGTGAGAAGAACTAAGAGCCAAAAAAGAGGTGTCTCCAAGAGTCTTTTGTTAATGAGGTTTTGTCAGTTTGGATAGCTTGGTTTTGTTAGTTCAAAATTTTATTTGCAAACTTTATTCCTTTCTGTTGAAAGTTGTGGGGAAGGATTATTTATTTTAAAAACAGATGATGGATCTGTCAAACATTACTGACATGGGACACACATATGTGCACCTGCATTACAGATTATTTCTTGTTGCATTGCTCTTCAAATGGTCTGTTTCACATTTGTCTCTTTTTTCCCTTTCTGCCCCCCAACACACTCTTGTGCTCTGTGTCATAGGAATGTTTACATGTAATTTTACCATATATAGGTATTTTAACAACTCCTCCCTAAACATGCTTTTTGATAATATTTATTACCAGATAAACAATTCTGATCCTTGCAAATTTATGGCTAGTGTTAATAATGATGTGACAATGTGCATCTTCCCAACAGTAGGTGGATGTATGGATAAGAGGGAGAAACTTGAGAATAAAGAAATGAGAACAAAAAAGTCTTGAGCCTTCTTTTGAGCCAATGACATAACATGAGGTTAAAAAGCACTTCACTGCAGGTCATTGTTTTTAAATTAATGTCTAGTAAGGTGTGGCCAAATATCTGAAAAGTTTTTACTGTCATTGTCTTCCGTAAATTTGCTGTTTGGAACAAACTCCTCGTAACAAGACAGTCTCTGCCTCAGTGCAAGGGAAGCCTAAGGTATCAGAGATGAGCAATTTGTGTTTAGTGTAATTATCTGCACTCTCATGAGCAGCAGTATACCTGTTTATTCACTGCATTCTCTACCGTGCTTTCTTAACATTAGTCTGCTGTACTTAAATTTAGAATATGAAGTGGATCCAGGACTCTTAAAGCAGTGTTATCCAAAAGATACAAATATTGGCTTGTTCTCTCAGGACTTAATGGACAGAGGTAGTGGCTTAAAAGAAGGTTAAGGATGTATTTACTACTTTCTGCATTTAAAAGGGAGAATATTTAAAATCTGTAAATTGACTATGCTGTAAGAAATATTTGTGCTGCCCTAAGTCAGGTGTTGACCTTTTCCATCTTAAAATCACAAAGTGTTTATCTTGCATCCAGAAAGCAACTGATTCTCTCTTCAAGAAGAGCTGATATTCTAACTATATTATCTCTGATTTATGTGTACTCTGGTTATTGACCACATGAGAAAGTCAGATGTTGTATATAAAGGGCAGGATAGCATAATCTAAAAGCAGGAGTACCAAGGTCTTTTGTCTTCTGACCTATAAAATTATTGTATGTGCCCAAAGGATTTCTGGGTGGTATTGTTCCTGTTGGATATTATCTCTTCATATTCTCAAAAAAAAAAATACACTAGAAAGAATAGAAAATTTAGTCGTGGGCAGTCAGCTCTCAGGATGTTTAAATAAGACCTAGGAATTGATGAAGAACCGTTAGTACACCAAATCATTTGAGGCCTGTGACCGATACCTGATGTACCATCTTGTCTTCAGGGTTTAAACAATAAAACAAAACCAGAAATTTCTATTACTGTAAATAAGAATAGTCTTAAGTTGCCTTTTTTACATGAATTTTAACAGTTGTAGAGCCTCCCCATGAAATTTGGCAATGGAGAAATAATGCTTAGCTAGAAGAATAGTTTCCTCACTGGCAGTCAGTCAGCTTTTCTCACTGAATTACACAGATGATGTCTGTGTAAAGGCCTAACACAGTGCCCTTCAAAGTGAAATGACATGCCCCCAGTGACCGTGTCATCAGGCTGAGAAAGAGCTGAGGTTTCGGGGCATAACATTCTGTCCCCATAGACGCCATGGCTGCAATCCACAGAACGAGGAGAGTTTTAAAGGAGCCATAGCAACCTTTGCCAGCACCTTCCTGCAGTCTCTAACTCAGCTCAGTTCCTGTCTCCATCAGTATTCTCATGATATTTGCAAGCCTCCAGAGTGTGTGAATTTGTTCTATGGCAATCGGAAGATGTGTGTTCATAGTATCTGTATGGATACATATTTAAATAAGGTTAAACCTTAAATAAGGTTCATATGCATATATTACTTATTTTGCACACAGTGAGATTTCATCAACTACAGCATCTCCAGTGGTAGTTGTGTTCCTGTGGTGTGAAGCTGACAAATATTCTTATGTTGTATACAGTAGGCAGAAATATGGTTGAGTTTGGATAAGCTTTATTTTTAAAGAAAAAGAGTTCTCTAACCCCTATCATAATCTACCTGGCATATGGTGTACTTAACTGATTTCATTTTGATAATGCTGTAAGCTGGTCTTTGATAATTGCTTTCTGTAATTGGAACAAATTTATGATTATGCTAATTCACCTACTGCCACCCAATACGTAGCAGCTGAGTTAATCCATATCTGCCCGTGCATTAGTTTTCTAGATCATTACGTGATTAGCCTTTGTTAGAAGCTGATGGGAGTATTTTAATTCTGAGCCGGTTTGAAAACTCTGTGACAGCTCTTGGATTTGCATGTATAAACTTGCAGAATATTACACACAGTCATTTTTAAGTTTAGTTCAAGATAGAAACATTTAAGATCTTCAGACAGACTTAAAGAAGGAAATGTATTTTCAGTGTGTTACAAGCAATTGTATGACCTCCACTGATGATAAAGCAAGGGAGGTTAAATGCTGATGAGTTTTGAGTCCACTCCTCAGAGGTCCCAGGTTGGAAAGTCAGAACGCAGGCCTCATTTCAGTATGAAGACATGGTTGGTTTCTTTGTTGCCTTTATTTCATTTGGTTGATGTGAATGTATGTCTTGAAATTCTCAAAAGAAAGCTTGCATCACTGCAGGTAACAACAATCTTTTGTCATCAAGAGTCCCTTAAATTTATCAGTTTATCCTTTAAATTCAACCCGTAGTTCTTCTTTGAAAGCATTAGTCTGCTGAGGTAAAGACAGTGAGTGAGTCTGAAGCAGTCCTTTTTTTTCTTCAAGGAAGGGGGAGGCTGGAATTAGAGATGAGTATTCGCAGTGTCATCAAGCCTCCAGATAAGCAAAAGGCAATGAATGCTTTCATTTACAAATCATCTTTTGATTGCACATCTCAACACTTTCACGTTTATGTGCCGTCTGTTTAATGTTCTCCCTTCACACTGATCATCATTCTTTTAAATGCTTTGCATTAATGTAAACGTTTTTCATTCACCATGCCTTGCAGTCCTATGCTCAGTAAACAATGGATCAGTGTGCTCTTTCCTGGAAAATACTGAGCTGTCTAGAGGAAAAATAGCCTGAGGTTCCAAAGTGCTGGTGTAACAGAAATCAGAACCATCAAAAACGAGCCTAACAATCAAAAAAAAAAAAAAAACCCCACACAAAACTCATATGATGATAGAGCCAAAATGAAAAATTTATGTATATACTTGTGAAACTATGGACTGCAGTCTCCAGTAATACTAGTTGGGTTTGTCATTTCGTTGAATATTGCTATCTGTGTTTGTCATTACACTGCACATAAAGTGGGTTTAATTCTGACTGTGACCATTGAATTTCTGTCACTTGTTTTACACTGGTGCTGTTGTTCCATGATTTAAATTGCATTCCTAGTTTCTGTTTTGGAACCTACTCCGCGATAACTAGTATTAAAGTTAACTGCACAAGGGAGACTGAATAGGAGATGGATTACTTGATTGTTCCTTGTTTTACCCAGACCAAAGGGAAATATAATATAACTGGGTGAATACATTCAAATAGATACTATTAAGGAAGAGTTCAGGAGTACTGGCTTTGATAAGGTTGTTTTGCTACTACTCCAGAGCTGTAGCTGGCCACCTTCAGTCAGTACAGATCAAAGTGTCTGCTAGGTCATCTAGACTGGGGTATGAAAGGAAAGGAGTATGAATGCTAGCCATGTGATTTCCTAGGATGCTTTTCGTAGTGGAAATTGGGGTGCCTAAACTACTGGGTGTGTTAAGCTTGGGACAGACCGTGACTGACTGATCGATATCTCATGACAATAGTAAGGAGAATAAAGTCAGGGAGTGGGACTTTTGGCTCAAAGTCTCCTCCAGGTTTACTTAAACAATTCTGTGGATCATCTTTGAGGCTGAACAACAGAGTACATGTGACATGCACTGGTTTCTTTGATGAGCTGAAGCTTACCTTAGTAATTCACTGTCTTGATACTTCACTCTAAATGCTTATTCTGATGTGCACTGTACCATACAAGCTCAAGTCCCCACAAAACTTTTTAAACTTTCGCAAAGGAGGTTGTTTTAAAAAAAAAAAAAAGTTAAAATCTGAGCGGCAAAATAACAACACAACAAAACTCAGCATTATGACAGAGCCTTATGAGGACGTAGAAATAAAAACAGGTAAGTTTTGAATGCTGAATGGTAACCTTAATGATGACATTTTATCTTTGATGGCTAACAGTGTCAGGGGAGAAAAGTTCATTGAACTAAAATCTTTTGACTACTTTCTGTATTAAATGTGTAATATATTTCATACTCAGCTAATGCCTCTTTTAACAGATCTGTAAAGCAATCTGTTTGTTTACTCCCAGAGTTACCATGTAAGGAAACAGTGCCATAAACCCAGATTCTTTTCAAGATAAGCTCCCAGCTGACCATGCTGTGACATGGAGGTGTGAGAAGCTATGGATATGTCAGTCGCACACCTTCTGTCCCCAGCTAAGCAAAATGACTGATGCCACTGGAAGAGAAACCTGCTGTCTGGCATGAAAACTAATTGGCTTTGATGGTCAGCTTTTGCAGATTTGTTTATAAACTGGAAAATCTACAAATTGCAGACCATCTGCACAGAACAGTGTGCTAATGAATGCCTGTAGCTAGCAAATCCATAGGCTCATTACCTCAAAGTTACAAGTCCTGCCACAAGTTCCCAAATGAGGTTATTCATCTGTACTGAGATGAGAAAGGTATTTGGCTTCAGGGTACAACCATACCTCCTTCAGGTCTAGAAAAGCTATTAAAATGAGTCACATTTGTTAAGTCTTTTAATAGGATCTGTTTTTTCTGCTTCTATTTTTAATTTTTCAGTTCTGTCACAGCAGCTTACCATGCCTCAAGCATTTTGTTTAAATGTTTCAAGTAGAGAAATGCTTTGCAGTTAATTCCTGGGTCTACTCAGAGAAACACTGGTTGGTGAACTAGAGGAGATGTATAGGAATATATTATATACAACATTAATGTTCCTTGGCAACAAATACTAATGGCTTCCTGGTTGAAGGATGTTTATTCAGACTGGGAGTCTGTTATGAAGACTTAGCTCTTTCACTGTGTGTGATGTGGAGCAAGTGATTTCATCCTTTCTCTGTTTCTCTCTCAAAAAAGTGGAATTAACAATAATTATCCATGTATCATCCCTGGGTAGTATGACACTTAATTTTTCATTGTACAATGGTTCAAACATATAAAGCAGTATATATCAAGAGCAGTCATCTTAATTCCAAGAGAGAAAAATAAGTGTTTAAGAGGTTAAGATTTTATTCCATTTCCTTTGAATAAAAATTAGTCTTGCTAAGTTACTGGCCCATACCTACTACCCCCGAGGTTTAGAAAAAAACGTGATAGTCATTAGTTGACTTTCACTTAGACTGCTGATCTCATTTGGTCATGTGTGTCTCTCTGCTCCTTGAGTCCCAACAAATACTTTCCTATCAAAATAATAAGGACATCAGACTAATGCATCAAGTGCCTTGGTTTGGCTTTACAGGTTTACAGATATTTTCCCCATTTTTTCATTCTCTTAGGGAAACCAAAAGGACTCTCCTAAACATGACAATACTTGGATAAATGAATAGTTGCAAAGAAAACAAAATGCAGGATATAGATTCAAGAAGAAATATAGGGGAAATAATAAGATGCAAATATTTAAGAAAATGATTTCATGTTCAAGTTTTACTACTTATGGTGAAGAGAACCAGGGGTAAATGATATGTTCAACTAGAATGACCCCATGTTTTTTATCTTAGCTTTCTGATTCCTAGGATTAAATATTAAAGCTTCCTAACTACATAACAGCACAAGGAAAACAGTGATTAATTTTTCTCCTCCTTTCTTTTTCCTATCCCCTTCTTCCTTATCTTCCCTTTCCCCCAGTAGAACAAAAATAACCCCTTCCTTATAATCCACATTACTTGCAACTCTGGATGAGCTTGTGCCATTTTTTTTTCTCTTTTACAATACCAGCTAGCGTTGTGTTTGTTGTGCCTTTGTAATAAGCTCCAGGGCTTTCAGGATAGGAATGGTTTCTTTTCTCAGCTTGTGAATATCTGCCTTGTTGGGAACTGTATTCTAGCTTTGTTTTTATCTTAATGATTGTAATAGAGGTTAAAATGAAATTTATTAATGAATTCTTTGAAATATTGGAATAATTTTGCAGACTTCCTGCTTCCATCTTTTCATATTTCATGATTTTCTCTTCTCCATCTCTCCGCAGGTGGAATGGTTAAAGAATGAGGAGCCCATTGATTCGAACCTGGATGAGAACATTGACACCAGAGCAGACCACAACCTCATCATTCGTCAGGCACGTCTGTCTGACTCTGGGAACTATACCTGCATGGCTGCTAACATTGTTGCCAAGAGAAGGAGCATGTCTGCGACTGTTGTGGTATATGGTCAGTGAAAAATATTCAGTAATTATGGAAAAGCTTAATGTGTGTGCTTACTGCTCAAGCACCCCGTATTTTTAACATCCAACTATTTATAAATCAAGTGGCTAACTTCATTCCTGTTATGATGAATTTTAGTTCTGTTGCTCAAGGATGAGATGATGCCTTTTTACAGTGATAAGTATTATGAGGTTTTCGTTAAGTTATGTCAATAATAACAACCCTTGCTCCAGTTATTAATAAGATCTAATTATAAGCTAAACCACACAGATAATCCTTGCCTGTTATCAGGAAACACTTGAGCATGTGCCTAGGGAGGTGCTTAAAGGGTTGCTGTAATTGGATCTGGAGCGCTGCAGTGTATAAGCACTAACTAATGAATTAGATGTTACACAGCAACAGAGAAAAGAGCAGAACCTTTACTTTATCACCACTCCCTGTTGATCTCCATGTTCATTAGAGAGTAACATTCTATTGATGGAGGCAGAGCATTCCTAAACCACCCTGTTAAAAAAAAAAAATCTTGTTTACCACTTAAGCAAAGCATGTTTTAAAACACTGAGGTGCCTACTTTTACCTCCTGCTCAGAGTCTTTCCATCAGTGATTGCACCTTTTATCATATTACTCTTCCAAAGCAAATGCTTGTGGTTTTTGACACCATGTCCTTTATGTAATTTTGTTCTGATGCTTCGCAGGTGGCAATGCTCCTACTTCAGCTTGGAGTTTACCTGCAGAATGTAAAAAACAAAATCCTGCCTTAGAGTGAAGAGATCTGAACAGATTTTTTGTTTAATGTCTCTTAATGCATCTACAGCAATCTCAAGCATGTGTGTGTTTTGCAGTAAATGGAGGCTGGTCGTCATGGACTGAGTGGTCAAACTGTAATGCACGGTGTGGTCGAGGCTGGCAGAAGCGATCGCGAACCTGTACAAACCCTGCTCCACTCAACGGAGGTGCTTTTTGTGAAGGCATGTCAGTGCAGAAAATTTCCTGCACTTCACTTTGCCCTGGTGAGATATACATGGTTTCTTCAGGACTAACTTTAAATGTCACACTAAGAGAGCTCTTCCCACCTGAAATGTTTAGTAGACAACAATACTTTGCAGAGTCCGTTAAGGTTAAAAAGGAGATTGGAGATAGCTGTGTGCTTGTTTAGACTACAGTTCAGAGCCTTGTGCCTTTTTTATTTTTCTTGTAAGAGCAGTCGTCACAAGCAACTGTGGCCTGATTTGCCAGGTTTCTCAGTGCTTAAACTTATATTGAAGCCAACTAAATGTGCAATCACAAGACAGCAACTGGTTCAGTATAAAGAATAACATAAGGGGGTGGATGGATAGGGAGAGGAGAGAACACATTTGAGTTTCAAGGACTAGACTTCACACTGGGAATTCTAACCATTCTTTAGGTTGTGGTGATGTTGGTAATGCTAGAAAGAGACACGCAGAAACCTGAGCTCACGACTTCACTTAAAAGGATTTTTTGTTTGCAAATGTTTGCTTTTAAATATATTAACTTTTCTAAATAGAGCTTATGTTATACATGGAGCACAGTTACATCCCTGGACACTGTACATTTCCTCATTTGTTCACCCGAAACCTCCTTTATTTGATTTTAGAGTTGGTGTTTCACGGGTACAGCTACAGAAAGTTAGTGAGATTGAACATGTGAAAGTTCCATGACTCTGTTTGCTTGGGGTCAGAGCCTAACCTACTAGGATTCTCTTGGAATCTCTTTTCTAGCCTTTATGACTTTTTAGATAGAACACATCCTGAACTTGGATTTAAAGAATTTAATATTATTTGTATTAGTTTCTGTGTTCATTTGACTTTTCCTAAATTTGATTTATGCATGAGAAGATGGGGATTGTGGACTCCCTTTTCATTTGGGGCAGTGTCAGAGGCAGCTATAAATCAGTCAGCAAAGGAAGATACTGATCCATTGTCTTGCTCAGGGCATTAGCTAGAGGCCTACAAGGCCAGCTATGCTCTTTTTGTAAATGTCAGCATCGCTTTTTTGGTAGGGTAATGTGTGGCCTCTATACATCAACCTGTTTTAAGGTAGTAGTTTTTCCTGAAACATAAGCTAATAGCTATGTGGCAAAGAAGATGTCTCCTCCTGCCATTTTAATCGACTATATTTTAATAGACTGTATTTGCAGTGTTGTGTACTGCTGCTCTTTAAAAAGCTTCTGTATTCCACACTCGAGGTGGTAGCATTCTAATGCTGAATTTTAATTTTACATCTCATGAGGCTTTATCTGTGTCTCTTGTGACTTACACTGTATGTTTTACTTGCTGTGACCTGAGGAGAGAGAGAAAGCAAGTTTTCTTGGTAGGATCTCTGAACTGCACCAGTTTGACATGCACTGATGATGTTTGTTTTTGTTTGTTTGTTTGTTTTTTTCCCTCACCATTCAGTGGATGGAAACTGGGAGGTGTGGAGTGAATGGTCTGTTTGCAGCCCAGAATGTGAGCACTTGAGAGTTCGGGAATGTGTTGCTCCGCCTCCAAGAAACGGAGGAAAATACTGCGAGGGCTTGAGTCAAGAGTCAGAGAATTGCACTGAAGGGCTTTGCATTCAAGGTGGGTGACAGTTTGCACTGGAGGGGATGTGGGAGGTGTTGCCTAGGATTGCTGATATAATCTTGGTAGTGTAGCACACATGCCTCATATCCATGTCAGTAGAACTCCTGTGGCTGAAATATTACTATGAAAAAATAGATTATGTTTTTAGGGAGTTGCATATGTGCAGTTTGAAATCCACAGTGGTTTCTGTGTCACTGGAATTGTGTAGCACATACTTTACCTATTCATTACCAGGTGATTCTAAAAATCGAAATAAAGGTTATTGCAATGTGTAATTATGACCATCTGCTACAACATATTTCACAGTACTGCTTAGCCTTCTACCTTTCCTTGCAAGTAAATGGGCAAAGCACCAACATAAATACAGTCGGTACAAGAGCTATTTAAGCCTTTAACACAGAAGTTAAAGGCAAATTCACTTCACTGTGAGTTCCTTCTGGAAGGATTTGCCCTTAAATGTTTGGAAAGAATCTGGCATGTAGTTGTTGCTACTATCAACAAACAATTAAGGAGCCAAGAAAATCAGCCCTGCAGCTGAAATATCAGTGTAGAGTTGCAGAACACCCAGGGACTGCTGCATATTCTGGAAACAAATGGGAAACTAACAAGTGTATTGCTACACTGATTGCTACTCCACATCCGTGAAGTAATACTGTCATCTCATTGCTTTCTAGCAATGAAATGGCAGCCATGGGAACAGTGAGGAATGGTAGGGCTGAAACAAACTGAAAAAAGCCTTTTTTTTAAAAAAAAATATTTTTAAATGGTCCCCTTTCTTTCTTTTCATGGCACTGTATTACCCTTACTTGTTGATCTTATCAGACTAAGGTCGGAGTCCAGTCTATCCTGTGTGGCACAGAAGCAAACTCTAGTGAAGATGCTGTAGTGGTAATCAAGAGACCTGGGTTCTAGTTCTAGGTCTACAAATGGCCTCCTTGATTACATGGGTGTTTTTAGATAAGTGCTTTGAGATATATGCCTCTATTGCTATTATTATGAAAGGGCTCCTCTACTTAAGGAGTCTTAAAGTCACACCTAGGTACAAAGTAAGGAATACTGAGCATTTCCATGACTTGCATATTCTCATGCTGCCTAGAGAACTGACAGTAGTTTTTCTGGTTCTCCAGGAGATTAAGCAGTTGCAAGCTTTTTTTTTTTTTTTTTTTTTTTTTTTTTTTTTTTTTTTTTACATACGTATTTTTGCTAGCAGCCATTTTCTTCACCCACTATGATGCATGCAATAAAAAGACTGTAGCTGTAAGTCCTAAGCTTGTCTTGTGCTCCTAACCATCACACGTGTGCTCACACTAGTGTAAGTGCCTATAACTTTCCTCCGTGTGTCCCTTCCTAATACTAGTTGGCAGTTTTAGAGAAGAAGAAACAATTATGCCCAGCCAGTTCTTTAGTGAGGTATGTATGGCGAAAAGAGGAAAATAATTTTCTAAACAAAATGAACTCCCTTTTTTCTCCAAAGATTTTAATAATTTTCTTAATGGCAGCTAGCATCCTGTATAACTGTATAAGCTTCATAAATATGTATATCTCAGCTGAGACTTTAAATAAGACTTTATTTGTTCTTTGAGGGAGGGATTATCTTCAGTTTTACTGTATGTCTCTAACTCCTTAAGTTTCCAGGATTACAGAACGGCTCTCCAGCTCCAAGTGTTACATAGTCAAACTTTCTTGTTAAGAGGACTTGAATGAAATTTAAACTTTTTTCCTTCCGTGTGTTTTAAAAAAGAATTACTAGTGAAAACTTGTGAGCACTGCAGTTCATTCAGCATTTGAGGACCAACACAGTGATAATAAGATGCTTTCTGAGGTCTTTCTCCTTCCTATACATTAAATGAATACCCTTCTCTGCAGATGGCTTCTTAAATCCAGAGTCCTTTCATGTGTGCAGATTAGCATATCCATTGGAAAACTGTCAGAAAGATGCATTGAAAGGGGCACGAAAAGATGCAGCTGAGATCTGTATGCTCATCATCATTTGTGACAGTCATGAGTTTCATCAGAGTTAATAAAAGGTGGCCCTATTCAGGTCACTGCTTCCAAGAAGAGACCTAATGACACTGCAAGGTGTAAAGACTACCTGTCCTACTTTGGGGATAACATCATCTTATATTGTGTAGTTAATGTCAGTCTTGTGTGTCATCTTCCAGCTGTGCTTATGGTTTAGAGGTAGAAGAACAAAGATTCCTAGGTTTAACTTAGTAGTCTGAAAGCAGCTTGTGGCTTGGGTAAAAGCTGTTTTTATTAAGCACTGAGACTGATGATACACATTTTGGAGAAACTAATTTCACTTGCTGGCAATAGTTTTGTTCCATGGGGGCAGTCTCTGAAACTCCCCAAGTGCTGGTAGCACAGTCGGTATCAAGTACAGATTGGACCTCTGAGCACTGCTCTATCAAGAACAAGGTGTTGCATCTCATAGGCTTCTGCTGGTGGTTTTCCAGCTGTCTGCTGGCTCTGAATTTCTCCTTTCTTAGGCACTCTATTTCTGAGGAGATCTAGATGCTATTAATAGGCAGATTTTAGAATGCCCCTGTCGCTCTCTGTTCTGTAGTGAATTATCACTTTAAGATTGGTATGAGTCAGTCTCAGATGTCACAGAAGTGCAGAAGGTTAGCACTATGCTAGCCAACTGTCTCATGAGGACTATGCTCGATACTTAATTTTGATTCCAGGAGTGAATTTTCAAGAACTGTTCTGGGGTAAAGCCCTCTGAAGCTTTTTGTATGAACAAAGATTTCAGATACTGGACTACTAAAATCTCTTGATCCATGTTACTGCAGATATAGAAAAAGGGATTGGGTGTTTGGAGTTCTGTCTGCGAACATGCTACCAGTGCAATGTTTTATTTTTAGATAGGTCTGTGTTCCCTCATCTCGAGCTTAAGAACACTGGCTGAAGATGCACTTAGAATAAGGCTGTTTTAATAATAAGAAATATAAAAACTGCCTTGTAAAATTCTCAGGCATGAACTATGTACACTTAGGTATATTCATTCAGTGTTTTGTGCCTTAACTGAAAAAATGCTCTGTAAATGACTCTGCTTTCTCTTAATGAGCAACTTTTAGTCCCAGTACAGGCTGCCACTGCTGAACTCCGAGTAAGGCATGTGGGATCTAAATCTGTATGGCCTGTAGCTTTAGTAAGAAGTTTGTGTGTAAGTCCTATCAGCAGAAAGAGAAAGGGGCTAGGATTTCAGCTGGTACAAACATTTAATCACTTAATCTCAGACGGTGGTAGGAGAGAAGGAAATGGTTGGCTTTCTCCTGCAGGTAGTGATGTAGCTTTGGCTGCTGAAGATAAAGCAGATTGCCTTCTGAAGGGATTAATGCTTTTGGTCCTGCAAAGATCTGAGCTAAAGTGGAACCCCTAGGAGCTGAAAAACTTCAGGCTATAAGGAACCTGTTGCTAATTCATCTACCTTGTCAGAAAACAAAGTTTGAAAAACAAAAAAAAATGACGTGCCCGAAGACACACACATCACTCATTAGAGATGTAGTGCAGTATTTATTTTTTCTATTATTAAATTTAATGCCTATGAAAGATGTCATACTGACAGCCCTGCAGACATACGTTCTCTGTTTATCCATAGAATGGATTACAGTTAAGTATAGCTTTCTCTGCTGTTGCTTTACTCAAGCTCCTCTGCTAATGTGCCACATTAAGAACTCCACTGGCAAGGGTTGAAAGAAAGCCCTTATCGCCATCCTATTTGGTAGATGAACTATGGGACTAGTTATAATATGGCAACAAACTTTGTTTAAATAATTATCTATTTTTTTAACTATTATTTTGATTGTCTGCCATGTTTTGCATAAATGCAAGCTCTTTGAATCAGTACCATCCCTCTGGTGTATGTTTGTACAGTTACCAGTGTAAAAGATATTACTAAAGACCCACAAGCTTACCCGACTAGTGGCATTGCACCAAAAAGGAAAATGTCCCAACAAGATGAAATCAACTGAACCAGCACAAGATTTCATCATTGCCTTTTTCAGAAGAACTTTAATTGTTGTTTGTCCTGACATTTTAGACTCTCTCTGTAGAGGCAATTTAAAAAAAAAAATTTGCACAAACATGTGCAACCAGAACTGAAGTAAACAGGGTATGTCCTAGAACAAATGTTTGGAGCATAGCAGAAGCTTTCTCTCTCAGAAGCAATTCCCTTTTCCACACATGGGACTTAAAATATCCTTACTATATTTAATATTCACAAAGTACTTGCCTTATTTAAAATGAATAACTGGATGATGGTGGAAACAAAAAGGATTTTTAAATCTCTTTTTGTAGAGATTTAATCACCTGCCAGCAGTGATAAACAACAGCATCCATTTCTACTTCCTTTATTTGAAAGAGCACAAGGAAGTGAAATCTAATGTAAACAAAATCTGTGAAGTATAACTTGGATGTTGAAAATGAATAATCAAAATGACTTTACAAAGGCACAAACAATAAAAAGCAAACTTTATGATTGAAATGAAAAGCTGTTTAAAATCTAAGGCTACCCAGGATGCACATGTTGACATCAAAGCAGTAATATTTAAAATCAACAAAATTAAATTCTAAGCCTGTGCTGAATACCTAGCCTGGGAAGAAAACAAAAACAACCTCCCCCCAAATCTGAGTTGAATACCAGGGCTGGAAAAAAAAAATGTGCTGCTGATGAGTTTCCCATTCAGAAATCTCATTGTGTCAGATATTTCTACTCCTTTTACAAGACAAGAAGGAAGCTAGGGAAAGTGTGAACTAACAATAATTCTCTAAAATTAATTCAAAGGCAAATATAACTGAAGATGTGTCTTTGCCACCAGCAATTTTTCACCTAACATTGGAATCAAAAACTGATCTGCAAGTATTTTGTGGGAAAAAGTCTACTCCAGTATAACCTGGAGTTGACTATGTTCTCAGTATTATCTTTTACATACAACGGTACTTCACAGAGTCTGAGTAAGCTAACTTGTAAGAAAGGAAGCTAAAACCCACTGATATAAAAGCTATTGCTCTAGTTAACAAATGGAAGTGAGATCAGCTCTGGCCCATGTGTTCTTTATGTTTTAAATAAACTTTTTTTCTTTCTTTTGCTGTGATGAGTATTTCTAGGGAGGATGTGTTGGTTCTGAAAGCTGAATTTCAATATGCATTCAATTAGATTGAAGTGTTGTGTCCCTTGTTTCTTTCATATTGGAGTGGGATGCTATTACTCCTTTATGGGTTGTGGTATATGTATGTATGTAGTTACATCAGATTACTTTTAGGATCATAATTGTTTTCTCAGGTGATAGGAATTGATGCAATTATCCTTTTCTCTTTTGTTTTCTCTTTTTCTGGTGTTCATGTTGCAATACGTGTCTTTCCAGCTCTGCTTTTCATCCCATGGGGAATTGCGAAGGAAGTGCAGTACTGTGCTACAGAAAACTAATCTCTTGGAGGTTATTTATCTGAGGCAGAATGTGTTAACTTTGTTCCTTTCATGAGGCAAAAATAGAAATGAAACATTTCTTTGGTTAACAAATAAGAAATCTTAGGAAAGCAAGGTTGAGAACATAAGATGCCAGAAATACAGGGCCTGATTCGGACCTGGTAGAAAAAGTTGTAATCCGTAGCATGAATTTTCAAACTTGGAGTCACTAAATGAAATGGTGATCAAACAGGGTCTACTCTCAAGTCCTTGATTCAGTCCCTGACAGGACAGGTTAGGAATGACACAAGTCACCCATTCTTCCCCAGGAGCATCCTTTTTCCTCAGCCTTCATTTGGTGTTTGATTGGCTCTGGATGGTCCAGCCCTTAACTGGAGAACAACGTTCCTTTGAGGTGGAGCAAGAATTATATTAGGACCTTGCACTGTTCAACATGATCATAATTTGGAAAAAGACAGATGTACTGTGAGCTGATAAAGCTTACTGATGACATAGAATTATTCGAAGCAGTCTAAACAGAAGGTGCCTTGCAAAAGAGTTGCAAAGGATCTCAGGATACAGAATGACCAGGTGACCGAATTGCAGAAAACAGTCATATAGCTAAATGTACAAAGTGATGCACATGAGGAAAAAGGAAAAATGGCCAATGATAGTCTTTAAATGATGTTCAAAGATCATAAGAAACAGGTCTTAACATAATTCCTGGAAGACATTAATCCAGTTCATGGATAGTCAAAAAAAGAAAGCCAGCTGAAAAAACTTACTAGAAAATGAAATGAGAACAAAACAGAAAGCATCTTATGCTTATAAATCCACGGCATGCTCAAGTTTTGAATTCTTTATGCAGTTGTAGTCACATCATTTCAAAAAGAATGTAAACAGACTGAAAAAAAGATAAAAGGAAGAAGCACTGAACAGCTTCCCCACAGGAGTTCCTAAGTAGACTATAACTCCTCAACTTGGAAGAGAGACAAGTGAGATGGATAAGATCCATTAATTCCCTTCTCCCTGATTTTCATTAAAGAAGACAGTGAAGTTTTTGAGGCATCAAAGCAAAAGAAAAAAAAGTTAACACACAGCACAATAATTAAGGCTGTGGAACTTCCTGTCAAAGGATGTTCAGAAGCCAAAATTATTGGAAAAGGATTTAGATGAATTCATAGAAGCTAGATCCATTGTGGCTATTAAACACAGTGGTCCAGATTCAGCCTCTGGCTAAAGTCTCTGATTAGCAGAAGCTGGGAAGCTGTATCAGGAAAGGAGGATGCACATGCTGTGTTTCTTCAAGTAAACCCACAGATGCTTGGACTAATCTCCACTGCTAGATATCTCTGCAAATGCTGTTAGCAAGTTGCCTTGCAGAACATAGAGACAGATAGCAATACACACAGATAGCAATGTGGGGCGATATTACTACTATAGTCACAGATTGGTCAGTCACACAGTCACATTCCAAAAATAAAAAGTTTTCTATTGACGAATGTGCTGTAAAAAGCATATTTATGGCAAATATATGTGAATTAAATTCGAGGGACTCAGAAAAATAGACCAGGCCAGTGTTATTTTAGATTACAAACATGTCTAAGTCATAGGTCCTGCATTCACAAAATAACCTTTAAAATGAGACTTCAGTTCACCAGAAGCAAGTGAAGTTTTAAACCGGCTAAGTATAGATTGGTTCCCAGCTTTTTCCTATGCTTCTTACCCATAAGGATTTTACTTTATTTTACCATGCACACAATGTTACGAGCATTCTTTGATTGCCATTAAAAATTGAGAAGCTGTTCTTTTGCCTGTAACAGTTGAATAGATCTAAATTACACTTAGGATAAGCACAGTATTATTTTTATTTTAGATAAATGTCAAAGATTGCCAGGCCTGCTAAGCTGAGAAAAAAACAGAGATTGACGCAATCTGAAAGCCAAGGTCACTTTGATTAAAGACAGTCCTAATATTTTATTAGTTTCTTGCATATATATTATTTCATTGTTTATTTCATATCAGTATTCTCAGTTGTATGGTTTTCCATGGTGGATTTCTTCCTATCTTTCTCTCTTTCTATCTAGAGGAAGTGAAAGCGTTTTCTTTGCTTAACAGAAGAGGGGGGATTTAGGTTTTTTATTTTATTTTTTTCTATTTGCTCTGAAGTTATAATTAACTTGAAAAACTATTGATTTCTTTTCCTCATGTCCAGAAAAGTAAAGAACCATGTACGTTACAAGCAGATGAACTACAAACATCCTTTTATTAATGCATCATAAATCAGATTTTTTTTTTCCGATTTTTCAACCAGTCCCCATACTGAATATTGCCAAGAGGTTTCTGTATCTAGCAATCTCACCAGTTTATATGGCAAACTCATTTCATTTGTATTGTCGTCTTCTGGAGACAACAGTTTATGTCAACAGCATTTCCATTGCAAAGTTCAGAGAGAGAGGAAAAAAAAAAAAGCATACCTAGCTTTTTGGCAAGGTCAGTACCCAAGAAGCTTTTCGGTTGAGTATTATTAAACTGCTCATTTTCATAAGTAGTAAAAATAACAGAAGACATCTCATAATCTATTTGCTTATATTGTCATGTATCAAAACATTGAGCTGAACATGTTATATGTTACTGTGGTTTCCAGTAAGCCTTCTAATTCCCACTGTAGGTCATAGGATTGCAGTTACATTTTTTGAGTGATTATGCTGACAGCCTACCTCTAGTAGTGATCAGTGCCAGATCTCTTATCGGAAGAGAGAGAGAGAAAAGCCTCATTTTTAAGAGATGCACTAATGCATAAAACCTGTATTGTAATTAATATAGTTGCATATGTATGAGTAGTATATTCATTATGTTCTTTATATACACATAGATGTCATTTGTGTATATTTAGATACATAAATGTGTCCGTATTATACATATGGATAGTTTATAAATATTTTTTCTGTAAATGCCTGTCACTAAACTTTCCTTGTTTCAAACATATAGAGAATTAATTCATTCTTAACTTTGTTTGCAAAGAGATACACTTCAAAGTAGTGAACTTTCTTATTGCTGAGATATATATTATAAATAAAAGCAACGAAGAAAGCCAACAAATACTTGAACTAACCAAGTGAGAAATGACTGTAAAGAAACAGCTGAAAAGAGATTAATGAAAAAGAAAGGAAGGGAAAAATATGGACAGCATAAAATATTCATATTGTCAGCAAACAAGGAGAAAATGTTTCATTTATAGAGCTAGACAGGAGCAATATAGGAAATAGATATGCTCCATGTAAATTTATTAAGTGCAATTTTGTCTCTCTCCCTCTCCCCTCCTCCCCTCCTCTTTTTTAGATAAAAAACCTCTTCATGAAATAAAATCCCAAAGTAAGTTATTTTTTTCTCTTGTAAATATGATTTTTTTCATCTTCTCTGTAATTCTGTTTTATTTGTTTAGAAGCTAAATAAAACTGAAGGTTATATGAAAGGCTTTTAAATCTACTGAAAGCATCTTCTTAGCGACTTTGTGATTGTAGGTTGTAGACTAAAAATAAAAAATGTGGTCATTCTTCAGTAATTGTGCATCGGACTGGGAGCTCATTCTGTAGGAATGCTTATCTTGAAATTGAACTCTTGAGTACTGCTAAGGTCTTGTGATTAAAAAAAAAATAAAAAAAGAATATAGGAGTTTGGCTGCCTTGGTTTAAATCTGGTTCTGCTACTGACTCTATGTCTGATCTTGGTCAGCTTGCTTCAGCCTTAATTTATTGCCTGGTAAAGAGTGTTTATGTATGTTTTACCCTGCATAACATTTATGTACTGCTTTAGGGAGCTTCTCTATCAGGCAATCTTTTTATTTCTCAGTCTTCTGTTGATTTCAGTGGAATTTTAGTTTTATATAGACATTTGCAGTAAATTGACTAATTGAAACACTTCACTTAAAAAAAAAAAAAAAAAAAAAAAAAAAAAGACCTGGCACACTTCACTTTTCATCAAAACCACAATTTCCATGAGACCTATCTGTTTTAAAGCTGAGACATTGCTTTTTCCTTGATTAAACCCTATACAAAGTTTTGAGGACTTCTGACTGCTTAATTTTCAATATTTTTTTCTTTGAATTTTGACGAATAGATTTATAAACATATTTTTAGCCTAACTAACTCCTTTGAAGATGTTAGGACAAGAATTTGCCTCTTTCATGAGACATAATGGATGCAATTGCTTTCATCTTCTTTGAAGAAAGATTCTCTATTATTTACTATAAGCTATTTCCCTTTAAGTCTGAGAATTCCTCCAAGGTATAAGGGCACAGGGTGCTCAGGTTATTTGAAATTTTATGAAACTTGGGCCCTAAATTCTTAGAAAACCTTTATAAAGCCTAAGCTAACCTCAACTATATTTATTTAGGGCTCACATGCAGCAGACAGCAATGTCAAAACCGCACATAATTTTCTTGGAGGTCAAAAGTTGTCTGTTTGGCTGTCAGATACCAGAGGATTCTTCTGTATGATATAGCAAGAGTTTTACAGGAACCATTCAAGTTCAAATGCATGTTATCCACAGATGACTTCACTGGTCAGGAACGTAACTACATTGCAGCAAAAATGTGATGCAATAAAAGTAGTAATTATAGAGGAGCACCGTTATTGGCTGAGATGGCTGCGACTTGTGGTGGGTGAAAGGTGTTTGACTGCTAGCTCCACTCTTAACATGCTGGAGTTAAGTAGGGTCTATCATAACCACCCAATTTGGCGCATTATGTAGTTCTGAATGTGTCGGGAGCTCCCATGACAGTATTTCACCTTCACCTTTTCCAATTCTGAAGCATTTCCCTGGATGCTCAAAATTAAATTTAGGTAGCTCAAAAATGGGCTGTGGTTGGCTTGGTTGCTTCAGTCCTTTAAATTGTGTCTCACCTTTGTCTCACTGGAATCATCTCCTGACTGGTCACGTACTGTTGCGTGTCAGCTTAGCTCAGGCAGTTGATACCTTTCTGTTTATCTGTGCAGTTCCTGTTTAATTATAGGATCTTGAAAGAGCATCAGTCAAATTACTTTAATTTCTGATTTCTTAAAAAAAGAAACTTTAATGGAATTGATTTTAACATGCAAGGTTCCTAGGAGAATTAAAGCGTTTCTTTAAGCTGTGAAGTTAGAAATATATAATACAGCTTGTTGCTATGCAGTGAAACAGGAGCTTAGTTTAAGACTACATGAATCATCATTGATGCAAAATCAAAGTCAATTATGAAAATAATTGAGAAACAGCCTGTTCTACTAAATAGCCTTATTCACGATTCTCTGGCTTTTGGTCACATATCATATCTATTAGGACTTGTGTTCCTTTTGTTAGGACGTGTCCTCTAGGAATGGCTATATGAAGAAATGGAAGTTTTGCTAAGGGGTACCATGAGAGAGATGGAAAGTGGGGGAAGAGCGGAAGCTAGAAAAATCTTTTCTATCTCACAGCAAACTGATGGGAGACTGGGGGAAATGTATGCCCTGCATAGCTCCTGGAAAGCACTTATTGTAAATGAGATAATTTAATCAATTACATTTCCTAATGTACTAAACCAAATGTTTCATTTTCTGCTCCTGCACATCTTAAATTATCTTCAGGTGCTTTATGAAACTTAATCATAGTTAATAGAAACTTCATTACCATCAAATGTGCTTTCAATAAATGTTGTGTAACAGTGTCATGAGGTGGAGTGAAATATAGGCTACAATTACAACAAACGTGTACCCTGTAACTGATGTGGAGGGGAAAAAAAAAAAACTTAGTGCCTTATGAGAGTCACTACCTCCTCTGGGTTGGGAGGATGCAGCTCATTAAATAGTAATTGGTTGACTGTAAATGTTTTCTTTTTCTGTTTGTTTTTCCCTTTGCTCCCTTCTGACAAAAAGTAAAACCTTAAAAATTGCCCCCTATCCAAAGCTGCCATGTTTTCTTTTTTTGTCTTTAACTTCTAGTCTCCAAAACAAAGGGAATTCTTTACACAAAGATAGAAAGGAGAAGAGATTAAAGTTACTTTAAAAATATGGTATATGTTTCCATACATACACCAACAATGTCCTAAGTAGAAATGAAAGTCACCTTTCTTAAGCAGCTCTATTGCTTGGCATCAATAAGAAGGAATACCATGTCACACTTGTTTTACTCATTTAAGATAAGGCTGTTTTAAAATTCTGCTAAATTCTGATGGATTTCAAAAATTTTCCTTCCCCTGAACTCTAACTATTAGTTACTTTACGGTTGTAGGTTTTTCTTCCCCTGCCTAAGGAATAGGTATGTTAACATATGCATAACTCTTTGAAATAGAGCAGTGAAGATCTTACTATAGTTAAGGAGATTCAGAGAAGAATACATGAGTTTTTAATCATGCCATTTATAGAAAACAATCAAATTCAGGTCCTAGGGATAGTTAAAAGAATTCCCTGAAAATAAAATTCTTACGTCATCAGAAAAATTTTGCTTGGGTAAAACTTCTAATTTTTTTTTAATTGTATATTCTTGCTTTCATCTTTAAGTCGTGTACGACAGTTTTTTGTGGTTTATAAGAGTCTAAAACGTACAGTATCTAACATTTGAATCAATTGAAAGTAATAAGCTAAACTATATAGATTTAGAATAATAAATCAGTGTTAATCAAGTGTGAGAACTTGAGGTGTGCTGTATATTCTCAGTTTTTGACGGTGCAAGATAGAACCTCAAATCGTGTGCTTTCTACCTATTGTTGTTATGGTGACAGTAGTTTTTAACAGGTTATTTGTGTATGTTTAAGACTTCATATTCTGTTACCCCAAGTAGGTGAAACAGATCATTCACATTTTCAGCATTTTTCTGTTTTAAAGTTATGACCAAAATAGAAATCCTACGGAGTTATGTGGTGAAATAACTACCAGCTCACTCCAGTTCTCTAGAAAGGAAAAGAACCCACTTTCTATCAGATTTCCTGTGCCACTGGAAATATATAGCACTCCTTCTCTTGGCTTATTCATTGTACTGATTAGCCACAAAAATTAAGTCAGCGATAGAGCTTCATAATTCCCTGTAACAACAAAATAGGTTGGGAATATAGAAATTAGAAGAAATAGAAATGTAATTCGTTTCTGTACTTCTATTCTGTATGTGATAATAGGGAATTGAAACGGAGGTAAAACAGTAGCTCTGTGATTAAGACATCGGATTGGGATTCAGGTAGTTTCGGTTTGGTTTGAGGTATTTCCCTAGTCTTCCTTTGTGACCTTTTGAAATCGTTTATCATTATGTTTACATTTTCCAACTGGGGGATGAGAATATGGACAGCTCCCTGTGTTAGTCTAATACATTTCTAAGCACGTTTAGCAGCTTATTTTCTAGAATTCCAAACTTTAAACCTAAACAATTCAAAATTATGTTCACAACATTTTGCAACTCATGGAAAAAATGGAAAAAAGATTCAGATTAAAAAATCTTTAGTAACTGTTACTGAAAATTCTATTCTAGTAGAAATGAGTGGATCTATTTACTTACAAGAAATTCTGTCTATTGAGTTATAAATAATTGTCATGTCATGCCATAGAAGAGGATTTTGTTCTGAAAGCTGGTATTTGCACAGAACCTAGAGCTTGGTGAATTTTTTGGTTTTGTTTTTCAGCAAGTTGTTAATTTTTTTAAAAACTGAAGTTTTTTTCAATGTGACATTATTTGAAAATTCAACAGCTGCAAAAGTATTTTCAGGGCTAAATAGGTGGTGCTAGTAAAACTGATTTCAAAATGTTTATTTGGGGTTGATTGGGATATTTATGGTATTATTTTAATACTAAATGGTTGAGAATAGGGAAGGAAGAGGTGTTTTCTGTTAATGAAGTTTGATCCAAACTGTTTATTTTACTTTTGGTTCAGCTGCCTAACTAAAAAAATCAGTTACTCACATTGCCCTATTTGTAGCAGCTATCCCATGTGCTTCAACCTACTTAAATCAGTGTTTTCCTACTCAGTTTTTTTTGCTGCTACAAGTCATATGGCAGTTTCACTTATGTTAGAGAACAGTCAGTACGCAGCTATTGCACTTGGCAGCTGGTGTGCCTTCCCAGGAAGTTCAGCTGCTTGTATTGTTAGTTGTCAGACATTCAGTTGACATAAGAAACTGGCAAGCCAAGAAAATGAGCTCTTCTGATCCTGCTCACAGGTAGTCATTTCCTTCATCTCAGTATTCTGAAGTTTTATGTTTATTGTAAAAATTCAGCTAAAATAAAGTTATCTGATTTTCTGCAGAATACCTATGCACTACAGAAGCCCCCTCCCAAACACAAGCTGAGGAATGTCAGTAATTGGCTATTTATTCAATGCTAAATTTGACTTCCTGTCCCGTTTCTGTACATTGCAGTTTATTTACTGATATTGTATAGTCTGGATTTCCCAGTCATTTTATGTTGCTGTTCTTTGTTATAAATAAATGCACTTTCTTTATATACTTACTTCCCACTTGATAGCAGTAATTACCACATAGTGGGATAGCAGATGATATACATTGTGGATACATGATTATCTCTTCCTCTAAACTGGAGTATGGCATTAAGGGAACTATCTAAGGACCCACTAAGTATACTTGCTAAGTAATTTAATTTCATGGTGCGTGGTCCCAAATCCCAAAAGATCTAGAAAAGTGCGATTGTATAATTAGATTACATAATATAGCAGGTTTCATTTGGATTCACTCTTTTAAAGAAACAAATTCCTCTTCTTTGCAAGACTGAAATCTTAGAAAACTTGGTTGTAAGTTTAGCAAACAGGTGTGATCACAGGAAGGTTCATTTTCCAACTCTGTTTTAAAGACTGAGGATGCTTGCGGGAATCCAAGGTGATATGCAGGACTTCTTCAGCCCCTCTCTGACTTTCAGAGGATGGACTGCTTCTTCTCATAATAAAGCTTACACAGAGAATGAAGAGTGGAGAAGGGCTTGGCGGGAGTAGGAGAAATCTTCCTTAAGATTGATGGAGAATGCCTTTTTTCAGAGGATTCATGACCTGCATTAGCTCCAGAACTCAAAACTTTCCCTGGAAGCTAGCAGTAGATGAGAATCATGCTAATACTTATAACAGGCCTCTGTAGCTGCAGTTGTTCCACATTCTCTCATTTAAGGGTTGCATTACCATATCTGAATGATTTCCACTGGGCTAGAATGAGAGCTGAAGGCATACCCCAGCAAGGAGCCCAGGCTAGCAGTGTGTGCTGAGGAGAAGGCTGTGCAGTAGCCAGCTCTCTGCTTTTGACTGTGCATTGATTGTTTGACAAGTCAAACTCTCTCCCATTTTTAAAAAATGGCAAATACTGTGATGCAACCCCTAAAAACAATGTGACCTCACCTATATGGAGTGATGCATCAGGAAAATTTTGTCATGCTTTCAAATGCTTGCTTTTCTGTGCTCATTTGTGCACCACTGTCCTGCTGTGGTCTGCTCCACATTTATGCCCCAAGCTGTACCTCCTTGGCCACATGTCTGTGGCCTCATATAATCCCTTTGCTCATGGTCTTCAGTCAGGGCATTTTCATGAGTGTTGCTGACTTGGTACCTGCTTTCTCTCCTTTCAGATATTGAGAATGCCAGTGACATTGCTTTATACTCTGGCCTGGGAGCAGCAGTCATTGCTGTCGCTGTGCTGGTGGTTGGTGTTACCGTTTACAGACGGAGTCAGAGTGAGTACGGCGTGGATGTGATTGATTCGTCTGCACTGACAGGAGGCTTCCAGACATTTAATTTTAAAACAGTCAGACAAGGTTAGTGTTGTGATTTCATTTTCTTTTCTCTAGAGCTCCTACTGCAAAGAGATACTAAGCTCATATGCAGTGCCTGGCTCTTGGGGCGGGGGGGGCGGGGCGTATCCCAGCTTAATGCTAAGCAGACTGGTCCAAAGCCAGGTGAGGGTAACTGAAACACAGGGAACAAGATCTGGGCTGTTTGAACTGTGATGTCTTTTCCTGTCTCTGCTACTGATTTGTCATGGGAACTTGGACAAATAAATAACCTCTGTTGACTGCACTTTCTCCCTTTAGCACTACAGAAATACTGTCACTAGATTCTAACATGGCATTTGGGACTTAAAAAACAAACAAAAAAAAAATACAGAAAGCATCCATCTGTAGTGCCTTCCTACTCAGTTATATATCTATTTTCTTCATTAAAAGTGATCAGATTTTGATTACATTGTTAATTTGAGCCATCCACCTCTCAGTATTTTATAAGCTGTTCTTTGCATGCAAACATCCATATTCCGAGGTCTCTGGAACAGAATAAACATGTGTAAACATGCATTGAATCTCCTTTTTTTCTTTTTTTATTAAGACTTCAGAAAGTCACCAATACAATAAAATATGGAAGAAATAAAACCTTTCTCTAAAAGCAGCACTCAGATGTTTTCTGGAATAGTATTTCCTTTGGACAAAAAATGTGGAGGTTTTTTGAATCAAAATGGTGATTACTTTAAAAGAGTATGTTTATTTCTTTCAGTGCTGACATTCTAATGTAGATGCCTGCCTTATTGTGGGTGGGTGGGTGTGTTGGTGGGGTGTGAAAGTATCCCCATGCTTCCTCTGTCTTTATGAAAATTAAATGTGTTGTAGAGCTGTTTTTTTGTTTTTATGATTATTTTCTGAGAGATACTCCTCATGAAGCATAAATGGCAAGAAATTGGAAGAGAGGCTTGGTAGACTAGGAGCTCTGAAGGATGTTTACTCATTCATTTAAATAAATATTCAAGCCTTAAATTAGAATCTCATAATTCTCAGTGACGGGCTCAAATAGTAACCCTTTCCTTTGTTGTTCTGTTTGCCATGAAAATCTTGTTTTGGGCCTGGGAAATTTCTTCTTTGAATTAATGCTGAGACAGGCAATTCTTATTATGCCAGGATGCTATTAGTTCAGTTTCAGCTACTTTGGGTGCTCTGTCCATGGGTTTTTAAATATGACTATTTGTAAACTGAACAATTTAGCTCCCATGAAGAAAAGACTCCAGTTCTCTGTTCAGTTTGCTAAGAGAGCACAATACTGACCTAAGGACAACAGTTTCATTTCCCACACAAGGTGTAAAGGACAATAGATGCTGTCTAGAGGCCTCTGGATAATTCTACTAGGTCACTTTTCAGCTGGAGCTTTAAGGCCACTAGATAAATGGTTTGAGCTACTGTTGCACCAGGATAAGTTATGGTAGGCAGCCTGGAGAATCATTCTGACCTAAGTATTGCTTGCTTCAGTACTCTTCAGGCTGCTTCATGTGATAGGCCCAAATGTGTCTGTTTAGAAGCATCTCTTCAGTAATTTGCTTTTTCAGCAATTTCACTTAGAGGAAAAGATGAAGATTCTTTCCCAGTCAGGGAATGCTTCTCTGGCAGATGGAATTTTATCAGCAAATAGGATCTGAATAGTTTATTTTTCCTAGAGAATCCTATTGGCTAAAAAGATGAAAGTATGACCATTATTTTTAAATTTCTGTGAGAAATGAAACAAATAAATGAATGGCTTTCTCCTCCTGGAAAGAAATCTGCTGAAAGGTAGCTGATCGTTCCCCCACCACACTTCCCATCAGTAGCTTACTCTTATATGTAAATGTGCTGATCTATCAACAGTGTACAAACAGCCAGATATAGTCTGTTTCTTCTGAAACTATCTGAAGTGGAAAATCTCCCCTTCTGTTTTACATAGAGAAAATGTTTTTACATAGGGGGGGAAAAAAAAAAAAAGCATAGCTGTGAAGCAAGCCATCAGAATTATGCTTATCTTCATGTGAAGAGAAATACAGAATGCAGCTTCTTGGTAAAAAAGCGGAAATGCATTAAAATAGTTGTAATCCACAGTCAATAAGATGCTTAGATATCAAAAGCCTTGCTTATCAAAGTTATAAATAAAAATATGTTTCAGGTCATTTGTCTGTAATCTGAGATTCTGTGCTAAGTTACATGACGCTACACAGGTTGAAAACGAAAGAGGCTTGTTTGTGCTAAGGAGCTTTAGAATGATCCAAATTTTATTCTTTGGAGAAATGTATTTATAATGTTAGCTATCCACCTCTTATTTTCAGAAAATGAATTACTGGAGACATTTTACATTTAAAAAAATATATCACCGAACTATCTAAAGAATTCAGGCCCTAAAAGTATCCATTCCTCCTCTTTTTTTTCAGAATGTTTCCTGAGCTAAAATGCTCCTAGAAGTATAATTCTGGCATTCTTTTCTCCATTACTATTGTCCCACTTGCTATTCAACCCACTTTCCCTCAGGCATGAAACTATCCTTTCATGTAAGCTCACCGAAAAGGTCTGCAGGAAGATGTGTTTTCACCCAGTGGGTTTTAATTAAAAGAAAAAAGGGGTGGGGTGGGGGGGAAGAAAGGCCTACACAGGGAAAAAAAAAATCCAAACAAAACTGAAGTTCCTTCTTGGATTCATGTTCTTTGGAACTGCCTGAAGCGTAGAAAACATAGCGATCAAGTACTCTTTAGATCTATTGCATCGTTTCATCTGTTTTTGAACATTACCCTATATGGTTTTGAGTTCTGAGAGTATCAGGAAGGAAGAGCAAGTCAAAAACGAAATGGTGGAGAGGTCAGAAAGGGAATACCAGGGTGAAGAATTCATGCTGATTTCACTAGGAATTATCCAAATAACAAGGATGGCACTTTCTACCACAGGATCAGAATGTGGTAAGTAGTACTGTAGTAATGTCACAGTCTCTGTGGACGGCTTTGTTTAAACTTAAGCTTTTGTATAGATTGAACAGAGTAGAAGTAGAGGAAGAGCAGAATAGAAGTGAAGGAGGAGCAATGCAGCTGACTTACATAAATGAATTAGATTTACTGAGCAAGCTGTTATCTTTCAGAGAACTCCAAAGGAGTAGGCCAAAACTGAATCCTATTGTGCAGTATTCATGCATACCACATGGACTTCCTTGAGACTTGGACTTCCTTCCTCATGAGCTGAGAAGAAAAGAGGCAGACTGGCCTGTTCATGTGGAAAATACTGAGATCTAACTCACCAGATTTTTGTATTTAAAAAAGAGAATTTCTGATTTAACATCTTAAACTGAGTGATGTAAATTTCCAGTGTCTACCATGATATTTTTCTTTTATACTGCATAGATTGAATTTTCTAAAAATTCATTCCAAGAAGAGACTAGGGAGAGCTTTTATCCTCTAAATGCAATTTTTTTTTATGACCGCAATATGTCCTGAGTACATTGAGCAAGTTAGTATTAGATGTACGTGGACCAGATCTCTTAAGTCTAGCCTGTCTAGCTCCAATTTATAGATGGGAATATCAAAGTGCAGCTGGGTCCTGCATAGGATTTATAAATGTATGTAATGTTTTGCTGAAACTGACAATTAAATACAGGTCTAATCTCTTTTTTCCCACCCAGAATTTTTATTTGGAGGCAACATTTGGGCATAGAGTGATTCAAGCTGCAGATCTCACTAAGGAGGGACTAGCTGTAGCATCCTTAGTACCACAGTATAGGCAGAAACTGAGTCTGGACAGATGGGACACAGAGAAAGGCAGACATGCTATCATATAGTCTACTAACAGTTACCCAAAATTTGGCATTTTTATAAAATACAGCAATCATAACTCATGTATAGCACATGAGTAATGGGTCTTAGCATGCTTAAGCCGATAGGCATGTTGTTTTTTCATTTCTCAGTGTAGACGTAGCTCATGAGCCTTCAGAACATAGAGTCAAAGGGTTTTATGCATTTCAAGATTGTAAATCAAATCACTGCATGACCAGGAAGACAATCCAGGATTCCTAATGCCTAATCCTCTGCTCTGTGGAGATCTCCATAAAATGGATGAAACATCCCCTATCTGTACCATTTCTCCATTTGCCTGCTATCCAGATTCTTTATTCGGCACCACTGCACACCATTACAAAATGTAGTGTATGAAAGAGTGACTAACTCCCCGATCTACTTCATTCCATCAGGTAACTCCCTGCTTTTGAACTCATCCATGCAGCCTGACTTGACAGTGAGCAGAACATACAGTGGACCAATCTGCCTGCAGGATCCCATGGACAAGGAGCTAATGACAGAGTCTTCACTGTTTAACCCACTGTCAGACATCAAAGTGAAAGTTCAGAGTTCATTCATGGTTTCCCTAGGGGTGACAGAGAGGGCTGAATATCATGGAAAGGCACATTCTGGAACTTTTCCTCATGAGAATAGCAGGGGCTTTGGCACAATACATGCTAGAAGCAAGGCTACATACATTCAGAACCTTTCTTCTATTTCAACAAAAAGTGAGCTGAAGACAACTGCCATTTTTGGACACCTGGGTGGCCGTTTAGTGATTCCAAACACAGGTGGGTAGATCCTTTTTTATTATTATGATTAAAAGCCTATAAAATAAGTTTAGATGTAACTGGTTTTGCCTGGTGTATTATTTTATGAAAAAAAAGAAAAAGAAAAAAGGAGAGAATCCCTTAATACAAAGTTTGTAAAGTAGTGCATGTTGCCTACATAGATGATTATGGTCAGGACAAAGTTTGGGGTGAGTAGTAAATCTGCATTATGCCTATTTGAACTGTTGTAAATCATTGTCTCTCTTGAAGTCTTCAGCATTAAAATCATATTAATCAAAGCTCCCTGTCACTTACTCAGTTCCTGATCCAAAAGAAGGGCTCCTCAGGAAAGAGACTGTCATTGGAAGAGCATCTGTGATTACGAGGT
This sequence comes from Dromaius novaehollandiae, assembly GCF_036370855.1. Taxonomy (NCBI): domain Eukaryota; kingdom Metazoa; phylum Chordata; class Aves; order Casuariiformes; family Dromaiidae; genus Dromaius; species Dromaius novaehollandiae. The sequence goes on from NC_088123.1 coordinate 7,540,702, forward strand.
CATATTCAAAGGGGAATGTAAATACATTAGTGTCTGACTGCGTTAACATTGTCAGAGTTCATTATGTTATTAAAGAAAAGTCCACGGCATACAAGAAGTGGATGCCTCTGGAGAATAACTTCCACTCTCAATGAACACCCTAGGGTGGCTTTTGTTAGCATTTACTTTTGGCTTTCTCATTTTTTCTTTAGCTTAATTCAAAGTTAACTGGTATGTTAAGATTGGGTTATGCACTGAAACATTGCAATAGAGATGCTGAATTTGCATTGCTTAAGAAGAAAAGTTTGTTTTGTGACTTCAGAGCTTTGTGAAGCACCATGAGATTCTGGACTTAGGTAATTGAGTTTGTTTAATTTACAGAAAACATATGACAACTATATTAGAATCAAATAAAGGGTGTTAATAAGGTCATACTCTGCAACATGTTGCACTGTAGCATGTTTGTGTCACGCTGAATAAAATTGCATATGTTGAACACTTTCTTGTTCAAAATGGCAAATATAACAGAACTAGCTCAATGCTACTACTGCCAGCTAACAGGGTATCTTTTGGACTCCTGTGCTCTATCATTCAAAGTCTTCTTTAAACTCAACTTTGATTGCAGTTGGTTAGTGTTTTCAAGTTTGTCTTATACTATCTGGTTGAACTGAATGCTTTACAGCTGCTGCACAGCCTTACCTTTCATGTTCCATAAAATCAGGATTTTTAAAAGCATAAAAAAACATGCACTGTATTTAAAGAAGACTGATATCAGTATATAACTGAAGGATATAATATTTAGTGCACAATGATGTGTAACATACAGAATGTATTCATTTCTTCACAGGTTTTTTTTGTTCAGGGGTGAATATTACAAAGGTAGATGCACTAAGTCAGTATAACAGTCATAAATGAAGAAGTCCCTCATACTATATATTTAGCTACTTTAAATAATGCTAGCCCCATCTATCAGATGATTTAAATGCTTATTTGATCTGCATGCAGTTTATGCATTTCTTTCTCTCTGTTTATGTAAGACTGAATTTGCCAGTCAGTTGTAAATTACAGTGACATTCCATCGTGTTACTACTTAGCTGAGGTTTTGCAAGTGTGACATATTCAAAGTATTTGATACCTAGTTTTTCCATACTGAGTATGCTATCTATACAACAGTGTAATTTCACTGGTATCCAGTTGAGAGCATCCTTGTTCATTTCTAATTTATACTAGTTGAGTAAAAGGAAAATCGTATCACTTGGATTCACTAGTTGTTATATGAACTAAAAGGTACAGTGATTTCCATACAAATTTAGTTTCATTTGGTTAGGTGATCTCTCTATTATGAGATTCCTTCTGATAACAGAATTACCAGATTTTACTTCAAGGTCAGAAATAGACAAAACGGTTCAAGAAAAGTTTAAACCATGATCATGTCTTGTAAAGCAGAGCTATGCAGATGACAAGATTTGTGCCACTAATACGCATTTCAACAAATAGGGCAAGAGTGAAAAAGAGTCAACAAATGATTATAAAATCTTTTATAACTGGCTTGCCCTCACTGCCTTCTAGAAATTGGCAAAGCCTAACCTAAAATTTACCAAAGGTGCAGATACTTTTTAATGTATTTATTATGGGAAAAAAAGAAAAGAATCAAATAGAGAACTCAAAACAGTTTGTTCTGTTGCTGTATCAGATAAAAGCCTGTCAAAGTAACAGGTTTCTTTCCCCCTCTTCCTTAATCAAGGCTCTCTGCTGTAGTGACTTGTCAAGAACAGGATCTTCTGGGTCCTTGTGCATGAAGCTAGTAGACATTTAAGTTTTACTCCATAAAGTGAAGCTTCCCTTCTGATGATGCAGATATCTAGATATATTCAGTCAGAGTACGTGCCTACTTTTGGTCTGGAAGAAAACAGGTCATTGAGATGAGGCTGAGATAATTTCACTCTGTCTTCTCGGAGGTCTACAAGCTGAGGCTGCATTTTAAATTTGGTTTGATTAAGTAGAACTTATTTTTGAAAGCTGATTAAAATTTGTTTATGCACAAGCTAGGGTTACAGTAACTTGTGTAGCTGCACAGTCCCTGGTACTTTAACGTTCCTGATTACCCTGCAGGAAGGGAAAGATGCTTGGTTTTGCTTTTGGGGAGGAGAAGGTATGGGGAAAGGAGAGGAAAAAGTCCAGACTTCCATGTTCACAAATCAAGTTGAAAGTTGACTCCATAGGGAGCAGAGGTTTTAAGTAGCCAGGTTCCATGACTGGGCAAAGACCTCACTACTAGGTACCAACCTTGCTGTACTCTTCTATATTCAGGGGGTTGTTTGAAAGCAATGATAGTGTCTACCTGGATTTTATCGTTGAAGATCTGAAAAAAAAATCCAGATAAAATGCAAGCATTTGTGGATTTTACCAAAAGCACAGAACTGACCTTTTTCCTGTTCCTGTGATGGGAAATGGTTGCACTGATTCCAGCTTTCAGTGTGAAAATGCTTGTCTATAATAGTAACGGAAGAACAGTATGTAAGGAATTTTTACGAACAAGGCTCCAAATAAGTGTAACAATTGCTGAATCTCTCTAATATTCATAGTAAGATCATGGTTGATAAGACATTTCATTGCGAGGAGACAGAGAACATGAGCCTAATTCTCAGCACAAATGAAAAACACTGACGATTATCAGCATTGCTACTGAACGTGTTCATATATTTGAAACACAAATAACCTTGATTTGTAAGGAGTCTTGGCCTGTGCAACCGTACAGCATATCTAGAGCTGAAAAATGTACTGCCCGGGATGCATCGGTAATGGAATTAAAGGAAGCCTTTTTTCATTTAATTGAATGTTTCTGTACTCCAGCATTGCTGCTTCTGATGAAAGGAAGGTAAGGAGGTTTTCCCCATTCCCATTATACCCAGTTTATTCTTTATTATAAACAGGAAGATACATTAAAGAGAAGAACTGTACTCTGTGGTCTCTTATGCGTTAGCTAATGAGAAAGATTTACTTCAAATACTTGCAACAGAGGAGCAAGAGCTCTGTGTGAACTGCAGGGATTAGCTTCTATGGCTTTGCTGTGTACCATGCATTCCTTGAAAAAGGCTACTGAGAGTTTTGCAGTAGTATGTTTATCCTTGAAACTTAATTGCTGTATTCTCTGGCTGCCAAAAAATTGCTTCTAGGTCCAAGCATCAGTGACATAGAATATTCCCTACAGGGACAAGATGACTCTGAGGACTGTTTACAGAACAAAGATTTTTTCGGTCCTGTGAGGCCAGGGCTGCGTGCAGATTTAGCTCAGTAGTGGATGAAATGAGAAGGTTGTTTTAGGGAAGCAAGTACTCTTATTATATGGTTTAAGACAATCAAAGCAACTGTGTTTATATACTGTTCTTGCTGGCAGCCTCACTGAAAGAGCTGAAGACTGAAGATCTCTCTTGTTTTCATAAATTATTCCCTTTTGTGTAAGTGCCGAAGTAGACAAAAAGTTTGCCTATACCTAGGGAAGAAGAGAGACCTTCAGTCACATCTAGACTATGAATCCAGCGTCACTCAGTGGCACAAAACTGCAGGAAGTCCATTCTTTAAAAGTTTTCTTGGGACAAGAAGATTTTAGTCATTTGAGTTTACAGTTTCTGGCTCTAAAAGGACCTTATTTTGATCTGTATCTTTGGAAGACTATGAAATATTAATAACTATATGAATCATATTAATAATGTGTATTTTTGGAACCACTATTTTAGAGGAGCATTCTTCTGTTCTGGTGGATAGCCCTCCTAGGTGCTGTAAATCATAGACCAGTTGTGAGGTTTTTCTCTTTCTCCAATACTTTTCCAAAAGATAAGCTCTGCCTTTGCTCTTTCCTAGGAGTCAGTCTGTTGATACCACATGGAGCTATTCCTGAAGAGAGTTCATGGGAAATCTATCTTGCCATCAATCAAAGGGAGTCCAGGTAAAAAGTACATAAAAAAACACACAATAATACCATCCAGAATCTGTGGAACTGTCTCATTTCATTGATGATTTGTCCATGCTGTCTCAAGGAATGGAATATGCAAGAGTCGTTCCATCTTCACTGTTGCTGGTGTGACCATGCTGTTGTGGCATAAGCCATATCCATATAAATGATACAAAAAGCAGGCATTTTGTGTGAGGCTGTGAAATCACATATAATTATTGCAAATGCTGTTAAGGATGAGATACCTCAAGGAAACCAGTGTATGATAGAGTGTTGAAATCAGCGTTGGTGAATGTATCATTTCTGATTCGCACACGACTTATATCACACAAGCATACTGACAGTACAGTTACTTAATTAATTACCTTTAATGGAAACTTCAGATCCAGAGACTCTCATAATCTGCAGACCACAGGTTAAAATTTACTATCTAGGTCACCAGTTTGAATGACCCTATGGCAGGTAGGTACAGAAGTGTTGCTACTTCATGACAGACTTTTGGTAACCTAGGTGATGTGAATAAATGAGTGCACAAGACCATTTTTAAATTTTGTTTGTTTTATAAATCACCATTGGAATGTGTTCCCTAGTTGGATTTGCCAGCAGCAGCTGATGAACGGTGGCAATTAAACTGCACTTTGTTCTCTAAGTAGTTTTTTCTACATTCTGTCTGGTGGGACAGGAAGGTGATGTTTGAAATACTGCTCTTATTTCACAAATGAATGAGTTAGTTCTCCAGAATTTCCAGTTCAACACTATGATATTCACTGCAAAGACAGGAAAAAGAGAAGGAAGAAGAAAGAGGTTTTTGGTAAATGCAGGTCGGTCTCTCTCTCTCTTTTTTTTTTTTTAATGTTGGTGTCATTGCATGTTGCAAGTGTCTGTTATACAAAAGGCACCTAGCTCATTTCTGGGTGCTTTTAAAACCTAGTTGCTCTGTTAGATACAGGGTGCAAAAAACTCTTGTGAGTTCCACATGTGGATGTTTTCACTGATTCTGTTATAATCACTGGAGTTGTCTTTGTTCTGCATTGGATGGACTGGAATTTGGGCCAAAGTCACTTGCTTTAGAATGGATTTTTCTGTTTTATTTTTATGAAAAAAAACAGCCAGACAAACAGATGGTTTTAACAGGTTTTGATTGATACACTTTTCAGCCATCTGAATGGGGTAGAAAAAAACCAGACTTGTCTAGAAGCTGTGGGTTGCACTGGCATACAAGGAGCCTGGGTTCACTTTCATTGCCCATGGGCTTCTGTATGCTGAAAGTGGGAGGAAATGCTGTTACTTCAGAATTAATACCTGTTTTACATGTGTGGATGAAAGGTGATAGAGAAAAGTACCAAACCATTTTACAGAATTGCTAACCAAACATATGGTCTGTAATGCAGATACCCCTAAAAGGTAGAACATCATTCAGTTGGGCAAGCACGATGCTCAGAAGTGGAAAAAGGGAAAATAGTGGATTAAAGGGTAGCTTTTCTTCACTTCACAAGTTGCTGATGCGTGACCATTAAAACTGCACAAGCTGTAAATTCCAAATGAAACCTTGTGCACACCTTATTGCCTTCAGCGAAGTTTAATTTAGTATGGAAGTTAAACAGATCAATAGATGCATATGAGAATGAAGGCCTGAGTTTTTCTCATGGGGATTTGAACTCACTGGAAATGGGAACCTTGCATGTCTTAAATGTGTCTGAGAGAACAAGGTTCATATTGTTCAGATTTAGATTTCTAAGGACTAGCAGGGTTGGCTGTCACTTCTATTGTAATCTTCATTTAGCTGGTGAGGTAGGTTGGTATGAGGTATATGTTAAACCCAGTGATAGAAACAGAGCAGATAGATAGTGCAATCTGATAGAGCTATTCTTTCTGAATTCACTATCATTCTGTAATAAAAAACATCCCTATCATCTGTGCGCTACAGGTACCATCATGAGATACCAGCTGTTTCTGCTGTAAATTGATACAATCCTCTGTGGAATGGGAATTTCATTGTATCTTAAATAGAAAACACATTCAGGTTTGAAAATTCTTCAGTGTTCACATAACTGAACAAATCAGTGATGGAACTGGTGGTCTCTCTGGAAAGGCAACAGATCAAAAAGTCTTTTGGACACACATATGGGTTTTACTGCATAGATCCTCAGTGATACTTCTGGCAGTTTGGACATCCTAAAGCAGCATTGAGGGACTCCTTACAGGGAAAAATAGCCAAGCTAAACCTCCAAACCCCATATGTGCTCTGATGCTGGCAGAAAGCACAGGTTATTGATGTCTGTGAAAGAAACAACAAAGCTATTGATTCTGGCCCAAGTGAGAACTAGAGTGAAATATTCTCTTGTCTCCTTGCTTAATTTTGTCTTCATGCTTAAACCAGAAGGGCTGAGCAGAGCCACACTGGAATAGACAGCCATCTGCTGGTTTGTTCCTTGAACCAGAACTCCTCAAGCTGTGTCACTGCAGTTACTTACAGGCTGCAGGCAGTTACAGCTAGTGAGTGGTTCAGTGCAGCTAGGAACAGTGTCACTTGGTAAGTGTAAGTCCCAGTACTGTTGGCCAGATAATCTTTTTGCTAGCTGTGTTCAACCAAGAATCAGCCAGAATCTGTGGGTAACTTACATGAAAGAGCTTAGGAAAGGAAAGATGAACTTGTGGTTTAGGTGTTGTACGGAGAATCTCAAAATCTTGGCTCATTCCAGTGCTGGTTTTGTTACCAATTCTCTTGTGACCTCAGGCAAATGGCTTACTCTTCTTACGTTTCCATGCCTGGTTTATAATAGGAAGAAAATGATGCCTGTCCATTTACATGTTAATTTTTAAGGGCAGTGACTCTCTTCAGCAATGATTTGATACACAGCCTAGCAGAAGGTGATTCAAATATCACTTCCAGTGTCTAAGCACCATTGCAATGAAGTTACACTCAGAAAGTGAAAGCTGTTCAGTTAACAGATAAATTCTTTCTCTATATGGTTTCTAAAAGCTTGCTTGTGTGGAGGAGTAGGTCCTTCATGAGAAAGCTAAGCATCCTTTATCCCTGCTTTTGCAATGGCAAATGATGTGCCAGTGCATGCTAACAGTAATGTGAGATGGGGAGTATACTGCCAAGGGACTGGAATCTAGACACAGTGGGACAGTTTAGGCTGTATGGAAATGCAGTATTATTTTGGAAAGAGAATCATCAACAACCCTTTGTTGCAAGTATTGTTCCACGAGTGCTTAAATGCAACTATACAACTTGAATTTAGCATGATCATGTTCACTATTCATCAAGATGGACAAATCCAGTCACCTGTAGGATATCGTTTAAAACAAAACTAAAAAAGACCAAGCTCTCCCCTCAAAAAGCCCTTCCGAAGAACAGGGCAAACTGCATTTCTTCAAAAAAAGCAAAAGAATATTTCAGTAGGTGTGAGAGCAGAGCTCTGTAGATGATAGCACAGAAATAATTCAGGATCCCCTGATGAGCTGCAAGCTTGTGACTAGAGGTTGCATGACCACTCACAGTAGCCGATGAACCCCACGTGCTCATCACAGAAGAGCTAGCATGGGGTCTAGTGTGTGGCTGTTGTCTCTGAAATGCTAATACTCCGCAACCAACTGCTGCCAGCACGCATACTTGAAGAGGTTTTTTAAAAGGCAAAAATAAATAAAAATTATATGCTGCAATTCAATTAGATTTTTATGAAGGAGAGAAATATTGGCCAGCTGTGGGTCCTCCAGAGTACCCTGTCTTACTGGGGTCTAGAAATAATAGAAGAACAGCTGTAGCAAAATCACGAGAAGCCCTGATGCCTTTTACGTAGCTTGATGCTTTGGCTTTCAAGCTTTCATTTTGTATAGAAGAAGCATAATGCTCTGATTTGAAAAATTAAAATTTGTAAGAAAAAAAGACGTGGGAGAGAGGCAGGAGAAGCTGCAAATTACGATTATTGTGATGAGCCCTGAGAGGAGATAACTGCTAGGTCAGCACATTGAGGATGATGTCTTACCTCTAGAAATTGCCACTACCCGACACTATTTAGGTAAAGAGAGGAAACCTTTTCATGTACTCAGTGGGTTGGCGTGTTTTTTTTTTTTTTTTTTTTTTTTTTGTGTCACTTTGCATTTTGTAGGTATTTGCTAATGAAGAAGTAGGTGCTACTGAGCACAGTGAAAGGTTTGAAATTTCAGTCAGAAAGGGCTGATATTCCAATTGTCTGTTGCTAGAACCTGCTGTCACAGTGGAGGGCTATGGGGCATGAGCAAGCATTTGGGCTCCTGTGTTCTTTTCTCAATTCTGTGATTCACTTTGAAGCAGCAAAAAAATTGTTTAAATTCTTCTACATGACTTTAATAGAGGTAAAGCTTTATAAGGTACCCACTGTGAAAACTCTATCAAAGAGAAGCATATTATCAGTCTACAATCCATTTTTCTTTCTCCTTTCTTGCAAACCTTAACCTTCTACACTTCACCCTACACACTGCTGTCATTTTAATAGTATGTTTTAATACCACACTGATTGCAGTTTGAGAAAAGATGAGAATAGCCAAAGTGAGTCTTAATTAAGCTGAAGTTGAAAAGATAACAGTAGCCTGTGCTTGTTCAGAACTTTCCTTCAGCAAGGAGGAAAGTCACGTGTCTGCACGTCTGATTGCGTGCTGAAAAGATGATCCACATTGTATAATGATACTTTATCTATGTGTGTGATTTCTTTTATTGACAGTTGTTCTGGAAGAACTATCAAGCTCTATTAGAATGATTTATCATAAACATTATTTCCAATTTAGTTAATTACCATGTAGTGAGGATACTACACGTAAGAACTCATCGCAAGTTGAGCCTGAACTCTGTGCTTCAGAAGAACATAGAGTAGCTTGGAGGATCTGATAATGAATGCATTGTCTGCTGTCTTTGGAGTATTGTATGTTATTGGGGTTTGTTTAAATTTAAAAAAAACCCACGTCACATGGCTGGTTCCACAATGAAAACAAAGCATATAAAAGCATATAAATGAATTCCTTGCTGCGTGCTGAGATTAGGTGGTGAGATCACAAATCTAAGATGGTAATATTATGTAAGTCGCTATACATCCCTAGGCATACCCTTCCTACTTGTGTTAAGGGTCGACCGACTTTTTCTAGAAAACCTTGCAACTCTTTGGCAAGGGGTAGTAGGATTTTAAAAGCCAGGACTATATATGCGCTTAGTAGCCTACAGTGTAAACAAATTGTTTTTCTTGACTTGTGCCAGTACTAACTCTGAAGATTTGGGTCCCTGAATAAGTTTACTGAAACCCTCACATGCATTCTTCCACAGCATAAAACCTCATGGGAGCTGCACAAGTATAGGAGTGTTTTTAGCTAGTTTCATGCAAAAACTTACGAGTTTTGAATAAACTTCTTAAATTGCGAATATACCTCTACATTCTAAATATCAGAGAAAGCTTAATTAATTCTGAAGCTGCAATAATTCTGAAAATACTACTGTGATGTTTTATGGTGAATGTAAGAGTGGAAAGATTAGAGTGAGGAAAAACAAAAGAAGTAAAGGAAACTAAGAGGACAGAGAAGTCAAGAACTCACGCTATTACTCCCCTTTTTTGTCTTTCCGTTTTTATGATTCTAGTAGAAACATGAATGTTCAATGATAACTGAACAAATTTGACTGAACAATATGCAAACTGGAATGTATTTCTGGTGTGCGCTTAACTTTGTGTCCAGCATCTACACATAGTATTCACATATTGTAATTTACATATACAGAATGAAACCAGACAGTGTTGCCCAGATTTAAACATATTTTGTAATTGTATAATTTGAAAAACCAGACCTTCATAATGGTATGCACATAACAAAGCATTTATAAGCAAAGTTATATCTAAATATAAAAATGTACAAATAATGTACCTTTACCTTCCAAAGGGAAAATTTTCTCATCTTGCAAAAGCAGCCCACAGTAATAGAATCCAATTGTGCTGTAAACTGCAGGGTTGATGAGTAGAGTGTTTAAATTTGATGTTGTTTCTTTTTTAAATTGATTTTGTAAACTATGAATTTATTTTGCTTTTTTCCAAGTTCATTTGTATGTGTAGGGGTGCAAAAGGGATGGGAAAAAACAGCATTTGTGTGTCTGTAGCAATGCAAGACCAAATATTTGTGCCATCCAAGGAGTGAACTATAATTAGAAATCCAGACTGAAGGCACAGATGTGTTCATTACTGGACAGACTTCACTTCCCAGGTATCATGGTGTATCTAGGAGCCTGTGATGCTGTCAGGTTCTCTGTTGCAGATGCTTACGATAAGCCACTGAGGGAGTTTGTGTTGAAAGGTAAATGTGAATGTCTCCTGAGAAATTCATTATGTCACCATTTTTTCCTATTCACTTCTCTGCTTCCCCAGTTAACCCTGCCAGTATTCCAATACATAATTTTAATGGAGAGATGAGTCTGGGGTAGAATACACACCTTTGTATCACCACACCTGTGTCTCAGGGCCTTTGTACTGCACAAAGTGAAAAGAACGTCTGACATTTGCAGCTTCTTTTGCTGCTTCTCCTTTAGGTTAGGCTAGCAGATGCACAGTTGTTTTGACAGCTGACATGAACAGGGCTTTGAGTGGCAAGAGGCCTCCTCTTGAGGACTAGATCCTCCCCATGAAGTTTTCTCAGCCCTCCGGCTTCAGGTACAGATAAGTTTGTGGATACAAATCTCCCTCTAACAGTGCAACAGACATACAGCTAGGAAACAGAAGCTTAGAGTGGGCTGTACCTTAAACCTCTGCCTTTTAATGGTGCACATTCAGAACATTGCAACAGGAAAGTCAGTATGAACATGAGGGCGAACATGCCAAAGGATGAGTGGGATTCAAGTCAGCAGAAACAGAGAGTAACCTGACAGTAGGTACAGTGGAGTGATGGAGATGGGTACTGGTCATACAAATTAAATGCTTGATCCTGAGCTGCTGCAATACAGACTATCTCAAATGAATTCAAAGCTGTTTTGCTTCTGGCCATTAGGTTCAGAAACCTCAGCCTAAAGCTTACTGGTTTGGGTTTTCTTTACATTGTTCAAGGAGAAATGTGGTGACCACAAGCCACTGGCTTGTTTATGTGAAATTGTTGCAGGGTCAAAGAATAGCAGCAGGGACATCATCCAGCTAATTTTTATACCTACTACTTCTCTAGGTAGACTTCCAGATTTCACTCTCTGTGGAGTTAGCTTTTCTTTCAGTTGTAGTACTCAGGGCCCCACTCCACCATGCTTCTCATCTACCTACTTTTGTAGACTATTGAATTGCAATTCAAGCCAATACTCAAGTATTAAAACTACTTTGCTTTATTTTGCATATGGGCAGACATCTGTCAAAAATCAAGACTTTAAAGGTAATCGTGCCTGCATTCCTCTGTCATGCAGAAATGTTAGAATAAGATGAAAATTGTGCATGCAATTATCTACTGCAGGATGGAAAGACACAGAAAAAAGTAAGATTATCTTGAAGTTGTATTAGTATAAGAAGAAATATCAAACATTATGGGCTATTATGAAGCTTGGAAAGTATTGTACAGTGTGATGTTCAGGCTGGAATTGTGATTGAGGATTCTAAAATTTTTTTTTTCTGTAGAAATACAGACTGCTCTTTGATCTTAGGCAAGGCATTTGTGCTGTAATTCCCTGCAAGGCATTTGTGCTGTAATTCCCTGCTTTCCTGCATCATTCAGTAGTTCTTTACAGCACTATGAAATAAGTGGTAGAAGTCATCAGGTAAGAATAATAGTATTTTAGAGCTGTGCTGATTACTGCCTTGAACACTTAGTTAACATTTATGCTAATATAACTGGATCAAATACAGAATCCCTTATATATAAGGATATTGTTCTGCAAAATCTGTTTGATTTTCACGACTGTTGAGGACCGACTGACAGATTTTGGGAATGTGGGCATGAAAGATCATGTGAAAAAATCAGGTCTCTAATAGCTTATTCTGCAAATAAAAAAAATGAAGTATCCCCAGTTTTTTTTAAGCCTTAACATATCTATATGTCCGTGAAAAAGGGAAGGAAGATTCACCTTCTGTGGATTTTGTTAAGCTTCACTCCTGAATGCTTGTAAGGTTTTGATTTTATAAGACATCTCTCATTAACACTATGTAGCCTTCATGTAGAAAAAAGGAGTATGAGCTGTCAGGACAGCAGTTTGTAATTTGTTTCACAGAATTTGCTCATGCAATGCATTCTTGCAAGGAGAAGAGACAAAAAGATTTTTTTGCATAAAAAGAGCATCACCACACAAATCCTGTTGAAAGAATATTTTCAAAAATATTGATGATCAAACCTTGAAATAACATTCTAAGTTTTATTAGTTTTATTAATCTTTTTTTAAATTCTAAATGCAAGAAATCTGTTTATTACTTTCTACTCTGTTGAAGGCAGAAGAATATTGTGAGATGAAATGCTTACAGCTTCTTGCTAGTGTATTATTTTTAGAAAAAAACCTAATTTTTCCTCAGCTATAGTGATTCTTTGTTTTTCATTTACTGGAAATCTTACAGGCGCTTGATGGATTTAAGAGGATTAGATCTGGTTACTGATCTGTTTACCTTGTGACTATGGGAATATTAAATACTTGCATCCTGTAATGCTTTCCTTTCCTGCCTTGCCTGATAAATGGCTGTGAACTGCGTCAGATTCTTAATACCATGTCAGTTTTTATACAAAATACTCTTGCTACTTGCAACATGTGTGAGAGTTCATCTAATTAGCTGATTTCAGTTCATTTGCTATTAAATAATTCCCACAATTCCCATATGTCTGTCCAATATGTTCCACAGGGGGAATGATTCTCTAAAAGCAACTGAATAGCTCCTTTCAGAATAGCTTGTCATTGGCCATTCACACACATCCCCTGCTATTATTCTTCTCCATCAGCAATTATACAGAGTGACTTTGGAAATCTGCCAGTAGCCATGACAGAGCTAGGCTGCTACCAGAACTCTCCCTCACTAGGGGGGAAGAGGAGAGAGTGAGTGTGAGTGAGAGTGTGTGTGTGTAATTTCTTCTTGTAGCTGCAGTGTGTTTTGTTTCATTCTTGAGACTTGAAAAATTTGAGCTGTTTCTGATGGGAATTATCCACAATAGCATGAGTAAAACTCTGGCTGCACAGCCCTTAAGGGTAAATACAGTGTTGTTTTTTCAAAATAACCTATATATTGCTCCCACTATCGAAGATGAATTGTCAGACTTTGTACTAGAGGTAACTTTGGAAAATTCCTGCCCTCCCACCCTCTCGCATTTATGCATTTGTCAGGAGCAGCTACTTGGTGAAAGATACGTCTGTTGTGTGTGAGAGAGGATTGAGATGCAGCTACCAATAACTGATGTTTGACTCATTTTCTGGAAATATGCTTTTGTTGCCCCTTTCTGCAGCTGCATCAAAACAGAGATAAGGAAATAGCATGCACCAGCTTTTGCTGAGGTACAGCAGAGCAAAATCACACAAATTGAATAACTTACTGAAATAAGTATGTAAAAAGTTGGCTTGAGGGGTTCTAATCATTCTCAGACATTTTTTCCTTGTATTTGTAAGAAACTCAGGATGATTTCTTAAATTAGCTGGGAAGAGAGGTGATTTGGGAAAACTGCTAGAAGAGTTTGTTTTTAAGGAAATCAAATGTCATTTGCAAAAGGTAGCAATGGTTGATGTTTTGATTTTGTGCAAAAAACTTTCTAGCAGGAATATGACTAAGTGCAAGTCTGCACTCAAGTGTGCCTACATGAGCACTACGTTCACTTAACTGCAGTATCCAAGTTGTCTTGGATAGCTTGTAAATTAGCAGTATAGCCATGTAGCACTGGGCTCAGCATAGGTAGTATGGGAGGGTTTAGTTGTTGCTGTGCTGCTGTTGCAAAACTCTTAAGAAGGGCGGTGTTTTCATTAGCTTGTGATATGGCAGTGAAAAATGTATCCTAATCTTTAAGCAGGGACAAGGACAAGGTTTTTTCCCCTCATTTGTATCTTGAGACTCCATTCACTACAATTTTAACAGTGAACTATGCATCCAGTAATTAACAAGACACAAGAATTGGGTCCTGCAACCCAAAGGAAAGATTACAGTGCAAAAAGCTAGGGCAAGATGGTTCAAATTCCAGCATTTATATCCAACAAACTAGTCTGATACACTTTGTCACTTATTCCGCATAGGTGTTTATGTTACAAAGGTAAGGAAAAACAGTTTATGTATGTCGGACAGAGTTAAATTTAGGTTTGAATGACGGAGAAGGCAGAAAGATTCATGTCAGAGACTTCATTTTTATAATTTAGAAAGCAATTAATCTAACCAAACATGAATGATTACATTCAGCTTCTATCCCTAATGCCTGCTGTAAGTTACCTTTCTATATCTTGTTCATCTGGCAGAATATGAATGTAGTTTCAAACCAGGAAGATCACGCTCAATCTGAGGAAATTTATGAGAGACTTTTTAAACTATGCTTTATCTTTATTACCATAAAAATATTGTTGATGACATTCTTTGCAGGCAGAATTAGGTGGTAGTATAATCAGCTGGTCCATAAAACAAGGCTTACTTTCATAGAGTAATTTTAGTGTTGTATTTTGTTTAAAGAAATTGAAAAGTATTTTAAGGATCAAAAGCCTAAACAGACCAGCCAAGGCTTTGAGTAGATGTAGCCTAATAGGTCTGTTTCACCTCCAGCCACTTCCATATGGAAATTAGCACAGAACAGATGACAGATGACTGAAACAGAGCTTTTTGACAACAGTATTTTAAATATTTATGTAATGCAGGTAGTATAAGTACATTTTTATTCCTTAATAAAAATCCTGAAAGATTTTTTTCTTCTGCTTTTCACACAAAGCCTACAGCCAGATGGCACAGATGTTCTTCTAGGTCCAGAAGTAAGTTGTGGTCCCTCAGATGCATCTGTCAGCACTCCATTTGCCTTGACTATACCACACTGCGCAGAATTAAATTCAGAGCACTGGAATATACACTTGAAAAAAAGGACACAACAAGGAAAATGGGAGGTAAGTTTAGACTTCTGCTCCTGTTCAGAAGGCTGTACTAACCAATGGTAGCATGATTACCCTTATTCAGTCAGGAGCTGGCCAAAGATGATGCAAGGGATAGAATCAAGAGTCTTAAAATGCTTTTACTTAAAAAAAAAAAAAGAAAAAGAAAAAAAGGATTATGCATTTTGTCAAGAAGCAGTTAAACTATCTTCAAGTGCTATGCTAAAATGTGCAAAAAATGGGCTTTTTTATGATCTAGCCCCTGCTACAGGAGAAGGTACTCATTTTATCAGATAGCACTTAATAATGCAGCCAGGATCCATTTATTTTTGAAAACATTAAGTTTTTATAGATTTTAGCTCCCAAGGAAATTCAGAACAGAATATTATATCTAAGCAAGATTTTATCATGATATAAATTAAGTTATGGAATTGGTAAAAAATATACACTTGAAACTTAACTTTTTCTTTTAACCTAGAAGGGTCCTGCTGATTTAAAAATTTTGTCTCTTCACTCGTCATTTCAACGAGCATTCAGTGATTGCCGTGTGCTAGTCACTTTCGAAGTTAGTGTATATTACATAAAACATTTTCCCTTCCTTAGTTCAAAATACATTTTCTTATCCTGATTTACTGGGGAAATTAAGCTTTGTGCATTCATAACAGGTAAGTTTGAGTATTTGTGTCTGTTCACCTTGCCCTCTTCAATATTTTTGAAGCCCGTTGGCCATTTTCAACCAAAACTGGCATGCAGGCAGCAGCCTCAAACATGTTAAAGTTTCATCTTTTGAGGAGAGATCCTACTAATAACACTCCTGAAGAGAAGGCTAGTGCATGAACTGAGCCTTTATTCAACAGAGAGGTTTTGAATTTCCCAACATTAAAAAAATTTGTTCGTTGTACACATTATTAAAACCACAGAGTCCACACACAAATCCACAGCCAATCAAGCTTTATTCCACTGCTACTGATGGAACTATTTGGTTCCTTGCATTGTGAGGAAAGAAACAGAACATTCCTGGTTATCGTAACTCACTCTCTCCTTTCCCTCCTCTAAGCCGCTATGTTGTTCGTTGCCCTTTAACCCATTTCAAATTCAGTTTAGTTCTCCTACCTTAGATGTACTCAATAGTCAGCTCCATCAGTGTTGGTTACAGACTCCCTGGGACTAATGAGGAGGAGTGTAACATCAGACTGCAGACTGCTCACATACTTCATCTAATGATGTTATAATGCAGAACTGAGCATGAAAGACAAAACAGTGGGGTAGGTGTGTTTTTGATGAGGGTAAACATAATTGTAATGGTTGTTGTGAAAGCATGTCAAATACCTACTATTGCTCAAGGCTTCCTTATTGACTTAATCTTCAAGGTAACTTGACATTGAGAAAAAATTAGCTAGAAATTCAAGAACACTTGAAAAAAATGCTAAATTTTTTATGCATCATCACTGTTATTACTGTATGCTGTACACATTGAATTCTGCACAATATATTGTCATAAACCCTATTGCTGTCTTGGGGCTAAATAGTGAGTATTTACTCAAATAGGTAGTCTCCCTTCCCTGAGGTCAGCACAAGTAAAGAATGTGCAGACTGGCACTCAGATGTATTCCACTTGAATTGAAAAAAAAAAAAAGTCATGACTCCTCTTCTCAAAGCCTATTGATACTTTTTTAACCCAAGTTTCATTTTGCAGGAAGTGATGTCTGTGGAAGAGGAAACTACTTCTTGCTACTGCCTGTTGGATCCTTATGCCTGTCACATTCTCTTAAACAGCTTTGGAACTTATGCTCTTATTGGAGAGCCCATCTCTGACTGTGCCGTTCGACAGCTGAAAGTAGCGGTTTTTGGATGCATGTCTTGCAATTCTCTGGATTACAATCTGAGAGTATATTGTATGGATAACACACCCTGTGCATTTCAGGTAAATGGTTTCACTTTGTTATTTATTTTTAGTTATTTTTCCACAGAACACTGACGTTTTTTCCTGGGGATAGTCCCTGGGTTAAGGCAATAGTCCAGAACTCAAAAGAATGAGAATACTGCAATTTATTCTGTCACTGCTGCATGACCTTATGCAAATCCTTTCATTTCTCTGCACTGTTGTTTCTCCTGTCGATTTACAATGTAAGAAAGAGCTTTAGAACAGCCAAACTGTCTACTCATTTTTTGCCAGGCAGATGCAAACCCACTCTGCCCACATTCTGGATTGACCAGAAATCACATAGCCATGGTTAATACAGCATACAGCTACAGAAGAGATGCAAAAAAATGTTAGGTTGGGCTCAGTGCCTTGGCTGCATGAGCACAGGCAGAGCTTGCATGCATCTGCAGCTGAGTGCTACTCCAACAGAAGCAGAAAATGTAAGTCATTATCATTTGATGTATATATTTATCATGGTCAATACCCATATACTGTCATTAGTTCAGGATTTCCCCTCTCCTTTGTATAATCTGAGAAAGAAGAGAGATTCTCTCACGATCTCTTTCTACAAGAATTAAATTATAATTGTGCATTTCTTTCCCTTTTAACAAAACAAAACAACCCTCAAGTGGCAGTTAATCAAAATTAGCATGACTTTTCTACATGGTATATCAAGACAAAACAACAAAATTCACTGGCTTTTGCAGCCTTGGTAAACCAGAAGCTTTAATGAAATGCTTTTCTTTTGGGAACTGAGATGAAGACAGTTGTGACAGACGAATTTTTGCTTCCTTTTTCTATCTTGCAGAATAGAAACATGAATCTTAATGAAAGCACATATCCATGTGATTCTAATAAAAGCAAGCCACTGAAAGGCTTGTTAAAGACTTAAAATAGCTTTGTAATTACCCTTTGTAACATTTGCATAATTTGTGGCTATTAGTGCTTTTCTGGACCCCGTATTTGGAGGCCCAAATTTCATCTTCAGATATTTGTGTATGTATACACCATGAACACATACAAGTAGCTTTGAGTCTTACGTTCAGTTAATATAAACCTTTATTGCGTGATGCCTTTAGTGAAACAGTGTGACTGCATCACTTATGAATACGTCCTGTGTGTATTCATGCAGTATTGTGCAACAGGTTTATACAAGTTGTACAAAAGTCCTAGGAACATTTAAATATAGATGGAAAAAAGCATCCTGAAAACTCAGTTCTGCCACACAACTATGAAAGAGGCTAACAACAGGGAAATGAGATTCATCTTATTCAGAACAACCATTTATTTTTTTCATACAGCTTCATACAGCATGGTGCAATCTCTTTCAATGATTCATTCATACTGAATTTTACCTTCAGTATATTAAAAAATACATATATAAAAACCCTCACCCAATGAAGCCTGATTTAATTGTACCATCTCGTTGCTCAAATTATTGTGACATTCAGCAAAACAATGAAGGAAGCTGGATTATTTTTTCTTAATGTGAATTAAAATAAGTAAGATTTCAAAGTTACTTGTTTTTTCTGTAGCAAATTGTTTAAAAAATAATTACGAGTGTTCCTCACTTGCAGAAATTAGAACAGGATCTTTGTACATAATGAGACAACTGTATATTTATGAAATTCTCCTTTCTTCATAAATACATTGCATCAATTCAATGCTAGTGTAAATATTTATATTTAATAGTGACCACGGAAAATACAGACTTTTGGAAACAGTATCAGAGTTGGGCCCACTAGGTTTTGTTTTGACACTATTATTCCTTTACAGTGCAGTCCTGTATGAGATGTGAAGCTCCTCAATGCCTCACTTTGTCCATGTGTGAAGACACATATTACTTTCCTAACCGATGCTTTTGCCCTTTAGGCAATTCCAAGTGTATGCGAAACTCATGGCTCTCAAAAGATAAGAGAACTGTGTAACAACCAAGTCCTTTATATTTTGTATTTTGCCAGTATCCTTTTGATGATTGTGGAACTAAAGACTATATGCATGATTAAAGGTAGAGCAGTATTTTATACATCTACAGTACATTTATAAAAATATCCAATGCCTTCAAGGAATTTTAAAAATAATTATGAAATACAGATACTTCCTTTGCAGTTGAAATTCAAAAGCTAAAGTGTTGATTCTTATTCTGTTTTAAGACAAAGCTGCCCCATTCTTTCATATAAACCCAACCGTCAAGACTTGAAACAAACTGAACACTTATAAACAGCTTTATAGTAAACATCCATGATTATAGTTTCAGGGTGCTTGAGCATTATTATATTTTCAGAAAATCACAACAGTTCTAGTAGCTCTTCTAGCAATAATTTTGGGCTACTGATGAGCATTGAAGCCCTTTGATACACAGATTTTATATAACTTAGGTGGACAAAAAAGGTAATTTTGAAAGACATCTGTTAGCTAATTTTAGAATACTTCTGCTACCTTTTCTTCTTTGCTTTATACTGTAACCATGAGAAACATTGCGCAAGTACAGGCAGGAATGTTTTTTTTTCTTTTTTTTTTTTTTTTAAACTGTTAAATTTTTCTGCGAGTCTCTGAGGTTAAGATGTATGTTGGAACTGACATCTGATCTGCAGTCCAAACTCCTGCTCAAAGCAGGGGTGACTTCCAAGCTAGCCCTTGCAAGATTGCTCAGCATCTTGTCCAGTAATTCTGAAAATCTCCAAGGGTGGAGAAATGAAAGCTTTTTGTGTAATGCGTACACTTAGAACTTTAGAGAGCACTGAAACATGTACCTTCTCACAAAAACTGTTGTCCATTTCATCTGGAGAACTAAGTGGACTATTCACCAAGTATGTCTTATGTTGTTTATATTCCTTTTAGTCTATTAACTAAATATCTTACAGTGCTTTGTACGTCATGTGTATTGTGACTAGTATTAAATTAGACTAAAAGCCTAATTAACATACCAACAATAGTAGTAGTATTCTTGGACAGATAGAGGACTAACCTGCAGTGATGTCACAGCTTAACTACAGTTTTTATTTTCATCTTTGGAAGGAAATAGCTTTACCTGGAAATGGGCTGACAGAGTCTTGCTTCCCTCTCCATGCTGGTGTTAGAGATAGCTCTGCGTAGTGAACTGCTGGTAAACTTCACCTTTCTGATAGTGGTCCTGTGAGGTGCAATAAAATATTAACAATCACATATGACGAATTTTCAGTTAAAAGAAAACTGGCTGGCTTTGACTTGAAAATACAAATGTGAAGACAGCCACTGTTGAGTTGCAAAACCCGCACAGAAGTTTCCTTCTGAAGCATTTCATGCCTGCTGTGAAATTCTTATTGATACTGAGGTAGCCAGAAACAAGCATGTGTGTCCTAAGTACCATCATCAGAGCAGGGAGACAAAGAAAGGTGACAAAGCCTATACCGTGCTTTTAACTCCAGTGATAAAATGTAAATGCCAGTGCCTATCACCTGTCCCATGTGAGAATACCCCACTGCTGCCTCCTGTTCTGCTGTAAAATAACCTGGTACCTTTCATAAAACTGAACTTCCATTAAATTTGGTGGGTTTTGGTAATAATTAAAAAATGCTTTTCTCATCTGGCATTGCAGGAAGTGGCTTCAGATGAAAAGCTCCACGGAGGACACTTACTGGAGGAACCAAAACTTCTGCATTTCAAAGGGAATACCTTCAGTCTTCAGATATCTGTCCTTGATATCCCTCCTTTTCTCTGGAGAATTAAACCATTTACTGCATGTCAGGTACTTGGTAATTTTATTTGTTTACATTTTAAGTCAGGAGCAGTGAGAATTTTCACTAGGATAAGCTTAAATAAGCTTATCCTTTCACTAGGATAATTTATTCACTAGGATAATTTAAGCTTATCCTAGTGAAAGGATAGACAAATAAGTCCTTATTTTTGAAAGGTGTGGTTTTAATCTCTAAGTATGCAACAAAAATGCATTGTCTTATGATTTTGACAAATACAGAATGAAACATTTCATTATATGAATGCTTTAATATTTTCATTTTACAAAAAAGCAAGCATGTATTTTTCCTCATTTTAATGACCTTTAACAGAGGGCCTATATTCTTTTATCTCATTTACTCTCATTAAGATGTTTTTGATATCCTTGTCATTTTGATTTTGATACAACTATATAGTTGAAAAATGTGAGGATGTATGTAAGCATGCAAATATCATGAGTTCAAATTATGGCCTGTATATACTTAGAATTAGAGCTGATGAGGAAGAAATTATTTTTCTTGTAGTGCATGAATTAAAGAGGCTTTTGAAGACAGGAAAGTATAAATCAAAAAAAAAGGAAGACTTTCTAAGTATGTTGGTTACTGGAAATTATAAGCAGTGTGCTGGCAGATAAAGAGGGCTGGTCTTTTCAAATATAGACTTAATTAGGCTATAATCTCCCTTTTCGCAGAAGCATGGTGATAGTGAAGACAGTTGTGTGTCATGGAATACGGTAAAAAAGCATTTTTAAATGTATAGCTGTATTTTCCAAAATACTAGTATAATGTGTCTTGAAAGTTATAAACTGTAATCTAAAAATGAGACTATGAGGTAATTTATGCCACAATTTAAGGAATGAAAGAAAGAAACAGTATCATTCTTAACCTTACATAAAGAACAGCTTGCTTTTAAGTGTTTTGTTTTATTCTGTTCACTTATTTTACAGCTTAAAAGATAAACCAGTCAATATTAGGATGCCCCACTACTATGTTAAACACAGTTAAAACTGGCAGATTGCTGAGCAGTAATAAAAATCATGCAAGTTTTCTCTTAATACAACAAATTAGGTGTTGCCTTACCCCAAATTATAAAAAAAAAGTTCGGTGCTTTGGTTAATTAATTATCTCTTGATTGTCCAATCCTAGAGAATAAAACTGTATGATAAACTCAAATTCAACCTCAAAGCACCATTATAAAGATACTGTTTTCTGGTAACTGCTTTCTAATAAACATTTGATAGATGTAAATGCATTTAGCACTATTTTGTGTAGATCTCTTCTGACTGCTTTAAAAGGCAGACAGAACACCTTCCACTGGCCCATCGTAAACAATGTTTGTTAGTTAAATAACCAATATATGGGAGAAAAAAAATCTCAGAAGTTTAACTGAATTTCCCTCACCATGGCGACGGCTTCAAAAGCAACACATTACATTGCTGAAAAATTCCCTAGACTTTTCTTGCAGCAAAGAGACTTTTTAAAATAACTATAGTAATAGAATATGCAGCTGTTCAGAGAGGTAAACACTTTCATTCTCTTATATTGGATCCACAGTAGAAATACCTGTAGTTCATGTTGTTTGCAAAGACAATTGCAAAAAAAGGTTGCAATCATGTAAGAAGGAATAGAACGTACAAACCTAAATAACACTGTGTTAAATTAGAAAAACAGTCTGCAGAAAACAATACTTACTGTGCTGCCTGCAAACTATCTTAAAAAAGTAAAAGCTTCTGCTATTCTGGCCTTGTTTCTTTGTGGGTAAGAATTTGGGGAAGATTATTTCTGCCTGCTTATTTCTGTGAAGTTGTTGTTTCTTTGGGACATTATCTCCTTTGCTGGATGTGAGTCCCTGGTGCATGCAAAGTGCTGAGAGTGACTCAGAGGCCCCAAAATATTTTGTGTGCAGTTCAGCACTTTTCCTAACGCTATGTACACTTCTATGAATAAATATATTGTTTATGGCATATTAAACTCAGGTATTTTTGTTCTCTGTTGGCAAGTAATGGTCTAGAGTTTCCAGTCAAAATTGAACTGCAGGGTGCTGTTAAAACAAGTCCTGATAGCTATGCAGATTTCTCTGTATTAATCTTTACGTGTTGTAAGGACCTCACTTTGCTGAATCTAATGCAAGTGGCACAGTCCAAAGTAGCTATTAAATTTATTGCCACAAGCTAAAAACAAAAAATAAAAAGTCTGATGAGGGAGCCATAACCCACAGAAGAATGCTTAAGTAATGGGAAGTGCTGTGTCTGCTTTAAGAAAAGCACAGAATAGCAACCTGCTGAAGATTTTGATCATAGAGGGCAGATTACCCATGCTCTCAGCAGCTGCTCAGGGCTAATATGAAGCACGTCCAAAACTTCTGCTGACCAAATGGTCTGACATAATTGACTATAATTTGAATGACTTAACTGAAAACTGTAGTAATTATTTTAATAGGAACTGCAGCACAACTTCTAGTGGCTTTGTATTTCCCCCTCAGTCTGTCTGCACCTATGAAATGATTTGCATTCTCTCTGTCTGCTAGGAACTTAATTATAATGGGAGAATCAAACTGAAAGCATTTCTGGAATACTTTAAACACTCATTGACCACCATACTTTGCCCCCCTATATTACATTTCATGTAATGCTTTTCAGCTGAATGATTCTTCCACCTTGAATGAAAGTAAAGATGATTACTCTGGAAAAATCTAATTACAGTTGCTCTACTTCTAATACTTGCCTATGTTTTATCATTGTTGGTAGCTTGTACTGCTACCAACTGAGGATCTAAACACAGAGCTTATAATTATTACTAACTGCATCGTTATGGATTGTATGAGACACTCTTGAGAAGATGCAAAGTTAGCTAGATTTCAGTCATGAGTAAAACAATTCTCCTTATTTTAGTCTTGACTGCCTTTTACAGCATAGACTAGAGTGGCTAGAGAGGGCTAAAGTATTTTAGAATGAGACTGCTCTTTGAAGATTTCTAAGCCTATGTTCTCAGATTGCCACTGTGTAGCTAATTTCTTCAGGGACATAGGTTGTGATCTTGTAGCAAGTTTGCTACCTCCTACATTGCAAAAAAACCCAACCAAACAATAAACCCCACCACACACAGAAGAAAAAGACACAGAAATTGCTTAGAGGAAGGCAAAAATGAAGAAAAGCATGTTTTCTGTGGGGTAAGACTGAAGGTCTCTCTAGACTTCCATATGTAAATTGCTTATAAGAGTTAAATGCATGATTTACTTACATTTAAACAGCTAATTAGGACAAGCGATTAGTTGATGGGTCACTTAGTTATAACTACCTATAGAAGGAATTATAACTACCTATATATAGCATAGTATTATATGCATGTGTGTCATTTATTAACCTTTTATAAGGCTATGAAAAATGTAAGTAAAATACATGCCCAGATTAAATTTGACTATAGTGATTACTCTGTTTTCTTTGAAGGATCAGCTTCACATGCCATTCAAGTCATTTCTCTTAAATATATGTAGCTAAAATTTACAAATTGTGTGGGGAAAAAGGGACAGAGTAATCTGGAAATTTATACAACTGCTTCCAAAAAAACTAATGTAAAAATCTTCATTTTAAACTAGTCCTCTTATTTTAGGATAATTGCTCACTGATGCTGTTTAATGCTGTCCTATAGTCATGTGGACAAATGCTGAGATACAGAAGAATGAAATACTAGTATCACCCCTTTTTCCCCTTTGCTTTATTCTCTAGGTTGCCAATTTTACTGTATTTTCCAGTATTTTGAAATTAATGGAGAGTGTCTTCGGTTTAATTATTTTCACTATTTACAGAGGCTACAGTGTAGAACATCATAGTGGGATTATATCTTTTGTTAGCCTGGAAATGTAATAAATACACTGTCTGAAAGCATAAAGAGAGGAGACCAATAATAAAACTTTGGTAGTTAGAACTTTGGTATTTAGTTATATTAGAAAATAATCCGAAAACAGAAGTTAGCTGCCCTCTATGTACTTCTCTTGTCTATTTCCATACATTTTTAGGAACTCTGAGCAACCAGAGATGCCAGAAATCTCTGATTATTAACTAGTTGTCCATATAGCATTTGATGAGGATATTCAGCCCACAAACTGTCCGTGGCTGAAGTAGAGGACTCACTGAAAGTAGTCACAGAGTATAGTAGGATGAAACTAAGAAGTAAAACCTGACTAGTGATGTGTAGTGGGCTGCACAGAACTCTAACCAGGGAGGTGGCTGTTTTTAAAACTGGGTGGAGCAAAACATTAGAAAATACGCTATTATGTTCTATTTGATCGAAAGTTGTTCTTCTCTTTGATTGTGTAATACAAGGTGATGTCAAGGAGAGAGAGATTAGAACAAGAATTCTGATCTCTGCCTAGGCAGAGGAATAAGTGAAGTACATTTTTCTGAGGTTTCATTTTAGATGAGACTCCTGCATCATTGGTGTCACTTAATGAAATTTAAGCTTGCAGTAATTTTAACAGCCTGGTGTTATCAATTGAACTGCCATTAATTACTTTTGTGCTACTTTGTATTTGCAGGGATGTTAGTACAAAAGCAATTGTAGACAAAAATCATGGGTTTTGCAACAGCTTCTCCTTCTTTGTCACAGCTTTCTTTTCTCTTTCTCTCTCCTGCTTCCCCACTCTTGTGGGACACATTTCTTTTACAGGAAGTCCCATTCTCTCGTGTGTGGTGCAGTAACCAGCAGCCACTGCACTGTGCCTTTTCACTGGAGCGCTATACTCCGGCAACTACACAGCTGTCCTGCAAGATCTGCGTCCGACAAGTCAAAGGTCATGAGCAAATTCTACAGATCCAAACATCCATTCTTGAGGTAGTGTTTTCTCTCTTTTTTTGTATTGTCAAGTTGTAGTACCAGAGACATCACCCCCTCCCCATTTTTGTCCTCTGCCTCTGTTAGTTTCTTATCCCTTGTTCAAATCTGTAACAAGTTTACAAGGCCTTACAGACTCAATTTCCATGAGAATCAAAGGATGTATTTACAGAGATTCCAAGACACAAAAAAACAACTTATAGTTGAGTCAGTGGTAATAGTTTTCTTGTAAAAAGCTTTTGAATAGCTTGCAGAGAGCTGAGGGTTGAGAATAGACTGACTGCCTGTATGCTGTTTGGGCACCAGCTATTCACTTATTATTTCTGAATACACAGAATGGCTTCTAAGACTGTAGCTTTACTCACATGAAATAAAGCAACTGTTGTAGTCAGGCAAGCTGGTGATGCATGCCACAGCAATGAAAACTTCACCTACCTTTTTTAGATTATTGGGCATCTTCCTTTATTAAGGTTTCAAAAGTATCCAGATACTTCTGGATTAAAGATATATACCCATTTGCAAAGATCCATAACTAAATGCACTGTGCAGAGAACAGGGCAACTAAATAAGAAAACCACAGTCATTCAGTATAAAAACAGAATATGGCCAAGTGTTTTACAAACTTTGTAATTTCATTAAAAGCTTCTGTCATTCTCTGTATCTGAATACAATATCGCTGCTGTTTTTTTATTTTATTTTTTATGAAGGGACCTATCTGTCCACAAGCCCCCAGAGCATGTTATAATTCTATTTTCAGATTCCCTAATACGAAGACTTTCTCATCCCTATCTCAAAAATTGATGGAAGGGTGAGGATAATTTGACTGTTAAATAAATAAATAAATAACTTGAACTACTCATTACTTTACAATTCCCTGAACTAACCAGATAGCAGTAGCTTATCTCTCATGTGCAGGGTATGAAAATCTACTGTTGTTCTGCATATTTAATTTAAATAGTCAGACAATGTGAGCTATCTACAACATTGCTATTACTTTGCATGGATGACTTTTGGGATGTGTCATAAATGTTATATGAAAAGACTATAGCATCATTGTTATTTAATATTTATGCTGCCTTGCACTGAAACGAGTAATACATGGGAATGGGACTCTCTGACACAAGACTAGTACAATTTCATAGGAAGAGAATGGACCAGAGCTTAAAAAAAAAAGAAAAGGAGTTGGATTCTAAAGGATTTTAGCGTGGCAGAGCTGAGGTGTTTACAGAATTTAGGTGCTTTTTAAAGAAATGAATGGGAGGTTTAAGTGTCTATATTTTAGGCTAAAGCAGTTAAAGATTTATGCACCCATGTCCTTTCATAGCTTTAACCTACCAATCACTGCCCTACTGGACTTCATCTCCAACTTCCCAAAAAATGAAAATAGGAAACTTGTGGAAGGAGAAGGACACTATTTTAAAGTGTTTTTACATATAGATGCTCCTGATGTTCTGAGAGCTCAAAAATCTAAAAAAACTTCTTAGCTCTTTGTTTTCTGTTACCAGTCCTACAAAGTATAGCAAGAATCTCAGACTCAGGTTTGATTCTTTCATCCTCCAAAAGTAGACGGGATACACCAATAGACATAGGTAGACAGGCTTGCTGCAGGTAGATTGTTATGTGGGTTCTTTGCAAGGCAACTGCGTACAAGAAGGCAGAAAGAATACAGAATCCTGTGCATTCATAGCTATTTTCATTCTCAAGAGGCTGTACAAAAATCTCCTTGTCTCAGTTCCCCTCCTCTAAAATGGATTAGTATCTGTTCCTTACCTCACAGGAGTGTATCACAACATTCTAATGTCACTCTATTACCATGCTAAAGAGAGACACAGCCAAGATAGACAGAAAGCCTGATGCCCTACTAACTGCTTTTTTTTCCTCCTTTCTACATAGAATGAAAGGGAAACCATCGCTTTCTTTGCACATGATGACAGCAACTTCCCTGCACAGATGGGCCCAAAAGCCTTCAAAATCCCCTACTCTATCAGACAGAGAATATGTGCAACATTTGACACACCCAGTGCCAAAGGCAAAGACTGGCAGATGTTAGCACAAAAAAACAGCATCAACAGGTAATGGAAGGCAATTTTGAAAGGTGAACATTTACATATGCAATGAGAATAATTTGCTGCTATTATGGTATTCTTTTGTTTGCTGGTATTAAATATGTGAGAATCGTAATTACCATACTTACTCTCAGGGGTAAACTACAGTTTATATATTCTTTTATATATGACTTATAGAAAATAGGAATGGCTTTCTCCTCTGAATAAACCTGTGTGTCCAGTCCTTCCTGATGTTAACTTCTAAACTCAGTTTCTTCATTATAGCCTGGACCTTGTATGTCCTTGTACGTCCGCAAGAATAGGGTCTCGGTAAAGTATATGATTATAGAAAGACTTTGGTACTATTGTGTATTATGAAAACAGTGAATTAAAGGACTTCTAAGGTTGCATGCTCTGAGAAAAATCATATGGATTGTTTTTATGACTTTTATCCTCATGTTTTCTATTTCAAAAAGAATTACACGTTTCATAATTTTTAAAGGAAAAGGCCTATTTAAAGAAAGTCTTTCTCTACTGTTAGCAGTAATACTACCATTATTAAAAATGAGAGACACTGTAAAAACTAATTAGCTCATTTTGCTTTTTCCACTGGGCTAAATTAGTTTGGCGAAGGCAGTCTACTGACAGAAATACTTTCTGATTCTCATGAACTCCACCAGCACGTTCCCAGTGGGGTAGAGGAATATTTAAATCAAGCAAAACAGGCTTGACTTATTGCGATTCCATGAAAAGCAGTAAGTCAAATCTGAACCAAAAACGAGAGTAATTTGTAGTCTGGCAGCAGAAAGGAAGTCATAAAATTCTGGTTCAGTTAATGGCTTTTACTACCTGTTTTAGACACTTAAATCTCCCTTTGCTTCCATTTCTCAAGTGTAAAGTAAGCCAGAGAAAAATTTCCACTTTCAGAGGAAACTGAGAGGCAGTGTACTAAGGAGATTACTATGACTTAGACCAAGTTTTTGTGACATCCCTTTAACTTTTGATTCTGTGCAAAGACCTGGTAGGGTCTTTGCAGTATCTATTTTTATAAAATCAAAATTCATAGGTATAAACAGAAAGTTGTTGAACAGTTTAAATTACCCTAAATGTAGCTGTAAAACCGGACAGTAGAAGACGTCATATATCTCCATGTAGCTGATGTAGAGCATAATCCATTAGTGTCATCATGACAGTATTTTCCACACCTTTGCTCCCCACCTACCACATCTAGTTTTCACTTACATTCTAGACATGCTTTCATCTTCTCATGACACAGTAAGGCTCAATTCTGTGTGAACTGCCCCTTCTTTGAAAATGCCTCTATTTTCAAACTTTTGCACTGGGATTTTACTTACAGTATGGTTAGCTTTTAAGGTTTGAGATTTTTAAGCCTGTTAAAAATCTCCCTTGATTTTCATGATAAGTTAACTACCAGCATTTAGGCAGTGTCTGTTTATACAAGGGAAGGCTTGAGTTAAGACAGGGCATGATACTTTACTGTTTGGAATTCATTAGAGAACAGGTAGGGGGCAATGCATTAGTGACCACGCTGTCATTTTTATGTACATCCTTTGAGGAGACAACATTACAATTATGAGCTAAGCCTATTCAGAGCAATCAAAAAAAAAATACCCAGCTGACATTTATCAGTTTTACTCATTTGAACACATGAAGTACTTGACAATTTGTTCCGTTGTCTGTGAATGGTAATGGGGTCATGATTTTGGGAATATCAAATCAGGATTTGGCATCTGAGGATTAACAAAGTAAACGCAATATATAACATTTATGCTTATATACACGAAAGCAATAGATTTATTTGGAGGATTATGTCCAAGGCAACTACAGAAGGATATTTAAGGTAATGTGTGTTTAAGAAAAACATTTTGATTCACCAAGGTCTTTGCAAATATTACCCCTCCAAAGTTCTAAAAACCACAGGCGCCTACATTTTAATAAAACCTAAATTTACCAATGAAAAGATGCGTCATATCTTCATATAATCACAAACATCAATTAAAATTATATAATTTTTCTTCCTGACAAATACACAGTAAGTTTACTGATGATGATTTCCAAAACTGACTTACCCTCTAAATGATACAGAATGGTGGTGTTGGCCAGCATTTATGTACCTCAGAATACACAAATCCTTGTTCATCCTACCTCCAAATTGAGCATGTGACATTTGAAGAACAGATTCTGCAGTGTGTATCCTTTAGATGGCTGTCTCTACTTACCTAATTTAGGTCTTGCTGAAGGGCTTTTTTTTCCCTTTTGAAACACATCTGTAGTGTCAGGTTCACATTCATGGTAGTTACAGCGTACATTTTTCTAACCCTTTTATGTCACCTTTTCCTCTCTTCCTTTTAGGAATCTCTCTTACTTTGCTACACAAAGCAGTCCATCTGCTGTCATTTTGGACCTCTGGGAAGCCCGACATCAGCATGATGGTGACCTTGACTCCCTAGCATGTGCTCTGGAAGAAATAGGAAGGACACACTCTAAAATCCCAAACATAACAGAAACTGAGATTGAGGAGCCTGACTTCAACTACAGTAGACAAAACGGACTTTAGTCATCTCTTCTCCATTCAAGAACCGATGGCCAGCTTTGACTTTTACACTAGAGAATCTCTTTGGCAGGGAGGAAATAAAGGTTTGTGCACATTGTGTATAAGGAAACAGACATTAATTTCCACAATGCAGTTTTCATTTGGAGGAGCAGAAGTCGTCCCATTACAAATCATCTCAGTAATAAGGAAAATTTAAGCTTCTCCCTGTCCTACAGCTCTCTCTCATTTTAAATTTTAAAATATGTTTTTCAGTGTCAAAAACAAAACTACACACCTACCATTCCCAGGGGCAGGAAGGGTTGAAATAAATAGAGCTATGAAAGGTAAATGTTATGATGTAATATATTTAGGAAACAATAATGCCAATCAGAAGAAAAAATGCCTAGTGATAATCAGTGAATATGATATTGAATATTTAAAGCCACGAGAGGTTACTTCTAGTTTAAAGGTTTGTCTTGGTGGGGCCTTGAGTCCCTTTTGTCCTGCATCTCTCTAACTTACCATGCTTCAAGGGTGGATTTAAAATGCCCTTTGATAGCATCGAGTCACTTTGTATTTGCTGTAATCTAGCTGCAGGACAGTTGAAAATCAGGCATTGTCCTATTCAGACATTTGAGGAAGTAGAATATCTCCTATTTAATTGTCATCCAAACAATTCACGTTAAAAATTCAATCACTTAATGAATGTACCTTTCTGCAGTTTTCCTGGCTATTCTGTTAACTAAGTAACACAACAAAATCTTCCTCTATGAAACTACTCTGTGTGTGTGCCTGGGTGCACACGCGCGTGTGCATGGGCGCAACATGTGAGGCTTTCTAAAAGTTCTCAGTTTGCAGACTTAGTCAAAGTTATTGTTGGGGGGGGTGGGGGGAAAGGGGGTTTAAACAACCAAATGAAACACAGCAAATTGACAGCCCCGTTTTAGCAAGTTGCACTTTTTTGTATTACTGTATTTTGGGACTAAATTAAAAAGTGAAGGTGAATTCAATCAGCACAGCTTAATTTTGGTTGGGTTTCAGATTGAAGCATTAAACCCTACAAGGTACTCCCAAAAATTGGCTCGAGTTCATTCTAGAATTTGCCAGTTCAGCAGAATTTTCACAGTTTCAACAGAATATAATAAAGCTAGCTGTGTTGCACTTGGTTTAATTACAAAGATTTTGTATTTACCACCAAAACCAGAATTTAGCTAGAGAATTCTCCTTATTTTTCATCCATCTCATACAAGAATAATTTTACTTCAACTGAACCAAAAAAAGTTGTCACTGTGAGTGAGTGTCCTAGTGAAACTGGTACTAAGCCAGATTTAACCAGTATTTTTACTCATACAATATATTCTTTAAATTAGCCAAGGTGCTTGTTAGCTCTGGCCCTAGGCTATCAGTCAGCTTTGGAGATGTGAACACAATCAGTATAAAGCAGGAATATGACCAGGATTTTAAGAATGTTATAGAAATGCAAGAAACTGAAAACCAGACTTCATTTTTTTTTACCCCCAGATTTGGCTGAGAGGAGCATGACAAGCCATAGAGTACCTACTACCCCGTGTGCACATTCATAATTATCTGAAACTATTTTTTCCACCCAAGATTCCAGTTCTGAAAGTACAATTAACAGCTCTTGATGCCAGACTTTGCTTGTTCTCATTGATCTGAAATTGCAACTTTCATTGCTTTTCCAGCTCAGCAGTCTGGAATAGATCCAGTAAGTCTAAACTTACTTAAAAATACTTAGACTCTCCTAAACATTTTTTGCCTGTTAGTACTTCATGCCACTGGACATGAGATTTCCTGTTTGGAATGGGAAATCATAATGGCTGCAAGCGTATTTAAGACCAAGACAAAAATACCAGCTTATTCGGCAGCAAGCTGTCACTGTAATCAGCAGCACATGGTTCTTTTTGTTTGAATTTTATTTCTAGTGACTTCATTCCTCCTCCTCCGAAACCTGTTCTGCATTGGACAAAAATGTCATGAATTAAAAAATGAAAAATAGGCAATGGCATCCACAGCAGAGCACTGTGCAGTTTTAGTGAGCTGCCGTTGTCTGGGAAACCTGCTACAGTCGCTCTCCAGCAGTTAATTTGTTCTTAGCTTCTTTTCAGATGCAGTTTTAATTTGGTTGTTGCTTTTTCAAACTAGCTTAGGTTAGTCACCACAATATAGATACCTAAGTACTACCATACAGGTTCTGTAACATATTCATGTCATTGTGAAGCTCTATATGTTTTCCAAATATACTAGAGCTAAACACAGCATATGGGGTTGAAAACAGCTGCTATGTAGAGTTCATATCTTAAAGCTTTTTCTCAGGAAACTCAGTGTTTACTTTTAAGACTCTGGTAGCTCTGAAAAACCTCTGTGTACAGTGACACCCAGCTCTGCAAAGCCTAGAGAGAAACCAGCAGCTGTCTAGACCAACCTCCTCCAAAGTGCACCTGAAAGGGCCTTCAGACTGAAGGGATGCATTTTGCATGTTTTTTAGGCTGAAGAACCCTAGTCTATTCTGTCTCTCTGAACATCCTTGTTGTTGTTCTCTGTATCTTCTCTAGTTCTTCTATATCTTTTTGGAGATGGAGTGACCAATGACCTGTCTGCTTTGCAGCAACAAATATGCAGGCTAAATCACTCAATTCCTCCAGTTCCTCAATTTGTCACAGTTCCAAATTCAGTACCAAGCATCACAACAGATGAGGATCTTTCTATAGCATATAGCCATGAGAAATGCCCGTGAGAGAGTGTAGGACCCCTGAGAATGCAGGAACTGACTTTACACTGCTAATTAATTTACTCAAACTAATGCATCATCAAGAGTCGATTCAGCTGCTTGAACATCCAGAAAATAAAACCTGTGAGCAAAAACTGTGTAGCTTAAAGATAAGACTGAGAAGTGACAAAGAAGAGTTCAAAATAATTATAAAACAGGACCACAAAATACCACAAAAAGGAGAAATATGTTCTTCATGACAGAAAGGAGGAAGTAATGGGTCAAGAAGAACTTAGGTTATACTTTTGAGTGGAAAAACAGGCTACAAACTTTTTCTATTCCCTTTTCCCCTACCCCTGGGAAATTTGCATCTGTTGATTACCTGATGTAGCTGGTACAGACATGGTTGTTTTCTGATGCTCTTTCTGTCGTTTTATGTTAGCATCATGGGATGATAATAATACTTAACATTTTTACTCATAGAGGCTAATGTCAGTTCTCCTCCCCTTTTATGTACTGTCCCAGTTTTAGAGATGGAAAAATTAAAAAGGGGTTTTTTTGGAAGTGTTTCATGTAAATGAGGCAGCCACAAATGGATTTTGTGCTACCATTAACAAAGAGCCATACAATTTAAGTAAAGATGTTAAATGGTTCCTCCTCTTTTCCACAGTAGGAGGCAGCTGATTTTTGACAGCTTTTTTTCCACAAAGTCTGTGGTAAGGATGCTTTGCAATATAATATTCTCTCAGAATGATAATTCAGAATTTTATGCAAATACTATATGAATAGATCTCTTGAAAATGATTTGCACTCTTAAAATTCCAGAAGCACATTTTCAATATCTATGTTATGTAGATTTTTTTTTGAAAATCTGGACATACCTGATTTGATCCAAAAGGCAGATGTTAGTCAGCATCTGAACCAGGATTAGATGCCAGAAATTCAAAATTGATTCCCTTCCTCTATTTTATAAATTATGACTTTTGTGGGAAAAAAGAAAAAAAAAACTCTTTGCAAACAAAAAAGTAAAAGGAAGAGAAATCCTACATTGAACACTTAAGATTCTGTCTAGCTGCCCTGAGTCTGATAGAGTGAAACAGACAGGTTGATTTTACATCACCTAAGAATCTGCTTAAATATATTTTCATCTTCCAAAGCATTTTTTCCTGGCTATTTCTGCACAGTGAGTCATTTAAGACTAATAGTTGTGTTTTAAAAATGACTTACAGTTTTGTCACCAAAATGGTGCACTTCACAGCTTTGCAGACTGCAGCATCATAAAGTTAATTTCCAGTTTTTACAATATTGCTTTTGCAATCTTAGTAGCTTACATTAAAATCCTTTAAGCCACACGGAAAGGCTGCCTGCTCCATAGATTTAAATGCAAACTTCATTTACCAGTGCAAGTCCCATAAAGCCAAGATACGCTCCCAGAAATATTTTACTGGGCTTTTTGTAATAGATGAAAAGGTACTGACACAATTCTCTTAAAAGACAGAGAGCTATTATTATTATTG
The DNA here is from genome assembly GCF_036370855.1 of Dromaius novaehollandiae. Taxonomy (NCBI): domain Eukaryota; kingdom Metazoa; phylum Chordata; class Aves; order Casuariiformes; family Dromaiidae; genus Dromaius; species Dromaius novaehollandiae. The sequence continues at coordinate 7,574,955 of NC_088123.1, forward strand.
GTTTTATTATTATTTTTATCTCTGGCAACAGCTGGTCTCTTCCTCTCTGGCCTGTGCACAGTTTGCGGTGCGAGTTAAGGGAGAAAAGAGAGAGCTCTCTTTTTAGGAGTACAAGGTATTGGCATCATACAAGAGGTCCATTCATATATTTTCCTTTGAAAGACAGTGCTATATGGGAGTTTTAAACATTCAGTAATTGTTCAATTCCAGATAATATTTCCCACTATGAAAATAATAGCTCGTGTATACAGCTAAGCTAAAACAAGTAAGAAACGGTTGTGGATTTCTGTTCCTGATTAGACCGTTTTCAGTCTGTTTCTGCCTACAATACACAGACTCAGACTTACTTTTAAACAAAGAACTGCATTAAGTCTGGGATCATAATTAACTGAGTGAAAAAAGGAAGTTATTTCAAAGTCCTCAGCAACTGTGAATGATCTGAAAATTTGTCTTTCTAGCTTTTGTTTTACTAATTTGAATTATTTACACTTTTTACACAGGAGTAGAGGTGGTCACATTATTCATTGAGAACCTTTTTCATGTTAAACCTGCTGAAGAGTTTTCTATGGCTTGTTCATTCCTGGTGTATGCTTTTAACAAAATTACTCCCTTGACATTATTCCTGCTGTAGGAGAGGTTATCTGTTTTTCTGCAGCAGCATGTCAAATAGTACGTGTACCCTTTTCTTTGATAGATAATGATTGTCTAGTTAAAATTAGTTAAAACTTAAGGGATTCCTGGACAAACACAGTAAGATAAAGCACTAGGTATATAACAGACTTAATACTTGCAGTGACAAATCAAACTCCATACATTGGCAAAAGATCATGAATCATTTCCTAAAAATGAACAATCTAGCTCTTCACATTACAATGGTAATATTAATGGTCTGAAAAATCTCCTTTCCAACATGAACAAAAACAAATAAATCATTCTAAGATTAAAGAATCCCTTAGAGAATCATTTAATAGTAACAGTATCTGTAATGCAGAAAACAGAACTGATGTTCTGCTCATTGTCACAAGTAAACTAAAAAAGCTGTCAGTATCCATGTTCACTGTTCTGTCCAAAAATAAAATAATGTCTAGGAATTTGCCACTATATTTTTTGTATTGGAGGTGAATAGTACAGATTCTAATAGTATTTCTTGTCTGGGGCTGGGGTGGGTAGGGTTGTATTGTAATTTTCAAGTTATTGCAGAAGCTGCTTTTAAATAAGCTGTTCAGTCGTGTTGAATAACTGGTTTGTGCTTTACAAGGGAATCCAGGTGAGCCAGGATTCAATGGGTAGCCTCCTTGCCTTGCTGTTACAGGGTAACTACAGCTGAAGTCACTTGTGAAGATTTAGTTTAGGGATAGGGAGATTAGATGACCCATCCCTGCTCTGTAATGTAGTGTACTGTAACCTGCTGAGATTAGACACTCACCTACTGTAGAACTGTGGTTTTGTCAGCAGCTGCTTAGTGTGTCTGCCCCCGGTGTGATGACCTTGGTTAAGAATGTCCTTCCACAGATTTAGGATGATGTCAGCCCCTACGTGTTATCTGGTCTCTGTATATATATCCTACTGTCTAATCCCAAAAGGAAATGTGTAGCACAAAATGAAGTTAAGGGTGCTGTGCACCAAGCCTGGTCTAAGTTTTTTCTGATATGGAGGCATGGGGAAGACACGGATGTAACAGCAAGTATATTTGCTACAGAGAACAAGATTATTGCCTAACAGATCCTCACTTAGAACTGGCTGAAGCTTTGTTTTTGCAGTCAAAAAATTTAAGACCTGGTATTTCCTATATTGAAATTTGGAATATTAACTTTATGGTGATGATATCTTTTCAAAATTCCTTCAAAGGGAATATTCACATTAAATCTTCTGTAAGCCTTCTGTATTCTCCCCACTTTCCAACTAGAAAACAGATACCATTACTGAAACTCATACAGTTCCCTGATGCATCTGTAAGCAGTATACAGATGCCTCACTGGGGAAGTAGCATAAATATACTTCTAGCCTATATTTGGGAACAGCAAACTTTGACATCATATAATTTGACACTTGGGAGATGCAGAAGCCTCTTCCCATTTCTTAATCAAATTCATTCCCATTGTAACTTTGCTGATCTTATTTTATATCTGAGTACAAAAACATTAAGTATACACCTTTGCTAATTTGGATGAGGTAAAATGTGGTGCTGGTCAGTCTGTTGAGTCCTAAATCAATGTTATGCATGAGTAGACCTACCTGAAAAATTTCCATTGTATTTTCAACTTCCAAAGCTTTTAACCAGCCTTTATGCTGAAAAGGGGAGGGAGGAACTTTAACCTAATCAAATACTTTCCCACTGAAATGCTGGGGTGGGGGTGGGGAGTCTATACACAGCACTACTATAAAAGTATTCCTCTACTGAGACCTATTTCTAAGACTTTTCTCTTCTACTCCTTTATTTTTACAATGAACACTTCTCCCCATGGTTTCAGTGTGTTTAGAACTGAAAAAAGAGCAGAGGTTTGAATGCTTTCTTTAGTATGAAGCTGAAGGAGCAAGGAAGAGAGACAGAAGAACATTAAATAAAAAAGCATGGCCTTGGCTTCATACCACACTTTCTGTGCCTTGTTCTATCAATGTAAATTCTGAATGTTGTACAGTAAAATACTTGGGAAAGATTCCTTGGAAAAGGCTGCACTGGCTTCTTTTTTCAGCACATGTACATATATAAATATATATACATATATATATTTGGTAATGCCAAACAGCTGTGTTATATTGTACTGAAAAAAATAATAATGGACAGTTTGGATGTTTTATGTAGAGTTTGCAAAAATTGTATGGCTATAGCCTTTTGAAAATAAATGTACAGACATAAATTACTGCATATCAGTTATTTATGAATAAAGAGTCTTTTACTGACAGATTATGAGTGGCACATAAATTTATGTGATAAAACAAGATGTTCTGATATGAGTGCTTTGTAATGCTTCACTGATTTTGCAGTGAGCTTTGTACAGGAGTTTTTGCTACAGGAAAATTGTGTACTGGGCACCTTTTTCTAGAAAAACCGCAAAGCCTACAGGAATAGAACCAGAACTCAAGTTTACCTTTTACTGACAGCATTAAACCAATTCAAGAATATCATCCTGCTTTCATACTGGTCTGAACTACAACAAAATAAATCTCAAATTTTAAGTCAGAATGTAGTTTGCATTAAGATGTTCCACTTAAATGCCTTTTTTATTTGTGTGAACATAGCTACAATGCCTACTTCTGTACTAGTACACTTTTGTCCTTATCACTGTAAAAAAAACATACATTCATTTCTGTGACACAGAAGATGCAAAACTTCTCTATATATGTGTGTATATATATAGACAATTCTCTACAACATCCAGAGAGTTCCTTTGCTAAATTCAACAAGTGGCTATTCCCTGAATCCTGTATCACTGGAATCAAAGCTGTGAGTTCTGTTCCATTTACCAGGTAGATGTAATCCTTTGTTAGTAACTTTTACTGAGACCCACTGGTAAGAATTCATTATCTTGATTAATCCTTGCTATATAGATGAGCTCATAAAGGTAGATCCCACTTCAAAGAAAAGAAATACCCTGTCAGCAAATATAGCCCCCGGAGGTGTAATCAGAAAGCCACTGTTTACAAAGTAACTATTACCTATACATTGTAATCTGACAGTGAGGGTGGCAAATGAATACAAGTATCTATCCTTCTCCTCCTTGTATGCATACCAGTGTTGAGGAGATCCTGGGAACGACGGACCCTTGGTTTAAGCCAGTATGGCCTTCCTTTTGTTTCTAGAACTTAGCTACTCCCAGCCTTACTTCATTGGGTCAGCAATGGTGATACATACCCCCTTAAATCCTAATCATAGTCATCCTAGCCAGACGGCATGTTTATATAAAAGTGTAAAAGGACAAAAAAAAAAAAAAAACCCTTCAGATTTCTGCTAGACAGAGTAGATAGACAGCCCTTTTCTGGATGGATTTGATCTACACTTCAGGTCTGACTGTCACATTAACGCATACAATTAAGCATCATTTACGATACCGTTAGCCTGACAAAATGAGTATCTGGATATGGCATTCATCTCAAGCGAGATGTTATAAAATGTATCATTAATACATACATAGCAGAGGATGCTACAAAAAGCTGTAAAAAAACCAAGATATCCTTCCAACATTTTATTACATATATTTAAGTTACCATCAACAATGATATCATATGCCATATAAAGTAATGGCCACCCTTTATACTAAATAGGACTATCATAACTGCCCTTGGAATTCATTGTAGAATTACTCATGATTAGTTATGTTTGCAGAGAAATAATATATGATATTGTAAAAAATTTAATGTATTGTGATTTAATGAACAGCTACTTAGAAATTATACTGCAAGTAGAGGTTGCTGTCAGATTATTTCAAAACAGAATGATGGGCTCTGCTGAACAAAGAACCAGGGTGACATTCTCATTATTTACATGCCACATTCCCTTGCACATGTATAGCTCATTAGCCCATGTCTATTGCACCATGCTCAGATACTCTAGAGAGCTCACAGCATCCACCATCTTTTCCCATTTCAGCTGTTAAATAAATAGGCAGATTTTTCAAGTGTAAGCTCTGCTTGTCCTATTTTCATTCTGTGATGAGCTTGAAATGTTAGTTATACCAGCATCCACGGGATCAACAGCAGATATTCTTGCTTCAATGAAGCTGAAGATGATAGTTATTAATTTTTTAAAAATCCATGAAAAGAAGGCCCTGTACTATTTAGTAAACGGAACATCGGGATGCCCTGAGAGGTACTTTTTCTGAAAGGTGATGGAGGAAGGAGGTACAAAAACAGGAAAAGGATTGAAAGCCACATGTTCCCCAATCATAGCCCCTCCGTTTCACAAAGGAAACTTGAGTGCCAGCCATTCAATTCTGGCTTCTTAAATCCTAGTCTAGCTAGCTATTCGTAAGGCAAGACTGTCATCACATTGGAAGCAGAGGCAGAACCCAAAAACACAATCATGTTTTGCATTAATAAAATGAATTTGCCTGTTTACTCTCAGTCTGCAAAATTGCTATAATAATATATGGCTTTCTTGCTCTTGATGCTAATTCAGTACTCCTTTTAGGAAAAATAAATTTGCTTTCCTTCTCTCACAAAGCTTGCCTGCTTGGAAACCAGATTATCACTTTCTAAAACAGCCCAGCTCCCCTCCTATTATCCATTTTTGGTATTACACAGACTACTGTATATGAAAGGTCCCGCTCTTTCTAGCCAAACCAGCATCAGTGGAATCCTTTCAATGAAAAATTCTTTAAATTCCTCACCCTGTCTCTTCTGATATACACAAATGTCAGTACTCTAACAACTGGGATGCATGTCTGACTGTTTTAAATTCACACTGCATCCAATGCATCCAACTATACATCCCTGTACTTGTCAAAGAATGACTATTTGAGAATTTAGAAAAGGTTGTGGCTTAGACATCTTCCCCGTTTTTTATTCCTGTAAAAATAAAGCCTATTTATTTACCTACTACTCTTTATTTATAGCACTGCAAAGCATGTCCAAAACAGCTATTACTAAAGTGAGCAGGAGACTAGACTGGTATTCCAGTGCAGGTTCTCTTCCCAACTCTGCTCTTGGCTGCACGACTTCAGACAAGCTTCTCTGCTCCACTTTCTCCTCCTTCATTTGTCTGTCTTGTCAGTAGGTGCCTTAGGGCAAAGGCTACAGTACATGGCACAAGGGAGCACTGAGCTTGGCAGAGCCCTTATTCCTTACCAGAATACAAAGTAAAAATACACTTTCACATTAGTGCAAATGACTACTTAGGTCACTGCATAACTGCAGATCTCACACACAAGCCCTCCGCCAAGCTCCTTCCTCCCCTGCCATACCTTCTTGATGAGCCCAAGATTAAGAAAGAACTTCAATATTCCTGCTTAAATCTATTATCATTTGAAGGCTATTTTTTCCCTCTTTTAAACAGTCACTATCTAAGCCAATACTAGAATCAGTATCTTCCCCCCACCAGAGTCAGGAGGTAATCTTTGCTGATGCAATTAAAATTTTAATTACTCTTGTCCCCTCACCTTGCACATACTTAGGGATTTTTTGAGAATTAAGACCGCTTAAAACATATGTTACTGGTAGATACCTGTTTTGAACACAAGAGGAATGTCAACACACAAGCTCAAGCATAATAAAGCACTGATCTGTCTATGAAGACAGTGAAGGCAGGGTGACCCTCGGACACTGCTGGAAGATGAAAACCTAAAACTGAAGGGGGAAGGTCTAGACTGGAATGCAAACAACCAATAACCTTCTATTCTGACTAGGAAATCCATTCTGGTCTCTGAAAACAAAGAATGAGACTTAGATTGAATTTTATAATGCACTGTGGAGAGACATTCACCTAGAACTATGAAAATATGTATTTTTTTAATTCCCACTGAGTGAAATATTTTGTTAATGGTTATTAATCTTCCATCCAAAAATAATTTTCTAGGTTCAGCAGAAATTGAATTTTTGTCGCATTATGAATTTTAATGTCCTTGTAAAAATACATCATTTTCTACAGCTTATAACAATTTCCCCTATCCTCCTACAGACTTAAGGCTGTTTGAAAAGCAAGTATCTACTAAAATAAGCATATGCTCATATAATGAAGGATAACTCATCTACAAGGCAGCTGAAGTGTTTTAACTGATCATTCAATGCATACAATTTTCCTGTTTCCAGTCCTGTTCACTATCCACACGGAATTTAGAAGGAAGAATCACAGAGTCTGCAAGGAACAATGAAGCAGTGAGCTGCTTTCAGAGCTACAATCTTGCATGGTCACTTGCACAGGCCACTGACTCGTGCAGTGACATCAAATTGCCCCACGGCCCTGTTGTACAGACCAGAAGATTCTGTTACAGTATGTTCCCAACAGCTGTTAATGGAGCAAACAGAATTCGTGGTAGGAGGGGTGGCTTTGGTTGGTGGATAGAGAAAAGATAAGGAGAGAAATAGATTCTCTCTCTGCATGTGTTTGTTTTCTGTTTTCTTTTAAGGCCATTTGGTTGCTTACTCAAATCCTCCAACCCTTCTGTTCTGACAGGAGGCAGCACTGGGGAGAACCACTCCTGGTTACAAACACCACAGACTAATTTAAACTAAACTGAATAAATCCCAATCTGTCCTCTGCTAAAAAGGTTTGTGCTTTTGGATTTTTTTTTTTCTGTTTTAGCTGTAAGATACTGATTTGATTTTATATAGTTAATATTCCCTCTAATATCTACCTCAGTTTCAAGACTATTTGCCTTTATTTTGGTTTATTTTTTATCCTTTCAGCTTTATTTAACAAATAACAGCAGCCACTATCAGATTTAAGCCTCAAGTAGTGGCCAACCCTAAGCCCAGTTTATGAGGTTTTGTTGGATTTTGCAGAGATTAACTATGTTTGACACCCAGCAATTTGACAACCTAGCAATTCCCATAGCTGAAGTATTCGTATTGCTAGGTTCCTCCCCTCTACAAAAAGGAAGGAAAGTATTACTAAAGACTTTTATCCTTTTTAATTAAAACCATCAGGAATTTAATGCACTTAAAAGCTCCAGCCTTCCAGAAATCCAGGCAAGCTGTCAGAGGGCTGTAAAGTCCTGTCACTTTGCTTCACCCCAAAAGAAAAGATTCTATGGGACTTCTTTATTATAAAAAGCAACCTGCTGGCTAGGAACTGTTACAATGTTAAGGTGGCTAGGACAATGTCATTGAAACCATCTGCCCCGAAGCAGCTTGGCTGTTTTTTTCTTTTTTTTTTCATTATGGGAGAATCTCTCATAAGTGTTAGGATATAAGATAGGTTTTATAAATGATGCAAGCCCCACCACTATCACATCCACAAACCTTACTCTGAGAGCAAAAGCCACGCTGAAAAGACTGAACATGCTAATTGGTGCTTGATCAAGATGTTCTGTCCTCTCAAAGGAAAAAGTACAAAATGGTCAAGCATGAACCCCCAACTGCAATCAGTTTGATTACTATCCTTAGCTTCAACATATGTGATGGATAACATAAAGAAAACAACACTCTTTCTCTACTGTCTCCTCACCTCCCTTTAAAACATACCATGCAGCATCTTAAAGATCAAAGAGGAGGGACCTAGCAGGCAGTTCAGACGACATGTCCCAGGCCTTCTGAACTCTGCATTCTCTGCTGTTCTTTTTTGTGGAGAATTGCTGAGAAATATCTTTACAGAATACAACACTTTAAAAGAATCTATCTTTACTGAATACAGCATTTTCCAGGATTTGACACCCTGCAGCCACCAATAATTCCAAGGTGAAAAGGTATTATCCAGCTAGCCCAGAGAGTAGAATACCTATGCTCAAGGAAGTAAAATCTACTGGAAAAGACAGAATAAGAGAAAAACAATGCTAACACATTGAACTGGAACTCAGGACAGCTGGACATAATTCTACACCACGTTTTCTGTGTGACATTAGTCACTGGATACTTTTGTACCTCAGCTGAATAAGATGAATACAGCAATACTTCCACCTCCTCTACCCTCCAAAAAGTGTGTGTGTGTATGTGCACACGCGCACACACGTATCTCTCAGTATTTTAACTCTTGAGAGCAAGGACCACCTTTCTCATATGGTGACGAGCAGGACGAGGTTTGGCACTGTAACTGTAACTATCAAGTTTCTGCTCACTGCTGAAGTTTAATGGGGTTTTACATTTAAAATTCATTTTCTGCCCAATCTACTCTACACACCTTTACAAATAAAGCTTTACCAGGCACACCATAAAGCAATAAGCCATATTTTACTTACAGAAGCTGAAAAAGCTGAAAAAAATAATACGGCTAAAACAGAGCATTCTGATTGTATTTATAGGCTATGACCACATGACAGCTGCCTCAACAGTGTGGCTTACATTTATGTATAATAGGCAAACACATTTTAAACTTTTTTTTTTTACATATGAATAAAACATTAGCAATTCAGAAATTCCAAATTTAGTAGGTACAGAAAAGCTTTTTGATGAATGTGGAGTTCAAAATAAGTTTTAAAGCAGGTCCTTTAAAAAGTTCAGCTCCTTATAGCAGAAATAGCACTTTGAATAATCTAGTATTAAAGCAAACTTCCCTGTGAATGACGGTAAGTCTTGCTTCTTAATTATGCATGCTGCTACCAGGATAATTTTTCCAGAGAATTAATGAGAAGGGTAGCTCTAGTGAAATGAATGCAACAGCTAAGAAATTCTCATAATAGAAAAAGCAACATTTGCTTTCTGGGAGTATATAAAAATAAAACATTGTCATTTACTGAAGTCTTTTAGTCTCACTATACCACTGTAGAGAGCGCAGAAGTTTTGTTCTGCCTGCAGACAAACATTTCTGTACTAAGTTGATTTTAGAGGCAAAAATGCCACACTAATGAGAAAGACTGGTGGGTGGGTGGGTGTGTTCCTAGTCTTGCCTTGGTAAGCAGATATGTATTCTGCCAAAAATCCCTGGGAAATGCAAGATGCTGGTATTTTCTTCCTTCTTTAGTGGGATAACTAGCTCATTAAATCTTAACATGAAGGTATTTTATTATGAAGTGACAGATCTAAAGATTTACTTTCCCATTCTTCACCTTTCTCCCTTCTGCTTATTCCTTTGTATTCGTTAATGGCCTTCCTTTTGGTATATAATCCTGTCAGGAGTATAAAAATATCTCTCAGGACTGCTCATTTGGCCTAAGTCATTCAGCCTGTACAGATGACAGTGTACAGAGAAAGTGTACATGCCACGGTTGATGCAGAGAAGGAATTCTGTCCTAGACTTCCGTAATTGTCACTGCATGCTAAGAAAGTATAAGGCTTAATAAGGCCATAAAATGAATGACGTGAGCAGGTATGATAGGTATTTTTTTCATTAACATTCAGAAAATCTGGATTCAGTGGGACAATAAATTATAGCAATTGAACAGAAATGGCCCATTCCATTATTAACCATTTTCCAAAGGACTAGGGAAAGCAGCAGGGCTAGGAGCACCTCTACCATCAGAAGAGCAAGAACAAATATATTGGGTGGTGTTACAACCGTTATTCCCTATGTCATCAAGCTGCCTTGGTTGACTTCAAGTACTAGGAATCGTACTGTAAAACAGTAGAAAATTCAGAGTCCAACTGTTTTGAGGTTTTGAATGTAAAAAATAATACCGTGTGCAGAGGACCAAACCTGGGACTATGATACCATTTAAATTCTATTTTATAAATATATGAACTCCTGCATTCAAACAGACCAAAGGTTCTGCAAGAATTGGTACTAAGCTGCTTTAAAGGAAGACAGAAGAAATACTGCAGTAAACTAGTTATAGGCTAGCTTATCTCTAAATTCTTATTAATCAGAAGACGATTTATAAAAGCCTCATGCAAATATGTCTAGGCAGCTCCTAAAATATAACATAAAAACACTTCTTCATTAAAACCCACCTTCCAGAAAATCTGGACCCATATACAGAGGGAGTGTTCTCCAACAGCTATCATAACCACTCTACAGCAATGTGACTTAACTGTTCCAGAAATAAAGTGGTCATCAGCCATGAGGACTATTGAAAAGGGAGGAAGAAACAAATGGGAAGAAAAGAAAACAAAAAAGAGTAAGCATCTGGCATAGTCCTCAGTAATCCCAGAAGCACACCACTTCCCTAACACAAAATGGCATTTAATCCTACATTGTAGCCTAAAACCAAAGACACAGCATGTAGGCAAATGAGAAAATATATATCCAAATTATTTACCATACACTAGAGGAAGAATGCAAATGGTAGAGGACAATATGAGGCAATAAATGGTATGGGGGAGTGGGACAGTGATTTAAGCTCAGGAAGCTTCCTGGGGGGCAATCCCCCAGCCTCAAATGCCCATTGATTTTCTTATTTTCTCATAAGGGTTTGAAGGCTGCGTTTTTCTGTTCATTTTTTTGTTTTTCTAATCAAAACAAAACCAGAACAAGAACATTGAGTAATGCAGCCCAGGTTAAAGCCACTTGGGGATGACACAGTGGAAAGACTGTTGCACGGTCCCCACTGTAACTGTTCTTAAATAGACAAGGCAGATAGGAGGAACAGTGGCTGCACACAAAGTAGCTCAGCTGAGGTCACCCAGCAGGTCAAAGACTGAGCTGCGGAAAAAACCCAGGGTTAGTACCAAGGCCATTAAACGACACTAAAACCCTTCTTTGATGTAAGGATTGCTGATTGCTTGTTCTGGTTTCATTACTGACTGAATGAGTGACCTTGAGCTTGTGGTTAATAACTTAGCTACCTCACTGGTGCAACACAATGATTAATAAGAGATCATGAAGGCTGTAAGAGTGCTAAGTGTAATTATAGCGTCAGTGAGGACTGCAATGTGATTTTAAGGGTGGGAATAATAATTTTTTCTCCTGGGCTTGGGCAAACTTAAATCCTTTTTTACTGAATAAGATGCATGATTTGTCTGCTACTCACTACCCCTTTCTGTATCCTAAGGTAAAAAAATAAAAAGGAGCTAATGAAGGAGTGACTACTGAGTGAATAAAAAGTACTGAAGACCTTATGTACAACCACAGCTGACTCCCCAACTGTTGAAACCACAGAAAAGCTCTCCTTTCTTTGAAAATGCTCAGTGAAGACAGAGTTTCTATAAACCATGATGTACACTGGCATTCAAGCACTCAGTATTGGCTACAGACTATGGGGTTAGGGCAAGTTTCCAGTGTAGGTGCTTAAATCAACAGTAGGATAAAATGAAAAAGCAAAAAAGAAAAATAATGAAAACTAAGTAGATTTCTCCTTTCATCCATTTCCAGCTCTTAAAGACTCCCACCTACCAGTGCTGGAGGTTGCAAGACTGGAGTTAAAAATTCTTAGCCAAAGCAGAAAAGAGGCTGAAACACATGAGATAGACGCAGAAAATTCCCAAGTAGAATCACCTAAATCTGTTACTGTCCATTATCACTTTTCCTAGAGGCTGTTTAGCTTCCTCTGCTGGCCACACTGATCATGTTTATCCAAAGTCCTCTGTGTGTTTGCGCTGCACGGTGTCACTAAGCTCCCTTTTTCCCTGAATCTAGGGCGTTGTAACTTCTATTTCAGCAGCTGATAGCTACAAATTAACTTTTTAATTCGTTAGGCAGCTCTGCTGAATCACTTCCCAAATCCTGAGCACATTTCTTCAACTAACAGTCTTCCTGCACCCAGTCAGAAACTGAGTTTTCTCTGTTTCAAAACAATGTATGGATAGCCTTGCAGACCTGGTCAGAAGTTTAAGTCTATGCTGTTCCAATACTGTAGCTCCACTAAACAGTCCTGTGGTTGGGCAGAAAAATAAACCAGAAGCAGCCCAGAGCACACACACACATACAGATTCCCAAGATGCTATCTTAGGGTCTAGCATAAATTTCCTATGGCCATGTCAAGGACACCAAGTTGGAAGTACACTACCACACACAAAAGCAGTTACAAAGTACCATTTTGGTTACAAAGTGCTGAAATACTTCCCCCCCCCCCCCCCACGCACACAAACTTTGCCAAACGAAGTAAATATTTTGAGAGAGGCATAACAAAAGGCAATAGCTAACTGGTGAGAGACAGAGCAACTGCTAAGGTTTAAAATTGTAAAAGCAATTCCAGGCAACAAATGATAAAAAAAAAAAATTTTACAAAATAAGGACAAAAGAAGTCATCATACCTAAGTTCAAGGAGGCCTCAGACATTTATAAAGGGATAGGGACAGAATCCAGAGCCTTACATTCAAGGTCCAACTCAAAAGACTGTACCATATTAGCTGAAACACTTTCATGTGAGACCGTAAAGCATAAATTGTAAGGCAGGGTAGAAAAACTATTCCATTCTAAAAAAGACTACGAAGACTCTTGTAATAGTACAAATTATATAGATTTTGTTGGTCCTAAGGCTTCATTTCTAGCTCTTCTTTCCTCTTCTCATTCATTTCTGGTTTTCAGTTTTGGTAACACTTGCATTGAGTTTTGTAGCTTTATGATACACACACACTGCAGGTTGCATTTGAAAAGCTTGTGTCATTCTACATTAGCTATATTTTCACATGCTTTCAAAAACACTAATTTAAAACTTGGAATATTTTTCCTCCTTACATTTATGGGCATTAACGGATTAAAATACACTCCTACCCACTGCTTAATCTCCTGAAAAGGCCTTCAGAGCTTTTTTTCCAGTAAGGAGACTTACCCAAACTGGTGCTGAGAGTGAGGTAGATGCAGGAAATCTTCCTCTGCTGTACAGAACTGCACAGTTAGCAGAACTGCACTACGTTGGTATCATGTATTTAGCCTTTATTTGAAGCATCTCCTATAGGCCACTGTGAGAAAAAAGTTCACAGACTAGCTAGGCTGTCTGAGTCTTTTGGAAAGCGCAGCCAGAGTCCCCCTCAAAAAGCTGTGTTTGTTTTTTCCCCTGCTTTTAGCTCACAATTTTTCACAATATGCTGGAGATTTTTTCCAGTTCCTTTTCGTAAGAAAAGATAAAAATAGAAACCTAGCTCAGCCCAGAGGTTCTTTTTAAAAACTGAATGAACGTCTTCCCAATATCCTGTCAAGCTTGAGTACCGATTTTCTTCCTAGATCATGTTCCCTAGTGGGCATCAATGGAAAGCAGCACACACATAAATACAGCACTAGAATCTCTTTTAGACGTGTGGCACTTCATTCCCAAAAGGTTTAACACATAAACAAGGTCTTTTCCTCCTGTAGGCTCTTCTACAGAGCTACCCTTACCAAAATTCTGGCCTTGGGAGTCAGCTGGAGAGAACAGAAAATAACAAGGTTTACTCTAAACAGAGAGCAAAAGCACATCTGGCTTAAAACTTCTATAACTGGAGTTGCACTGCAGCTAATTCAGACAGATCTGCCACTCTAGTAAAGCTCTTTCAAAGGTCCTTGTTTTCATTGCTTGAAGATGGTGAAGAGAGCTCTGCCTTGGTACTACATGCAACAAATGGTATCAGTCTTTCAGATCTTACCAGGGGATCATCACGAACAAATAAAGTAATCCAAACTGCCTGCTTTAGCATCACTCACCAACTAAATGCAATTAGACAGGCTGGTATCAATAAACTGTCAAGGAGTGTGTGGACACACATACTGCCAGAGTTCCTAGTCTTGTACTCACACTAGGGATTTTCTGTATTACTCTGGGCAAGTACTAGACGTTTTCTAAGTTTATGAATCTACAGAAGGGAGGCCTTTAACTGTGATACAGGGTGCCTGGCAGGCTTTAGGTAACAGTTTCGATACTATGTTGAGATTGCTTGAGCCAAGGAAATGGAGAGATACAGTACACAATGACACTGCAAGTATTTTAAATACAAAATTCCAAACCTAAATAATGCATCAGCTGAACTAATGCTGGCAAAGAAAACAAAGCAGCGAGCAATTTAAGGAAATAATGCACTGCATCTTTTGGCATGTTGTCTATCATGTAGCTAAACAGGATGATCACTGAATTAAACACATTAAGGTTTTGGAAAAAAAACAGAAGTAAGTGTTTCTTAATCACAGCGTATCATAATAATGAATATGCTGATTTGAAAAAAAAATTAACATGTGAATGAATACACTTTTAATCAATACTGCATTCTCCTTTTCTTGATACCCTAACACAATGCACAGACAGTAAGATTCTCAAAGGGCCATTAAGGAATTGAAATGCTAGCATCCTATTGAAAAACAGGGTTTAATCTTCCATTTGAAAAATCAAGTGTTACATTAACCTGTGGCAGTATTTCATTCCTGTTTGGATAGTGAATGTAAGAACTAGTGATATAAGGAAAGTAAAATGCATGGGAATTAGTAAAGTCTGTGAGAATTAATATAATCTTTCAGATTCTAATGGAAATATTTTGATTTTCTTGCTTGTTTTGCAAGTGTGTCCTGTGAAGTCCTTTATTCTTGTTTTTATCTTTCCCAAGACAGAAAATCTCTCTGGAAATGTATCCTCTTAGAATGATTTTGAAATTATCTGCTTTCACGCTACCAGCTGAGATTAATACTGAAGCCAAAGTCATGCTTCCACTGCTACCTGGAAAGAGTTCTGCCATTTCTAAGCCAAGACACACCTGCCTAATTTGTCAAACTTGATCTTTCGCGTAAGAGTGAACACATATGACTCTGCGGTGTAAACAATTAAGCAAGCTACATGAGGAACTAATGAATTAGTCATCCAAGTGACATGAGAAAATGTCACTGAAGACATTAAGAACAAGCAACATATATTTTCTTTCTGTTCAATTCAAATGAACTAAGGTGGATTGTTTGAAGACAAATTCAGAAAAGGATATGGAAATCTTTATCTAAAAATACCTCAAGCTAAATCATTGCCTCATCAGGCAGACAAGGAGTCTTTATTCTCTCCCAGCTATCTGGTGTCTTTTGTTATACGGTCTGGATTGTCTACTCTTTTCCTAGTGAGAAAGCCGGACAGTCAAAAATCGAACAAACAAAACAAGTTTTTGTGAAATTGACTGGCAGATTTTGATAACAGCTTTTTTAAAAAATCTGGGTGATTAAAAAAAAGTAACTTGTGGAGATGAAACTAAGCCCTTTAGTCTCATGTTGTATGTTCACATGTTCACAAGATAGAGTAAGAGAGGAAGGCTCAAGATAGCCTTTCATTGTACATAGACATGATGTTCGAAGTTACACTGCAAAAAAAATGGCATTTAGAAAAGTTAAGGCAGACTATGAGTCCAGCATCACTCCTGTGCCCCAGTATCTTGCCTGTGCATTTTCATTTATTTTTGACTTTCTAAACATTAAGCCATTTGAAAGGACTTAGCAAATACCCAAATCTCTCTTATCTGTTATACTCTGCAAGAAGGACCAAAGCAGTTGCACTTCTCAAACTGAAAAGAAGGAAATCCATTGCAAAAACAGTTCAAGCTCCAAGAGATTTTTACTATGTATAGGTAGAAGATACCTTATACTGCTCTTCTCTGACAGTCCATGGATATTGAAGACTTAACCTTTAAAACTAAGCAAACCTTTTCAGCTTTTCTGATGTTTGAATGAGTTCCAAGTAACCCTTGAAAATCTTTGATCAAATAAAATTCTATTTAGAAACATTTCTCCACTGTTCACATTTCAGGGTTGTTTCCTCTTCTATTTTCGCTATTGCTTTCATTATTTCTGAAGAATATTTGCATAAATATTGGGGTCTATTGCTAGAAATACGAGAAGGGAGAAGACTCATTATGGAAAGGAGAAGTAAAAACAAGAACTTAATTTTATATCATACTGGTTGCAATCAAGTACAAATACAAAAAGCAACTTGTAAATAAAATATAAATGGTAAACTGTGATTCTGTAAAACAACACATAAAGGTGAAGATATAGTATATAAACTATATAGCTCCAACAGATGGAGGAACAGGAAGAGGAGGAGGGGGACGAGGAGGAGGATTTTGTACTGAAGTTATGGACCCAGGAATTTGAAGATCAAATCAATTCTCAAACCTATGACACTTGGAGTAGTCACAGTTTCCTTGCATGTTCTTTCCTTACGTTTTATATATGTTTATATTTTATATGATTTACATATGCATATAATATTTCTCTAATGCAGACAGAGATGTCCTAGAAAGAGAAACCCACTAGCAAATATGACATTTTTATTCTCACTATCATACCACTACTTCCCTTCTCCTGTTATCTCTATTTCCTTGACCAGTCAGGCATTATCTTTCCTGACTAGCCGCGCTTTGATTTTACCCTTTCCCCCAAAGCAAACTTCTTTCAAGAAGGACAGCAAATGCTCGGTCTTTTCCATTTACTCTTTGATGCATCCAGAGTGGTCACACTCCATTAAAACAAAATAAAAACAAAAAAAGCTTCACACTTTTCCCCTCACATTGCCATCCCCACACAGATATTTTCTTCTTTTTTTTCCTCCTTCAAGCAGTCAAAACCAGGCTGCTGTAACTGCTTTTATTTTAACCTATCATGTTGTCAAAACCACATTTGCAGCTCCTGAAGCAACTCATAACTAGGAAGGTACAAACACACCTTAAAGCCAACACCTGTTCCCCCCCCCATATGTTAACACAACTTTCACTAACAACCCATGAGGTACATATTACATGACTTTCAAAACACCGTATCCAAGTCTTTACCCCATGAGACACATCACCAAAAAATATATCAACAATTATTATCATTCTTGTGAGTAATTGGAGCTGTTGTCATGCACACAGCTTTTAAAAAAATCTGGCTTTTTTAGGATGCTAATTAGAAGCTGAGGTCTTTTAAAAGTCATCCCATTTGTGGGTGATGAACACTTTTGAAAGTGGGACCCTCAGTTTCTTTATCCCCATTTCAAATATATACGTATATTTCCCCTCTCATTACCTGGAAACATTTGGTTTTGCTTCTTGGAAGTTTGTCTGCTTCTAGCAATTATTTGCTACTCATTATCATAACCTTCTACCTATCACAGCCATCTACGGAAGTCAGATTCAGGGAACTAGGATAGAGTAGGCAATAAGCAACAGAGATCCTGGTTTTATGAAAACACCAATAATATTAAAATTCAAGGGAAGAAAAATACATTAAGCTTAGGCTTGATTTACAAACTTTTCCAGAAAGCAACAGTTGTTGTTTGAACAATGTGCTATGATCAAACTAATATATGGGGCTGTCATACAGAGTCATGAAGGCCCTTACATTTTCCTGACCTTATTATGAGGGAAAGAGTACATAACAGTTTTGCTGCATATAAATTCAATTAAAGTTTAACTTACAAAAAGGTGCTGTGATTTTTCCTTGCATTTCTTCTTTCACTGATATTTTTTCCTTTGAGTACTCTCTGCCATCTAATACACTTGGAAGAAGATCTTTGGCAACAGCAGCCTCATTAAAACCCCGCAATACAGTATTTTACAGCGATTATAGATTATGTACAGCAAATGGGTCTTGAAAAAAGTGCTTTTTTTCCCAATACTCCCTGAGGAATATGCAGCATGCTGAACAAACTACTGCTCATTTTTTTGAGCAGGTGAAGAACCATTATAAAATACCCTAGACAACTGTGCACCATTTTTATCCATGCTTACTTTAATCCTAGTAATCCAGTACACAGTGCTATTATACATGTAAAAAAGTAATGAGGCAGGTAAAGGTTATTACTAGGGACACTTTCGGAATGATGAGAGGGCTGCCAATGAAAAAGACTAACCTCAGGCTATCTGAAATTGAAATTTTTGGTCAAATTAATAACTCAACATGAGACCAGACGGTAAGACTGTCTGTCCCCTGCAGGGCTGAAAATGTCTTTCGACATTCCGGGAAAAAAATAAAATAAAATAAAAAGAGAGAGGGATGGGTGTTACCTGTGAAAACATATAGAGAGACAATACTCTCAGTTGTGTTGATGCCATGGAAATCCGGGAGGTGGGAAACAAACGGAATGAGACAGTGCCCTTCTTAATTGCTTGACAAGCCAAGTGAATATTCTTGCTGACTGTGGATAAGTTGCAAGAGGAAGCTAATAACCTTCTGATTCCTTCCCAACACTTTCAGGATCTTTTTCATCACTAAAGGGGGAAACTGCCTCATTATCCTCGTTATTATTCATAACAGCACCAGAAATTTTCTGGAGGTATTTTACAGAGCAGATTAAAAAAAAAAAAAAAAAAAAAAAAAAAAAGCCCTGCTCCCAGAGCTGAAGTTTACAGTCTAATTTAGACATGCAACTCTAGGTCAGAGAGACAAATAGTGTCTCCAGAGACAGCAGACGAAAGACAAAAATTTCAGTAATAATATCACACAGTTAATTCACTGTTTCTACGTGCAAAGCTAGACGCAATGTTTGGCTGAACTAGTGAGATCCAGACACCCAAGAAGACAGACCGCTCTTCTTTGAAAGATGGGTAAGGAAAGCGGAGCAGAGGGGAAGAGGAAAGAAGAGCAGCAATATATTAATAAACAATATGAAGAAATTAAATAATACTGGAGGCTGGCAGGGCTCCAAAATTGGCCTACACTTGCAAAATCCATATGTTTACCCAGCATCCTTTATCTGTTCAGTGAGAGAGCTGGGATGAGACAGCGCACAGAGATCAGCAAGGACAAAGACTTTCGCTAGATATTACAGCTTTTTTTCTTTCTTACTAAAGGGAAGAAAGGAGAATGAGAAAGAAAGAAAACACGAACAACTCAGGGAATGTCAGGAGACTGTGATACAATCAAGGATTCAGTCACTGGAGCAAATGGAAGAAACCAGGAGAAAACTAGATGAGAAACCACTACATTAATGGGAGAAGGAGGGAATCACATGGAGAAGTTACATTGCATCCTATCAGTTTTCTTTTGGAAGAAATCTACGGGCATACCTTCCTTCCCTTGCATTTGTCAGACTGGTCTCAAAGTTGAGCATAGCTGTGTCTGCACTAATATGTTCTATTTCTAACATGAACTGTCAAGTGTTACAGTGACAAAAACCTGGGCTGTGGCTATTTGAGGATAATTCCTCAACTTGAGCCTCTGAATCATTATCATGGCAAAAATAGGACAAACACACTCATTATAGACAGCGAGGTGCTTGCTGCTTTACAGACACTCCCTTGTTGCATGTACATTTCAAAATTACCAAGCAGCCTCTTGCCTTCTGTAGTACAGTATGTGTGTATGCTCTCTGAAGTCTCACTCATTACTCTATCAGACTTTAATGGTGTTCACAGGTTGTTTAGGATTAATGAGGCAAAAGTCCTCAATCAAGAAGCAATTTAAGAGTACATTGCTAATTCCACTAAGTTCTGTAAATGAACTAATTAATACTAGTTGACGTTTTTATTTTGGGGGATGATTTGCATCTATATTTTCCCTGAGTGATGCCCTTAAGCAGCAACAACTTTGAAGAGCATTTCTGGCCCAATGACTGAAATCAATCACGTTACAAGGGTGATGAACACACAAGTCAGGAGCAATGCACTTAAAGAATTTACTGGGCTGCAGCCCAGTGATATCAGGATTATGGCAGTGTCTGTCTGGATAAGGAAGAACACAGTTCCTTTGGATAGGCAAGATGAAAAAGAAGAACAACCCAGCTGATTCATTCCTAACTCATAAGGTGGAGTTTTAGGAATGTTCTGCAGTGACTCTTTCTTGCTTTAGGATTTGGAGATATTGTCTTGTTGTAATAGTTGGGAGAAATGGGTAGCAGTTGGACTCTGGCCCTTTTTCCTTATGCCCTGGGGCATGATAATGGCAAGTCGGATATACTGTTCCGAAAACGGATAGAGACTTACAGCAGCTCACTTTCTCACTGGTACAGCATTACCACACGACGCTTTGCAACCAAAGGACAAAGAAAATATTGTTATTGGTTGTCCTCCAGTTAGTCATTACATTAAATAATAGAATAAGGACTGAATACTAGACAGACATTTTGAGGTACACATTGACTAGAACTCATCAGAAAACAGTAACGTTTTAATTAAAAAAAAGATAAATAGTTTATAGATCGACTCTGCCCTACAACTACATATTATAAACAAAAAAAGAAGTAAGCAATAAAGTACTGTGAGTTTAGACTAAAATACTTCTTAGACTTGGAGAAACCTTCTTGCTAGATTATAACCCTGCAAAGCTAGGTCAAATATAAGGTACTGCTAACTGACTGAGTACTGGACATTCCTAGCAGTTTATTCATCCACACATGAAGAGGAGAGGGAAGGAAAAGAACAAAATAAACACCAGCAAGAACAAATTTTAAACATCTTAGGGAGTCAATACTTTTCTCTAATCTGAAATGGCTCTTTTATTCTCTGTGTGTTTCTCATTGTAATTAAGATGGAATGCATTGAAATAACGGCAATGAATAACCAGAATTTTCACTCATTTCCAAGATTACAAGGAAGATTATTGCTTTGTTCACATTTATTTTTTTCTTACAATAGTGGTAAGGTTGTGAATTAATGAACAAAATTAGGGCTTCTCCTATTTTTTTAATATGATAAACCTTTACAACTATTCATTATTCTGTTAGTAGAAGGTTGCTAATTTTCCTCTGAATTAATGTATTCCTGTTGTGATGTAGATTGTGTTTCATAATGCAATTTAGCTAGCTTTCTCCTTCCCTCCTTTGTGCATTGATTTCAACAGCCTTTGTGGATCATGTCATTCAACTGAGCAATAAATGGTAAGAACTTGCAATTGAAGATATGCACTTCTCCCTTCTGACCAAAATTTATCATTATGTCTTCTCCTCTTATTAGCAACCAGAATGCCAAAGCTCAAATATAGAATTCAGTTCTCCAAAACTAAAACCTTTCCAAGTTTTCTACCAATGTGAAGTAGCTGCAAACACTGGCTGTCTGGTGTTTGAGACTCAAAGGAAAACCACAACTGTCAATCTAATAACAAAAATTTTAAAATCTTGCTATCATCAATCAAAATTTACAGTGACAAAGAGTGCAAAAATTATTTCTGTTTACCAGCTCCAGAAATATACACTGTATCAACTGGTCAACTTCTCAACAGGACTCTTATTGAGCAGACTTTCTCAGAGCACCAAGTGACTTCACTGAAAATGAATGGCTCGGTCTCACTTTTATGGTGGTTTGTCCTAAAGCATTTTACCTCACATTACTAATGTGCAGAAAACACGACTGTGGTCAGTTACTGTGGGTCAGCTTGCAAGTGGTAACTTGTGAAGCCACTGTAATGGCTTGCAATAGCCCCTCCTGAAGGACAGATTAGGTGGTATCTTCTGGCCCCAACAGCATACTTAAAGAGGGACTGAAGGAAGGAGAAGAGTTAAAGAGTGAAACTTCAGAAATTTAAGGTTCTACCAACACATCACTTCTCTAATGAGAAAGCTGCTCTGGAAATGCTGTTTTTATATAAACTCAGTAGTAAAATAACAAAGTAAAACAACACATCTCAGTAATTCATGATGAACAGATCAGTCTGAAACACTGGAATAAAAACACTACATGATAACCAAGCCCACTTAAGTAAGGCTTTTTAGTTGCTAATACAACTCCTCTAATCAGTAATACTACAATTTAAACCTGGATCAAAGACATACTTCCCACAATGCTTATGAGGGAGGAACAATCCATTTGCCTGAGAGCAGTGCCGAGTGGGAGTAGAAACCAGGGAGAGAAACGGTGCCTCAGGGAAGGTTTGAACTGAAGATGAGTACAGAGTAGGGGAGAGAGCTGAAGTAGAAGGGCTTCCTTATGGTGCAAGGACAGGATTGATCTAAGAGAATACAGAGCAAACAGCTGTTGCAACAACTTAAAAAGGTTAAAAAATAAACAAGTGCTCCGCTTTGTGGAACAGATATGAACCTAGGGACAAAACATGATTTTGGAGCTTGCCTTTATGTATTACCCAATCTTGTCAGTTACCTCCTTCTTCCCTAACAAATACCTTTAACTTTCTGAGGTATACTATTGATGTCCTCCTCCCTTATGACAGATAGAAATAGAAATGGTAAATATTAAGAATAGTCATAGTACCATTTCACCTGATTGAATGATAAGAGGAAAAAACAGCCTCCCACTTCAGACATACCATCCAGTGGATAAGTTGACAAAGGCAGGAGATTGCTTTTTTTAAATGACAAGCACTTTCCCAGGATTTTACCAGTAAATCAAAGATTAAATCAGATGCACAATCTCATTACAAATAAAAATTAACGCACCAAAACAGTTGCTGTGGGCAATGCAAACACTCTGGCCATTTTTCTGCTGGTAACGACTCTTAAGGTCACAACTGGGGCAACTCGAAATATTTAGATACGCATTAGACCTTTCCTAAACTTTCCTTTTTCCCCTGGCCTCCCGGTGTGGCACCCTGATGTCAGCCAGATCTTTCAATGCCTGCTGCTAGCACCGGCTGGGGAAATTCTTGAGCTGAGAGATGGCTACTTTGAGAATCTAACATATGAGATTAAATTCAACAGACTTTCACAGGAAAAGGAAAAGAATCCTGTGCAAAATGTCATACAAGAAAAGAGATTTTTCAGGAAGCTCTAAGTACAGTAATCATACCACAGAGCAGTATTGGTTTTCCCAGTAAGTAGTTAAGTGTAGTTTTACTTATTTTACTTGCTTGGCAAGCATTTTCCAACATTTAAGCTGAATGCCCTGTGCAGTTTGTATTTAGTCTGTGGAACTCAGTAGATGAATAACATTTTTAAAGAGAAAAATATTTTTAACACTAATCATATTTTTATTTCTTTTTACAAGACAAATATTTAATTTCATGCTTCAGGGCATAAGTGATTATGGGCTGGAACAGGAAGAATTGTTGGCCTATCTCATTATACACGTTCACACAGCTGGACAAGTCTGTAAAAACCACATGAAGAGAATTTACAAGATCCAGAAAAAACGTTATTTCTAATTCCAGTTCAGCCACAGAACAAGTGAGTGACTCGAGCAACTTTCGTCTAAAAGAGGGAACACTTCCCTATATCACAGAAGTTTAACCAGATGATAGCTATTTTACCTTATGCCAAATATAAGAATAACTATACATCCTTCCTTTCAGCTTAAATTAAATACGCTTATTACTTCGGAACTTTTCTACTCATCCATCAAACTCAGAAATACTAGAGCCAAATTTAAATGAGCAGTTTTTATGCACTTGTTTGTAGTTACGTTTTTTGGGAAGTCTTTATTAGACTTAACTGCAGAAAAGCCTCTTGCAATATGCAGTCATATCAGACTGTTACACCTTGAAGACTTATGTAATGAAATGGACACATCTTCTGCTTTCAGTCTACATTCTTCCTTTAATTATACACAGTCTGTTATGAAACCTTGTCATGTTGTCACAAGTGACCTCTGTGCTGAACTCTGCCTTGTCAAGACAGCTTTATCATTCATAAATATTTCAATGAGAACCAAAGACTGCTTATGAAAGATTGATTTCTTACAGTTCACTGACCCCTCCCTTTGAGGCCTTTTATTAAAATTAGAGCAAACCCATTCTAGAAATCTGAGTATTAATTGCTACTATTATAGGCTACTGAAACACAGAGTCCTCAAGGAAAAGAGAAGCTACACTGCTGGCTTAAAGTGATACACCACTGTAGAAATTAAAGGTGATCAAATTTTCACATTCAGAACCAAACTGAGGTTTTTAATGGTCTTTAAATTAGAACAGGCAAGTTGAGTTCCTTGGAGGTCTCTTGTCAAAATTTGGTTTTGGAATACTAAATAGCAACTAGTTAGATGTTTGGGCACCCAAGAGATGTGGCTGAGTCATTAGCTGCCACCCACTGTGTTGTCTGGATAGCTTAGTTAACCATACTGCTAGAAAAACGCATCTTTGCCATTGAATCAGCCAGAGACACAAGACTAGCAACCGGAAGCCGTACAGGTGGATCCTTTTCAAGATCTCATTTTTAATAGCAGTTTCTGTTCTCATCTGGTGGCTCATGTATTTCAGCACTTTAAGGTGTTGCAATTTGATCCAGGAGCATGGGTGAAATCATTTCCAGATGTAAATTTGCTGCAGGGAGAAAAAAACAAGAAAAGGAAAAGAAAGAAAAAAGGCCAACAGGAGACTATCAAGTCTGTAAGCTTCTCAGGCCGGGGAATGTGTCTTCCAATTTGCATTATGCTATATAAATAAATCATTTAGCTGATCATTAGCACTATGACGGCAAAGGGCTGCCTCTATACATTAATGTATTTTGTACTTTACATTTTGGCTCTATTTCTGCAGTACGTTTTCCTTTTTCAAACAGCTCTGGTGCTTTTACCTTAAGAATATGTGCATACCTCAAAGACAAGCCTCAGCAACATATTTACCTAAACATATTCTCTTCGGTATATTATGATCTATTAAGGCCACATCTATGATCATCAACTGATTCCTCTTTTTATTTCATATCAGTAACAAAACTATGAGCTCCATTTAGGGCACTCAGTGTTGTATTTTTAATTTGTGTGAAGTATCCAAAAAAGATGTATAAACTACAAATTAATCCGATATTGCTCAGTGCTGAACATCATATTTCACCATTGATGGGGCAATTGCTAATTCATATAAAAACAGTATCAGGACTCTAAATTCAAATAATCATTACTTATGACACATGATCATTAAGTGGGGTTAGAGGGAGGGAGGGAGGCAGGGAGAAAAGGAGGAAGTTAGCAAGGGAGATGTATTACCAGCTTAAAAGTCTTTTATTTACTTAAAGTAATGCTTTAATGCAATTCTGTCAAGAATCCAGACTTGTCCTCATATTCAGTCTTATCTATTAAAGATATGCCAGATGGCTTGACAACCATTTGGGAAGCTTTGTATGCCAGTGTGCTCACCTGCAGTAACTACAGACAGCAGGGGTGAGATTTTTCTAACCACTTTCACCTTTGAAAAGAATTAAATAGCAAGCACCCAATATAAGAGAAGAAGCCAAAAAGCTAGGTTCAAAGCTTCCGGGTGCTTTGCACCAGGATTGCAGGTGCTTCCCTGTCAGCAAGTGGAAAAATTAATAAATAAGATGAAGAACAGTGGGCAAGTCTTTTTGCTTCTGCTCTAATTCCAATCTACCCTATAGCAGAAAAATCAGAATCTCTCCACACTATATTTATAGCTGCCTTTTCTCATCTCTCTCTAGCTTGCTCTCCACCTTTTTTCTTTTAAAGAACAGCTGAATCTCATTTCAGATTGCATAACTGATCCTTTGAAAGAACAGTATTTATATTACTATAGGTCCCTAAAGGTCACAGTGAGATGGCTTCTGTATATAACAATAGATCATTCTTTTCCAATGATCTTGAAAGCAAAGACCCTATTCTGTTACAAGCTCCATGTAAACTGAGCACTGCCTTCCTGTGTTGTGGGAGAGAAGGAGGCTCAGTCTCAACATAAGTTGCTACCCTCCTCATTTAATCTTTGGAGGCATAACAACTGTACCAACAAAGGACAGGAAGAAAGCTCTCTGGTACTCATTTAAATAAAGGGGAATAAGAGTCATGGAGACATGAAGTGTACTTGCCAAGATTAAACAAAGAAATTATTACAGAAAGAGGTCTAGAATGAGGGTCTCCCAAGTCCTAGCTCTTGCCCATTTTCCTCCTCTTACCTACTTCTCTTTGAGCTAAGGGGCATGGGGAGAGCAGCTTTCATTGGAAAAGTTTTACAGTCTTAGGGACACGCAAAACATTACTTATTAGGGACAGGAAAGAGGTCAACTTTTGGTCTGCTGCTTTCAGCAGCTCTTGAGCTATCTGCAGTTGCCTGGAGCACTGAAAAACTTCACCTCAAGACAATACTGTCTCCTGATCATACTCAGATTTTCCCAGTAGCCAAAATATCATTAACATTCAAAATCTAAAGTTGGCCATATTTCTGCATGTGTAATTCTAATGGTTCAATCAACTTGGAAAAAAAACCCCACTCTCAGCAATTAACCAAGGATGCTGATGAAATATAGAGCCTACAGTACTCGAGCTTTACTTGCAAGACTCGTATTGAACTTTGTGGAAGAAATCAATCTATATTCAGCAGATTGATTGCTATGTTCTAATTTCATCAATAGAAGCCTTCAGGTTTCAGGAGAGGGTTAAGCTACGTATTGTTGCCAACCCGTCAGCTTTGACATTCTGAAATGCAGATGAATGCGAACACATCCAATGATTTTTTTTTCCCCCTTTCTGTTTTAAATCACACATTGTAACTTTTCAACTTGGACCAGAATGTTTCCTTTTGGGTGAATAAATAGACAGGGATACTTTCCACCTCCTAATTACTCATGCATAAAATTTCATTTCCAGAGGAGCTGTGAAGCCCTGAACTTCTACAATGAGAAGTGAATTGACACTTGAAAGTCCTGATTATGGTACAGTTCTGATTTCACTGAGAGAATATAAATAAATTGCACAGTCCTACATTATTTAGCATGTATCTCATTGCAGGGGAAAAGATTGCACTATGAAGATAAATCTCTGAGTTGGACTCCAACTTGTCAGGCTGTGGAAGAAGCTGGCACTCTGATTACTGAACCTGAGCACTGAGCATCAGGCACCAAGGGAAGAAATTTCAGACAAGCATTAAAAAAAAAAAAGGAAAAAGAAAAAAAGAGGAGGCTTATAGTATGTTAACATTGTTAATTGCACTAGGGCCTTTTCTCACCATTTTATTCTTAGATTAAGACAGACTTGAAACACTGTCGGCATCCATTGAATGCATTAAAATACTACAGGGGCTTCTTGTGAATTCTGGGCACAGTTCATTAGCACAGGGCTGCACATTATTCACTGACTGCTGGCATATTACATACACTTTCTATCTCTGCACTTTTATTACATCCTATCATAAACACATCACAAATATTAGTTCATTGAACACTGCTAACCTGGAAGGTAGGGACGCCAGATGGATGGTCCAGTATTTGGAGTGCTAATCTCAGACTTGGATAATCTATGTTCATGTCCTTGCGCCCTCTTGTCTTATGAATGTCTTATTAAACCCTAATCAAATTACATGGCCTTTCATTAGCTCTGTAAAACACCACGATTATCCATCACAGGTGAGCTTCCAAGATAAATACTTTAAATGAGATGAGGCCTTCAGAGTTACTCAGAGTAGGTGATATCAAGGGTCCTTTAAATGTTTCAGACAGCTATTTATTACATGCTTCTTTACAGACAGTGATCTCAAACAGGAAGCTATTAAAATGATTTGCTGAAAGTCATACAGGAAGTACCTGGTATGACTAAAACAAAATAAAACAAATAAAATAGCACATGTTTCAGGGGAAAATATATGCTTCTGTAGCAAAAAAAAAAAAAAAAAAAAAAAAAAAACACAAGACCAAAATACTCCCCCCAAAACACCACACAAATTCATAAACTTTATGGCATGGAAAACATACAACTTCTTCTCATCATTTTTAGAAGTATCTCTTAATTAAATAGTGTACTATCAAACTGCAAAAGATATAGAAAAACACCAGATACCCCCTAGCAAATTCAAGCAGTCTCAGAAGATACTGTTTCATCATTTCAGCCCAGGTTAAGACTCTGCTGCAGGACATCTAGGACCAATGCACTCAGCATTCTTCAATATCACAGTTAATTCAAGTGAACTTCAAAAGGTATGTTAAGTGGTAATGACTTAGGTCATTAACTTTAACAAAGTCAGTGTGTTCTCACTATCATATTTACCACAATTAGCATGCATATCATTTAATAGTAGGCTACACACAAAGAAAAGTCTTTCAACCTAGAGTCAATAGTACAATCCTCAAAAAAAATCAGAGGTTAAAAGTCAGAGGCCTGTCTGCACAACCCCAGATGTAAAAAAAATTCTTCTAAACTGTATACTAGTTTATCTCCTTTGGGAGGAGATGAAAAAGAGAAACAGAGCTTAGAAAACAGGCTGCTCAGAAGTCAAAGATGATATTTTTAACAAAAATGACAAAAATTTGGGAAGTATAATTCAAAGACAAAGTTGTCTATCTATATGCGCATGCAAGCTATATGCTATGTACAGCCTATGTCTCTCTGCACAGCCACACCCTCCCCCTGCCCCTTCTTAAGCAGAGTCTTTAGTATTAAGTACCTTCACTGCAATAAGCTGTTGGTAGCAAATTGTCCATAACGTTAGAGCTTAACCGCAGAGGAACTACAGGGTTTTTGAACTAGGACAGCAGAGTTTAGCTAAGAGACATAAGTCTCACACTGGTACCATGACTAGATCTTTTTTTTTCTGACTTGGACCAGCTTCAAGAAGGAACATCACACTCATGCTGAGCTAGAAGCACCTCTGTGCCAGCAGCAGACGACAGATCACAGAGGGAGGACAGGAAAAGAGCACAAATATAAAGGAACCTGAAGGAGACAGCAGAGGTTACAGACTACCATCTTTCTCCTGGGTGGTTTATCTAGACCTCTAGGTGAATATACTATATACATTAGTCTGTGTGATCACTCTTAACAACCAAAACCCTAGACATCAAGTTCCTTTCCTTCTTTTATAAATGATAACTTCCCATGAATTAAAAAAAATTCTTTAAATTATAATTTGTCAGCATTCTCATGTTCCAGCATCTCTCATCTGCCTGTCAGCAATCTCCAAATACCACTGCTGCTCAGAGCTCTTCTCTTGTCTCTGTTCCTGAATTGTATGGCAGCTGAACATATGGAACAAACAAATCCATGGTATTGCTGTGGGTGAAGATTCAGAATTATTTCCCTGCATAGGAAAGTGTGGTTATGATGCTACAGAACAAGCACAACACCAAAAACATAGCCCCCAGTGTGGTCATTAAATGCTTGGATCTGAGGAAAGTATCCTACATACTGCAAAATGGCTCAGCTCAGTCAGCTCAGTGAATCGACACATTCCCTCAAAATGCAAAACGGTTGGCAGAGGAATTGAGCTTGCTGCTGTCTTTGCCCATAGCATTCCATGATAATCGTGTCAGCAATGCAAGAGTAACAAATTGCATCTGCTTATTTCTGCTGTTGTCTTTAAGGTAGTAGCAGATTATTGTTTACCTAATTTCACCACTCTGTGCATGTACATGTGCACACTCGCATTCACACTTTGGGTCTGTGTTTGCAAAGATCTTGGCCACTGTAAAATATATTATGGATACCACAAGAGATCAAACAGGATCCTCCTCAAGTCACCTGTGAAGGCATCTACCAACTGCTGAACAGCTGTCAAACTGAAAGTTTGCTATCAGTATTTTCTTCCGTCACAAAAAATGCTGAAGGTTTCACATGCTTTTTAATTAATTTATTCAGTGGTTATTAAAATCACTTACACTGCCCCTCCTACCAAACAGGAAAGCTAGTGCTTTTGAAACAATTCCTGGCTTCACTCAAAGACAGAACTTTCAGCTAGAGCCCACAGGCTATACCTTAAATGGAAAAGAAGAACAAGAATAAGATGATGCACTTTTAAACTGTCATTGAGAAGTTTACCTGTTGAAGATAGGCCAGAACTTGTCAAAGCCTAGGAGTGGCAGAGAAATTTGGAGTAATTGAAGTATCATCTGTCAAACGCCTGATCTTGGGGGGATGAGCTGGGGTCAGGTCATCAGCTAAACTGTTCACAGATAACCTTACAACCTCTGTGCATCTCTCTGCTGTGCTGAAAGCTGCTGCTAACCGCCCATGCAAGTGATTGAGTTACTATGTTTCAATTAATGTATTAATTGAAGCTTTCAAAAAGGTTACAATGAAAATAGTAATAAAAACCTATTATAGGAAGCACTTGAGAGTGAAGTTTTACATTTGAATGACAAAAGGCCTGCTGAGCACGAACTATTTCTCCTGATCTTTTAATCAAGCCACTGTTGATTAGCAACAGGGCCTACATTTCAGCCTTTGCGTCCTAATCCAAATCTGAACTATCCCCAAATTCAGTGGTGTTCAGGGAATGGAAAGAGTTTGGGTCCATCTGTTCTGGTGGTGAAATGACACACACAGCTATTCTTCATATGGCATTGTGTAAACAGGAAACTTTGCTCCCACTTATTGGGACTTTCCTTATTTTCCTAATTGAAATGTCATACCATAAGACAGAAATACATGTCTGTATACGTTCATTTTTTTTCACTGGGGTGGATTCTAGCTCATCTAAGTGATCTCACTCTTTCTTCCTGCCCAAGAGGCTTAACTGCCTCATTGTTCAAACTGGAGTTAGTGACCTTAGTACTGTAAGTCAGTAATCAGCTCTATACCTTCACACATGTACACAAAAGGCACTTGTGACTGGCCTGATATGCCTGTTACATTACATTTCTTGTAAACAAAAGACTTTTAGATGTGCTGTAGGAGCTGCACATTTATGCTTCTGACAGTTCTGCTAATAAGGCTGTGATTCTGCAAGCCAGTTTTAAAGGAGATTCATGACAGACAGTTAGGACTACAGTCCTATCTACACAGAGAAGAACCAGCCTAAGCAATGACAGTATAAGATTTCCTCAGTTAAGGTTCAGCGGACTGATGAACAAGAAGTCATTTCAAGCTCTGAAGCTCATTCTGTGCCCAGCTTTGTTGCGGGGACTACCAATGAATGGGACAGATATGATCCAAGAAAACTGTACTGAGACCTGCTTCCCACAAACTAATCTACTACAAGCCACCAATCATCTGTGACAAAGCAGGTTATACATAAGCAACTGGACTAGATTTTAGCTAGTGACTAATAGGCAAAATAATCCTACAAAGAGCCCTTGACCAAATCCTCTTTCTGCTCAGATTTCCTGTGTGTCACCCACTGATTAGCCTGTTTCAGAGTCATGAGAAAAACAACATAAAACATGTTGAGGGATTTTTTTTTTCCTTTTCCCAAAGTAACAAGTAGCTGAAATCCATTTAAGTATTCAACAGTGCAAGTGTTTTGCCATTTAGGCTCATCACGTCGCTACACTGCGGAAACGCTGGCTCAGTTCGCCTCATGTTATTTCTGCTGGGAAATCTAAGAGTCTGGTGTGAACTGAACATTTGTGATAAGCAAACTTCCCTCCTGCTGTTCATGAACTGAAACCTGAACACAGACAGCAATGCACTGCCTCCTCATTCTTCCAAGTGGCTGTTGCTTCCATGCCTTTACAGTGATCAAAAGCTTAATGCCTGCACGTTTGCTCTCTCATTTCCTCAATTCTGCTCCTTACAGCTACTACTAAGAATTCCCATTGCTTTAAGACTAACAACCACATGTTGGTCTGAAGTGCGGGTCAGCAAGCAGGAGCTGTTTTCTTCAACTACTCCAAATGCCATAGAAAAAAGAAAATACCTGGAACCTAGCCAAGAAACGATGCTCCTCTTTATGCACAATTAGAGGAAAGCACCATTTCTGCTCTTAGAGACATTTATCACCTTGAGTCTCACCAGCAGGGACTGTTATTCCTGCATTAGGCTGACATCTGATAGAAAGGTTGGGATAAAGAGGAAATGGAGAAGAGTTTAGAGAAGTTGCCAAGAAGATGTAATAATTGATTTCTCTGACACAGGACCAAGCTTGTCATTAAATGCCAAGTGCTATATTAACAGCTGTAGGGGACCAAATTTCTGTTTTAACCATCTCTGCTCCTAACACAACGTAGTAAAACTCTTAAACCAAACACACTGTCTCTAAACGGCAAAACATTTTTGCTCTGGGTTCAGAATGGGGTTGGCCAGACAACAGACTTGCAGATAACCATGCACTGCTATTATCCAAAGCACCTGTGTGTGACAGAGGGAGTTAGAAATATTGGCGTGCATTTTGATAGACATAGCTAAAATAATGCATTATTTCACCTACACCCAATGTGTGAAACCAAACAAGGCCTGGCTTTAGATGCCAAATCAGGCATTCCTCATTTGGGTCTGAAGTGCTTATAAAACCAAAGCCTGCCCCCAATCATTCCTAGATCAACCCTTTTGGCCTCAAATTGAGAAAAGAAAACGTTTACTCCAAGTTTATTAAGCCAACTAAAAGACAATCCTACATTGGGACTGTGAGAATGGATTTCTAGAGGCTCATAGAGTACTCACACAACCTGGAACAACTTGTGTGTTGTGCAGTTTTCTGAGCATCTTTAAACACACAACTAGGAGAGATAAGACACACAAACATGCACGCATGTTGCTCTTAGAAAGAAAAAGAGTTTCCTTATTTGAAAGATGAGATTCTGCACTGATATAGAAGGGATACTAACATTATAGATCTGAGATAACAGCTTGGTTTTTATAAAACACACTGGTGGCTATTAGCCCAGAATTCTTTGCCTTGCTGAACCAGACTTTGTGGATACAACTAGTCAATAATACAAACTCATCCAGCTTCGCATACTGTTCCTGTCCTAGGTTGATCTCTGTTAGTTGTGTGGGGAGTTTAGTCCCTCACTTGCCACCTGCAGCCTAATGCTACAATTATGCTGCAAAATTAGGTGGCCATAGCATCATTCCAGTTTGCAATAGGTCATCAAACACTCATCAGATAAAACAGCAGGCTTGTTATCACCAAGTGAAACTAAGAATGTTCTGTTTCCTATTATCACATCCAAAGGCCCTTGTTCTACTTCCTCCATCTTAGATCTAATCAAGAAGGGAGTACTGTTTCAATATGTAGCTCAAAAATGTCTCCTTTCAAAAGAAAGCCAGGTTTCCTTCTTTTCAAGACAAATGCAGCTCGCTTTATCTCAGTGCCAACAGGCTGTGGGGAGGATGGGCAAGCCTGAGGTAGTTTGATAGGAAGGATTAAGTTTTGGAAACCTTTAAATTGTTTTTCTCTTACTGTTTCCTCACTCAAAATTCTGATACTTTAAAACTGTGAATTGTTGCCTTAAGTACTGAATGGGCACTTCTAAAACTAACATTTGGATAAATGTTTTATTTTCTCTGTGTATGCTCTAATGCTAGACCGCAGCTTTATTCTAATACCCATCCCTCAGAAAACAGGGGTACTGAATTCATGCCCACAAAACCTTGGACAGGTTTATAAAGTCCATCATCTATACCCAGAAAGATAAAGAAGGTACAGTAAGCTAACATGACCAATAACATACAGCTGCATTTATAGGAGAATCCTCACAATTTTCTGAGGCCCAGTGTTGCACCCTAACCACATTCCTCATTGATTTGCATTTAAGAGCTTCAGACATGGAACAAAATCCCCTAATTGCTGTTCAAACACAGAACGAAAGCAGACTGCACCCGAAAGCAAACACACAAAGGATTTCCTTTGTATTTTAAAGATCTTGTCCCCCTGCCATTGAATTCAGGTAAAAAATGTTGCCCAATGTCCTGCAGAGAGAGTCGCAAGGTTCCCTTCTATATTATTTTCCTTCCCTGCCCTCTTACTTTCTTCTAGCTGAAACAAACAACCTAGGAGCACATTCAACTTTCCAGAGTCTATCTTCCTGTTCAGACTCCAGACATTCAGGCCAGCCTGAGGTGATGCTTCTGAACAAGCAGCAAATGCCAGGAAGATTAACACAAACTTTTTTCCCCCTCTTTCATCTTTCTTTTTTTTTTTTAAACAAGGTACACCATTGAAATTCAAGATACATTTCAGTGAAGCACTCTGATGGTGTGTGACCTTTGTAGGGCATTTTCTTTGCAAATGTGCACCAGGAGGGACCAATCCACCCTTTAACAATTCCATAATACAGAAACATGGCTGTGGCAGGTAATGACAAAGACCACTGTGATGAGTGCTAATTCTTGTGATACTGGAAGGTTCCTTAAATTAAAGGGCTGAAACTGAGAAGTCAGATGCATAACTGCAAGTTTATTGATCATCTGTTTACTGCACGAGCGTAATTCCACAAAGTCCCTGTATTTATGGTATCAGGGTACCCACTGGTTCCTGAAAGATGAGCCTTGCTTGAGGTGCTGGGTACAGGAGCTACGCCACATGGACAGACACATTATAAAACTTGATCTACATTTGTCTGGAGAATAGATCCACCTTTGCTCTAATGAAACATCTGGTGAGGAATGCGGACAAAAAGAGGAAGGGGTAGTACTGTAATTCAAACTCCAGCAAAAAATGTAGAGCCAGATTCTACTGGACTTCAGCATGATGCTCTAAAACTAAGTGCTTTGCCATCAGAGTTTCTGCACTCGATCTCATGAATATATAGGGAGATGAGACAGAAATCTTGCAGGATCCTTGAAAGAACACAGTCAAAATTTTTCTTCTGACTGCCAAAATCTCCCCCCCACACACACACTGCCCTAATTTATAATAATAAATACTTTGCTAGGCCTGAATGGAAATCTGTTTCTCCAATGACTTTCCATCCTCTCTGGAGCACACATAAGAGAATTTCTTATTGTGAAGTTATTTCTGGGTGCTTTGTTTTTAAAGAGCATCAAAAGCCTTCTTTTTTTAATGCTAAGAAACTTAATTAAGAATGAGATACTTCAGAAATAAGTCTAAGATACCACAGAGAGAACTAAGAAAAGGGTGCATTTTAGCAAAGAAAACACAATGCAAGCAGCCATTCTGTTACTGTGACCACCAAATCCACATTGCGGACAGTGTCTTCACAGATCATACTGTATTCTCTCCTTTATGCATATTAAGGATGTGTAGTGTCAGGGAAACAAGTCAAGATCCTGCAAAGATGGCCCTTACTTATTTTGTATGGGGAGAAAAATTAAAACTAATCTCATTTCATTTGCTGAAGTCTAAGAAATCTGTTAATCCTCCTTTGTCTTCCTGGAAAGTGAAAGACCTGGAACCACGTCCAAGTCTCTCCCTCCCATAAATGTAATTGCCATCCTATTTCTGCATGTGGCATTCATATCTATCCATGTAGAAGAATAATCAATATCCATTTATAGACATTTAATACAGTAGGCAGTTGATAAATAACATGGCACAGTCACTCTTGCAGGACTTGTTACTCCATCAAGAATACAAGGGCACTACTCTGGATATATCTTTTTCCCCCTCACACCATTATTTAAAAGAAATTTTTAAAAGTGCATGCTGACTTTCATCACCTACTGATTAGCTGTCTCTATGCAGGCCATGTAGCATGAAACATGGCCATCTGAAAAGTAAAGCAAAAAATGAAACTCTGAGAAGAATGAGCTGGCTAACCAGCCACTAGAACCCCTTACTGCCATTCTGCTGTGAAAGCTGGGAGACAAAGCGAATAAAAAGGAAAATAAAAATATAGGTAATTACTGTTTAGCACACTTCACAAAAAGGGAGAGAAAGAGTTAACCTTATAGGCTGCTGACTTCACATATTTAACACAGTCAACCTATACCTTGCTATTCTAGTTCCAAATGAGTCTTCTTAATGCTAATAAGGAGGTGATTCCTGCACTTGAATGGAAAGGAGATGAAGTATGCAACCTGAGTAACAGGTTAGATAAGTGTTGCAACTTTTTAGCAAGTTCCTATACAGCTTTTTTTTAAATACATTTTTAATTAGAATTATCTGCTTCAGAGACACTAAACCCACCAGTGAAAACTCTTGTACATTACCACACTGTGAACATCTGACCTCCAAGACTGGGAAATGATGAAAAATTAATGAGTCCAGATGTGCCAATCCTGCCAATGGACAGATGCTCATTTTACACACCATTTAGAAATCCCCAGTGCATTTGACTGCATCATGATAAATAAAATGACAAAATAATAGGGAGAAATGGAATAATGCCTAGAAAGTGAAATCTCTGCTTTCCCAGTATATGAAAACACACAGACACATGCATGCAGAAGATAACACTGAAAACACATCACATATATGGCAGCAGTCTCCAATGTAAGAGAAGGGGCAATCTGAAGGAACACAAACACTTTAAAAAAACTTCCCCCCGTTAGATGTTTGATCAAGTCTGAATCTACTTCCTCTACCATTAAGTAACATCTATCTTTTATTTTCCTCTTGCTTCTGGAGATTTTCAGTCTTCTTGGAGATTATTTTTTCTTCCATTATGCTTGTCCATTGTGGCACTTACACTTTAATGCAAAATAGATAAAACTGTCCCTGTCAGTCTATGCTTGTCTGTTGGAAACTTGCACGGGAGGAGCCGACGGAGGGAAGACCCAGACGCTCAATATGAGTGATCAGTGTACTTCAACTTTATTAGGTGTGGTCTTTCTTTATATAGTATAGGACTAATCAGGCTCATACATATTGCAAAAGCTGAGCTCCTTATTGGTAACAGCAATTTGGTTTACCCAGCAACTTCTGCATTACATCACCCACAAGTTCCCAGGACTAATCATTGATAACACCTTGGAGCCAAGGACAATGTGTCCTTGGCTCTAACTGTTTTTACTCTCATACGGGACTTGGCTCACATCAACTGTGTGCGATATGCACTTAGTTCTGCTTCCTTTAGTTGTTCAATCTTCACATGACCTCTGCCCTCAAGCCAGTCCTCCACAATTCCCCCGTTTTTATTTTGTGCGAGAAAGACCTTTTTAGTTAATTGTTCAAGCTTTTGTGTTAAGCAGCCAAAAATCACTCTTACAGCAATTAAAACTAATACAATTATGAATAGAATACGTAGCCCTTCTTTGATCAAGCTCAAAATCCAGGTACTCACATTACCAAACATCTTTCTAAACAGATCATCAAACCAATTATACTGTACGGTGATTCTCTGGGTGTGGTCCTTTAGCCATTTCAATTGCTCATGGATTGACTGTCCATGATCAGAAAGATTAAAACAACACATTCCTTCAAAATCTTCACACCCATGTCCCTGTGCCAAAAGCAGAAAATCTATAGCTGCTCTATTTTGCAACACTGCATGTCTCAGGCTATCCATATCCTGTGACATTTCAGAGAGAATTTGTGTAGTAACATTTGATTGTTTAACAGCCCAACAAGCAAGTTTATTTAGATTAGACATGGCATGCGCAACTGCAACGTTAGGAGCTAAAGCTGCGGCGAAAAACCTTTCCGCAGGCCCCCATAATTCTACATCATCAACACAATCTGAACCTAGTTTTTTCAATTCACGCTTGCCTCGACGATTCTCACTTCTTCTATGTTTGATTGCTGCAGTCAGATTTGACCAACGCTGATCATGTAAGTCAGGGGCGAAGAGTGTCCTAATGAGTTCGGCCAGCGTTGAAATTTTTTCTTGAATAGTTCGTTTTGGTTGTAACGGTGGTGCTATCCATTCTAGTACAATGGGTTCCGCCAACCCTCTTTTTTCCCCCGTTTTTATTTTGTGTTGTGTAATGGCTCCCATTAGGTATTGTGGGCCACATAAAATAGTAAGATCAAGTGGCTGATTTTCCAGGCGCCGGTGCGTAGCACGCGTAGTAATTAGCGATGCAATTTCCTGGAGTACCCGTTGCTGTTCCTCTGTGAGCGTGACGGCAGCCGCTGGGTCAGTTCCCTTCAGCAAGGGGCGTAGCAGATTTAAAAGTTCATTAGGAATGCCGACAACCGGACGGATCCATTGGAGGTCTCCTAATAGTTTTTGAGCATCATTGAGTGTTCTTATGTCAGTCCTGATTGTCAATTTCTGTGGTCTGATGGTGGCATTCGAAATATGCCAACCTAGATACTGCCAGGGGCTGGATTCCTGTACCTTTTCCGGGGCCATCACAAGTTCCTTTTTCTTTAATTGTGTGATTAGATCAAATTTTTGTTCAGGAGAAAAGGGTTTTTTTTGTGCCAACAATATGTCGTCCATGTAGTGATATATCATGGTCTCTGGCCGCTGTTGACGTAACGGTTGAAGTGCCGCATCGACATAGAGTTGACAGAGGGTTGGTGAGTTTCGCATACCCTGCGGTAGTACTGTCCATTCAAATCTTTGGTCTGGCCCCTCTCTATTGATAGCAGGGAGTGTAAATGCAAATCGCTGTTTATCATCTTCATGGAGGGCTATAGTAAAGAAACAGTCCTTTAAATCTACGATTAGCAGGTGCCAGCCTTCTGGGATCATTGCTGGGTTGGGTAACCCCGGTTGTAAAGCACCCATGTCATGCATCTGTCTGTTTACAGCACGTAGATCGTGTAAAAGTCTGTTTTTGCCGGATTTTTTCTTGATCACAAATATTGGGGTATTCCAAGGGCTGGTAAATAGTCTTAGATGACCTTGTTTGTACTGTTCCTTTACTAGTTCATGTGCTTGAATGAGACTTTCCCGTTTAAACGGCCATTGCTCTACCCACACAGGCTGATCAGTCCTCCAGCTGAGTGGGATTGGGAAAGTCCAGGCAATGGCCGGTGCTATAAAGGGTGTTCCGAGGTAAGCACCATACCCATCTGGGCAAGGATATCGCGCCCTATTAATGTTTGCACTCCTTCAGGTAGGGGTAAAATGGAAACGGAGCAATTCACCACCTTGTTCCCTATAGTCCATTGTAGCGTCGATGATTTTCGGGCGAGGGTGACCCCGCCTACTCCAGCTACCGTGGAGCTGGTCTCTCGGGTTGGCCAATGCTGGGGCCAAATCTTAGTGCTAATTATTGATACATCCGCTCCAGTGTCCAATAAGGCATTAGTGCGTATAGATTCTTCTTTATACTTTACAGTCACGGTTTGTCGGGGCCTTTGATGCATTCCGACAGTCAGTAATGCTGCACTTCCAGTGGAACCAAAAGCACCATAGCCTCGTGGTTGCTCTTTCGCTGGTGCCACCCCTTCAGTCAGGTGGGGAAGCGGAATAAGTTGAGCTATTCTCGATCCTTGTGGTATGTGCATAGGTGGAAACATTGCTGAAACCACAATTTGTATTTCCCCGAAATAGTCCTTGTCGATCAGTCCTGTCAAAACTTGTAATCCTTTCATTGTAGCGGACGATCTTCCAATCAGTAAGGCACCTATCGGCTCATGATTAATAGTTACTGGTCCATAGACATTCGTCCGGATTCTTGTTGGCTTTGTATCCAATAAGGTGGCGTCTACCGCTGTTGCCAAGTCCAGTCCGAGACTCCCTCTGGTGGCTGGTCGAAGACAAAGGGGTTCATGGCGTTCGGAGTGGAGCTGGGCGCCGGCTGAGGTGGTTGTGTTAACTGCGGGGGTTGCTGAGTTGTTGTGGTGAAGGCCGCCTTTTGTGTCGTCGCGGGGCGGCTCGTCCCGCTTCTCTGGGCGTTTCCCGAGCCAGCCTTCCAGCAAGCCGCTCCATCGTGTTTGCTGCTTTTGCAGTTGGGACACCATACTCTACTAGCTTGGCATTCTCTGCGAAGATGACCAACAACGCCGCATCGGTAGCAGTGTGCCGATCGTCGATTAGGGGGGATATTTCCGCCGGGATTTTGCAAAGGAGCAAGGGCAGCGAATACCTGACTTTGATTCTGTTGCATATTATCCCGCAACGCCTGTGCTTGCTCTCTCCTGCTCTCTCCTAATTGTTTCACCGCCTCTACTAGCATAGCTTGCGGTCCTACAGGTACCTGCGCCATTCTTTCTAGCCCCTCCTCAATAGTCCATGTTCCCGGGAGTGTGGCTAAAATACTACGCGTTGAAGGGTTACTATTCTGTATTGCACATTGTTTCAAGATAGTCCCTTTCAGGTAATCTGGTACCCCTGCTGCTTGTATAGCATTGGCTACTCTGTCAATAAACAAGCCGAAAGGCTCTTCCCGGCCCTGCTTTATTCCCATATAAGATGGGATACCCCCCTTTTTTTTTTTTCTTTTTTTTTCTTTTTTTTTTTTCTTTTTTTTTTTTTTCCTTTTTTTTCTTTTTTTTTTTCTTTTTTTTTTCCTTTATTATTTTTTTTTTTTCAAACTGCTTTTATTAGTGGTTTCTGACCATTAATATCATAGAGAAAAACTTATTTCACATTGATAGCCTGAGATGGGTGTCCTCAGATAACTGTGGCCAAAGGAAGAGGAGAAGGAGGAGAGGAGAAAAAGGGGGGGGGGGAAGAGAGAGGGGGGAGAAGAGAGAGGGGGGAGAGAGAGAGGGGGGGAGAGGGGGGGGAGAGAGGGGGGCGGAGAGAGGGGGGGAGGGGGGGGGGAGAGAGAGGGGGGGGGAGGGGGGGGGAGGGAGAGAGGGGGGAGGCGCTGAGGGAGGAGGGGGGATCTGCCGCATGGTCAATGTTGCTCCTTTTGGCAGGCCTGTGTTCCCAGACCCTCCCTGGGCAATAGTAAAGGTTCGAGGGGGGTGATGGGTATGGGAACACAGGGGACACCTCTGCATGCGGGGGTTCCTTGAACCCATCGGGGCTTCCCAAATGCTCCGCGGCGGCGGCAGCTACCTTTTTTTCTTTTTTTTTTTTTTCCTTTTTTTTTTCTTTTTTTTTCTTTTTTCTTACTTTTTTTTTTTCCTTTTTTTTACTTTTTTTTTTTTTTTTTTTTTTTTTCGAGGTGCGAGAGCATTAGTAACTGCCCTCCACGGCTTCATCAGCTTTTTTACTGTCTTGTTGTCACTTATTACTTCATCAAACAACTTGTCCCCAAATTTTTTCCATTCAGTTTGTTCGAACATGGTATCTGGGTTAACAAAACACCCCTTAGCCACTCCGTAAGCTAATAGCCCTGGGAGTTCCTTATAACATTCTATTCCTTGAGTACCTCGCTTTTCTAAAAAGCATCTTAATAAATAATAAGCCGCTTGTCGCGCCGTGGTTACTCACTTACCGTTGCAACCTTTGCAAGACCTGCGGCGAGACTTTCTGGCAGGACCCCGTCTCGTCCTGGGCACGGACCCCCTTTGTTTGTGTCCTCTCCACCTCCTCTGTAACTCTGGCACGTAGACCCCCTTTTGTGTCTCGTCGCCTTTAGCACAGCAGGACCAGCTGTCTCTAGCACTCTGTCGACTCCTGAGTTTTTAATCACCGAGTCCCTGACCGGCAGGGTCCCTGTTCGGGCGCCATTTGTTGGAAACTTGCACGGGAGGAGCCGACGGAGGGAAGACCCAGACGCTCAATATGAGTGATCAGTGTACTTCAACTTTATTAGGTGTGGTCTTTCTTTATATAGTATAGGACTAATCAGGCTCATACATATTGCAAAAGCTGAGCTCCTTATTGGTAACAGCAATTTGGTTTACCCAGCAACTTCTGCATTACATCACCCACAAGTTCCCAGGACTAATCATTGATAACACCTTGGAGCCAAGGACAATGTGTCCTTGGCTCTAACTGTTTTTACTCTCATACGGGACTTGGCTCACATCAACTGTGTGCGATATGCACTTAGTTCTGCTTCCTTTAGTTGTTCAATCTTCACATGACCTCTGCCCTCAAGCCAGTCCTCCACACTTGTCATGCCTAGAAAAGGTTTTACTACATCATAAAACCATAAAATGCCCCCATGTATAAAGGAGATCTATGACTCTACCACTATGTCTTACAGGTTCTGCATACAGTACTTTGCAATACAAAGATAGATGCCTAAGCAGAAAAGTAAGGGAAACAGACAGTTTCCAGGTTGCATGTTCATGCGTGTTTCTACTTCGTGCAGCAGTACTGAATGCAGATGGCTCATTACCAGCTACGACTGCAGTTGAACGTAATTTTTATTTAACTGTTGCCATAGAACCTGGCTTTGAGACTGCACACCCTTAACAATTTCTACCTGCCAGTTAGGTGGGGGTGATCTGATTATCCAGTGATTGCTACTTTAGCTTGGGATTCCTAACACCCTTCCATCTCCATTTGTAGCCGCCACCACCTCTCATTCTTGTTGAGGAAGCTTTCAGTCTACAGATGCGCATCTGTTTATGTGATACTGAACAATTTGTTGTATTAGATTCTGGAAATACTTCACGAAGTTTATTTATGCTCTGTACTTTAATAATGACTCTGATGAACAAACATGCAGAAGCAGAGAGAGAAAATGGAAGCTGATGCTGTCTGAACATAATTTCAATGCCGAGTGCACAAAGCTCAACCTTTCAACAGCACTTTTGCCTTTGTTCCTTTGATTTTGCAAATAGGTGACAAAGGCCCTTCTCCTGACCAGGCAGATTTGATTAAAATACTGTATTAAAATGTTCCATGGGGCTCTCCGTTATACCATCTGTCACCTATAGAGTTCTTATCTCAGTCAGATAACACAGATTCATCTTAGTAACTGAAAAATGGCTCTGTTCCTTCCTATATCTTATCCACTATCCATCTTGTCTCTCATGTTAACTGGTTCCAAGTACTTCAAAGACAGAGGGTATAAGCAGCTTCTCAAAAATCTCTCAACCACTGGTGCCAAGGAATACACAAATCAGACCACATACACCATGAACAGAAAAGTTTCTTCTCAGTCCAACAGGGGCAATCATTGCCTTTTAGAATAAAAATAGGAGGAACTATATTTTTATTGAAAGAGAAATAAACAAAGCTGAATTTTAGTGGTTTGAGAAAGATACTGCTGAGGCTCACAGGTTTCATTTTCATCTCTTTCAAAGTGCAAGCTACAGGGGAAATGAATTTGTCTTGCAGTATATAACTTTCTCCCTTTGTAAAATGGAGTACGTAATAAATATCTAAAAGCAGGGTATCTGCCCAGACAAGGTCATGTGTTTATGTTACTTCCATTATCAGTGCTACTGTTTTCAGATTTCGGATGTGCAACAAAACACAGTATTGGGGACTAATCTTCTGATGCTTGATACCTTTTTTCACCTTTGATAGCAATACGGAGTGAAAATAAAAAGATTCAAGCCCCTTTTGACAAGACAGTGACCTGCATCTATAACTGCACAGCTGTGAACAACTGTGTAAGTTGTTGGGCAGTAAAGAAATTGATCCTTGATTAAAAGGGGTGCCTCTGTACAAATCCATGCTGACAGGCAATCTTTGACAGAGTGGGGTGGGGGAATTATTAACAACAGAGCATGCCAAACATCAGCTCCTGTTGACAGACTTGGGAACAAAAATAAAGAAAAAAATTTGTACAAGGAAAAGCAATTTGACAAGCTCCAGAAAGAAACTTTATATTTCCTGGCCTTTCAATTTTGTTTCCTTATCATACATGAAACCTGCAGTTCCCCATGTCTGACTGGTCACTCTGCCTGGAAGCATCAGCTCCACCTTGTTCACACTTCCTGCTGTACTTGCTTTCCACATTGCATCTAAATTGCATTCTGTCTGATGCTGACAGCTGACAAGAAGTATTCACTTCCAGTAGAAAAAAAAAACAGGAGAAAATGTTCCCCTCCTTCCGAAAAACGGAGATTGGAAAAGACAACTGACTATTAGGCAGAATTTCCTTTTTTTTTTTTTCTAAAATCTTAGAGAATGGAGACTGCAGTGGTTGCCAATTGTCCATAAAAGATTCAGAACAAATAAAACCAGCTTCTTCTCTTTAGAGGAAATCAATCTGTTTACTGGTGGACTCAAAGCCCATTGTCATTCATTCCACACTAACGGGAAGTACAGCTACCTTTAATGGCTTCAGAGAGACTGGACTATGATTGGAAGGAGACTACAGATCACAGTATGATTACAAGTGACTTGTCCAAGATCACACATTTAGCTTGTGGCAGAGCTAGGAACAGGCTGACAAGAGACCATCTAGTGACCTATTTTGCTAGAGTAGAACTGCAGACCTGATAAGAAAGAAGCATCAGCAGTATGTCCACCTCACATGACTACAAGATAACAAAAGGTACGCATGAACGGTGTGGCCCAGTTTGCTGTCTTCACAGCCCTGTAAATGTTTATTCCCATGGCAAGCACAATGCTCTGCTTCTCATCTAGCATTCCCCAAAAGAAAAAAGAAAACGACCCAATTTCTCATTAGAGATTGGAAGAGAAAAAGAGGGAAGGGGCAAATTCTTTGAGTATAAACAGACTGCACTATTTATACATGAAAATATTTTCTGCATCTATAAACTTACCATGCCCAAGTACTTTAATTAATTGCAGTGGTAGCTATGGTAACCTTCCAAACTCAATTATAGACCTATGAAGAGGCGCAGTGCGTTTATGACACAGAAGCAGGTAACTCTTGCGTTGAAACTGAAATACAGAGTAGGTAATGCAAAAAAAAAAAAAATATATATATATATATAGTGCAGTCACTGTCAGAAGGTACACGATGGATTTTTGCTTAGCCACATCTGATCTCCAGAGGTTCCTACCCATCTAAATTAACCTATGATTCCACCCAACCTGTAGCCTCCTGACAGAAGATACCACACGGGAGCATCAACAGATTTGTGCCAGACTGACTGACTGACTGAACAAAGATGATTCCATCGGCTCCATCCTGAGCTGAGCAGGATGGCAATGTGACAGGCAGAGAGAGAGAGGTTTCGGTAAGAGAACTGTAGTTGTC
Organism: Dromaius novaehollandiae; assembly: GCF_036370855.1. Classification (NCBI taxonomy): domain Eukaryota; kingdom Metazoa; phylum Chordata; class Aves; order Casuariiformes; family Dromaiidae; genus Dromaius; species Dromaius novaehollandiae. Next base: position 7,619,643 of record NC_088123.1, read on the forward strand.
ACAGGACGATCAAACTCTTAAGGCCTCCAGCCACTGGAGAGCTCTGAGCTTTCACAGAAGGGTGAACAGCATGACCCTAACAAGTTTCACAAACACCATATTACTTTCCTACATTTGAGCAGACCAGTGGTCTGCATCACATTCAGTATTCTCCCTCCAGCAGTGACGCAGATGTTTCAGAAGAGGATGCATAAGTTTCACATTAGTGCCACAGCACTGAATGATAGGCAGGAAAAAAAGGACAGGAAGGAAAATGGCATTTCCACCTGGCCTTATCACCAGGAAGCTGAGGATAACCTTTACATCTACTACGAAAAATCACCTTGCTGTGTGAACTGGGTTCCATTCTCCTCCATGCATGCTCTGCTTGTATATTCATTTCTTTGGCACCTCTTTCAGGAACAGCCTCACATAATAAAAGAGATGCTACTTTTCCAGCTCATGTGTCTGTCATCACCTGTCTTGGATGTGGCTTTTAGTCACTGTTGCAGGATATATATTTTTTTCCCTCTACAGATCCTGCCACTTATATTAAGTGTGCTTTTCTCCTCTTTTAGATGAAATGCCTTGTTAGATATTTCTAAAGGTGTTTTTAGCAAGACACAGTGATATTTCTCACCCTCTCTGCCCCCGTCCTTCAAGGTCACAGACAGAGACTTCAGCTTGTTTCTTAAAGGTTAAGTGCAAGTTCCAGAAGGGCAACTTGAACTTTGGAGAGCTAAAGCAGAAAAAAAATCAAAACTTCAGAGAATACAGTATCGTTAGGTGAGGAGCAGTGAATATGAACGATAAACTAGCAGTTGGAAAAGCAAGACAGAAAATAGCAGCTCCCTTTCAGAAGAACATCTTTATGAATCTTTACAAACAAGCTACTATGCTCTGCTCTGCAGAACACTGCAGCCTGCAGAGCAGGAAGTTGCCAGAGGCTTTCTATTTCAGCAAAGCCCCCCACCAGCTGTAACTGCACTCCCCGAAGGATGTACAATATTAACTCTTCAGAGATGGATATTTTCCAGTCTGTCAGGCAAATGGATGCTTACTGAGAGTCAGAGTATTCAGAGGTTGAACAAATTCTGCTTTAACTCTTCAACAGGCATTTTAAATTATAAATTCCTGTTCAGGTTTCTACATACACATTACTCTCCTAGAGCTGAAATTAGCCCAATTGAAAGGATCTTAACCTTTAGAAAATGTTTTTTCCTTTTTGTTCACACTCTACTTTTTTCTGTGCCCATTATTCCTAGCTCTGACCTTTCCAATTTACTGGGCTCAATACACAGCTAACTGCGTAAATTTGTAGGGCCTGCATCCACACTGCAAGTCAAACTAGATGATATGATCATCTCTGCTGGCCCTGAATTCGATCAAACAACTATTACAACACACAGCTTAGCTGGGCTACCCATCTACATCAAATCTTCACAGACGAATCTGAATCTCAATTCAGATAACTGCAAAGTGTTGATTTCTGCGTGCATTGTGACCACTGACAGTATTTTGTCCACTTTGCATGAACTTCTCACATCACGATCTCCAAGCGTTCTACAGTTCCTAAACACGTAGAGTATTTGAACTAGCACAGTATAATCGGATGCTGGACAACAAGTCCTCCTAACTCATCTGACCAGCAAAACTGACTGCATTCCAATATTCTACTCACTTTGTTTAGGTCTGGACTGTTTGGACTGCAGTTCCCAGAGCACAAAACCTTGTGAGTGGAAACTATGTGAAAAACCAGTTTCATTTTGACTCTCATAACTGAAAGTGTATTTTCCCCAAGCACAGACAGTTGGGACTAGGTCAGGCTATTCCATCTATCTCCGCTTTGAGCAAATCCCATCTGTAGTCTCATTTTACGATAAGCAGATCTGCCACACTTGTGTAAATACCCTATCAAATGAAAACTTGTAACTCAAAGACAAAAATCACAAACTTCTATTGCTATATCATGAAGAAAACAGCAGACATTATAGTCAGAAATTAGCCCACCAGCTCAAAGTGATTTAATACATGATTGGGCTCCAGTAAAGTTAAGATGGGTTTACACATATCCAGAGTTTTCTTCACTATATCAAGGCTCCAACTTTAAAAGCTTTTTTCTGCTGTACTCTTCATACAGCTCTGGTAATTGCACACGATTTTTACCTTGGCAGCATTTGTGGAAGCAGAATCTGATAGGGAATTAATCCATGCCTCACTAGCATAGAAGCAGTCTCTGAGGGCCTGGATTACCAGGGTTAGCTTAGCGGCTAGCTCCACACATTAAACATGACTGGACATCTCAAAGGGCCAGGAAAGCACTGCTGAGGAATCCTAAAGACATCTTGCTGGAAGACACAGCAAGAGAAAGGCATTCTGTTTTCTTCTTCACACTATGGTTTATAGCAATAAAAAACAAGAGATCTAATCTATTGTAGGGATCAGTTGCTATTGTTATTTTTGCAAGTTCAGGGACAACTACAGGTTTATAATTTTTTAATTACACCATACGGTATTTCTGTCTTTTGGCAAATTCGTGACTGTATTAGGATCATCAATAAAAAGGGCTGTTGGAGGCACTAGGACCTTGTGTGTATGTGCGTATACATGAAAGAGACTGGATTAAAATATATAAGAAAATGGTAGATCAGATGCTTGCATCTCCACGTTCTCCTTATTCAAGAGTAAGGGAGATCAGCAGACCAGAAAGAAAGAAAATTTCCAGTATCTAGAAGATGTTTTGCCATGCCATGTTCTCTTTACCAAGAAACACTAATCTGATATCAAGATTTTAAATACAATAAAAAAACAAAAACAAGCTACTTAACACTTACATGCGGAAAAAGAAAAATCTATCATTGCAAGCATTAGAAAGGAAAGGAAAAATTGACCTTGCTTCAAGGCATAAATCGACCTCTAATGGATTAGGATTTTTCCTGCTAGAAGGCCTTAATTAAAAAGTACACAAAATCACTTTGCAACATAATTACTAGTGCTAGCCACTATTGGAGAGGTTATTAAATTAAAGTACTACTAGGCTTGACGGTGCCATGTGGCCATTCCCATGCCACTATGGAAATAGTTTTTAAAAATCCAGAGTGTAAGTGGATTACACTAACTGATTACAGTCCTGTCTGGCAAAAAAAATCTGGAAAGAAACCACCTAATGACCCCCTCCACTTGTATTTCCCCAAGGAAACTAGTATTCTCAGAACTAGGTAGACCTCTGCAGTCCACTGAATTATACAGATAATAAGGAAAGAAGGGACACAAGAGGCTTCTAATGGTAGTAGCTGTAATGCTTTGCTTGGAACCAAACCCAGATACTCACAAAATTTAAGAGTGATCCTTGCCATTCAACACTACAGCAAGAGATTTAGCAAGAGATGTGCAAGAAGCACAATCACTTCTGCTATTTACAGTTTATCTTTTCAGATTTCCTCTCTCCTATTCCTGTGGTGGTTCTCCCAAAGGAGACGAGATTTGGAAAACATCAGGCTGACCTTTAACACTGCTGTAACACTTCACCTTCTCCAAGTCCTTTGCAAAACAGCTGATGAAACCTACTGTTCCCTCCACTACAATACAGAAAGCACTATTCCTAGCAGTGGAGATCCAATTCTCCTCTGAATTGCATCTGGTACCGTACATTCTAGCAGGTCAGAATACCTAAATCAGCACTGCTCCACTGAAGCCAAGAGAGCTTTACACCAGTTGAGGTCATGGCAGTCATGGTTCAAATGTATTCATTACAAATATGTACAAAATTATTAGGACTAATACTAGATCGAGTACTGAACACCTTTCATATTTTACCAGGAAGCTTGGAAAAGCAAATACACAGATACTGAAAATCCAGCTAATGCCACTAAAAATGGTCATTCAGGAAGCTGAGACATCACAATCTCTGTCAGGACTATTCCTCTTCCACCTTCATTTCAGCTCTGGTTTTAGAAATATCCTGTGGAACGTGAAGCTCAAAACTGAATGTAAAGGTAAAAGCTCACCTGCATCAACAACATAGCCTTATGGTGTCAGTCTTTGAATATAAACCTCTATGTGAACATAATACTTGAACCACGCTTTTATTTAGTAGAGACTGCACGGCAACCATGCAATGGCATCATCAGCAGTTTTAAACAGGATCTGTAAAGGGATCTTAAGCAAAGGTAGTAAACAGTTATGAAGAAATTAGCTCAAGCTCAGATAAAGCAACAGCATGTGTTGCTAAGACCCTGTAACTATGCCAAATAACCAAGAGAGCATTTGCCCAGTATGAACTGACCTTACTATGTATGAACAATTCATCTATAATGCATTTAACTGAAGTCTTCCTGTTCTAATGAATTAACTGCACTCTAGTGGACTGCTGCTGAGAACTTGTTTGGGAAAATAGCTCCAATAAAAATCACATCAATAATAATACCTCCAGTCTTAACAGTCAGGAAATGCTTAAACAGTGATTTTCCTTCCCTTGTCAGAAAGTCTTCAGAGGATATAAACATTCCATGACAATCTTTTATAAACTGATTGCAAACAATTTTTTGTTTTGTTTTTTAAAGAAAAAATAGGCCCACAATGGGATGCAGTTTCTTCTTTAGGCTTAGAATATGATGCCCTTATACTTCTTCATTACTCCACCAGAGAAAATTCTTTCCTAATAGTTGCTGACAACAGATGACATTTGCATTATAATTTTGTTCAAAACTTTGAGAGCTACTCAGATTTCTTAAAAGTAATGCTAAGCTAGTATTTAGACAATACTATCTACAATGATGGCACTAATTGTTTTCATGAGATCACCCAGTGGGATCCTAATGCATTATTTATATTACTGGATGGGAGAACCATTGTGCTAAGTGTTGTATGAATATATAACTGTGACAGTCCCTGTCCTAGATAAACTGCAAAAACTTCAACGGAAGGAAGCGTTTAAAACATATGCTTAACGTTAAAAGCATATTTGAAATCTCGTTAAAGTCAGTCTTCCTCTATATGTTTGTAAAACATACTAATCATCTGTCACACAGGCTTTGTAGTATTTTTAGAGAACTACAGACTCCTACATATTTCACATGCTACTTACTGTTGTAACATAATGATATTTTGCCCAGGTTATGACAGCTGTTTTATGATATACACCTGTACCATAACAATTTGGGGTAGGAATGAGGGGGATATCTTGGCTCACTAGTTAAGTGTTCCAAGGAATTCCAGTAATTATTGAAACAATGGGGCTCATATTTCTACTCCTTACAAAAAAGACACCAGGTGGTTTGTTAATACAAAGCTGCCTCTTCTAAAAAAGATGGCATCTCAACACACACGTTGCCCTGAAACTCAACCTGGGAGATAATTTTAATGCTTACTTTCTCTTTCATATGTTGCACTTCTGAAAATTGCATGAGACTGCTCCTTTAAAAACCACAGAAGTGTGTTAATATGAAACTAGCATCGGAGAAGGGAATCAGACCAAAGTAGTTCAGGAAGTTCAACAAAATTTACCCAAATATGAATTTAAGGCTGAACAGTTTGACGATTATGCACCAAGTTTTGAAAAGAGGAAGTGACAACAGTTTTCTTAGTTTCCTTGTTATAGCTAAACATGTCAATATTCTAAGAATTACTTGCTCTGCTACAAATGATTTCCCCTCTTCCTTCTGACTTGATTTTCACGGCACAATGAAAAATTGTGAGAATGCCCCCAGTTTCATCTTTCACAAGTAATCAGTTAGCATGGATTTTATTCCCCAAGAGACATTTCTCATTTTTACATACCGCATTTTCCTGTATCACCTGTAACCACAAGCCACGACAGGCAAGAATAAAACCTGACCATGGAGGGGAAGGGAAGAGTGGAGGGGAATTGATCTGTGGTCAAGCCACAACGAGACTTAGTAAATAATGAATCAAAAGACATGGAAAAGACTTTATCTTGAATCACTGAACACTTCGACTTCACTGTGCTTAAATCTTTAACCACCTTTCAAAGAACGGCTCATAATTTAGTCTAATTCTTTCATCATTTTCATAAAGTTAATATTTTTTGCTTTAAAAGTGAATTGCTAGGACACTGCTGAAAAATTAAATATACTTTTTTTGCAAGCAGAAATGATATGAATTCATCTTGATGCTTTTTTTACTTCCTGTTTTTAATGGAGAAGAGATCACTTGTGCAAGTTACTAGTTGTAACCCAATAAGCCTCTTTGAGACTGCAAATAAAGACTGTATTCTGAAGAGATAAGATAACCTCATCTTGTACTTTGCTTTCATAGTAAAGTTACTGTAAAGTGTCATACTATAATGAGGTACCAGCAGTGCAGCAATCATGGCTAGACAAACATGACATGAGTTGTGTCATCTGCTGTTCAGTTCGCACAGCCTCATACATTAGAAACTGTTCTTTTGAAATGAGTGAATGCTCAGCAATGATGAAAAGGGTCAAAGAACTTTCTCCTTCTGCCAAGATTGATAGCAGGCCTGTGTATCTGTTTCTACATCACCATCTTTTACTATTCCAGTGGCTTTTCTTACATAGCAAGCTTCCTCCTCATTCATCCCAGCTAACACTAGAGAGTAGCTCATGCCCTTACTAGCTGGAAACAGCTAGTCTTCTGTCATATAGTGCTATGCAGATAAGCTGAGTGAAAAGTAGCATGCACAAAGAGAACAAGAGAAGTTCTATGTCACTGTTTTAACTTCACACGTAACACTCCATGTCTCTGCTGCTTTAATCTGCTGCCTTGACTCAGACTTCTTTCTCATTCACCTTTTCAAATAAAATGCTTACTTTGTGCAGTGTGCAAAGACAGCAAAAGCTAAGACAGGCATGTTTTGTGAGGCTGCTTAGATATTCTCCTTACTTAAGGTATGTGCTCTACCTCCACAACTGGTGCAATTTCCTCCCTATGAGAGCTAGTGGAGAAGACAATGTGCAGCCATGCAAAGAGTGCAGGCAAAATATGAAATTAAAGATGGAACAGAGGCAGAAAATGAATATTTTTATCCATACTTAACACACTTTGGTAGGGAATATATTACAGAAAGGATCTGTCACTTTACAACAAAAAGGAATAACTGAAACGGTTTCAGACCACAGAAAAATTAGTCAAATGGTCTGACTAAACCACTTCTAAATTCAACAGATTTTGGATGAGCAGTGACTTTCTGACACACTGAATCTTAAGATTTGCCCATCTTTATAGTTGATTTTAAACATCGCTTATTTCAGTATACAACAGTTGCTATACTGAAAAAACATATAAAAGTAGTTTAAAATATTTTATATAATTATAATTTCTACAGCTAGTTAAGGTATCCAATTTGAACACAAATTGCTAGGGGTCAGCAAACACCTGAGTTAAAAAAAGTAATCATGTAGTTAAATTACCTGCCATTCAGCAGACACTGTACCTGTTCTGAACCTCAGCTATGCCATCACACAGTTCCTCATACAAGGCACAAAGAAAAGCCTGTCCATCTAAAATCTGCAATGGGGGAGGTAGAAAGCTGGGTGTACAGTAATTGTCCCCCCCCCATTTTAATTGCAAACCATGACAAGCTTCTCAAATAAAAAGAAAAATCTGAGGGCTTCCTCCTTCCCTTCCTCCCATTGCCCCATTCTTAAAAAGCATCCCCAATTGCCCCATTCTGGGTATTAGCTGTACAGTGGTCTGTATTTCCCTTCACAGTTGTTACCACTTCTAGTTCTTTACAATTGGAAAGTAGCAATGTGCCTAGTAGCATCAGTCTCCCTGTTTGGAGTTTTAAGACAAACTTTTCCTTCTTGCCTCTGGCAATGTGTTCTGATTGGATGTTACACAAAGGAAAAAGCATTGCAGGAGTGCTATATGAAATTATAAAAATAACCCAGTAACTATGCATTAAGGCAGTCAGAGTCCCAAAAGCTTCCCTGAATTGCAATCTATCTTGTGAAATAGTTGAAAAACACTGTTAATAGCACAAGCCAATCAATTCCTGTAGTGCCAGGAAGCCTGCAGGATTAGGCTGAGACCTCCTCCCATGTCCATCTGCTACTTCATTTGCTTCCTGTGCAGTGGAGAAATGGGGATGGGTTTTGGGTGGGCTCACTGAGGAGTAAGCTGTTTAAGGCACCAGACAACAGAACTATGCATTGGCAAGACTCCTACAAGACACAAGTTCCACTCACTCACCAAGGGCTGTATGGACAGACAATGAAATCAGTAGCCAGCTGGTCAGGATTTCTTGCCCAAATTTGGAGAATATGTGGATTCTTGCCAGCACTCTCATAACACTTCCACAAAAGAACATTTCATTCAAAGTGCTAGCACAAGAGAAACATGATGAACCTGATGATCACAGCTCCTTACTGCATGACTTACTGACTGATTCAGTTTCATCCAGACTGATGCAGTGAAAGCACAAACAACAAAACAAGGATCACCATTAGTAACTAAAAGAACTAAATGCAATGCATAACCCAGCAAGGCTGGGGGTGGAAGAGCAACTGGTGAATAAACCTGGCAAGAACAGACATAGATTTCATAGTTAGTCCTTACCTCTCACACATGCACCGCAAAGCAGATGTAGAGTTTCTTGAGAAATGTAGAAAACCAATGAATCAATACATAGCTAAATTACACATCTTATAAGAATTAATGGAACCACAAGCCACACTGGGATGTAAAAATCCTGCAAACAGTAAATTGAGGAAAGCCATATTTAGGGACTGCCTTGCTATCTATGGCTAATGCAGTGTGTGGGCACATTGTCAGCACCTTAAGCACATCACCATCCAAAAATAAAAGCCAACAAACAATACAACTGTCCAGACCTCACATTTTCCCCTTTTCTCTTTAAATGTCAAATATCCACAAATTTACAGCCATTTCCTTTACATAGCTTACAGTTTTTGAATGCAGCACGCACATCTTATTCCTCTTCCCTGGAGATGCAACCACTGTGTAACTACTTTGATTTCTATTAGAATCAGGATTTAAGAGGACTGGATATGTATGGCAATCAAATCATACCACACTCAAAAAACATATGCACTTTCAACTTTAACATCTCAAATATGTCAGTATGATTATTTAAGATCATGCTTTTTCTTTTTTTCTATTTCTTTTTCAAGGGAAAGGGAGAGAAAAAACAACTGCAGTCAAGCTAACATCGTCTTTACAGAATGCATTGATTATGCTGATTGGTCATACTATTTCTGGAAACCAAAATCAGACCCTGTGTCCCTGGCTCTACTTCCTCCCCACTGATTCATCTGCAACAGTTTGCTTAACTATGTCTTTAAGCATCTCTGTGGTCCCATTGATTGCAGTGGGACAACTTATTTCCACACATACTCATTTTCGCCTGCCTCAGTGCTACTATAAAATCATGAGTTCAGCACATTGTATTTTAGAAAAAATTTATGACAGGGAACATTTCTTTCAGAGCCCTACCAGTTGGAGTGATGCAAATCTATGAGTAAATCAGCATCCAGAAAAGAAATGTTTGTAGGCCAGAGATGAAAAAAACAGTGCTATGTAAACACCCCCAAACCAGAAGGCAAATAAACCTCATATTTATCACTTTTTGTTTTTTATTTTGGAAGTCTGATGAATGATTTTTGGTTTTGAGATAACGATGAAACTATTTTTAGCACCCTCCCCCCCCCCCCTTTACAGATTGGTAAACAAAAGTAAGAGGGGCTAATGAAATGATTTGCCCTAATGTCCATAAAGGGAGCATGAATCAAAAGACAGGAAGAGAATGCAGCTCCTGTCACTAGCCCAGTGCCTGATCCTGATTATAAAAGACAAAAATCATCTTCAAGATTATCAAAAGAAGGACAGGTATGTTAATGAAAACAAGTCAGCTCAGCACAGATTATTGCTAGTATGAAATGTAGTGAAATGCAAACTTCTCATTATACATTGTAAATGGCTTCCTTTGCAGGCCAAGTTTCTCTGCAAGTCCCAGCAAGGAACACAGCTGATGCAGTTGCAACAACACACACATAAACAGAAACTACAGTAAGGAAACAGAAATAATGAGTGACCTTCGGAGAGCTCAGCTTCTCTCATGTTTTTCTGCCCTGCACACTGCCACTGAATCTACACAGACCTGCGTCTCCTGAGCAGGTAGCGAGACACCGAAGGATTACGTTGAACAGCTCTGTGGCTACAGCCTATTTTATCCCAAAGATAATCTGTTTTACACTTGGATACTGTTTTGAGAAGCTAATATTCATTACCTAAATTGTAGTAAAAATTTGCTAAGGCAAATGAGGTGCACGTGAATGTCCAAGACGAAGAAGAGCATTCCTCATGCAGGAACACGGTGAGTGAAGCTGTATGCACAGAAAGGGACTGGGATCCATTGTAAAGGTTAATAGGGTGCTTTCCATCTCTCAGCTCTGTCTCTCATCTCTCAAAAAACAGCATGAATGACTGCACTTCAGCCTATTCACATGAGCAAGAGACAACACCATCTTTAGTGACACCTGGATGTAAAGTGCCTGGCACTCAGAAGAAAGAGTAGCAGTCAGCCACTTTTCCTCATGCACCAAGCATTATCATCACAGCAAAAAAAGAGGCCTGGAAAAATGATATCTACAACACTTTAGCAAAAGGAAGAAGTGAACAGAATTTTAGTAAATGCCATCCAGAATTTGAATGCTGGCAGGTGATACCAACTTATTCTGTGCCTGTCACAGTAATGGCTGGTTCTGTAGCACAACTGCTTCCAGTATCTGTGCTGGTCCAACTCGCTGTGTTCACAATTAAACGACTAAAGCCTTTCTCATCACTGACATTCATTAGCTGAAACAACAGATGAAAGCAAAAAAAAAAAAACTTAAAAGCATGGCTGCCTTCCCATTCTCAAACTGCATACGCCTGATATCGCCAGGAAATGGAATGCATTGCATGGGGCATGCAACTTAATGTTTTGGTTTAATCTACATCGTAGCTGTAATTAAACACTCCCCTCCCCAAGTCTGCAAAGTACTTTAGCATCCCTCAGTACAAAAGGTGCTGCATTTCCTCTATATGTTAATAGACAACAGTTACCAAACTTTACATTCACAAGGATTCATACAGTCCAGTCCTTCTAAATGCATTCTCACTGATGCAACTCTATGCATATTTTATGTATCAGGATTCACACTCTAGCAAAGTACTATGTCTCTTTTCTAGGCGGAAACAGCTGACATTGAGACAGACAGCCATCTTGCCCAGGGTCAGAGAACAAGTAAATGGTGTAGCTGTATTTTCAGTGACAAATATTCAGCTTATCCTCTCATATCAAAGGAAGCCTTGCATACATTTATATTCTTCTGCAAGGACAGCTATATTGACATACATTAATTCTAAAAAATATCAAATGTATTCATTCAGAGGGCCTAGCCTTTCACATAAGAATGATCAATTAAACACGGATGTTGTTAATTAATGAGAAAAATGTAGACTCTCTATAGGTGCTCATACAACACGTCACCAGACTATCTGACTGTTGTCATACATGGCAGTTAATAAATGTTGGACCACTTTCACCCACCCCACAGAGGACAGCAAACTGGAGGTTCAAATCTCCTGGATATTTCCTCCCAATTGGCCTGTCAGACTTTGGATTAAGGCAATATTGACTTTCTGTTTCCTGCATCTGTACAAAGGAAGCTGGTTTTGCAACATGTTCTGAAACCTCTGGACTGCCCACTGCATTGCTAGAAGAGAGGCATGGTAGTTTCATATAATTCTATTTCATTCCCCCAATCAGTGCTGCTTGGTGTGACAAAAAACTCTTGTAGCACATAACACAGCAGCTATGCAGGCCCCATCCTGTATCAAGAAGGTAGCACAGGAGGATTTCAATTTTTAATGGCTCCTAAGACCTAGAGCAATAAATGTTTTGTAAAACACAGAACTAAATAGCTCAAGATTAATAATACTGAACAACCCCAATGTCTAAATTTGGCTCCTGACAAACTTTCTACTCCTTCCATAAAGACTCCGACTATACATATTACACACACGCGTACCTACTCCTATATTCACACACACTCCCTTCGTGAACACAGTGAAAATTCTGGATCCTTTTCTCATTATCATTTCATAAGTTGCAGGATTTAAGGCTTGTTTGTGTTACAGCTGCCAATGTTAAAGTAACACTTACCCTGAAGCTTTCATAAAATTTTCAGAACTGCTATTATTTTTAACCTACTGCCAGAGGCCAATCTTCCAGCAGAATGCAGCTACAAGATGACATCCATTTCCTCCTAGTAAGCAAACTTAATTTACTTATCAAGGCAATAAATACTACCACCACCAAAGCAAGTTTCTTCTCCAATTTGGAGAGACTCAGAAAAGCCTAACTGACTGTTAATTTCTGAAGTGCATTTTTGACTTTTCAGTGTGACTGCAATGTGTGATCACTGCTACAAGGGAACAAGTTCTACAGGGTTAATATTCTCTGTTTTTAGACATTTGTCTTGCATCAAAGGAAGACGATGGACAAATGGATGACTGAGGAATGAGAACAGGATCTAGAACATTTTTAACACCAAGTGTAAGGATAACCAATGACAAGAGAGGCTTGGGCTGAAACACAACAGTCTCTGGAAAATGCTGGTCAAGACTACAAGGTATATTTAATTGTTGAGATGCTTAAGAAAGAGGGATGGAGATAGGAGTTACACTTCTGTATTTGCCTCTCTCTCTCTCCTGTCATCTCTTTCCCATAATATTAGTTTGCCTGTTACACTAACGACTCATCATTCTCCTGTTCTCAGACACAGAGATCCCTTCAATCACCACCAGACACACTACAACCATATTACCATTTATTACTAGAAATGACCAAAGATCCTTTCCACCTTTAGAGCTGGTAGTAGTCTTCACCTAAACCCTCACTGTTCAGAATGCAGTACCATAACTGTCAAGAAATGGGGTCTCTTCCTGTGACTCTGAACCACAGAAGAATAATCCTTCTCCTCTCCATCCAGACTGGCCCTTCTCCAGGAGGTCAAGGTAAGGCAAAGTGACAGGGCAGCTGGATAGAAAACAATGCTGCCTGCTGCTAAAGAATACATTTCATCAGTCTCCATAACTGTTAATGTGGGAAATTTGTCTCTCTTTTCCTAAAAAACCTTGCAAGGGAAATAAAGTAAGAGAGGACTGCACTGAGCAATTTCAAATTAGAAATGTTACAACAGAAGCTGATTAAGCTTTCCCTCTTTTCCTTCCTCTTTCCATTTTTAAATTTATTCCTTGATACAAGAAGCAGCCTTTCTATTAAATTAGTAGCCAGCGTACTTAGGTTAATTAAAAAGAAAGGATTTTTTTCACATAATGTGCAAGTCAAACCACAAGATTCACTGCCATTAAGATTGTCATTTCAAATATTATGACTAGATACATTTAATAATAAAAGCAGCACTATAAAGTGATGCCAGCTGAAACAAATGTAGTTGTACTTCATTCTCTAGAGTGTAAAATGATCATATGTACAGGGGCAGAAATTCTCCCTCCCACATATAGCTCACATACAACGTGTAGACCCTATCATTCCTATGAATGTTTTGCAGACAACAGTCTCTAAACTGTGACAACATAGCTACTCCCAGAATATTCGAAGTATTCATTTTATAGTACATACTTCAAGAATATAGAAAATAGTTCAGATTTTTTCAGGACAAAATCCCTACTTTCCTTTATCACACCATACTACTGATTTACAAATTCCTCTCATATCTCGTTTCCATTTAGGATTCAGAAGTGGGAGCTACAATGCTTCTTTGTCTTCCTGCAGCATCCTCTCATCAGCGTATTCTAAGATAAACCTTATGGTTTCTACATTTCACAAACCATTTGTCTACCAATTTTAAAGAGTCAGTTCCTCTCTGTGCTTCTTTCTGGATAGAAGTTCCAAGTGGTAGACTTTGGTGTGGAAACAGTTAAAACCTATGATTTTGCATATTCATCAGGTATCAGGGCAGACTTTTGACAAGTAAATATTTAACAGGCCCATGAGAATTAAGTTCTGAAGGTATCAATTTATTACAAACCAGGAGGAAATTCCTGCTAACAACTCTACTGCAACTTTGAATCAAAGAGCCAGTGTAGAAAAAGCCAAATTATTAACCATAGAGTCAGACGTTCATTCTGCACAGAATTAATATGCGAATAAGCATTTAGAGTTTCTGTGGTTATGTTCCAATTTCAGCTCAAGAAAAATGACACAAAGAAGCAACAAGAGAGATGAAAACCAGAGGAAAAAATCACATTCTTTTTCTTTGTTACTAGAGACAGATTAGTGCTTTAACTCAGGGCATAGGAGGGGAGAGGACAAACTCCCTACTCCAAACTCCTGCAACTCTGAGTGCAGGTTTTGATTCATGAATCAAATCATATCTTTAGATACAGATAAACCACAACTCAAGTAAACTAATGAAAAGCAACTCCTCTACAGATATTTCATTTGGTAGGTTATCTGCCCACTGCTGTTCAAGCCTACTCCAGTCACATTAGACACTGTACCAGCACATTTCAACAGGTACTAAACTCTGAAGCCTAATGTTATATTAAATGTCACAAGGAAGCTTTTGCTCAGTCTGCTTTGCTCCATGTGTCACTTTGGTGTCTTCAGGGGGCAAGGCATGGCTGGGGCAGAGAATTTAGGAAAATAACCATTTCCAATTTCCTCTCTAGTTTTCTTGTCTCTCAAATAAAAAAGTTTTTTTTCGAAAGCCACCATGGAAACGGAAGGATGCAGAAATTACTTCCTGAAGATTGAATTTTTCAAGTACTCCAGTGTTACTCTTTTATTGAAAGAACCACAGGGTCATGGATGCCCATATATCTGTACAGTTTCATTTGTAAATGTAAGACAGCTCCCACTTCAGCTGCCACCATGGTGGAACACTGGTTCAGTGCTGATTTAGACAAAATTGCGTTTGCCCCTACTGATCTCAATTTCCAAGAAGAAAGAAATTACAGTAAAATTAAACAGCTTCCCATTCAAACAGTGGGAATCTTTTACATACATTCTAGGTTAACGCCTCCTGCTCTTGTTATGAGCAACACTCAAATACTCAGCAGTCTTCATTTAATTCAAATTGGTCTCCAGAAATAGTAGGTTCTTTTGAAAGCGATAGCACTAGATCATTAAAACATACAAAAGACTTTATCTGTCAGGGAAAAGGAAAAAAAAAAGGTAATGTATACAGAGTGTGGGGGGATCTCACATAAGAAAATGACAGCAGTTTCCACCTTAACCTCTTCAGCTACAGTTGCTAAGTAACCATGACACACCACTGTGTATTCTCTGCAGTGTCTGGTCTAAGGCCTGACAGTTTGATTAATTCTCCTGAGTACCAAAACTGCATGGTGAATATTTTAAATATTTAAGCATTTATTTAAAAAATATATTGTTTATGATTTCTAAATTATGTTTTGTTACTAAGCTGCCACATTTAGATAGGAAACTAAAATCCTCTTCCAACACAGGAAGGTGGGAGATGCTGTGGTTTCTTCCTCTTTTGCCTCCCACAACAGTAAATATCTCCCTCCTTACATCCTTAACTGCATACGCATGTAATTCTGGGCCCTATGTATTGTTAAGAAATGGTAAAGAAAAAAATATGTGATTTGGTCATTGCCTTTTCTTCTAACTGTCTACGTTTCTGTGTGAGGGAGTTCAAAGAATCAACAAATACTACCATCAGAAAGGCAGGGAAAAGATGTCTGATGTGTAACCGTACATACAAAGCACACCTTTCTGTATCTTATCTCTTTATACCACCTCTAGCTTCAAGATTTCCACACTTCATAGTGCAGCTGATTAGGAGATTAATTTATCAATATACATCTTAAAAAATCATTTTACCTCTAAAATTTTCAAGCATTTATGAAATAATACCCTGCCTTCCCCATCCCTCTCCACTGCTTTCAGACTGCTTTGGGAAGTATACAGGGAAAGAAAATGCAGTACTAGCATAGAGATTTTTTTTAATTGCAAGCGTAACACTGTGTGAGCAGTCAGTACATCAACTACTTGAAAGACAGTCAATCTTAGGGTGAAGTATCACAGACTGGCCTGGCCACGTACAGAATAGTGTAGAAAGAAGAAACCTGTACCCATCTAAAAATGCAGGGGGAATTTATCAAAGCAAACACAAATTTTTTTCAAGCTACAGTTTGACTAGGATACTTAGACTGAAACAGGTCTCATTGCTTCATCTTCAAAAAAGGAGACTCCCAGGTCATATTAACAGCACACAAAACCCTTGCAGGTTGTAAGGTATTTGCTCTCCCCCTTTGGTGCCAGTGGTTTTATTTAACTTTAGACAGACAAGAATAAAATATTCTCCTATAAGTTACTTCGCTATCTGATGAAATTGTAGGATCACAAATGGGAAGAAATGACATCCACAAAACAAATCTGCTGCTAAATAATGCAACTAATACTGAGGAACTATTTGAGAACTCCCACCTCAATTTCCAAAGAAGCTGCTGTATTTCCTGTGTATGAGTTGAGCTACTGACCTTCAGTATAATAATAAAAACTGAATTCCCTTTGTGTTTCTATTGTAAGGCAATTGTGTCATGCTTGCTAAATACAATTTGACTCGAGTGACTAATTAGATACTACAGATTACCAGTCTTTGAGCCATCAATCTCCCTGGTCTCATAAAACATTTTCTCTTTTAACTCTAAGAAACTGTATAGAGTACACGGTGTATCCCCCACCAGCAGGAAATATTTCCTAATACAGTACTTTTAATGTGGCATAGTATTTGCAACAACAACAAGGCAATGTCCATGCAAAAATATTAAGAATGTTCTTTTGTAGAAAAATTAGAATATTCCTGTTTTGATGCTTCCTAAAAATGCAAGCTTTGCCCTATCTTTCACTCCAGTAATTATCAGACTGTTTCCTCAGACAGTGCCTAGCAATATTGACAGAACTAAAAACACTGAATTAAAATGTGATCAAACTGATACTTTTTGTCTATTTATATTGTATTTTCTCTCTAATATAATTACTTATGGTATCTGCCTAAAGAGGCGAGCCAAATATACATGTAGAGATTATAGCTGGAAATCTGCCCTTTGATATCACAGCAGACCCAGAAGTAGGAACACTCTCTCTATCATAGACTGCTCATTAACAGAACAATATAAATAGAGAACTAATATTATGTATCTCAGCTACAAGCTAATATATCTCATATCACGTAGTATTTCCTGCCTATACCAGATCTCTATTCTGAAAGAAATCTCTACAAAACAGCCAGAGCCCTCCCACAGTCTGCAGATTTTCCCCTGAAGTGCTCACACCCAGTTACACATCCCTCTCCTGGGGCTGCACTCAATCAGTTGCAGGCACTTTGCTGCTCAGAGCTGGCAGCTCTTGTGTGTGGTCATGCCTTTTCCTTCAGGAGTTTCCACAGGGAGAGAAGAGAAAACAAAACAAAATTAACCTCTTAGGGAAGACCTTGCAATCCCAGTTGAAATGAAATAGTCTCCACTGCCTTGCACCCATGCGTACTCTTAACACATACAAGAGGAGGAGGAGGAGTTTCCATATATGCAATTAGTAAAATCAAACAATGCACAGGTACCCTGGAAAACAGACAAGCAAATGTAGCTGGTTTTATGGTCTGTTAACAAACTTCTTTGCACTGTTCTAGAGGACAGGCTTCTACAGCATCCTCTCTCTGCAGCACTATGCTCAAGCTTGGAGCAGACTAGCTCAGTACCAGTGGGTAACAATTTTGTACTAACAGAGAGATAAACTAAGATGGGGGGGGGGCATTCTAATGCAAAATATTTTCACTACAGAGTTCTTCAATCATACATATTTGCCAAAAAGGGAAAAGAATGATACTTGCTTTGGTCAAGCATATTTTCTTCCATCTGATCACCAGAGTCTAAGACTGTAATGATTCTTCTGAAAGTTACTGCACAGATGCTATTGACATGATTTACTTCCGCTGATAGCAGATTTTAAGGAGACCTGCAATAGAATCTCAAATGCGCTGTTTCAGACATTCTTAAAATTAATGCAGATTGAAGTGTGACTTCTTGCCACAGAATACAGCTCTCCATATCAAATTTAGTAAATCTTTGTAGTCTTACCCTAGGAAAAATACATTTTCTTATACTTCAAAGTGTGAAAAAAATGAATTTTCAGAAGAAAAAGAAACTTTTATTTTTTACCAATAAAGACAAGAGTGTAAGAAATTTATTTTATAAACTAAACGCTTAATGTCTCTTTTTTGCTTCTTTGTTACCAACAGTAAGAACTGTCTTGCCTGTTTCTTGTTAAGAGTCATTAATAAACTGCAGCTTAGGTGCCTTTTATGAACTGCAGTTTATAAACTTTGAGTTCTAGCTGCACCATAAGTTTTTACTCATTACCTGCTTTGCAAGCAGCCTTGAATTGTACTTGCATTGCAGTTTTCACTCCTAGTAGCTCTGCTCAGCATTTTGTAAGCGTTCCTCCTGCACCACTTCACACTTCAGCTTCAAATCCTTCTCCAGAATTGAGTGCTTCTAACTCAGTTCCTTATTATTAAAAATAATATTTTTCATTTACATCAATTTTCACCATGGAATCTCAGGTAACTTTGTAAACACTGAACTACAAAGCAGCTGTTTAAGATAGCTAAGCATTATTGCCCATTTTCCAAAGACTAATAAATCAAGTTTAAAGGATCGACGCGGACTACACAGCGAGGGTTAGAATGCAAATTTTCCTTACTATAATCTATTTGCTTAGGAGGCTCAGTAACAAAGATTCCATTGTACCAGCTGGCATATAAGCACAGAAATAAAAACGGGTTACTAATGTTCCCAGAGGTGACTGTCTAAACGTTATTCAGGACACAACTGCAAAAAGAGCTAGAGAGGTGGAGTCGTGGGAACCAACAGTATTAAATTCAAATTAAACAATTTTAGAACTTAGTAATCCTAAAACCAAGCCTTTTGTCTTGAGTTAAAGACACTTTTCTCAATGGACAAAGATGCAAATCCCTATAAAGAGTTTGTACAGGATATTCTAGAATCATTTAGAATCTGTCATAGAACTCTTGAAACTGCTCCTCTAGACTACTGCAATTTTGGTCCAGTTATAATGCTGAGTGTTTCACTATGGTCTGTTAATTGACTGAGCAGAATACTTCATGCTTTTGTGTTCTTACCTATTTTTGATCAAAGCATGGCTTTATATTTTGATTCTGTAACTGCATGAAAAATTATTAATGTACTGACTTCACTGTGGCTATAACACAGCAGAACTGATAAGAAGTGACGTGCCTAAATGCACATGGCTTCGAGCTCTTCTTTCCTCTTTCATGGTATCATGATAAAGGAATCTGTTGTACAGGGCAAGGAATTACTTCAGCAGGACATGATCAAAAGCTGTGGAGGAACACGGAGCCAGAGTCTAGAAGCATCCAAAGGAGAATAAAATTAATAACTTTGAATGCAGATTGATCTCCTGATTATTGTTAGTAGCCTACACTAAAGAAAATGTAATGTGAGAGATACAATACGAACTTCACTTGTCCTTACAAAACATACACTAAGAAGAGCTGAGGCAGTGTTACCTAGCTCTCCTGCTCTCTTTTCTGTCTGGCATCTATGGACTGCCTTCTATTACTAGCTCTGCTGCTGATCTGGCTTGGACAGTTCATTTTATCTGCATGGCCTTGTTTCCCTCTCTGTCAACTTTAGACTGAATATACTTAATGGCCACTGAAAAAAATTTTCGCTCTAGACAGAAAGCAGACTGTGGTGCATCTCCTGGCTCACTGGATTGTATCATCAGAATGAAGAGATGAATATTTGCCTTCAGTATGTCTTCCTCTGTTCGCTCTCCCACAACACATGCTTCATAGTTCCTTTCAAGAAGGTGCTCTACAACTATGTTGGAACTGAGTGGACTCAAATGACTACTCTCCAGTAAACCTTTCTTATTTATTGACTTTGACACAAGAGGCTTCCCAGTCCTGTCCAGCTGGCTGATCTCCCTCCATAGCCAGAAGGTGGTCATCCATCAGTACTGCAAAAGCTACTGCTTATAGTATGAGCCATTCTGAATTCTGATTGTTTGAGATTGGCATAAATTAGACAATGCTACAGTACTTTGTCACCTCTCATTCACTGGATGCTAACAGTTTTGTAAGTGACATGCTATGTTGTGGGAAAAAAATCATTTCATTTGAGGTTGTCTTTAATGCTTTTTAGACAGATGATAGCTTGCACTCCCATACACTGAGCAATTGTAGGCTTGTTCTGATGAGGTTCACAGAGCTAATGATGTGCTAACACAACTACAAACCTTCTGGTGGCTCCGTGTGAACCACCACGTAGACATATCCTGTGACAGCTCTATTACATATTACTCCAGCAGCTTATTTTTTATTTTGGTCTGCAGCAAACAAACTTGCAGGGAGGATCTAAACTTCCCTAATGGTATAGGGAATGGAGATGCATCAGTCCCATAGTTTAGGCTAAGCCATAAAGTTTGCATCGATATTGCTATTTGTGTATGTTTTGGGATACCTTGGACATACTCCATCTTTATTTAGATTATTTCAAAACATTTGAACAGAATTTGATTAGATACTACATTTTACTATCAGACCTTCTCTCTCATTTGCACTGTTCATTAACCTCAGTGAAGTCCCTCCAGGCTTGTGTGTCAACAAGAACAAAATTCAACCTAACACTTACATTATTTATTTGTTTTAGCTTGAGGGATGGATAGAGAATATTGGCTTGAAAGACCAAAAAGTGATCCAAAAGCATGAAAGTATATTCATACTATGTTTTCATTCTTTCCTCATCATGTTTAAGTCAAATTTTGACTTCAGCAAAAAAATTTAAATGCTCCCTACCGATATATTTCTCCTCCAGACTGGTGGCCATTTTTAAACCAATGCCTAAGCAAATCTTCTCTTTGATCCTTAAATTAATAAGTATGCTCCTCTCCACAGTGCTAAGTTTGAACAGAATTAAGATGTGAATGGCTGAAAAAATTTGTACTTTCACCTGTAAGTTGTGAAGCATTCAGAGGACAGTAAATAACATTACCACCATAATTACAGGTAAGGAAACGGACAGACAAAAATCCATGTATCGGAAGTTCTGTACCTAATGAAATACAACCTCATCCCCTTACTATGCCATTATATTTCCAAAATATCCCACTCATATTCCTACATACAAAGCCAGTAGTACTTCATAGGTGCAGTCAAGATTCTCTGTCCTAAAGTGTTTTTTCCCCTGTAACTCTCCCACCTGACCATCTTATTCATCTGCCTTCAGTTGTGCTTTCCAAGATACACATTCAAATCCTTGCCAATCTGATTAATCAACTGCATCATCAGGAAACAAGTTTCATTGCAAAATAGTTGCAAACACATAAGGCAGGATTGTCAAACTGTAGTTTTATTGCAAGAAATTGAGGACAGGGATGAACACTACTGATGCTGAGTCTTGCGGTAACACATTCATTTGACTAATGAAGTGACAGCTTTACACTGTGAAATAGCAAAAGGACTTGACAACTCAGTTTTTGCTCATTGACATTGAACAGCCAGAATGATGATTCCTAACATTCTCTCAAGGTTTATCAGTAATATACTATCCTTGTCAGTCTTCTCCAAATGGATTCTCACATAGGAGCAAGCAGCAGCAAGATGAACTCCAGTAAAGCAACAGAAAGCAGAATGGGAGATAAGAGCAACCAATAGAATGCAAATTCCCCATAACCCTGTCACTTTGACTATTACTGGTTAAGGACATAGTGGACATGTTTGTCTTTATTTGCTTGGTATAAAACAGGGTATGTGCAAGCAAGTGTGTTGTCTATCTAAGAAGAGGAAGTAAATGTTTTTGGTATATAAGAGTGAGCTGAAAGATGTTCCTGTGATTTCAAAAAAGTCTCCACACCTTTATGCAGTAGGCCTGATCCAGCTTTCAACCAATGCTCAAGACTTTTACAGAACTGATTTTTTTCCCCTCTTTAAGTCTAATATACAGTATATTACAGCCATATTTGATTCATACCTCTGTTCTTGTAACCAGAGATTTAAGTACTTTCTAAAATAGCTTTTGGCTCTCTTCAGATTTAAGCCAAAATGCAAGCCAATTTATGACTACAAGTGGACTCAGCAGAAAGACTGAGCACAAAAATACAAATACCTTGTAACAAAGTACCGTAACAAGGTATACAAAAAATATGCATGCAAGAGCAGCATGCTTGAACCCAAGGAGTTCTATATTGGAATTTCTGAGAAAGATTTGTCCTGTGTTTCTCAAAGGTTACATTAGATGATCATAATGGCATTGAAGTCTATATAAGCTGAAAATGCCATGGGATTTGTTTAAGGAAAGTATCTACCTGTGTATCCTCTGCCCTACATTTTTTGCTTCTTATGTCAGGAATTCTCGTTAACAAAAGTGAGAGAAAACAAATGTGTGTAGATCATTAAAACAAAACAGAAAACCTCTAGGAAAATATTAATATTGAAATATTCCTTAAAGGGAAGGCTACTGGAAATGCCCGGCTGCAACGTTTTGCATGCTTTTGCTGCTGGTCTGAGCAGGAAATAAGAGGAACAGCTTCTTAGATAGCAGCCAGCCTCCTCTACAAGACATTTCAACAGAAATGATCTTCTATTGCTATGAACCTTGTACAAATGCAGATATGAGTACAAAATGATACTAAAATGATACCCCCAAAACCCAGTAGGTTAGTATTTTACAATTCCACTGTATAGAATAAATAGCAGCAAAAAAGAACAAAAATGAGGAAAAGGCTCAAGCAGTTGTTGAGTACAGAGAAGCTCCTGGAAGTATCACATTTCTTTTACAGACATGGCAATCACATCTCTGACTGAAGCCAAATTTAACCCCAAGTTGCATGTCTGAGTTGTGGCCATGATGACAGTTCCACTGAAAGTAAGTTATAGACATAAATTTCAAACTCCATGGAATTGGTCTAGAGAGGAACTTCTAGGGTTGGCAGTGTTTTGTAGTAATTATCTACATCCAGGTAGAGTTTTTATTTCAATGGAGAAACAATCTGGTAGCCACTACAAACTCATTCTCAGACCCTATCCTTTCAAAAAAGCCTACAAAACTGTTTACAAGAACTTTAATATTAATGAAGTCAGTTGCCTATTATCCTCTTCCTTTTTGCACCAGAAGGAAAAAAAAAAGGGGGAGGGGGAGAGTGTGTGTCTGTTTCTAGGGTTGTACCCAGCATTCTAGGGGGGGATGGTGGCAGTTAAAACCTGAGGGTTCCTTTCATCTCCCAAATGACCTCAATGCACATCAGAATACACATGCAAACCAGCATGCTTTGTAGCTAAGACGATCCCAGTCTGGAGAGGACACAGGAGAGGCTGATTAAGAGGAACAAGTTTTTAACTGATCAATTCAGTCCAAATTAGAGAAGCAGAATGTTTCACTTTAGTCACTGGGCTAACAGATGTTGCATTTGTTCATGGAATACACTAAACTAACTTCTATTTTCCTTCTCCTCCTCCCCCCTTTCCCATCCTCAAAAGGAACTACTGAGAATTTGAGAGCTTTGTGTGATTGCTCTCATTTGCCAAATATAGCCAACATTTAAAAGGTACAGAGAAAAAGAAAAAGCTCTGGGCAGGACACCGTTCTAGTTAAGACAGTTACCATCCAGATAGCCCTTGGTGTTTCTCTCCTTGGATCAATCTGAGCATTTGAGATGGGGGCAGGGGGGGAAATAGACTCTGTTTCTAGGAGTATACTTAACTATGGAAAGTGAACTGATTGCAGGTAGCAAGCTTTGTCTACTGTAGTGGCACAACAAGCTCTTCAGTGTTCTAACACTGGAGTGTTGGTTTTTGCTTCAAAATGTTCAAGGTTTGCTTCAGGAAAAGTCATACTCTTTAGGAATTCCACACAATATGCCTGAAGCCCAAACAGCACAATAAGCTTCACTGCAAGGTGTATAACACTTACAGGCTGCAGTCCCTGTTTCATTTTTGAGTAGCAGCGGAGTATTTTTTCCGAGCACAAGTAAACCATGGAATTCAACACCTTGAGTTATTGTGTGGCCAGAACTGTAAAGTAGTTTGTAAGGAGATTACACAGACTAATGGAGCACAGTAGCTCTATCAAAAGCTATTTAAATATAATACCTTTAAAGTCCAGTCAAATGCACTACGAAGCTATGAAGGTATACTGGCAGAAGAATAGCTACACGTACACTGTATATTGTACATAGGGTTGAGGCTAAAATATCAGACTGCTTAGAGCTTTCATCTGGACTGATTCAGTACAGCACTTTTGTTATTTCTGGATAAAACAGTGTAAGAACTTAAAATGAGAATAAGATAGCTGTTAAAGCAAGATGTCTGTAACACTGCTACAAACTATCTTTAGCTGAGCTATTAAAACAACAGATATCCAGAGACTTGTGATATATAAGTGACATGACTCCTTAAAACACTTCTTTATGAGAAAAGATTAACAAAAGTATAATTGGTTATTTCAGAGAGCAGATAAAAAAAGGTAGCAAGGGAATGAGGGAAGTGACATGTTATATGACAAAGTTAACCTTATTCAGTCTCCTTTTTATTCTCTCAAAATGCAGGTGGAGAGGAAAATCTTTTCAAGATTTAAAAAAAATTTGCACAGAACAATCTGCTATTCAGGATGGAAGAAATCACACAGTTCATGCTAGGATCACTTAAAGAAGGGCTGCACATCTGCACGTGCAACACAGCATGACACAGTATTAGGAATCAACACCCAAAACCTTCAGGCTTTAAGGCAGAAAGTACTTACAAACTGGTAGAGATCAGGACACTAAGGTGCTGATTATTCTAAAATAGTCTATTATAATGTTTTCTTTTCATTTCTGTCAAATACATGTTACTGTCCACTATCAGGAAGAGAGAATGCATTAGTATTTGGAGGTTGTTCCTAGCCCCTCATATCTCACTTTTTCAGCAGAATGATCAGCAAGTCTTTCTGGCTAGTTACTTGTGCCACATACGTCCTTGCATCACAGACCACACTATCTGAGAACTCCAAATCCAAAGCAGTCAGATAAGGAAACCCTGCCTTCCACTCACCAACAGACAGATGTTTGCCCAAAACTGGTGACTCCTAACACCTTTTTAATACTGATTATTGAAGCTGTCAATCTCTGACAGTTTATCATCTGATCTAATAAAAGCAAAGGAACATTTACTAAACTTCATGACAGCAACAATGCTAAGGCCTTCTCCACCAGTCTAGCACCCTCGACTGACAGATGGTCAAGAGCATTTCTGGAACATAATCTGGTAACAAGCTGTCCACTACTCGAACAGACCGAACATTCCACTTCAAAAGGAGAAGATATATTCCTTAAGAGCTGGTCCCAGTGTGAGCATGTTGTTTTCCTCTAAAGCAGGAGACACTCGGGTAAAGATCTTCAGATTTTTCACTTGTAAGTCATGCAATAAGTGATAAATATAAATACAAATTATGCAGGCATAATTGTGGTACTTGAACAGCCTTTAAAAGATTCAAATTTGGTTCTCAGGCTTGTACTGGCTTGCTAATTTACTTTGGTCTTAGCTCTCCCTCTGCTTGTGCCTCAGTTGTGACATGGACTTATGAAACCTCTTTGAAATACAATAAGCACCATACAGCTAGATATTACTACCATTTTAAAGATGAAGAATTTTGCTTTAAGTTTTACAATACTGATAAAAAATTATAATTAGCATTATTATTTGAGAAGGATACATATTCCTTGCCACAAAACTCTTGGCTAGCACAGCAAAAATCAATTCAGAAGTTTTAAATCTAGATCTGTGCCAAAAATTGCATGTATGACCTCCTGATATTCTCCTGTAAAAGGAGCCAAAGCAAACAGTTCATTTTCAGAATAAGTGATCTTTATGTCACTAATATGGATCTCAAGAAAGAAGAAAGTATGAGAGCCCAGCATCAGAGATTTAAGTGGACAGCTGCACTTTCTTTGATGAAGCTCCAGTAGACTTAAAGCTACTCTACGGGTTTTTTGTGCTTTGACACACTGCTTTACCAGACATGGAGTGAACATCATTTAGCACTGCTATGCAAGCTGCCTTTGCAGTCTTCTCTAACACAGCCACTTCCAATTTCCATGTTCTCACTTAAAATATTTCCCCATTTCTAAAATGCTCTCAGCTTGATAGGAAGAGATCATTACAACTTTTTGATTTTTGTCCAGCATCTTCTGTGCATCCTGTTGCACAGCATGTTACGGAATTAACAGCAGTAATGACTGCAGAACAGAAGTGGGTTTGGTTTTAGAGGAGCTTTGGAAAGAGGACACAGCTCAGTGATATATCTTGTGATTTATAGCAACTGTAAAACAGTACAAAATTGGAAATGTCAGTGTCTTGTTTGTAGTAAGGCCTCTTGACATCATTTGGGTATTACACTGTTAATGTGACATATACAGCCATTTGAAGGCCCCATCAGGCTTATCTTGGAACAGTCACACCTGCTGGTTATCCTGCAAGAGATGCAGGTTTTTATTTGGTAGTGTTTGTGGCTGTGTTGTCAGAACACAGATGTATAGCTCACTCAGTTACTCTTAATATATGTAATTAGGTGAATGATTTTTTTCTCATCTTCCCTCTGCTTTTGTGCTGTAGAATTTATTGCTTACACAAAGAGCTGTCTCAGAGCCCTGGAGAACAAAGTCCAGAAGAGTCATAACTAGGGGACATACCAGTGCAGTGTTTCTCATTACCCCCCTTTCAATGCATTTCAGACCAGAGCAGAAGAGAAACATTAGAAAGTGATCTCCATGTTCTTCATTGTTGTCTATTAATTCTTTTGAGACAAGAGCAGCTAAAGTTTTAGTACACAGGAGACTACAATCAGCAAGCAGAAAGCCAGCCTGCCCCACAATGAGTCCTTCAGTTGCTTAACTTTCTAGATGACTGCCAGCACATCAGGTTAGCCAACTTGTGAACTTCAGTGCCTGTGTATTAATTGGATACCTTTTAGCCTGTATTACAATCACAGAAATTCACAGTAAACAAAAAATATCATCTTATTATTTCCTGCATTGAATACGTACACTGCTTAGCTGAAGAGTTTCCAAGTACTTAATCTAATGCCTTACTCTTGTTTTAATTGACCTCCTCCCCAATGTTTTTATCCTTGAAAACATGAAGTATATTAAAATCAAAAACAGATGTCACAAGTCTTAGCTCCAGTGTGTTCCTGTACATTTCTTCAGGGTAACGAAGGTAGCTTAGAAAAGAAGTAGTAATTCATTTACAATAGCTGCAGGTAAAAAACATAAGGTGCCTTTAACTCAGAAGAGCTGGAGGTGCATGTAGGTAGCAAACTTCGTAGTGCTGAATAGGCTGCAGTCCTTGACTACTGTAATGTTAAATGAATTAATCAGAAAAATAATTAAATGTCCTGGAAATATTGAACACAAGTAAGTGGAACATGCTTAGTTTTCCTCCACATGAATTCCTACTGATGCAGCACTTTCTGCTGTGACACAGAAATAAAACCATGTCTCTGGGTGATTTAATGCAGATCTAGCAATTCTACTTCTCTGGGATTTTGTTTTAGAACCTTATTTAAATAAGACTTTCCGTAAAAACTACCTGTGCAATAACTGATTTTCTTCTACTCCCACAGGGTGAGGAGGGTGAACATATTTTAGGAGGAAACCAGAGTAGCTAATCTAAATAGCTTCAATGCTTAAAGTCTTTTTAATGAAAGTGTACATGGGGAGAATGTGTCCTGCATACACTTTCACTTTTATGTGCAACAGCTTTCTGACTAGGTTCCTGATTGTTAGAGCAGAAGCTGTGAGTAACTCTGAGTGGAGCACATTTCTATTTTTTTTTCATCACTCCAATTCCCAAGCACTCTTTTTTTCCTGGATTAAAAAAGCCAAAAGCTGCAAACCAGGTAAGCATAATTAAATAGGCAAGATGGACCAAAATGGATGAAAAACAGCAAGATGAGCAAAAAGAATGTAAAGGAATGTTAAACAACTAAATGAACAGGGTGTTTCAGCCACCTGTGGGAATTTCTGCTAGCCAGCTGGTGGTACTAACCACAATAATCAGAGCTTACCACTTATCTAGCTCCTGGTAGCTTATATTTTCAAAAAAAACAATAATTTTTTACATTGCAGATTTCAGATGAATGTCTATATTAAGTACTTACTTGTATGTTTACAGCAGAGGGGAAACACTTCTGCTGCACCTGCTTTCCATTACTAGAAAGATTTAGCCCCTTATCCCTTTTTAAAGTTTTGATTATAGGGGATAAGCCCAGCTTTAGCTTTAATACACTGACTAACTCTGCAGCAAAACATGAGTGCTTATGATCTCTGAAAATCCAGGCTGGGATACATGCGTTCCACATCTATAAACAGGATGTGTCCTTAGCGTAGACTCTGCTTTTGAAACATGAGTTTTGCCTGCACAAATCATGCAGTTCACCATTTGTGAAGTAGTTATTATTCTCATCTCTATGACTGAGCTAAGTCGACCCTGTAAAACACTGGGGCTTTGGTGTAAAAGGCTCTAGAGAAGTGGAAAGTATTTTTCAGTTTCTAGAGATTTTTTTTCCTCCAGTAATTGAGAAGACCAAATATCTTATGCTTTGTCCCAATTTGAGAACAATGTTGCTGAAAAAGAGCACATTTGTCTCTAGCACATATTTGGTTCTGATATAGTTCCTGACCTTTAGCAGCTGTATTCTTTTTAAGAGTAGAGAAATTGGACATGCTGTGAAGGCTAAAGCCTATTTTATAAAGCATCCTACTGCACCAAATGGCTGCACATTAACATCAAGAGCAATTTTGCTGCTCCTTAATAAGTTTATTTTGTTTTTGCTTTAAGGACCCCACAAAGACAAGATCCAAGATCATTTGCATTAGTTTTTGCATAAATTTAACTAGTTAACTAGCCACTTGCAAGCAATGATTTGTTATAGCTATAGTAGGGCACAAATATTTTAGGATATTTTCCCCTTTGTCCTCCTGTTCAAAATGATAAAACCTTTTCACTCTGGGCAAGTTCAGCTTCATTCTCCCCTAAAAATACATGACCATTCTCCTTACCCCTGCACAAAGGCCTTTACAGACTTTTGTACTGTGCAAAAGATGCAACTTCCAGGTAGTGATACACGCCATTCTGGAAATACCTGGTTCATTTCATACAAGGCCAGGTACTTCCTAAATACAAATCAATCTTATTACATGGCTGGAGTTACTAACTAATAATTCTTAGCCACAATTAAACCAGTAAAAATCTTGCAGAACTGCCCATAACTGTCCATTTCTTAAACAAACTGTTTCTTCAGATACTTCATACTCTGTCTAGTACTTAGTTAGCAAATTGCCTTCTGTGCGGTAACACTAGGATGAGCAGAACTCTCACTAGCATTACATCTACTTCTGTGGGCTCCAAATTCTTGATTTCTATTGTGAACACACATATTGTAAGCAGAGAAGTTGATAAAGATGGGTCCAGAATGGCAATGAAAGTAATTAGGTGGGGTTTTTTTTTCCTTAGACACTTCATACAGCTGAAGTGGTAATTATAATGCTTTCTGCAGAAAATAACTTTCTTATTTGACACCAGATGCAGCAATACCAGGCTTCAGGTAACAAGCTGTGATATTAGGCATCATTTAAGGCCTATAAATAGCATTAAAATAGCAATGGGTGAGTTTCAAATGATTCAGGGGTTCCAGAGGTTGAAAGAATATCCTTGAAAGTGACAGCAAGTTCTGACTCCGATTATAGACTGGCAGGCAAGACTCCTGGCTCTATCACTGTGGTATTGAAACTAGTCCCGTATGCTGTGGCTTTATTTGCATACTGGGTTTATAATAACACTGTATCTAACAAGCATACAAAGTATATATGCAGAGTAACTACAAATCCCCACAGTGGATGCGTAATATAAACACATGGCTATTATTTTGAACTGTCAGAAAAAGTTTATTCCACTTCTGCACCTTAGACACATGGCATCTTAAAGCACATCCCTGGATATAAGTGTCAATTAATGACAGAGTGGATGGTGACTGAATTCAAAGTCCAAACATCTAAAAACAAACACTACTTCCATTCCCATCTCTTGCTAACTCACCTCTACTATTTTCCGATCAGTACAACACTTGGAATCAGCATTTATGCCCTGGCATATACAAATCATCGGCAAACCACGCTCAGAACCCACAGCTGAGAAGCCTTAAGCTAAGACAGTGTCAGAAAGAGTAATGCACATGCAACCCTTTTAGTTAAGGATGTAGTTGCAGATTTAAGGAGAGAAAAAATATTTTCAATTCTACCAGGAAAAAGGAACAGAGAAAAAGAATAGGTGTTTTTCTAATTCAAAAGCTGTATCCTGTATCTGCAACTGTATCATAATACTGAAGTGATAGTAAAAGGATTTGTCTTATACTAAATTTATGTAAGTAACAAAGACCAAAGAATATTTATATACAGCTTGCTGCTTAATAGGCTACTACAGTATGTTCTATGTGCACTCATTCTAAGACAGCAAGTTTGAAATCTAATGCATCTGTAACTGACAAAATTTCACTAATGTAGTTGAGGGAGCCCGCTGCTGGTGCTAATGCAACAGACAAAAACTTGAAAAATCCTGATAGCATATGACACACTTGAATCCAAACATTCATTGCCTCAATTGTCACATCTGTACTTGTTACACTACACACTTAGGAAAACATGAGATTTCCCATAGCTGATATTACACTGTTTCCAAAGGCACAGTATTTGTATGAGCTAAATATGCACTGCAGCAGTAGTATATATAAGGTATAACACAGTGCCAGCCACACCTTATTAAAAAAGCATCTTTGAGAGCCTGATTAGAATCTCATAGGTCAGTGACAGAAAACACCAAGAGCAGAGGAACTGTGACCTGACTGACTGCTTTGTGTCTAATATGGCAACAACCCCAGAGCTAAGGATGGAGAGACTGGATCAAGAACTTGGATGAGAATCCTTCAAGGGAAAAAACATCATGACACTGCAGCAAGTGATGTCATCATTCAGGTGCTGATATTTTTCCTTCCAAGGTAGTTAATCAATGCCAGCCTGTGGCATTGTGCAATGCTATACATAAGATGGTTTTTCCAATTAATCTTAAAAAGTAGAGACTGGCATCTCAGCAACTTTCAAGATGTAACTGAATACCCATGAAAATCTGAACCTATCACTATGTGGTCTTTATTGCAACCAAGCAGCCTAACAAAAAAGTCAACTGTAGTGACCAGTAATCTTCTTCCCACATGCAAAATACAGCAGCAAGAAAAGAATATTCATGTTACCATCAGAGGAATCAGATGCCATGAGAAGCAAAAAAACCAGGAGAGAACATGATTTTAGGCTATCTAATCACAAAATATTCAATGCACTCAAAACCCCTGATTACCAGGACAAGTGCTAGAGTACCTAACACACAAGCAGGCTCAATTAACCCTAATTAGTTCAGAGTCAGGCTACAAAAGACTTAATTAGCAGTTATTGGATACAGCTAGGAAAAGAAGCATAAATAATGTTTGGTTGCAAGCTGTGTTTAAGAATCTGTGACTAAATCTTGACACTAAAAGAAAAGGGGGAAAAGCAAAATAACTGTTCCTTTATCAGGGCCAAATAGGAAGCAATTCAGGTGTCACTTTAAGGCTGTAAATATTTTTATGACAGCTAGGTACAGAACACTAAGATCTGAAAAATACAGTCCAGGAACATATTTTGAGGATCTTATTGCTGTGGATGCGCTACCTGATTTGCGCTTTGTTTCATGCCATACTTCATACATTGAAAATCCTGCTCATTCTACAGGTATTAAAATCTTAGCATACCTTCTTTTGTCAAAAATCTCCATCAGCCTGCCTGTTATCACTGGCAGGGTCTTGAGGTTACCCACTTTTAAACAGTTGGTACTCATCTTCACATGAATGTACATCCGGGCTTTACAAAATAAATGAAACTTGATTCTCTGCCCAGAAGAGCTTACAGTTTAAGACCTGAAATAAGCTATTCCTCAGCATGTTTTTATAGCAACATACATTGAAACAGGGATTTCAGGCAGGTTCCCTAACATCTCTAAACAGTATTGCTTCAGTTTTGCTCTTTACTAGAAGGAGATAAAACACTGCATCTATGTTTCTTTCTGACAGAATGAGAAAATACTAAAATCTGAAAGCCTTCCAGTAGAGGAAAACGGCTTTTCACCCTGCTCTACTCAGACTCCTCCCTTTCCAGCAGTAGTTAGTTGCTACTGTGTACACTGAAGAAATTGCCCATCTGGGTGAGCAGGCAGATGCTTAAGATTTTTAAAAAGTTACAAGAATAGTTTTCTTTATTGTGCTGTTACAGCTATTAGAGTTCAGACTTTTACACTATTTCCTGCAAACTGAAGAGATATCCCTTATGTTATAGGGAAAGAGTAGAGGAAACACCAAATGTCAGAGTTAGCAATATTAGAATAAGGACTCTTCCCTAAAGCAGAGCATAATACTTCAAAAATCCTTCCAGCCTCAAGATATCCTCTTTTCCACATTTAGCTTGACCCGTTATACTAGTTTCCTACATATTCACCCAAGTCCACATCTTATTACCTTATATTAAGCTATCTGAACATAAAGTATAAAAGGCTTTTCATAAGAGGGAAAGATGTCATCTGCAAAAACCTTTGCTGATATGGGCCATAGTCTGTTCATCTTGATGCCCTTCCCTTAATCCTATTGAAGGCTTCTGCAGATCTTCAAGGAAGCAAACAAAGGGTTTTCATGAAATAAATTTGCTTTTACCAGCTTTAGCTTTCAACTTGATCTTTCCTGTCTCTTTTCCAGAGTATTAAATGCTGCAGTACAATTCATGTCTTGCTAACTCTCAGCAAGTTGAAAGGATTGCCACAGGGCTGAACATTTCTACTGTTTAGACCATCTTCTTTTAAAGACCTCCTCAATTCACACCGGACAACTGGCTAGTTTCAAGTTTCTATAGACTACATTGTAGCTTGACAACCAAGGACTCAAATGACAGATTGCTCTGGATTCTTGTCTACTCTGCCTGCATTTATGTCCATAATCCCTCATGATTTTTTCCTTACTGGTAAACTTAAAGGTCAGGTGTTACATTAGCAATAAAACTAGATCTGTGATTAACACTAAATCTCCTTTACAGTGTAAAAGCAGTAATAAAGTAGCTTCAGTTTAAATGAGAACTAAGCTTCCTATATTTCCCTTCACATTGCTGAAAAATACACCAGCTATTACATGATACCCGTCTACCTTTCAAGCCTCATTAAAAAATGAGCAAGTTTCCTGAAAAATAGGTATGTATTTCTAGATTTGATTTGTTCCATGCTCTGTCCATTATTTCATCGAAGCCCCATGCATAAGTAGATATCAGTGACAAATATGCCTTTGATCTAAACTACAATTAGTCAGAAAATTAAGTTGGCAAAAAGGACCTGTAAATGCCACAGCTGGATCAGGTTTAAAACTCATGCACCCAAAGTTTTATGCAGGCAGAATTCAGAAAATGGTTCTCAATGATTAGCCTTGTATCACCAGCATTATTGTGACCTTGCACCTCAAAATGGCAGCCTTAACACTGCTCAGTTCCACCTATCTCTCTTTCATTGAGTTCTCAGCACTCTGGAATTAGTGCAGTCCCACCCAGTCAAAAACAGCACTAAACAGTCAGTCCAGTCACCCAGCACAACTCTACGTTCCCCTGCTGTCTGCAGTCATAGCACAGAACTGTGTACATATTTGTTTGGGCCACATGCATATATGTGTGCACATGCCGTGCCTCATTGTGAGACATTTTCCTTTCTGGACCATAAAAATGGTCCACTGGTACAACCAGTGGTACATTTTCCTTAGAACTATTGCCCTGAGCTACTTGTGAGAATATGGCAGTAACTATGCAGAAGTATTTGAACTACACTAAATAAGGAAAAAAAACCCTTTGGACTTTCATTAGCGCATACAACGCTATTTTCCTAAGGAAAAAGTACCGGATAGGTCAATGAAACAGCAATGGTGAAAATTTAGGTACTAGGGGAAACAAAGCAGTATTAATGCAGAATTTTTGTACGGAGACAGTCTACTAGATTGCATCTGGGCAAATTAATCCAGCTTTAACTGGCTCATTAGCCTAGCTACCAAAATTTTAAATCAGATACAAGTTCTACACCTTTTTTCATTTCATGGACACCCATAAAAAAATTCTTGTGATGTTCATGAAAGGTAGGACTTGACTGAAACATGCAACATTGACTGCTATGCACATTTAAATTTTATATTCACAATTACAGTGTAGTAAAGCACCACAGGAAACGAAATGGAAAAAACATTAACTGCATCCTGCAATCAGAAATAAATTAAATTAATATCTCCTCACTCCAGGCAATTTGTTGAAACTGTAGTTAAATAGAAATGTCAATACTGTTATACACTTATTTGACATAACAGCAGTATCTAAGAACAGAAGTAGCAGCCAGGGAATCTCTTAAATCGCGGTCTAACTATTTGGTACTAAAGTTATTCAAAATAGCTTTCACAGTTCCATTATGCTAGGAATTGTACTGTAAATAAGAGCAACCAGTAAAGCCTTGGCCTTAAGTTGGTGTGGATACATCAGTATAGTTTTGTTCCGTACTATATGCACACAGCATGAAGATTTAACAGAAGGCATTTGAAAATCATCTAGAAGTTCAAAAATAAATCTTTACGTTCTTAACTTAAAACTCCTCTTGGTATTGGTATTAAGGGAGAATTGTTATTAAGGGAGAATTAGGTTTGCATTAATCAGAGCTTGAAAGAAGCTATGATTATGTCTTTGCAATCAAAATGTAATTGCCAATAAAAAAGTTTAAACTGTGGAATATTTATTTGAATTGTAACACTTAAACATACAGTTACATCAACAGTATATGAAACTAAATCCAGATTTATTTACTACACCACGTACCCTGGTTAATATATTATAACCACCTTCTTGTAGAAATCATTAACTACTTCAAACAATACCAACCTCCCCCTTGGTTTTTTCTTTCATCCTCTTTTTTTCTACCTCAGAACTACCTTCAAGATTCTGGCTGAATAACTGATTGGTATTTTAAGATGCTGGTCCAAAGCCCAAGGCAAACACTAGGTTAGATCCACAGCGCATCTCATGAGAAATGCAGCACCCTGTACTATTGTAAAGGAAGCTCCTGTGCTCTAAGAGGATACCGTACTGGCACAGGGTGCACCTGTATGACAGTAGAATTCATGAAGCCTGAAGTTACTCATGAAGTTATGTTCTTAATACCTATTTAGGATTAGGACAGAGTGTCAGAACTTCTGGATTTTACTCCCAGCTCTGGAAAGATTGAGATATAGCAGCTATGGTAAACATCAGGGATAATGGATAATCAACACCCTTGGGCTTTGGATCACAGTTCAGTCACTTGGTATTTGACTTTGGACAAACCGCTCTGCTCACTAATTGCTCTTTTCATATAGGCAGATTAACAATTTCACCTACTACACAGTGTTTTTAACATGAGGTTTAGCATTTTAAAGATTTCAGAACTCCTCAGCCGAAAGGCGCTATGCAAGTTGCATGCATTATCAGATGTTTATATGAAGACTCTTTTTAAACTTGAATTTGCTTTGAATTTTATTGAAATGATACTGGCTCTAAGGAGATAGTAGCAGAGTGATTCACAAGACCTGCAAAAAGCAGCACAGAAGTAAGTTTTGTTTTGCTTGCAAGGTAAAAAATGTTTAATTTGGCAGTTCTAAAGAATCAATACAGAGAAAGTGAAGATGACTGAGAATGTGAGAGGGGAATCTAGGAGTCATTTTGACACACACGGCATAAACAATTTCTAGATCTCCCAGTGGCCTGGAAGCTACACACTAGGGCAACAAACCAGGCCATATGGCAGCTAACCAGAGGTTCCCTTCTCAATGCCTGTAGAGACTGTGCATATTGCAGAGGTCACTAAGCATCTCAGGGTCAGACAGCACCTGCAGCAAGAGAGTCTACCTTGCTTTAGCTTATGTTACAGATTGGCATTTGGAATAAGCTTCAGGGATTCTTCTAGGTGCCCTTGTATGAAGAAAAGGGGAAATTGGCTCAGAGGACTTGGGATAAGGAAATGCATTAGCTCCTCCGTGCTGGTCCACCTTCATGTTTCAATTAGTTTACAGTAGGGAGGACAGGAGTTACTTTATAAAAATAGCTGTATCACAGCCAAGATTATAAAAAAAGGCACATCTTCCCTATACAGACCTTTCTGCCATTTTAGCTCCACTGTTCCAGTTAAACCAAAGCAAACCTCTCATGCAGACACTCAGTTGGAAGATAACTTAATTGGGCTCAACTTCAGCTAAAATCAAAATAAGCTTAAGTTACAACATTAATACAGTATCTTGTCAGGTTAATTAACTGACTTTCATCATGCCTTAGTGTACCAGCAGATAAGCTTTGGCAGTTTTCTATGGAGTTATGAAGTTGCCACCCTCAATTGCTTGTTATCAATTTTCTCAGGGCAGTCACTGCCTAAAAATTTGTCTGAGTGCTTCTAGTCAGCTGGTTAACTTAAGCCACTGTTACTACCATTTCCTAAAGTAATCATTTGTTTATAGTCTTTAAGCTTATGCAATTCTGCACACAAATGACTCCTTAGCTCTAATTATCTGATTTTCATAGAAGTTCAACACTTGGCAGTTCGCAGGAACTTGAGTGGAGCTCATGTCAGTGCTCCAAGTTGCCTCTCTCACTCCATTGACAAAAGAGGGAACTTAAATACCCAGCTTTATACAGATGTTTATTTTCGGGGAACATGCAATGACCTCCCCTAGGTGTTTGGTTCTAGGAACCCCCTTTGCAAGTTAAAGTTGTTGTATTTGGATCCCTTTTTCACTACTAGCATGCTGAAAAATTCCAAACTAAGTCCCACCTCAATTACTCATAGGCTGGTAGTACAGATGCTGGAACCATTATAGCTTATTACAGGACCTACAAGATTTATGGCTGGTTGCATGCATGGGCTGCTTTCTCTCTCTTTGCTGGCACACACCTAAGCCACATAGCACAGAAGCACTTAAATCTCACTTAATGAAAAAGTCTGTCCCACGTACTACCTGCCATTTTTGTGTCATTACTTCTGTGCTTCTGCTTTTGTTTAAAGAAGGTAATTGCAAAGTTATTACTTATAATGACCCTTATATTGAGGGTCAGAAAGACATCTGTTAAAAAGTCATCATTTGTCCTGCAGGGCATCTGGCAGCCTTATACTCTGGTCAGAGTTATCCAATTAATGGAGTCCAGATTGTGTACGTGTTTTTGTCCTGTCTACTTACATTTTGTTGCATGCAGTCTGTGGGATGCCTGGTGTCCTCTTTACAGCAGGAACAGAAGTAGAATATGGTTCATTTCAGACTGAAGCTTTTCTTTAAAGATTTCGCAGATACCTAAGAGGAAAAAGCAGAGAAAACAAGGCTAAGAGTGCCGTTCCTTGAGGACCAAAAGCAAATCTCAAGTCTGCTCTGATGTGCAGTCAACTGCTAACCATGTTCCCAAGTAGGAAAGGCACAATAGGGAACACAAATACAGACATCTCTTCCAGGCTTTTGCCCCTGGGGGCAACCAAAACATTCATCTATGTGCAGTTGTCTACATGAAATATACGGGGGACTGACTGGGATTTTTTTTTTTTTTTTTTTTTTTTTTTAGAAAGCAACAGTACAGGCTGTGGAGAAGCTATGGATGCCATGGTCCCCTCCACCCAAAAAACACACACACACACCGCACACCCACACACTCTTCTTTCATACACAAAAGATTCTCTTTCACAAGTGGAAAGCACCTTGGATAAGGATTGGTAGAGAAAGCCCACCTTGGCCAGAATTTCAGCCTTCAATTCACCTAAACCTTGGGCCAAGCAGAGATCTGAATACCCTAAGGTTGAATTTCACTTCTGGGTTCCCCAATTTCAGGTGCTCAAGAGTTGAGTCAAGAACTTTCAAAAACTGTATCACACACACCTGCCAGCAGTTTAACAAAGCTCTTCTGAATGGATTCATAATTAATGAACATGTGAGGTGGTGTCAGCTTCAATAATCTCCAGCTTCCTCAGTCTTTATTTTACTTATTTTCTAAGGCCTTCCCCTCTTCAGTGACTGTCTGTTTTCCTATTAAAAGACCCCATTTTATAAATGGGATGTGACAAGGTGAAATGGAGCCTGAAGTGACAGCTATCATATGTGAATGCACTGTGCAATTCTGCAGCTGCAAGCACATAAGGGAAGCTCCAACAAAACCCTAAAGTGTGTTCTGCATGCAGAATAATGATGGTTATTTCTTTACCACTTTCTGACCAACCAGTTACTGATACAGTTTTGCTGGCTAAACATGAGTATCAATTGTGTCTTTTTTTCTTTCTCTTAAAATCAATATTGTCATACACATACATACTTAAATCTGAAGTCACCATGTCCTTCTCCTTTGGTTATCACAATTAATTTGTGTTTGTAACAGGGCTTTGATATTTTCACCTTCAGACTATGCCACAAAATAGTGTCCTTGCTCTGTGTCCCTGAATAGGTGGAGTTAACTCACACAGCTAAGACCACCATGACAAGGCAAGACCAACAAAGTAATAAAGAGATTAAAAAAATGGAAGTCTATGGTTTCAGAACAGACTCTAATCCTGGTTTAGACACATTTGTGTCATATTTTTTATATATATAAATTTTATATATATATATATAAGCAGTTAATTTCTGTTCTACTTCAAGAATGGAGCACCTTGCCTTTGCAAGGCAAAGTGAGAAGAGAAAAAGCAACTTGCTAGTCTCAGCAGTTTTCATTTCCAAAACCACTGCAAGACTTAGTTCTCCTAGACACAAGACAATGGAGAAGGAACAAAAACATCATCCTAATTTTAGGAACAGTGTGATGCAGCATGATTAAAGGACCTGCCCAAAGCAACATGGAAAGAGAAAAACTTAACTGCATTTCAGACAAACAGAAGAAGTGTCATACATTGGGTAGTAGCTACAAACCAACCTGGTAGAATAGTGCCTCCAAACATTTTTGCCTCATAGATCACCTGCTTTGCTAAACTTTGGATTCTTCCTGTATACTGCTATAATTGTTACTGATGTCACTAATTCTTCAGCAGTATAGTAATATTGCTGACAATGAGAATCCCTTCTTTATTCAAAGACACAAAAGAAAATTCCTGTATGTGCAAATGTGAAGCCTTTTTTTAAAGGCTCTTAAGACCTGAAAAAAGCATCTCATTTTACAAGAACATAAGGACATTCCTCTAATAAATCCCCAACCTGTTGCTGATTTCCTTTCATTATTCCCCTCCTTCCAAATCTTAATGGGAAAAAAATGCATGAAATAGAGAAATGTATTAGTCAGCTGATCATTGCATTCTTTTTTCTATCTACCCATGTTGCAGGACTTTTCAACCTCAAGAATAATGCTTCCCTTTACATGCACCAAGAAACAGAATTTTAAGGTGGCACTGAAAACAGAGGAAGCTTTGACACTCAAGTCAAAAAAAGCTCAATATGCCCAGCAAGATAACTCTGACTATATAAGCCACAAAGAGTCAATACCTGAGCAGCATACACAGTGAGATTGTCTCAGCAATAAACACTTTCAAAACACTATTAGAGTATGTAACTTCCCAGTCCAGAGAAACTAAACTGTTGTTCTTCGTACTTTGACACACCTTGTCATTGTGTACTGGAATAGCAGTATGGAGACTTTAGCCTACAAATAATCTTTCTAATACTGTAAAGATGACACTCATTAAAGGAAAAAGATATTATACTTTTCCTCAAACCCATATTTCCTTTTTGCAGCATGAATATAACAGCAACATTGATTCTAGCAGGGCTTGAAGTGAAATTTGTGTAGATTTTGGCCTAGACATAAAAGCCAGAGCTATTTCATTTATAAAGAAAAATTGATACTCCTCCAGATATTAAATATCCATATGGGGAAACTAAGGAGTAGTCAAAGCTTCCAGCCACAAGGCTATTAAAAACTTATCTGCCTTCTGTTCAGTCCATAGAAAACTAAAGGGAAACAGGTAAGCAACCCACTTCCATAGGAAAGAGGGTAATAAAGAGCATAGGACTAATTACTGTTATTGGCCAACTAGGGCAAGACAGGAAATTAATGGGCTTACAATGTTGCTGCACTCTGAACAGCAACCCTGAATAAAGAGCATTGTGGGGCTCCATGTTAATTGTCACTCAGTGAATCCTGATTAAAAAATACTTAGCTCACACATTAAAAAGTGGGCTGGGTTTCCCCCTTCACTCCTTATTTACTCACTCACATAAACTCAGCTTTACATTGCAAAAAACCTAACAACGCGCTAACCACTCTGAGCATTAGGAATACAGAGAAAAACAAACCAGCAAAAAAAAAAAAAGAAAAGAAAAAATCAAACCTGGTCCAATTCTGTATTCCACCTGAAGTTTTGATACAAAACTCCTGATTTCAATGAAAAGCTAACTGGACAACTGTGCAAGATGGTCTTTATGCCCCACATTTTCCTGTTAGTTACATTTGAGCAACTCCATTATAACCATAGAAGTAACACATAATTGAAGACATAACTTTGCCTGAAGGTCCTCAAGTATCAAGGGGACTTAAGAGTGTGTTCAACTTTAATCACATGGTTAAATACTTTGCTGAGCTAAGACTTTAGTTAACATTTCTGTTGAAGATGCACTAGATTCCAGTTAAATGAGGTGTGTAATTCAAGTAGTTTAAAGGTTCAAGTACACACACTTGCATTTATATAAAGGACTTGCAAAATATAAAGGTCCACCCAAAATAACATTTGTAAACAAGATGCACAAATCAGACCACAGAGTCCTCAAGGTCTTTTTGAGCTATTCCTTAAATATACATGATTTTCTATTCAAAAGACAAGACAACTTTACAGCAGCATAGTTTTGCTATGAGATCATCCTGTGCCTTCCTGGTAAAAGTGAACTTCAAGACACTGCAGTCAGATCTAACATTCAACAGCTTTGCACCCAGCAATCACATGCTGGAGTAAAGACACTGTACCGTTCCCCCCCCACACACACACACACACACAATGCCAAATTGTCTGCTACCATAAGCACCTGACAAAGGAAAAATAGCTTCCTTGCTTTAAGATGACTTCAAATGCAAAGGCTCAATTGACTAGTCATTAAGTTAAAAGCCATATTCTGCTGCACCAGAGCAAGAAAACCTCAAACCAGAATGGAAACATAACCTTCTATGGAGGCACATTAGCTTTGATATATCATCCATTACTACTATTCAAGACAGATTGATCAAGATTCTTAAAAACATGCTTTAAATAAAGATAATACACACCTCCCCTATTTACAGGTAGAGATACGACTAGATATCCTACTGAATCATGGCATAAGCACTTTAAGACTGCAGGACTGGCTGACAGCTCATTTGTAAGAGGCAGTTGATTCACCACTACAGGAAAAAAGCTCTTTCATTTCCAGCAGACAGATTTAAGTTCTTTATGGAGGGGAAAAATAAACAGCCACAACTGACTACAGCAGGTAATGAAACATTTCACATCTACCTCATTCTATTACCTCATCTCATTAAATTTCAGATGGGTATTAATTATTTATTCAATTATCATTCATTATTATTTCAGGGGGTACTCAGGCTTTAACAATAGATCAAGGAGAATTTTAAGCTCATCACAGTAAGATCTTTCAGTTTGTTTTTTAGACAATGAATCATGAAAAGAAATCTCTTCTTTATCTGGCACCAAAAGTTTATTTGGGGTGAAGAGTGGGAATCTCAGAACTAAACAGGATTTCTTGAATATAGGAACACTTTCTGCCAGCCACTAGATAGGAATTAAGACCCTGCAAAATACACTAATAAAAGAGAAAATTGTTTGTCTAGTCTCTGTAACATGATCCTTCTAAATACACAGACAGAGCTTTGGTTTGGCCCACTACGAGCATTTTTATGTTGGGTACCAAAATATTTGCATAATGGTCAACATGTTCCTATTCTCTCCATCTCTAAGAAAAGTAATAACAATAGATTGTTGGGGTGGGTGGGTGGGTGTTCCTTGTTAACATCAAGTGTCTCCCATGCAACACTGATTGCCTCTTACAACGTGAGCACAGAGCTTTGCACATCCAGGATCTTAGGAGCTGCCATAATAAAAATACATTATAGCATTACTAAGTGATAGTAATAGAAAGGCAGAATCAACACTAAGGGATTTTCATAACAAACACCCAGAGATATGCAGATTCACAGAATTCTAGGTTCTCCTTTTGTTCATTGCCATTGCTACCACACATAGCACTCTAGGATCTTCAGGACTTCTAAAACACAGCAATATTTTATGTAGGTCCTGCCACTGAAATGAATTTTGTCCTGAATGCAGTTATCATGCTTTGCTCAGCCTGGTTCTCACTTTCTTCCCTGGAACCTTAATGAATGGATTTCTCATCCCATCCAAGGACATACATTATTGCAGTTTATGAGTTAGTTGTGCTTCACTCCACACAACTAGTTTGTTCCTTTCCTGCAGGCATCCTAATGCCTAATTTTCAGCAGGCTCTCTCCAAATGAAAATCACTATCAGTGTGGTTAGCATTTAGAGTTTTAGTATTGATTTATGCCTTGGGTGAAGAGGTTAATTAAATGTGAATTTTAAGCCAACAACACAATTAGGGGAGTGAGGAAACCTGAATTCATGAATACTTCCAGGGCTGTTAAAATCAGTGAAAATGAACAAAGACTAGGAAAACTGTTTGTTACTGGGCAACTGGATTAAGGCAATTCTGGAGACTGAGAAATAACAAATTCTGCCTCAGATATTCAAGTCCGACTTTTTTTGTTGTTTTGCATTTACACCAACATTAGCACTGAATTTAATAGTTTGTTTAAACTGCCCTTAAATTCTACTTTTGTTCCTTGCCTTTTTCCACCTTTTTCCTTTTCAAAATGTAATTCTAGAGCTAGATGAACAGCTGTACCAACTTTTGAACTCAGTCTCATCATAGGCAGTACATGCTTTAC
This sequence comes from Dromaius novaehollandiae, assembly GCF_036370855.1. Lineage (NCBI taxonomy): Eukaryota > Metazoa > Chordata > Aves > Casuariiformes > Dromaiidae > Dromaius > Dromaius novaehollandiae. The sequence goes on from NC_088123.1 coordinate 7,662,763, forward strand.
CGAATTACCTTAACCAAAAGCTTTGAAAGATCCCAGCCATCACTGCAGCTGGCACATGCCCAGTGAAGAGAGAGGAACTGTATCAGCCCATTTGTTTTAGAATGTCCCTGAGCAGAATTTCTTCTAATTCCATCTCTAAAACCTTTAGTGGAATTTCCACCACTTTAAATCACAAACCTACATTGGTCATTTTCACCACAACAGGAAGTTAAGCTGGCAAGTATCTGCTGTTTGTTGAGCACTGTAAAGTCAATCTTTTTTCTAAGTACTTTTTCCTCTCCTGTTTTCTTGTTACCTAGAGTCATTGTCACATAACTAGAATAGACAGATTTATAAATAAATACAAGCAAAGAGGAAATTATATTCAACTTAGAGACACATGACACTGGTAGGGAAGCAATAAAGCAGAAAACACCTAAAGAGGAGGGATAGAAACTAAATATATAAAGCAGTAACACTTGTAAGAATCTTAGTGCATCAAGGTATGGCTCTACGTATTGGAATCTAAGCAAGATTCCAAATGGAAAAAAACATTTAAAAAAAGGCAGTTCAATTGCTATCACTACTCTCTGATACCTCTTGCCTTACAGACCTTTTACTGAGTTGAACAACTGAGTGAAACAGCAACAGTACGGAGCTCTACATTGGCAAGCAGAATGATTCCATACCACTGCTGACAAGCTTTCATCTCCCTTGAATTTCTCTATACTACACTGCAGTTTGCAACACAGATGCGCTTCCAACTAGCTAAGAAAACAACCGGACTTAGCACCATTCATTCTGCACACCCCACAGCAAGTGACCACCTGGCAATGAAATCCATCCATCTCCTGCTATTTGTTTAGACTGTCCTATCTTCTTTTCCTTGCCATCCTTCACAGCAGACTATTGCTAATAGCATAGGGCAGAGGAAAAGGCCAAAACTGGTTATTTATGCAGTACATTGCCTCAACTAATGGACAGAAAAATGTGCTCAATTGCCATTTCTTCTCCTCTCCTCCTCTCATGAAACCATAGGCTTGTGGAACTTTTTTATTAGCTATATCTGCAAATCTCTTTGGAACACTGCACGACAGCAATCCGCAATGAAGTGTTACATCCAGTCTTTGCCCTTGGCATACTGTGCCTGTCTTGATAAAAAGAGATCAGTGCCTGAACCACTTCCAAATTTGTAACAAGCTGTTGATATTTGCTTTTTGGTGACTAATGGGGAAAAACGTTAACAAAGTTACTGCTTTTTCTATTCCCTCTCCCATCACATCTGGCCTATTTTTCTATCATTTTAAAGGTTAAACTAAAGAAAGATTAACCTGTGAACACACAATGGCAGTGACTGATTAACTATCACAAAAAAGTGTGAGTGGATTTATTGGTTTTAGGTAAAATCAGAGGCAACACAGAGTGTCAACATGGACAGATGTAGGAAAGCTCAAGCTCCTCTTCCTGTTCCCCAAAACAGTCATATAGATCTTTTAGCACTGTGCTGTGCCCAAGCTAATGAAACCTTAGCAAAACTCCCTGTCCCCGTCCCCCCACACACACGCAAAACATCCACAAAACAGCATCAAATTCTTCCTAGAGAACAACAGGGAAGAATAGACTGTGTGTGCACACACATGTATATGTATGTGCACACACTTCAAGAACTCCAAAACAGACAGCCTGCTTACTGGCATTATTCCTGTTGCAACTGGAGCAACTATACTGTAATTTTACGCCACCACAGTGCACAGATCTACAGTTCTCCAACCTAATTATACATTTGCTACTTACGTAATTTTGTATTAATACAGTAAGATAGCAGCTCTTTTTAGCTCCTTATTTCCTCTAGAATACTTTTAACAATCCTCTGATACTTAGTCTCACACTACACATTTTTCCTTCTACAAATTAAGTGTCTTGTCTTATTTAATTCAAAATCCTATTCTATTAACATGGCTGAAATTAGAAAACAATAGTTACTGTTTTCCATAGTGCTTTCTATTAGAGCTAGTTAAATTTGTTGCAAGTAATGCATCTGCTCAGTTTAGCTCTTTTTCTCCCCTCACTCTAGAAGATGAGTAAGTTCTGATTTTACTCACTTGCTTTGCCAGATTGTCTTTAAACTTTCACAAGGTGTTCTACCTTAGCCTACTCATTACTTCTCACTTTTATTTATTAGAGTGACCACCTGACTGTTTTTCCCCACACCGCCTGATTAGTTAGTTCGGGGCTTTAAAATTAGTTTTTTCCAACCAGAAATTATCCTTGAATATCTACAAGCATGCTACTCCATGAACAATAAGTAAAACCTTACAAAAGGGCTGAACAACAAGTCCCAGAAATGCACTTGCATGCACTTACCTGTGTGTTTCTCCCTTTTGTCCATACTTTCTGTGAAAAGGTTCTCACTCAAATGTGAAAGAAAGGAAATGCAAATATACGGTAAATAAGGAGAATGTGTTCACAATGAACCTAAGCCTGCATCTCTAATAATCTGGCCTTTACTAAGGCTGTAAACATGGCAACTGTCAAAAATAAACATGACTTTCAAAGAATTTCAACTTTGCATTCTGGGCAGGCAGCCATAGCGCTCAAAACACCACTAAACCCTATCTGAACTCGCCCTGCCACTATGAAAATATCAATCCTTTACAGCTCACGAGCAATCTTACTATGTTTTCACATTATACAATGAGATTCAGACTTTCATGAGAAAAAATAAGTAGTAAATGAGATTGTGCTACAGCTTGCAGTATATATAGGTCTTGTATCAAATTGATCAAAGTACTATCAAACCACACCAATTAAACTAGCATAAGATGTTGGGTGTACATCCCTACTTAAACTTAAAACAGGTAAATTTCAGTTTAGATTAATTTCATTAGGGATTAGAGTGAAATAAAACAAGACACTCAAACTGACATAACTTTGCCCATACAGCTTTTACATCACTTTAAACAGGTGTGAAAAGAAAGATAGTTCTACTGTGCAGTGTCACTGGAAGACAAGGCTCAAGTCCTGACAGCTCTAACATGAAATAGTAGAGACTACTTCAAATTAAGAAAAATCTCATTTACACAATATCCTAATATGCCATAGGTTTTCTTCAAGCTTTGCACTGATGTGCTATTTCTTTTTAATCTTTTCAAGCAAAATTGTTTATTTTTGCTAAGCTAAATCAGTAGGAACTTGCACAAAAGCTGTTCTAAAAGTGACTTTACTGCTACTTACAGTCCCTGTCACTCCAGAGAGCTGTCTGACTCTGTATCCCACCAGATTCACAAATGTCACCAAAACCTGCAGAGCACTGACCTTTACAGTACTCCACTAAGCCCTGCAACACGTGGCTCTCAGGATAATTGAGCTTGTTGATTTGGGGTGGGAGGAAAGGCAGGAAAAACCATGAGATTCATTTTTAGATTGTGTATGTGTGTGAATCTATGTCAGCAAAAGATGATCAAAATGGACATATCAAAATTGTTATTTTCCAGGGCCCAAACAAGCTTTGCTCCTATTTCTTGTGTACAAAAGAAGAATTTTTCAGTGCAGAGGCCACTATGCTATATTTTTGTGCTGAGCCTAACAAAGGATGAGCCTTTATTCCAAAGCACATCTAATTTAAATAAAGATGAAATAAGAAGCAAAAGTGAAGAGACAACATGCATCTTAGCAATGCCATAGGAAAGTGTTAAAATAGCCGAGACAAAAGAGTTTTTAGATGCTTAAGGAATGGGGTGCACTTTTTAAAGGAGAAACATTCCATTTCGAGCTCTGTCACTCATCTGTAACAAGACCATGGGCAAGATCCTTTACTGTTGTGCCTCATTTTGCACTGATCTTGTCTATTTAGACTGCAACCAGTGTATTCAGCAGCATCTGACTACGTGAGAGGAGAGAGCAAGAGAAAACAGCCTCCCTAGAAGCAGTTAAATTATCTAAAACAAAACAAAACCAACCAAAACAAACTGAAAAAGTTCCAATCATTCTTTTCATGTTATGAATACTGTGTAATACATAATTTTTCTGGATTATTTCAATTCCATAACCATGAGGCTTGCATATTTGTAATTAAAAAAATTTTAACTAATAAGTTAGCTTCTAACTGTTTAAGCTTTCAACCTATTATTTAAAATAGCCTCATGTATTTTCTTCATTCAACAGCAGTCAAGATTTAAAAACCACAAATTAGACATCAAAACACCAACTGTTAATATAACATGAATAGACGACCAGATTGCTCTTGTGACAGAATGGGTCAAGAGTTGTCTACAAGGGTAGCAATTTATCATATGTTTTTAACTTTTTCTTTCTGTACATCATGCTATTAACAGTGGGGGAAGTGTTCATCAGTCTCTGGGTTGAAGAGAAGAAATGGAGTCCATCTGGGCAGGAATTTATTACAAGTCTGATTATGACAGCATCATATGGATAAGTTCACTGTTTGTAATGGAGGGCAGTCTGGAAACCCTGGGAAGCATAAACACATCTGAGAAGAAATATAACACCCATAACTAAGCAAATTAACAAAGACATAGTAAGATAAGGCTCTCATTTCTTTGGTATGTACAAACTCAGAGTATAAAATAGTGAAATAATTCTTGAGGAATTGTTTGTGATTATTTCTTCAACCAGATCTGTCCTCAAATACTGCAGCTTTTTATTTTCAATTACAATACAAAGTTAACAAAAACTTTCACTCCAGGAAAGAACATAATTGGAAACTTGATAAACTGATGAAAAATGTGATTTGATCCATAAGATGCAACAAGAAAAATCCAGAAGTAGCTGGTGACCCATAAGCCAAATTTTTAATCACATGTACATACTTCACTGCTGGTCAAGTAATGGAGAATAATCCACTCACATACATCTAGTAATCTGATCCCATTTCTGTATGGGATTTCTTAAATCTTTCCCTGTAAAACCTGGTGCTGGCTATACATTGATCTGGCCAGCAGCCTGCATAGACTTCTGCAGTGTCAGTTCCAAAGCCTCTGCCAAACTGTTTCACTCAGTAAGGTTTATATGCAAGCTTCTACTGAAAGCTGAAGAACAATCAGGACAGTTTTTAGATATCCTCGATGCTAAAAGCAACATACAGAGTACAAATATGATCATAACTGGAGAACTTAAGAGGTTTAATTTCCCAGCATACTCATTTATTCAAGTGACTATTATAAAATGTCCGTCACCCTGACAACAAGCCTCTTATTTACAAATCTGTGAGAACAGCATAAAGATAACCACACACCATGTAACTTTATGGGAAAAGACTGTTGTTACTATTTGAAAAGTAACCCCAAAATAGTAGGAGGAAGAGCATCACAAAGGAGAAGAAAATCTGAAGTTTACTGCTTCTTGCCATACTAGGCATTTTGTTTAATGATATTTCTCAGAGCTGATAACCATCTGTAGTTGATTACAGATCAACTTTTCAGTAACCTGCTAAATGCCACAGGCTCCAACTGGCATAAGCATTAAGTATAGATGAAATTATCACCTTGAAAGGGCAAACGGACAAGGCAAATCAATGTAAAGTCAGAACCAGGGGGTTATCTAACACACTCTGTAGACCCTCGACCGGTTATTCAAAATGAGGAAGACTCATTCTGCAGGCTCTGTTTAGGATAATGCATATGGAAGTATCTATTCTTTCAGAGACCAGATTTAAAAACAACCTATATCCAATTCAGGAAAAAAGGCCAAAAAAGATGTAGCTCCGTTAACCCAAATGGGCTTGCCATTACTCATCTAAAAAGTTAAGTTTTAAAACAATATTACAGGCCTGGCACCAAGAATTCACAGCCTACTTCTGAAACAAAAGAATACTTATTTTCTTTCTAACAGCATTTTTACTTTTCTAAAGTGAGACTAATTATGCTGAATAAGAGCAAGATCTAAAGGGCATCTAAGCTCTAACTTTACTATCTTTGTATTGAAAAAATAACAGTATAGAATCACACATACAGGAAGAATTTCTGACACTGCAATGCAGCAGCCACAGTCCAAATCTGCTCAGATCTACCCCAGCAGAAACAAGAAATCAAATCCACTAAATCTACAAGTCCAGTTGTCAATCCCCCAGAAATCAAAGCTAGAAGCAGTTCAGTGGGTTATTGCACACACCCTTCCAAAAAGGCTACTCTCCATAAGTCTGTCAGTTATCTAATCTGACAAAGTAGTTTCAAAGCTGTCTTGTGTCATTCATTAGTCAGCATGTATCAAAATGTTGTCTATCACCCCTGGAGTTCAGGGCTACAGAGAAGTTGATGCATTATGACAAACATGAGGAGAAACAGGAACTCAACTTCCAGTTTCTGTTCCACAATTGCATACAGTGAAGGAGGGCCAAAAAGCCACTCCACCACATCACTGAACCTTTTAGTTGTATGAGACCAGTATAGTAGCAGTATTTACCAAGGAATAACATACGAAATCATCCAAACCAGCTAAGCAACCTCCCCCACACCAGAAGTGTTAAAGACTAGGAATTTGTTTCACAGACATTAGCTAAGTATCAGCTACAGAAACAGTAGTTTTAAAATTGGCAACTCAGAAGGCAGCTTTTACATATTTTTCTTCCCCCTTCAAAAATAGGTTTTGTACATATGCTGTACATGAAGCATGCAGTAAAATTAGAGCTGGTCAAAGCTTTTTTTGATCTTTATTTTTTCAAAGAAAAAGAATGGGTGGGTTGATTTTTTTCACCTGTACGTCAGCTTTTGTGGGTCACTAACATCATTGTAGCTGTTTCTTCATTTTAAAAAAGGTTTTTCTTGACAAAACCACAATCAATTCCACAAACTGCACCCATAAAATAAGATAATTTCAAAATCCCTGTTGAAATTGGCAAACAAGCTTGGACAACATAGTTCTTGGGGGTATTTGGCTTTGACTTTTAAAAATAAATCTGCCTAGGTATTTTAAAGGCCCCATCTTCAAAGTATCTAAGTCCACCACAGTCATTAGCAAATGAGCATATCTACAGAAGAAGAAAATACCAGCATGTTATGAGAGGAAGGAAACAAATACAAAGCAAACAGCTCAGAATTATACATCAACTTAATGGCTGAGAGGAAAATTAAATCAAGACCCCATGATGCACTTTAATTGCATCGTCACCTCTTCTCTCCACATGGAAAGACCTTACTAAAAAGGTGGGGGCATTCACATGAGGTGTTTGGTCCAAGACAGTCTCTGTGATAGACCTCACCTTTTTACATAGTGCCATTTTGTACACTGGAAGCTCTGTGAACCATGCTAGGCTTTCTTAAGTTTCACCTAGTGTTACACAAAATTTTACTGTTAATAGCCTCATATTGCATCTTCTCAAGAAATGCAGAATATCGGTGAGCTTGAAGGGACACCTGCTGGAAAGGGGTGACATTGCAAGGAAGTGGTACCAGACTTATGCTACCCAGTATTGCCATAGGAAAAGAACCTCAAATAACATTACAGCCTGTGTTTGTTTCAGTGATCAACACGCCTGGAGGAAAGAAACTGTAATAAATATAATATCCATTTCGTTTTATTCAGGATTCAGTTGCAATTGCATTAGGGTAACTCTATCCAGTTAGGTTACCTGGCTGTCTTACAATATGGATAAACTGAATATTGCATCTGCAAAGCAGGGACATGTTATTCAGCCAGAATCAGAGCACACTGCCGTACTTCTCCTAAGGGCCCTGCCAGGCTACCAAGCTGAAGCAGTGATATCCAGAATAGGTGGCTGCAAGACTGCCTCTGTAGAAAATGGCCAGAAATGACTATGGGAGAAGAGGTACACATCCTCAAAAGACACTAGTGGATTTCAACTGAAGATACTAGCTTTGGGGATTTAGACAATGCAGGGTAAGGAGGGTTAGTCAGAAAACCAAGAACCCAAGTCAGTTAGGCAGGCCAAATGAAGGAAGACCAAGGTGTCATGGAAGAACACCAGTAAGCAAACAGGAAACAACAAACTTGAGACAGCACCCACTGCTCTGGGTAAAGAGTGGCAGCTACTAATCTGGAAACTAAATATTAGTGACCTCTGTAATGATACTCTTAAAAGCAGATGTCAAAGTTGTCTTCCTTTCCATACTGACCCTAGTCATTTTGGGGAAAGATCTAGCTTTACTTTCTAGATATCAAGTTCAAAAAAGGAAGTATTATGAAACACAATTACATAAATGCTACCTGTACTAGATCAGATATTCTGCATTATGTATAATTGAAAGAGATGGAAGTGCTTGCTTACTGGCATACAGACAAGCCATACTAATTCAGTTCACGCAGGTACTGTAGGCTAACGAATAGCCAGGCAAAATGGGCACAGGAAACAACTCCTACATAAGACTAGGGACTGGAAAACAGAGCATTTTTTTGCTGTCCTTGCTGCCTTTATGATGTGATCTTCCAGTATTCACAATAATTAGATGAAGCCAAGTTCTTGCCCTTTACCAGAACCACTTACAGAGTAGTTATAAGATGCTATCATCTTTGCAATATCTGAGCACTTCACAGTCAGCGTTTATGGTTCACCCCTCATTCTAGAAACACTGATTCAGTCAAAACATTGGAGTCTATCACTACCTCTCCCCCTCCCCCCTACTCCTGTTTTAAGTATTTCTCACCAAGCCACACCATGATGTTGATTAGCCAATGTTCTTAAAGATTTCACTCAAAAGATAATTGCAAACATAATGGTGCCACAAGTTAAACAGGGGGGTAAAAAAAAAGTCAACACACTTTCCTAAGGCTATTATTCCTGAATATAGTTGTAGGGTTTTTGTTTTGGGGTTTTTTTTGTTTTTGTTTTTTAATGCAAAGCTTTTCAAGTCCTTTTCTTTATCAGCTCTTCTAATTATGAGGATCAGCTTAAAGCAAATTTTCTCTAGCAGGACCTGTGCATATTAGTTCATTAAAATGTAATTCCCACAAAACAGGGCATTTTCATCTATCCATACTTGGGAAAAGGAGATAATTAGATTATTTTTCCCTGCATGTATCTATAGGCCATATGTGTTAATTACAATTTAGTTGTATAAATGAGAAAGTTATACATTAGCAAGTAGTTAACTAGTTATTAACTCAATTACAAGTCAGATTTGGGTGAAACCATACTCCCAGCTGTGTCCTTTCCAGCTTGTATATATATTAATAAAAATATTAATATAAAATACTAATTTTGCATGGTTTTTAATCTACAGATTGTAGTTGGTTTTAAGGGCATTAAAACTGTACTACAAACACTGGTTAATTATCACAAGTTATACAGAGGAATACTCTTATGCCCATTTTACAGAAATGGGAATTGAGGTAGCAGTTAACATACTGCCAACAATCCATGTTATACCACTGTTATAATTATGGCTAAATTTTCAGAACCAGTCAGCACTAAACACGGCCTCAGCTATCTATATACATCACCCAGTTCTAAAAAGCTGTCCCAAACTACAGCAGAGTAGAGTTGAGATGCCAGAACTATAAGCTATTATTCCTTTTCAATAACCTCTAGAAAATACTTCTTTTTATACTTTTTGAGTAAACAGGGCTAATGTATTCAACAGCAAGCAGATGAGCTAAGATGGCACATAACTTGGTATATATATATACACACACATACACGCGCCCTTGTATATATATCCTATATGCCTTGAGATATATATAAAAATAAAATGGCACATGCCTTGAGATAGATATCTATGTACAAAGCAGAATAAACTGTTCTGAGTTGGTGAGGATACAGCAGAAGGGACAAGACATCTGGCATGATAACTCTATTGTGTTTTAGCATTACTGTACCTTGAAGGGAGACATTCCAAGTTCCTAGTTTGTTTTAAAGTCAAAGGATATTTCTTGACCAATCACAGAGTGTCTAGAGTCAGACCTAGTAATTTTCTTTTAAGTCTCCCCACCTGTGAAATGACAGCAGCAATACTGAGCCTGTTCTTTGATATGTACTGATTAAAATGATTAAAGCAGCATTGCATACTACTTTTTACAGTCTTTCCAATGCTGTTACCAGTCCCATCATACATATTATGAATCTATCCTCACATCATACCTAAACAGTAGCAAAATGGTATTAAATTATTTATAGATGAGAAACCTGGATACATAAATTGACTCATTTGGGGGTACCTCCTGACACCTTTACTCCTACTGATTAGACTGTACCACTGCAACTACAAATGGAAGAACGAGGCTGCGCAGACATAAGGGCTCCTTTTTAGCTTACCATTTAAGCTCAGTGCATTTCTCCAAATAGATGGCACATACAGCACAGTACTTTTCAGCTGTTTGTCTGGCCTTGATCTCCCTCTAAGCACTGACACAAAGAGATATTATATCTCTAACGAGCCACAGTTCCATCCACACTCACTATCATACAAATTCCTTATTAGAAGTCATTTTAGCAACAAGAAGAATCCAACTTGTTTTGTAAATAAACCCCAGTCACAAACAGGCAGCACCCATCTCCCTATCTGTTTATTGAGAATTTGGCTGAGCTCCATGAGCAAAAGGAGAATAGATTCCAACAATTTATTGGACACATGTGAAGAGATAAGCTTCTAAGGGAAATTCAAGGTATATAATTCACATCCTGTTCGCTGGCACTGCCAAAACAAAATTCTGCTTTCTCATAAGAAAAAGCAAGGAGTTCATTCTGCCCTCATTTTCTCCTTTATATGTTCTCTATAAAGGTATAACCAGCAGCCTCCAATGAGTTTTACCTCATTATACCTCTTAAGCTACTCTTACAATAGCTGATGACAAAACCTTTCAGTGGAAAAAATAATTTAGAATAGATTGTCTCACAGGTACATACATGATTCATGTTATAATAGCATTTGAGAAGTGCAATGTATTTTCCCCACAGCACCCTGTAAAGTGGAAAAGGAGCTGAAGAATTGAACATTTGACTCCTGTGAAGCATCCAATTCCCTAAAGTCTCACAAAAGTCAGCAAGCCTAACAGAAGCAGGCTTGATGCTTTGTAAGGGGAACAAAAAGTATAACTGATAGTTTTCTGGATAGGAACAGAAACAATGAAGCCAGAATCCCATTTAGGACAACTCAAATCTAGTGACTGAGATTGGCAAGTCTAGTGGACTCCTGAGTAGCTGATTTCTACTCCAATAGGTCCAAAATACTAGTTAAGAATTTGGTAGGCGTATTATAAAGATTACAAAAATGCATGTAGAATTCTTTATTGCCTTTCAAGTACCATGCATTTAACTAACTGGAGTGAACAGTGATGTGTATTTATGAAAAGTGGAAGTAAAACACTTTTCCTGATGTGCTTTAGTTGCTTTGGACTGCTATGAGTCACAGAGAATCAGCAGTTGGGGAGAGAGGGGAGAAGAGTGTCCAGAAGGGGCCCAATCTTCAGCTGGGATAAACTGACTCCTTGGAGGAACACACCATTTTCCACAATTTAATATCTGTTCAGCAAATCAACAACTTCATTTGCTAAAACATTCAAAATAGATATCCAGTATCATAGAGAAACAGGCTAAATATCTTCATACAAGTCACTGGGTTTCTTTTCAAGATGCACATAGTAATATTTTTCACAAACATTCCCCTCAGTCCAACTGCTATGTAATGAACTGTTGATAGATGACAGCAATCACGACTGACCGCTATTATTTCTTATTCTATGAGTGGCAGAATGAATAGCATGAATTCATTCCAGAGTGGATGAATACCTTCAAAGCACCTTTCATAGAACAGGAGCCTTCAAAGCAGGGTTACCATTTCCAAAGCTTTAATATTGCTCTAATTTATTTTTCAGATGAAGGGCCAAACTCATCCTCATAGCAAGTCCTCTGAAGTCAGACAAGTTACACCAGAGCTGACTTTGTCTCACAGATTTTAAATATAAAAGATGTCTTAGAAAACAATAGTTTTTTTTACTGTAACTACTAATCATATTGCATTATGCAGCATAAAGTACAATTCTATTGCTGTAAGCTAGTGGTCACTCAACACAGAAGACCTTAACCCATTACTTCACTGTGCCACTCTTTGGCTGGATTTGCTGCATGACTCTTGAAGGCAATAGCACCTTGATTGAACCAGCCAAGATTTCCTGATAGAAGTGATAGCATTTGTTCATAAGACGACAACAACACTGGCCAAATCACAGGACTCACATTCAGATATTTGTTTACATCCTGCAGAAGTTACCACCCAGTACCCATTCTGCCTCACTTCCACCTGGCATGTTAATATAGTAGTAGAAAGCCAGTATTATAACAATCTGAAGGATAGATGTCAGCAGCTGCATACACCTACTGCTTCCAAGACAGATACTTTAATTTCACATGCTCTCAAACTGTGGCTTCATTAAATAAAGGGATTTTGGACTAGGTATTGTGTACTAAGAACCACAGAAAAAGTGATTCAAAATAATGTCTACTGAGTAGACTGCATTAGCAGCAGAAGGCAAGGGAAAGATCTGCAAATTCTTTAATATAGCAGGACACCAAAAATACATTTTCTTTGAAAGTAGCTTTTCAAGATCAATATCACATAGAGGTTTTCACCTGTGGGTTTGACAGTCCCAAATTTAGTTCAGTTTTCCATTGCCTCTTTGGACACATAACATTTCACAATTTTAGTACAAAATATTAGTGTTTTCAATTAAGAAAATGCCAGCTGTCAAAACAAAACCATTTATCAACGTATCATTTTTGATGAAGCATTAACATCTTTCTCAGACCCAGATATCATTTCTGGTTTGTTCAGAGCAGGGAGGGAAAAGTACCATTAAAGAGGCTGTCAGTGATGCAGAATAGAAGCCTAATAATCTCACACAAAACAATTGTTACTTTTCCAGCCACCTTAACTCATATCAAGCATGCTGCATTAGTCTTTCTGGTTACTCTCATAATCCTCTTAGTGCCCTTTCTGAAGGAGAAGAAATGAAGGCTGGGGAGAGGATACAAGTTCTTGACAAGTAAACCAGACAACACAGTTCTGTGTCCTGTCAGTCACTTGCATCATCTCTGGCCTATAAGATTACTGTTCCTGAGCACCTAGTAACCTCCCACTGCAGGAGGCTCTTAATTATTATGAGGCTAAAGCTCAGCCTGCAGAAATTCTTCATTCTCTATTAGCCCCTTAGCAACTGAAAAAACCTGCTGTTAAGCATGAGGAAAAGGAACAGAGCCCAGCCCACGGTGTGAGTAAGATCACAGCAAATTCAGAACAGCAGAAGCATTTTTACACACTCCACAAGATCAAAGACATATGATTCATGGCCATGAAGAAAACTGCCTGTGCATTAAACCAGAAAGGAGACAATTACATAGTTGTAATAAGTGACATATGAACCTTCCCTAGAGTGCACCTACATGCACTTTTCTATTCTTTGAAAGTCTGACAAAACATGACAAGAGATGAGTATGGGACTAGAAAAGCTGAAAGGTTAAATTACCCCACTTAAGCCACTGTCCTGAACTAGACTTGTATAGGTGAAAACTTAAGCTCATATGCAGCCCTCTTAATACCTGTGGATTTCCATACAGGCAAAATACATATTATTGAAAAGTCAAATACAAATTATATAGCTGCACACAGAAAGATCTGTGAACATCTTCCTGCAAGACATTTGTAAGCAGGAGTCTATCCCAGTTTAGATTTCACCTTTGACATACTCATCGAATAAGCATAAGAGCTTTGTTCAAATTAAGTATCTGCTGTTAAGCTCCACCAGAGAAGGAAATGCACATCCTCACCTACTGTAAACTTGAACGGCGTCACCACTTTAGTGGGACTCCACCAGCTTGTATCTGCAGAGGATAGGACAGAGCAGCTCATGAACAGATGGAAATACAGCTTGGTAAGCAACCTGTAAGAGAAATGTGACAGCAAAGCCAGGCCTCTCTAAACTGTCAGATCTGTGTTCTTATTGTTATCAGCTGGAGTAAGGGATAGGAAGGTTTTCAGGAAACAGTTTGAGGGGGGAAGAAAAAGACTAAATCAAGAAAAAGTGAGTTGCTATATGTAGGCAGCCTTCAAGAGCTGCTTCTATTCTCTGATACATTAGATTCACTGTTCTGAGAAATGGTAACAGCATTTAGCTGTGTTAGTCTAGGAAAATTAAGACTTTTCCCAATGCCTAATAGTCGAAAAGTTGCTTCTCCTGTGCTTTTCTTGGCTCTCAATGTTCACTTACCAACAATAAACAAAACAGTGATCTTGTTCATTTAGACTCCAAATGCTCCGTGTACAAGGATTGTCTCATTAGGCATATAGTGCCAAACACAAGGAGACCCCTATCTCAAGAAGCAATTTAAACACTCAAGTTTTTCCTCTCTACTCTAGCTACCTGTGAACAAAAGAATTGCAATGGTACAGTTGTTCAGCAAATCAAAATCCCTTGATATGAAATCCCAAAGTCACTTGGCATTACCCTGAAACATTTGAGATGGATGTACTATCCCAGCACCACACATCAAATGAAAGTGATCAACTGAGGATTACAGACATCAAGCAATTTTCTCAAGGCTGATACAAAAAAGTACTTCAATCTCTAAACCATCTATCCCTAACACATGTTTTTAAGTCCTAGGAGTTCAACTTATCAGCATGCTCAGTATCAGTGGTACAGGAAAGGTTTCACATGTGCACATGCTACATACTTTACAAAATGCCAAAAGATGGGGCTGGAAACAGAAATTTGCATAGCTTCCTTTTTTGAGAAACTCCTACTTCTTTCTATAAGATGCTTTCTTGCATAAACTGACCAGGTTCATACAAGCAGCAGCTACCTGTCCCCTTCTAACACATACATCATAGTGATTTCTGAATCCATTACAGCTATAACATAGGAGCTTTATCGCATTGAGACTCCTGGCTTTGGTGCCAAAAGTGCTTCATTCAAATCTCACCAACATCATGGACTCATCTATTAAGTATTGATTTACTTTATCTGAAACATATTGATCCCCCTGCTGAGGTTAAGGTACTGGACCACCTAAGAGAAGGTAACTATTTGTCTCCCAGTTTCTGTACAGAGAAAAAATGTATTTTATTTTGGGTCTAGAAAAAGTATAATTCCCTAGCCTACCATCTACAATCCTGTATGTTTTCATGACTGTACCAATCCTATTGATTCACATAGAGATCCCTCCCTTCTTTTAATTGGCACTTTTCTCTCTCTCTTTTGTTAAAAACAGCAACAAGATCAAACAAGCTTCAATTTCTTTGCACTATGTGATGCTTATTAAAAATTCATGAAGATTTCTGATGTTGCTTGTGCTGCTCTGCCATGTCCATTAAAGCAACCAGAATATACAGTGCCCAAAACAAATCTTTTGTCTTGGGAAACCTGGTATGTGCAGAGCGTATGTGACAAGTATCAGAATTCTGAGCCAGAAGTTGTTTTGTACTGACAAATAGCCAAAGTGTTCTGTATTGTTCACATTTCCATGACACTTGAAGTTTCTTTGCAGAACTCATCTAATGTAAGCCTTGACCTTCCACATAAAAATACAGCCGCTTATGGTACTGTACTTCAAGGCTTCAATTCTTCTCTTATTTCTACATATAAAGAGGATCTGTGTCGTGAGGAAGCAGCTTTTTATAATTTAGAAAGCATACAGCTTTGGTTTCTCTACTTTTCTACTGCTTCCAGAGCACACCACTCAAACCCTTCAGATTTGAAGCATCAACTGCAATGAGATCCACCCTGTAGCTATTCATTTACAAAACAGCCAAATCAAGATATCCAAGATGTTTTCTATAGGATCACATTGCCTTCAGTGCACTGTAGAAGCACCTGGACTGTGAGAGGAATTAAAGTGCTGTTCTCAGAGCCCTTGCCTCATTTGCTTCAGAATTTTCAAGTCATGACATAGGGCAGGGGCTCAGAAGAAAAGAACAGATGGTTTCCATGTGAAAGGCCATTGTTTTACTACCCTAGAAGACTGCATTCCATTCCTGTTTCTCTTGACATTCCTGTATGTGGCCATACAGGAAAAATTCAACTCATGATCTCAACTCTGTCCTCACTTATAAAGGTCCATTAACACTGTCAGGCTGCTTAATGAAGTTTGATCTGCATCAAAATTCTGTATAAGTTACTATTCTTTCTTCATAAGTAACTTTTCTACTTCTTTCCCCTTAGACTACGAACTCTCTAGGACAGACACTATTCTGTTGGAGATTCATGTAAACTAACAAAAAAAGCCCAGCAGAGGTGGCAACACAATTTGGGAATCACCACTCACATCGAGAGTGAAACTGTTCTACTTGTCTGACAGTTTCTTCAAGAAAAAAAGTTAGATTTGTTACAACTGTAATACATGCAATCTTCCAGGCTACAGCTGAACAGAAGTTTGTTCCTGAAAATTAAGCAAAAAAGCAGAGCTATTTTATTAGTCTTGTTTGCCACCGAGTCCTATAGATTTGAAAAATTAAGCTTGATATATTAGATATCAAGGGCTCTTATTCTAGACAAGGCTAGTATATTGTAAAATCTCTCTCATATGGAGCAGTTTAAGTGGAATGAGTATCTGTGTTCAACAGTTTGAACTATTAAGACCTATACAAGACACCTCTTCCCCCATATTCCACCTGCGTCAGTGAGCCATGGGTTACAGACTGCTGCACTAGGCTGAAGAAACCCTAATTTCACCTCTGCATCAGTAAAAACTAAGCATGTAGCAGATGTATACAACTTGGAGAGAAAAAAATGCTTTAATGCACTCAATACACAGTACAGGTATGAAACAGATTCCAACTGCAGGGCTGCACAGACCCACACAGTCCCAACAGGCTACAGTTTCAACTGTGAGGCTATAAACACACCCACATGCTGGTATCCTGAAGGAAGACAACAGTGGATAGAACAGCGCAGTGATCAAGCTGCCCAGTCACACCACCCCCTCCCTCTATTTAATGAGGTCCTACACATCTTGAACTGCAGCACACAGATTACATCAGGGAAATTTTCACAAAACCAGTAAGAAACATTAGGCCTAGGGATATGCATAGAATCCCGGCCATCAGTGTTATCCCATCTTAGAAACAGGAAACCAAGCCTCAGAGAAATTAAGGTCTACTTCAAGTTTGTGGCAGAACCAAGCTTAAACACAGATACTTGGGGACCTGGGGTTGTGACAAACTCTGGATTTCTTAAGATACTAAAGAGTGAATATGGGCAAGAAAGAAAAGGAAGAACCAGTTTTCAAAAGCATGAAGTATTCAAGAGCATCTTCTAGTGATGCTAATACAAGTTCTCAGTGATTCTAAGCACCAGGTCTAAGTTTAAACAAACACTAGAGAACATTCATTTGGCCTGGTACGTTTGGAGACCCAAACCATACATAGCAAGCTATGCTACGTGTTTTAAATGCAACTGCCTTTTCAGATTTGGCATCTTCCCACTTCTCCTGCATACACTTTTCAAATCTTATTCCAATCACTACTGTGAAGCAGATAAAACTCACCAGGAATTAGGAAATTTGCCTCCCACTGTGTGTATTGAATCTCAGGGGATGAAAATTAATAAATAAGCCCTCAAGTTTCCCTCTGAACTGCAGTGTAAATACTTCTTCAGAGTGGAGCAAGTGGTTTGAAGAGCTTGTTTCACTTGTTCCATAAAAAAAGCAATGTACAAGATTAACAAAGAGATTAATTATATCCCATTTTTCTACTTAAAAAGGATACAGGCAGATTTAGAATAACAAAAATAAACCCTCAGATTAATATTCATAACAGTGCTGAGCAGTACAAAAGCAACTCATTTTTTATGTAGAAAGGGGGAGAAAACAACTGTCAAGATTGCTCCAGAAGCATAAATACATATTAAGTAAGGAAGTCTCACAGGATGTACTTTCTCTGTCTATGAAGAGGGCTGAGGGCTCAGAAAGGGTGTGCAACATGTCATGGTCTCAAGGAATGAAACCAAGTTAGAGAATTCAGAATCACAACTGGAATTTGGGTCATGTCAAAGTTTGTATTTGTTCATCTAAGTTTTCTACTCATCCTTATCAGAGCTGTAAGTTTGCATTCAGGTCTGTTAACAGCTTCAAGGTTCAGGAGGATTTTGGTTTGATGTCCTGGGGCAAGTATAAGCCTGGGTTATTAACAAGTTAAGTGCATTATGCAGGAAACACTGGAGAAGCTCCAGAAAACTGTCACTGTCAATGCCTCACCTTTCCACGCTCTGGTGATAAATACAAGTCCAATTTTGAAGTGTGGGCAACAATGAGAAAAGAAATGCTGCCTGAGAAACAAGCTAATCCTGCACTTCATAACAGATTTGGACAGAGGTAGAAGAAACTATTTTTCATGAAGCTCCCACTTTACCTAAATATGCACTTATTATTCAGTTCAAATGTTCAAAGATCTTAAACAGCTTGGTAACTGAATATATAGGAGGGTATCTACCATCATGAAACAGATGATTTCAGAATCAGTAGGTTTAT
Source organism: Dromaius novaehollandiae (assembly GCF_036370855.1). Classification (NCBI taxonomy): domain Eukaryota; kingdom Metazoa; phylum Chordata; class Aves; order Casuariiformes; family Dromaiidae; genus Dromaius; species Dromaius novaehollandiae. The sequence continues at coordinate 7,681,172 of NC_088123.1, forward strand.
AAGGTTATGAGTAAAGTACATGACCTTGGAACATGCAAGTTTACTCTTTTTTTTTTTTTGAAAGAAAAAGCTTAACAGCTTGGCAGTGCCATCTGCTGAAAAGCTTAGCTCTTGTGAGGGGCAAGGCTGAATTTTACATTTTGGATAATGAAATCAATGAGAAATTTCAGCATTCTTTGTGATATCCATCAGGCTCTTATTTTTTAATCTAGTCTCACACAACTTTTTAGAACTAACATGTGCAAGGGACGTTATACATGTAAACATTCATGATAAATGTGATATGCAAGTCAAAAACACTTTACATGCCCAGTAGTGTTGCTGTGTGAACTGTTGAAAGACAGTTCCTTATCACCTAAATGGACAAAGTCACACTTGTTCAAACAAGAGGACTGATCCAGCTGATAAGGAGGTCAGATTTCAGTGTCCTTCATTTTCAGAGATATTCCATAAGATCAAAGGCAGAACTCCAGCAAGGACTACACTAATCTGGCACATGAGTCATCTGTATGATAGAAATTTCATCCACTGTGCAGTTAGTGCACAAAAGATTTTGGTCTTCAGCTACTAATAAAGCTACATCAGGAAACCTTGGTAGACATAAAGGAACTCTGAAACTGTCTGTTACTCTTCACTGGCTTCTCTCCAACCCATTGACTTATTTTCTTGATGTAATGGTGCTCAAAGTTGGTACAGCTCCTCAGCTGAGACATTGCCAGTCCTCAGTAGAGCTGAATAATTACCTCTTGTCTCACACATGATACTCAGGTCCAGTATGCAAAAAAAATTTGCCTTTTCTGCAGCCAGATTCCATTGCTGTCTCACACAGTTTGACACCACATCCTCTGTTTCCATACCAACTATTCCATATTAGAAACCTGTGCATTTTCTTCCTCCTTTCTTGCCTTTATTAATTGCTGTTCTATTGATTCTGGAACACTTTCCCAATGAATTGGGATTTGAATTGTAATCTCATCTTCCAAAGCACTGACAACACCTACTCCGGCCTCCAGGTTTGGGTCAGCTTTCAAACGCTCCAAGTAATTGAGATGGATCCAGGAGTGCTCACTGCATGTTTCAATACACAACATACTTAAACCACTCAGGACTTCACAGTCTACATTATTCTATATGCTATGGCCTCCCAAAAATCTCACACAGTATGGCTATATTCAGATCATTCTACTTGGAAAAAGCTGCTTCCTAACAGATCAAAAGACTCTTATGCAATCATTAGTGGTATAGAACCTCTGACACTAAGGCAAAAAGCTGTCCTACAACTAAGTACAAGACAGTAGAATTCATAAACACAGGCACGAACCATACAAATATAGCTGCATGCAAATACACATACAGACTACTTGTTATTTTGGCTCACCATCTATTTCCAAAATTTATCAAATACATATTTTAAAGATATTTATTTAGGAAAGCATTTTGTTTCACCGTTCACTGTTAATCAGAAAAAATCCAGGAAATTAAGTCAGTCCTTTAATGACATTTTGACTACTTTTTCTGAGCAGTTTAAGGTAAAAGCCCATTTTATGTATTGGATGCAACAGAGGCAGAACTTCATACATATAATTATGCAGTTTACAAATGTGACAGTTCTGATGTTGCTGCAGTGGACGTCTATGCAGTTAAATTAGAATTATAATGACAGTAATTATACCAATTAGCCCTTTTCCTAGTTACCGAAGTTTTGCATATTTATACGAGTAACAGCTACTTCAGCTTTCTCCTAAAAATCCACCATAACCAACTCACTAAACAGCTAATTTATCACAGCCCTGTAATACACAAGAAACACTCAGATGAAAAGGCAGATGCCAAAAGGGTAAGACTTAGAAGACATACAATGCTTTTCATAAATTATTTACATGCACAGTCTACAGCTGTAATGCTTAGAAGTTTAAATAAGCATAGGGTGGAAATATTTAGTGCAATCCACAGGCAGCACCACAATTTGTGTGTGAGAGTACATATGCAACAAGAAATTGCTCTGCAAATGACATGGAACCAGCAAGGCTTCTAATTCTCTGGCAAGGCAGCAAGGCTTTGAGCAAGACCTATTAGTTAGTCAAAATGCTTTCAAGCCACATTTTACTGCTTTGCAAAGTGTGGAAAGCATAATGCACCATGGATTGAGAGATTTCAGAGAATCCCCTTGACATCAGCTAGATACTAAGTACACAAATGTCTTTACAGTGTGTCAAGCCTACATTCTCTTTAAAATTGACACAGTATATTTCCAAAGAACTGTATTATGATCATTAAAGTGCTACGTAAGTGTCCCTAGTAGGAATTGAACGTATGTATAGCACAGAAAATCCCCTGCTCGGAAGAGTTTCAAAAGTTTTCAAAGTTCTATTTCAAAAGTTTAATAATACACATACCCATCTGAAGACAGAAATCCTGGGCCTCTGAATTTGATGGGAAATTTGCTAATGACACATGAGAACTAACATTTCATAGGAAGAGATGGAATTAATATATCTAAATCTTCACAGAAAGAATACTCTGTGGTCAGGAACAGACTTCACAGCTGCAAAGTCATTGTCCCATTACAGGAATCACAAAATAAAGGTTAATAATGAAAACTCATCTGAATCTTGGATTTTTCTAAATACATGGTAAGTTTCCTGCAAAATTCTTTTGCAGCAAGGAGATTAAGGCTGCAGTATTCTTGAGCTGTTTGTTTGTTTGTTGGTTAGTTTTTGAGTTGTTTTTTATCTTGAGAGGAAAATCCAGGCTCTGGAGTTGGTTTGCCATTTGCTGGAGATGCATATACAGCTCTGTTTAGAAGGAAGTGTTAATCTAACAGCCATACAACTAACACTATGTTTCCATAACTAAATCATGAGAAATAGCACTACATTCCTCAGGTTTAGAGCCAATTAGATTTTTTTCATGATTGATGTTTCCTTAAAGCCAAACAAAACCATAAAAACAGTAAAAGGTCAATTATTCCTTGAATTTTAGTGATCGGGGGGGGAAAAAAAAAAAAAAGAAAAAGGATTTCCTACCAAAACTGCAAATTTTCAGTGGCAAAAAGAACCCAAGAAACTCTCTTCTTAGTTACAAGACAATTTAGAACAATCTCCATGTTCCACAAAGAATCTGTAACCAAAGACTTCTTTCAATAAAGGTCATATTAAAATTATTTTAATATTTACCCTGTCTGCTCTCACTTATGCCCAACTGAATAGCCATATTTCATTCATTCATACAGCAACCATGAGAGTGCTCAGAGTCACTTATCTCTAACTTTATGCCTACAATATCACTAAAGGTTAAAATGCAATTTCAAAAAAAGTTTTCTTAAAAAAAAAAAAAAAAAAAACAAAAAGCTACCAAAAACAGCATGTCAGACCAAATGATGATCTTTGAGCAAAAACTTTAATTTTTATATTTTTCTTCAGAAAATATTCAGAAAAAGATGAAGGGTTTTTTCATTCCCTGAGGAAAAAAAAAAAAAAAAAAAATCAGTATTTGTTCGCTTTGTGATTTCTTTGGCTTTTTGGTGATCTAGGAGAAAGGGTAACAAACTCAATGTCATCCGCAGAAGAGTCATCTGAAAGAAGATAAATAGAGCAACCTCACCAACCCTTGTGCAAACTCTTGATGTGCTTTCTCTTGCTCCATAATTAAGAGGAAATGATGGCTCACCAGTCACATTTGATTCAGTGTTCTTTAATAATAACTACATCAAATCTGTTGCATGCCCCTGTGTACTTAGTGCAAAGTTATTAGCATTAATGAAAAATGATTTCTATACTAGGTCTGAAGATGTCTGGAAGCAGAGCCATTATGATTTTCCCTGTCAAATACAGCTTTGAGCCTGGCCCAAAGATGATAACACCAAGAAGTCTTTCCAATATTCCAAATCAGACTGCTGAGACAGAGGTGCAAGTCTACCCCCACTCAAACCAGAAATCACGTAGCAGGAAGTCAATCATTATTGAAGAAAGTCATTTTCTACTTTTAGCAGTTGGTTGATTGCTATCCATTTTGTGCAACTGTACAGTTTGAGCGCCTCCATTTCTGGGTGCCTACCTTGCAACAGATTCAGACAGATTTTCTAAGATCCTGAATTCCCACAATTTTAGCCAGTATCGGTAAGAGCTGTGGGAACCCACCCCTTTAAAAAAAAAAAAATCAGGCAGTCCTAACTGCATGAAGTCATATGAAGTGTAGCAACAATAACAGACTTGCATTAACCTCTTACAGAAATTTCATTTAAGTAGCAGCCATGCCCCTCTCTGTAGTAGTTGACATCACATCTGAAAATGCTTTAACAAAGTTTTTAGTGGAAACGTAACAGGTTAGAAAGGCTAGTGTCATTATCCAAGATGCTTTACTGACCAGTAAGTGGAAACCTACACAGTTAAAGTGATTTGAGCCACATTATACCTCAACAAGTCTTAAAAAAAACAAAAAAACAAAAAAACAACTTGTCCAGCTGCTCACTGCAAGCCTACTGAGCAAACAGAGGACTGAAAGCTTTGAGAAAAACCTGGCTGCAAGACTTTGCACCTCTGCCAAAGTGCTCCAAGCATCTCAAGTGAAAGGACTTTGGAGTACTTTGCTTTTTCCCCGAGGCAAAAAGAAGTGGTGATTTTGTGCTGCCCCCCCTTACTCAGGCTGAAAGGCTGTTTCCCCATCTAGCTCACAGGGAGCATCTATGAAACAAGTGAGGGAGATCCTATTCCCCCCCCCCCCAAAGTATTTTATAAACAAGTATCCAAGTATAGACTGCATTTTAAAAAAGAAACAATATTACTTTATTGCACATAAGAATCCTCACTTCTATGAAATATCTTCCACTATATCATTCCTTCCCTCAAACCTATTATTTTCTTCTAGAAAACTAATGCAGTGGGAAGCTTTTTTTGTTGTTTTCTCCATTTCTTTAGTTTAGTGGGCAGACCTATTGCTGAGAAGATACAAAGAAATCCTTTGTATATATGTATGCAAGTATGAAAGAGACTGTGGGGAGTACTGTATTGTATGTTACAGGATGATACTATTTTCAAAGCTCTGAAGAAAAAGACTCAACCTTGTCAGCTCTGATTTCATTTTTGTTCATGCAGTGACTCACTAAGAAGGTCAGGTGAGCCTCAGTGAAATATTTTGTTAGTTATTTCTCTGAAAGAGTAATGAAGAGCCATTTGCCACTTCCTTCTTTTGAGCCAAGTTATGCCAAGTAGGGAGGCTGGCTGCATCCACACTGCCTGCAGCTTTGAGAGACAGGCTTTAGGCCAAAGCAGCAGCCTCACTGTTTTGCCTGTCTTCAGGCAGAGCCTTGGGACTGTTTCTGGGATGATTTTGCTGGTATTCCTTGGCAAGGGGACAGATGGACAGACAACTTTCATGAACCTAAAAGTTGATTTAAATACAATAAATTCAATGTTAATAATATAATTTTGAAGCAAAAATGCAGTAAAGACAGGCTCAACACTGTAAGACTAACAGTCAAAATTCAAGAATCTTACAACTAAAGGTCTGGCCACAGAGGGTGTGAAGAACCATGTACTCATCCTGTATTATGAAGTCTTGTTACTCCATTTTATTTAATCTGGGAATAAAACAACATGTCATATGACTGGAATGGTGTGAGGTCTTATTACTGCCTGATCACCTAAAATTGCTGCTCTACCAAGACACACTCCTGACAGGTACAGTCAGTGTTAACTTGGTCACAGTGACTTTTTAATCATCCCAATCAACAGAACCTCTCTGTTCTGTCATCGACAACGACTCAAAGTTATTATGCTTAAATTACATAGATATTGATATCTGAAGACATAGTTACAGCATCAAGGCACAATTTTGCAAGACATTCACCATGGCTGGCCAGCCAGAGACATTGCTGCAATTCCTGTGGGAGACTAAGTGAAGGTCATGATATTTGTTTAGGTACTATTTTAGGTTAAAATAGCAAGAGAAAGGAAGAACTTTCTCCTACAGCTATATATTCCTTAATGGAAAGGCAAGTGAATAGAAGAACATACAGGTTTGGGCTTTCAATTAAAATAGCAAATACAGTGCAAAGTTCTACACACCCTATATACCCTATGAGGAGCACAAATCAAAGAAGTCTGCATCAGATAATGTGCTTACCCTCAAAAGGAGAAAAATGACTGGGAAAAGTGAGAAGTTTGTCTTTGAGGTTTTGGTTAATCTCTTATACAATAGACCAAGAGACTCAAATATACCAAAACATTTCAGTGAGGCCTATGAATATGGTGCTTTATGATGAACACTTGCTCTATCTTTTTGATAACCATTACTTGAGTTCAGAAAAGGTTTATGGATTAGAAAACCTCAGATATGGTCATGAAAGTTTGATGCTTTCACATATAATGTTATTGCTCTAAAGCCATTCTATGCTGGAATTACTACATTCTGACAGTCTGTGGTCCACTACAGGTAAGAAGGAGCAGTAGGAGTATTAGAAGTTATGCACTTCCTAAACTACTGATATTCACTGATATTGGCACTAGCTCATTCTGCATGTTTCTCAAGGAAGACTAGAAAAGAGCATATTTTTCTAAACTGCAAAAGAAACTGTTAGCTATCATTTGTACAATGCCTAAAAGCAAGCCTGTTAACATGAAAGTGCCTTCAGTCTTTTTACAATCCATTTGGAATGACTGAAGAAAGGAAAAAATTTCAGAGTATACAAGATTATTTCACTTCATTTAAATATAGCAAGAAGTTTGCCATTCATGCCTCTGTCTCACTGCAAAAAAGTACTACCTTTAAAATACAATCAGCCCATCTCATCCACGTATACAGATGGCCCATAGTTTGTATTCTAAAAATGCCATTTTATAAGAAAGCTTACAAAGGTAACTGACAAGAATTTAACAAATCCAGGGGCCAAAGCAACTTCTTCCTAAACCCCTGCAAAAACAAAACTCTTGGAAATTCTGCATGCAAATTTGGTTTGGCTTATTACAGAAATCCTGAGACATAGTTACAGTCCAAACACCAGGTCAGTATTCTATATTGGATTCAAACTTCCCTAAGGTTTGGTTTCATTGTAATAGGCATCAACAGTGAATTCTGAATGTAGACTGATATCTTGTAAACACAGGGATTTGATTTAGACCCATCTCTGCTGGCAATCTTTGTGTTTTGTGGATCACAAAGTTCAGTTGCAGTAACAGCTGCCATCAGCATAACGCAGGTCAAGATTAACAGACAAATGGCCCCAGAACATTAAGGAAGGTACAGCATATGTTAGAAGAATGTCATTACCTAAGAACTTTTTTTTAAACACACACTGAGATCAGTGTTCTTGCATTTGAAAGACAGGTGAGCGAAGAAAAAATACTTCAGTTTTATTCCAGAAGTTTCAAGAAACAAAATATTTACAAGGTGGACATTCTGCTAACTAAAGATGTCTTTCTCTCTATTTACTTGTTTTTACAACTTTCACTCTCACACACATTTCAGTGTATCACTACTTCTGTTTTATAGCTGGATTAAACCAGGCATCAGGAAGGCAAAGCAACTTCCCAAAACAACATGCTAGGAGTATAATACAGGAAGAAACAGAAACAGGTATCTCAATTTCTAGTTGCCTGGGCCACATTCCTCTCTCCAAGACAGGAAGAAAACTTAGAGACCAGTAGTTGATGCTTCTAAGTATCAGACAATAGTTTAAGTATTAGAGTACATGCAGAAGGTATCATCTGTCAACAGGAATTAAAAAAGGCCACAGAGGTATCAAATTTGAGGTCTTTTCACAACAGCTTTATCTCCTCCTCTGTATATCACTCAGTGCATGCACTGCTTGTGCATCCTACAGAGCACTTGCTCTCAGCCCTAACAAGTGCTCAGAGCCCAGCCCAATTATAGCCAAGTAACCCACAGGATAATTTTTATTGCAACATTACCTTTAAAAGGCTTCAGTCATTTTTTGTCATTATTTGTCATGGCAACAGCAGTTGAGGCTTTTCTTTCCTAGCCCTCCCATTAGTTTCATTCTAAACTCTCTGCTCCTTCTGCTCTTTGAAGAAGAGTGATATTGATTTGCTGTCCTATTGGCATCTCAGAAAGGCCATAGCTTGCTTCATATGTTCTTGCCATTCAGCTTCTGTCAGATCCCAGATCTTCCTCCCTATTAAATATAGGAGCTGAACAGGGACTGCACTGGGAACTAACGAGCACAGCATTGCAGACACAGCCAGGATTCTTCCCATTACCTGTCATCCCTTTTCCCATCCACCTGCAAGGGAGGGGTGGCCAGCAAGACCAGCTATGGTTACTCTCCCACCACCCAGCTGCTTACCTGGCAACAGCAGGAAACAGGAGGAATTCTTATCCCCAAGTTCTCTACTGTGGGCAAGCCTCAGAGAGGACTGTATTTTTCTTTTATGATCTTAGAGGGAGATCATGCTATATGGCTTAAGGGCAATTCAAGTAACTTTTGTTGGAATACTTTTCTTCTTTATTCTGGGGCATAAAAATTAGCATAGCACTTCATCTGTGTAGGTCACCTTTTTCATTCTTAACAGCAGAACACAAGGATATTACAACACTATTACAAGCCCCCTTATACAGAGGCCCAGAAGACACTCTTTGTGCTGTATCTTCATTCATGCATTTACCTGATCATAGTTTTTAAAGTCTTAGCACCATTGAGGTTTATCAGATTAAAAAAATAGCCAAAGAGCTGGGTACTATTCTAGAATGGAGAAAGTAAAGAATGAGAATAAAGCAACATAAAAATGAAAAATAAAAGCAACAAAGCAAAAACATGCTGTGAAAGCAGGTAATCACAACTGCTTAATTCATTGGTGCACACAGTGAACAGAGTGCACTGAACAGATGGCTACTTAGAATTAATAATTCTCAGCACTTCTCAACATCCAAGTGCTTTGCAAACATTAACTTCTTAGATCTTACTTATTTCCACTCACAAGCTATTTTTACCTTCCAGAAGCAATGGGAGGATTTAATACCCTAAATGAAGCATAAAAGCAACTATAGCAATCTAGTAAGAGAAACAACTAGGTCTGGAAGTCAAGTCAGAAGTGATGATTTGGGGAATCTTTTGGTATTGGGAGTCACTCTTCTACAATGGTTACTCTTTAAGAGGCACACAGCAAGTAAGTACTTGCTTAAAAACACATAAAAAGGCTCTTAAGTATGATCTGACCAACAGTATCTCTTTCCAACTAGGGAACTCTAGCATACCAAAGCCTGGATCCAAGATAAAAGCTTAAATACCAGAACCAACTGAATCAAGCATCTGTGATTTGAGCTTAAGTTGCCTAAAGTTCCACAGGGAAGTGCTTACTTTGTGCTTGTCTATTACTTAAAGTTACTGATTCTCAAATTTGGGTCATGTGACCAGCAGCCTGGTTCTTCTTTGTGCATGAGTTTCACATAGGTAGATATGGCATACAGCTAACCAGCACAGAAGTTCAGAAATGTTCCAAATGATTTTTTTTATTAAAAATGTTGACCCACCCTCCTGCTGTGCAATTCCCAGCACATTCATGGCTCTTGAATTATTCATGAAATTAAGCATCAATTAATGTAATTGTTTCTTCTGGCATCTACTCTGGTGTTACTCCCCTGAATCGATTTTCCCATAAGGGCCACTTTTTTTTTCCCCAATGTTAACACTAGCCTATTTCTTTCACTGCAATTGACTACTTTTTATATCTATCACAGACGCACATTAGCCCAGCTAATTGCTCTGCTTGGAATCCACTTCAGTTTTCAAATTACTAAGGAAGAAGTCAAGAACAGCCACACTTTTTAACAGCCCTATCAACAGCAAATTGGATTTCTGTAATTCCATGCTTGCACTCTGCCACTTAATTGGTTAAAATACACAACACCCTAAATGCACACCTGCCTTTTACAATACGAGGCTTTGATCTGAAAAGATACCACCAAAAAGTAGAGGCGCATATTTAACACCTCAAAAAAACTCTTGCACATTCGCAAAAGGACAGAAAAACTTCACAGCGTTACACATTCTTACAAGTCCAAAATAGAAAAACTTCTCAGCACAAGGACTCCCCGCACTCCGCAGACTTACAGATTAATTAACGTTACGTGTGTATGCTTTTCGTTAAGCAAACGCCGCTTACCCCCGCGGCTGCGCCCCTCGCCGCCCGCAGGAGCGCGCTCCCTCGCCGCCGCCTCAGGCGCAGCTCCCCCGCCCACTGAGGAGCTTCCAGAACCTTCCCCGCAGCTGCCGCCCGCAGCCGTTAACGAGCTGGCGCGCGCCGGCCGCACCTGTGGCGGGAGCGCGGCCAGACCGCGCAGCGCAGAGGCAGCTCTCAGCAAGGTACGTTTTAAAGCCAGGGCTAGTCAGGGTGCCTCGGTTGGTTGCTCTCCCCCCTCGCTGCAGCCCCCAGCCTGGCGGGCTCGCGCCACAGCCGCCACGCACAGGGTGGGCGCTCCCGCCTCAGGCCCCTTGAAAAGCAGCAGCGCGTGGCGCAGCTTAAAGGCGGCTCGGCCGGAGCCTGAGAGCTGCAGGTTTCGCCGCCGGCAGCGGCAGCCACCACGCGCTCGCCCTCCTCACAGCGCCCGCCCGGCCTCGCGCTCGCCCTCCTCACAGCGCCCGCCCGGCCTCGCGCTCGCCCTCCTCACAGCGCCCGCCCGGCCTCGCGCTCGCCCTCCTCACAGCGCCCGCCCTCCTCACAGCGCCCGCCCGGCCTCGCGCTCGCCCTCCTCACAGCGCCCGCCCGGCCTCGCGCTCGCCCTCCTCACAGCGCCCGCCCGGCCTCGAGCTCGCCCTCCTCACAGCGCCCGCCCGGCCTCGAGCTCGCCCTCCTCACAGCGCCCGCCCGGCCTCGCGCTCGCCCTCCTCACAGCGCCCGCCCGGCCTCGTGCCGCCCGCCCTCACAGCGCCCGCCTCCCGCTGCCCGCGCGCCGCTCGCCCGCCCTCACCTCACTCTGCCCGCGCCGCCGCCACGAGCCCACCCGACCGCTGCGGGCCGAGGCCCAGCTCCTCCCGGCACTGCAGAGAACTCCCACCCCCTCAGCCGAGCTGTGCTGCCGCGGTTAAAAAGGGGGTGGGAGCAGCCCCAGCCCGCCCGCTGCCACAGGTGAGGCCGATCACAGCCCCGCGGGGCCTCCGCCCCCGCCCCGCTTCGCGGAGCCCGCAGGGGCCTGTGGCAATGTGGTTTGTTACGGACCGTCGTCGTTAGCGGCGCCCTTTGGATGTCCCCGGGCCCTTCCCGAGCTGGGTCTCCTCTTTTCCAGGGTTCAGCTCCTTTTTAGTGCATCTCAGAAATCTGGCAGTTCCTAGATTAACACTCTCCGTTTAGCCTGTGTCTTTTAGGTACGGAGAGATGCAGCTTAGAGTACCGTATTCCAGGTGGTGTCTAATGGGGAGTGTATTAAAAAATAAAAAACCGTCGGTTCCCTGTCTGTCATCAGTTCAGGGCTTTGTTAAGATCAGAGAACTGTGTGGCAAAACTTTGATTCTTTTATCAAGATAGTTTGAGTTAAGAGTTTTATTATCTCTGCTGCATCCAGAGCTTAAAGGATTAAAATAATCTAGCATACATTTTAAGTAACAGCAGTTTAGCACCTTACTGCACAATTGGTCCTATTTTCTTAAAGCAAGTCTCAAAAATTGTGTTTTTAAGCACTATGGGAGTCTCTTACTAGTGCTGTAATGCAAATCAAACAGTTGTGCTCACCACAAACTGATCTTGCTCTTTGGAGATGAAAGCCCCGGGAATAGAATTATCTTCTGATGAATTCAACCAAATGGATTTTCAGGACTTTGATGATTTTGTGTGTGTGTGTGTGTGTGTGTGTGTGTGTCAGGACTTTGATGATTTTGTTTGTGTGTGTGTGCGTGTGTGTGTGATTTTCCTCCAGCAGAATTTACATTGAGACAAATGAAGAATGAAAAAGTATACCAGGATTGTGGATACAATTGTATCAGTATAAACATACATTGTAATTAGATAGCTGTTACCTTAGAGGAGAGGAAGAACTAAAGGAGTATAAATCACTTTTATACTAATCTAATTGCATCCACTGAAGTGTTCATAGCAGCATAACTCTTTTATAAAAAAAATCATACCCCTTACCAACATTATTATTCTAGTAAAATGTAAATGCAGAACAGGCTTTAGATACCAATTAAGATGCAATTGACAGAGATGTTATTGTCTAAATAGAATAAATGTAACAGAACAAAAAGCAAAATAAATAATGAAATAAGAAGTAATAGAAACATATATCTGTGAAATTGTCAAATGGTCCAATTAGCCAATAAGAAGATTTTGGAGGCAACTATTATATAAATCATTTCTGCAATTTCTTTGCTAAGAGAATGCTAGTAGTTTGGAGAGAATCTATTAATTCTAAAGATACTAAAATTAATTTTTACAGTCTTTTGTGTGTATATATCTCTCTTCATGAGTTAGTGTGTGTTCAAAATGGAAAATGGATCTCTAGAGGCCAGATTCATCTCTTGCCCAACGAAGTTTACTTCAGTGGCATACAGTTACTCTAAAACGTTAATTTAATTCCATTCCCTGTGGGACATTTGGCTACCATTTCCCTAGAATGCTGAGTGATCTCTGAGAAGAAATCTGTATTGAAGTGGATTGTATGAACTCCTAGAACTAAATCTGTTACTGATATTTTGTAAAAAAAAAAAAAAAAAAAAAAAAGCTTATTTTCACTGCCAAACCCTTTAGCAATTCCTACATTGCAAAGTACTTAAAGAAGCAGGACTCCGTATCCAGATCTGACCAACTTTTTAGTGTGATTGCCTTCAGGTTTCCCCGCAAAATTTGAGTACATTCTGTTTTATGCCTTTTTTTCCTTTTTGATGGAACCTCCAGACTTCTTCACAACAAAGATGAGGAGAATAGAGAGAGAAGAAGGGAGGTAAGAAAAGAGAGAGCATTTAAAGACAGCCATGGAAAAGAATGTCAGTAAGATTTATGGGTCATATATTGCCACAGAAAGACTGTAGGTGGTAAGGAGCATGCTGTGCCTCACTATGACAGACTTATAGATTAAAGATGAAAAAGGTGGTATTGAAACAAAAGCAGACTATCTGGAATGTTGTTGTAAACAAGAGTCCTCTTATCACAGCCGCTACAACTGTTGGTTGATCATTCTGTGGGAAATTAGCAAGGTCTGGGACCTTTTGAGGCAGAATTCATCTGATTTTACCACTTTACTGCTATTGCTAAAATGATAAAGATACAGTAGAATAAAGATGTTTATGCTACTTTGTTATTTCTCTATAGCAGGAGAAAAATAGGCTGGTATAAGCACCTTTTAGTCTTCTGTAACTGGGAGGGAATTTAATGTTGAATGTTTTAATTATGAACAAAACCAAATGCCTTTAACTAAAATAGCTGTACTTGTGCATTTTTAAAGGATTGACCTCTGCATTTGGCTGGAACATAGAGGTTATAAAATTCCAGTGGACTTTCCCAGGATTTTGATGTTGAATTCAGTTTCCATGTCTCTAAAATCCTGTTCTGTTGTCCAAAGAGCTGTCTCTGATAGGAGGCTGAGCAATTGTGTCTTGAAACATATCATAAGACAGGAAGAAGTTATACTTCTTCGTAACAGGAAGTCGTGAATCTAAGACTATTTTTCTTCCACGTGGATCTTAGTGACTTAAAAACAGGTTTATCATCGTTGCCTTAAAAAGTTCCTCTGAACCATTCTACCTCTCTCTTTTAGTCTCTTATTTTCTTGGTATTTCTGGTATTCTGTTTCTTACACAGTTGGCTCTGCATCTTGATGCTGAGCAAATTGGAGCAACTGTTACAGCTTTTGTGCCTAAAGTAAGCAGACAAGTGATAGGACCAGTAGCTCTGGCTGAAATGGTGGTGCAAGTGAAATCCATACTCGCCCAGTGACATTCTTAACTGCTAATAAATTAAGCATTTGCCCTCCAAAGGTACCCCTTTTTTGAAGATTATCAAGAATAATGTGATTTGTAAAAAATGAAGGAGTTAGAGACTTGGATAACATTATATAAAAAAATAAATTATATATATGTATGGAAAATATGCATACACAAAGATATGTATGTATACAAAATCGAAATGCAACAAAAACAGACAATGTTGAAAGAAAAGATAAAAGTTTGTTTTGGGGATTAGATGTGTTATCCCATTTTTTAATTAAACCCAAATATGACTGCCATATTGTGGACCACAGATGCCGTGCAGAAGCAGGCTGGTATAATTCAAAAGGACATTCATTCATCCATATGAGGAGATTATGCACATAACCTACACTGTTCACCAATCTTTATGTGAGTGTGCAGTTCAGAAGGGAGTCTTAAAACAGTTTCCACCAAAGATTTTCTCCTAAACATGTAAACTGTATCTAAATGCAAACTTGAAGTCTTTGGGGTTTAGTGATTAAAATTGCTAGGGCATTTAGAATGTTACTTGGAGTGTGAATGAACAAATGAATTTACTTGCAGTCGTGGAAATAATAAAACTTCAGTGCTTGTGGGAGATTTAGGGGTGAGGTGAATTTTAGTGTCATTTACAAACATGTTTTCTTTTAGTTTTAATGGAAAGAATATTTTTTCCACTTAATCTCTTACAGCAAGATTGCGAAGATGCAAATCTTCCAACATATTCACTCAAGTGTAATGCAAAATTAAGAATACAGACAAGGTTGCCCCTTCTGCAAAGTTCATTCTCTCTGTCATGTTTCTTTTCTACATGGTAGAAAGGCATACATTGTAGAATCTTTGGTAACTAATCCACTCCTTTTAAAAAACTACTCAAATTTTTAAAATGATAGTGAAAGTGAAATCCATACTCACCCAGTGAGATTCTTTGCCCTGGGCTATAGCTCTTATGATGTTAGCCTAGGAAGGCTTTAGGCTAAAAAAGCTGAATCTTTAACTCTCACCGTAAAGATTCATAGTCTTAAATTCAGAAATCTGGGAATAACAATTGACAGCCTACCAATGGAAAGTACCTTGAAGATCAGATTCTACTTCAGATGCCTGTGTTTAGACATTTACAGATAAGGTAGTTGTCTCAAATTCCTGTACAGCCCTGGAGAGAAACAGACACTTCTTAGGCACAGTTCGTCCCATCCTTAGGTCTGAGGTAGGGCTTCCTAGAAGTGTCGGGTGTCTTGAACCTCCCAGGGAGCTACAGTGACTTGCCAAGGCCATCTAGTATATGAGCCACAGAGCAGGAGGTAAAACCCTCTCCCAGAGCTCAATCCACAATGCAAAACTCTCTTACCTGTGGATTAAATTATACATCTGCATATAAAATCTTGTTTTGAAGAATGTTTGAAATCCAGAAGCAATAACCCTAGAGAAGTTCAGAGCTTGGCCCTTCCCAATTTATTCCAAAAGTTGCCAAGTATGTATTGTATTTGGGCAGCTGTGGCTGTTGATTGTTAGCTGATAAGCAGAAGGTTTCATTTTCTGGGACTGTCAATCCAATACCTTCTACCAGCAACGTATTCCCTTTAATTAAAGTAGGAAGCTCTGACAGGTCCTTGACAATAGAACCAGTAGCAGGCAACTCTACTATTAAATTGAAACTGTGTGCATGTCTCTTTCGTTTTTTATTATTATTATTGTTATTATTAAACGTTCATTGCAGAGAACATATTTACACTAGTGCTCTGTGTTCTGAAACAGCTTGCAATTAATTTCCAGAAATAAGTGCTCACCACTATGAAGAGAATGAGGTAAGTGTATACACCCCCAATCTCTATATTCTCCCCTTGATGTTCCCCACAAAGTGACTCCTCAAGGTGTTTACATACTGTTGTCTTCAAAGCACATTAGCATCTCAAAGCCAGGTTTATGTCTCTGAAATCAACTTTTCCAATTTCAGTAACACTAATGGAACATCTGAGCAAATTTTCATTGAGAGCCTGTAGACAACATGCATAAAGTCTTTTACAATGAGTGACAGAGGTGATCTTAATCCCGTAGTGTAGATATAACCCCTGACCCTGTGAATGGACATATTCAGACTGTCCCACAAACTCTTATGGGGCATAATGTACTTTCACCTATTTTGGCTAGATCAGCTTGCAGGACTGGGACATAAGTGTGTCCTGAATTTATTTTTCTTGATGAAATAGGGTTACTGAGAGAATTTCCGTAGATTCCTAACATGCACTCACAGCCAGGCTCTCAGCTTAACTTGCAAGTTCTTGCAAACTGTAAAAGTAACATCTCTGTGCAATCGAATGTAAAATCCACATTTCTAAAACCAGAAAGAAAAGCTCGCAGCTAGCAGAGCCTTTAAAATATTAACATAAACAAGGAAGCAGAGCAGATTTGGAAATGCAGAAATACTGCAGTTCTCTTTCTCCTCGCCTACTGCATTTCATTTTCTTACTGACAAAGCTGAAGCACAGCAGATGTGAGCCAGCCCTTCTAAGTTCCCTGCCCAGACTCCTGCTGCATGACTGGGAGGCCTGCTGTGTGCCAAATTAAAACTCAGCATTCTCAAAATTAAACTTTGACGACTGTGAATGGTGGCCTGCTTTGGTCTTTGCTTCTCTGAATATCTGCACTTAGATGTGATTTGGATCAGACCTTTCTTGATGATTCGTGCTTCCCTTTTTTACTTCCAAAACACCTTTCTGAAAAGCCCTCCATGAAATCCCCTGAAGAAGGATTAGGAAGCCAGATAAGCAACAGAATCTAACATAACACAATCTGTAGATGGATTAGGAATCAAAAGAAAAGAAATTGTCAATAACCTCAAAATCGTGTTTCTCTTTCCTGCTTCCTGCTGCCCCAAATAATTCTGTAGTGATCAGAATAACTCACTGCAGATCATACTAACTTTCTCCCTCAAGTATTCATTGCTTCCTGTTTTACTACACAGTGTGAATATTGAAGAAGATAGCTTTATCCAAGAGTACATTTAAGGATGGAAGAACTATTCTCTTTATGTCTGTATTATAGGAGGACAAAAATTTTGTCTGTCAGAGTGGGTTTATGTAAGTGATGTGGCAAATCTGGACTTGGGAACAGGCTTAGAGCTGTGCTCAACTGTGACAGTGTTTTGTGCCGTTCAGCATCTTGAATTGCATGATGTTAACTCCCAGAGTCCCAGCTCCCTTTTGCCTCCTGTCAACCGCTAACGATCCATATTAGCAATGGATGGTCCCATCTCTTCCACGTTCCCCAAATGCAGCTCCTATCCTGTCTATTTTTCACATGGTGGATCTCAACAGTGTACATCTCCCCAATAAGTGATTTCACCTCCTGCTAGGAGCTCATGCAAGAAAGTCTTGTATCCTTTGACTCCCCTGTGTGACATAAACATAAGGCTGATCAATATCTTGTTTTAAGTGCATAATGCAGACATGTAGCAACCATCAGAAAAAGTGCCTGATGAGCAAAAAAAGTCACTCTGAAAATATGATCCCAGGCATTTACATATTTATTTTCTTGACAAGCTGTTCAGATTCTATTAGCTCAGCTCACACGATTTAAAAGATAATAAAGACTTTTGAAACTGCAACTATTGCAAGCTCTGTGATCTCTCTCTCTTTTTTCCCCTACCTTTGCCCCAAGCCATCTATATTGTAATGTAGCTATTTATGCTCAGAATTATCCCTCCACACACATACACCTCATTTTTATCCTGATTAGCTGTATTGAGGCTGAAAACTATCAGGGCCTTATCTGCACTCACATTTTACATGGGGACATTTATTTTGATATAAACACATACCTATTTAAGGACAGGTTTTTGGAAGGGTTGTTTTTTTCCAATGCATGTTCAGTATGAAAAGGAGAGAATGTAGCTTGTTTTCTTGTAGCAGCAGAGGGGTAAGATGGGTCAGCTGAAGGCTATGACTGCCTCCATACAAATTAGATAACCGGCTGAACAAGGCTGACTCTCCTCTTGATACCTGTGTAACTCTTGACATTACTGAAACTGTACCCAGTTGCCTTTGTAAGACATGGAGGAATGCAAGAGGCTGTGCGATGGCTGACTGACACATAAGAAATGACTCCTCTTATTTCAGAATTTACACATAAAAAGATAACCAGTGATCAAACTACCCAGCCTCCAAAAATCCTTCATCCAAGTGTCTGATGAATATTTTTTGTTGGAAACACATACCTCTTTTCAGCCGGCCAGCCATCCAGGCAGCCTAGCCTGTCTATTAGACTCATTACTGCAGTTTCTGAGTGCTAGACCTACTTAGTTTTTCATTTCCTGGTCTTTATTCCCCACTCAAGAGATGCAGGAGTCTCAGGAGTTGTTTGAAGAGCAGTTATCTGAAAGGACTTTGTTTAAAATGCTGATGGGTGAATTTGTCTTTTTAGCTCTTTGGAATAAAAATCTGTCCGGTACCCTGCTCGCCTCACTTGTTCCTTGCCACTCTGCAGAATAGGCACCTCGGAAGCATCCCAAGAGCCTTCCTTGGTGCTGTGTTGATAAATAGGAACTCATGAGGCTTAATAAAAGAAACTGAAAGGAAGGGAGGAGCTGAAAGGTGGTGGATCAGTATCTCAAGGGATCCAGGTGACAGCAGAAGCACCAAATTTCTAGAGAGAGTGAATAAATAATCCAGGCACACATGGGGGCAGCAAATGCTTCAGAAGTATTAGATAAGAAGGCAAGAGGAGAGAGGCTAATTGTGTGCCGCTACAACCTGAGACTAAAGACTGAACATAGCAGTCTGGGGGAGCCCACATGGAGCAGTGCTGTCTAAAGACCCTTACACACACACACACACAGAGGAAGCCAAATAATCTATTTATTAACATACATGTTGGCACTAATTGAGGCATTACATATATCATTCTGTAATTCCTAATTACAATAACTAGAAAGGGAGAAACCTTGGAAACCAACTCTCAGTTCTGCTGAATTTATTCTTTTATATATAATATTATGGAGATTTGGTCTTTTTCTTTTTTAAACAAGCATTAAGTGAAGAGCCTTGAGTAAAAAGTGAGAGAATAATAGGAGCACTATTATAATAAAAATGAAATAAAATGAGACAGCCTTCAGAACAGGTGAGGAAGCAAATCAGGAGTCCTGCTTTTTTTAAGAGAAGAGGGACTGCAGGTATCTTTGGGGGAATATCTGTTGAGTTGCTCTTCACAGAGAGTTAGTGGTATGAGTCTGTCACCCTGTGTTGAAAAAGAAACTTGTTAAATCTTCTTTTAGCAGCATATTTGCTTTTCTATTACATTATCTGCCTGCATTCACCCAGGCAAACTGACTAAAAGCTTCCTGAGGTAGATTTTTCTTCTCCCCCCCCCCCTTTTTCCCTGATCAACTACAGTGTGATACAGTTAACTTAGCCTAACTTTCAGAACTGAGATAGGCTTTTGCCACTAACAGGCAGTCTTCAGCAGCACTAGAGAATTCATGAAGAAGACCTGCTTAAAATAGAACTCGCAAAGCATGTGAGTGGCCAAGGAACAGAAAAACTTAGAGCATACATTCACTATTGCTGAAAATGAAACACCATCCCAGCAGAGATCTTCCATAGTAAAGGAAGATGCTGAAGTGCAAATATAGCAATTGCAAGCAATTACTTCTGTTAGGTAAATGTGCTTCAGTGTAGGAGGATTAAAACCTACAATTGTTATTTAGCTAAAACAATAACTTCATTAGCTTACAAAATAAAGGTTCATATTTAAAGGCCACCATTCAAGGAAAAATCCCTGCTTATTAAAGAGGTCTCTCCCTTTCTACCTCTCTCTCATGTTGATTGAAAATTCTAGTCTGAGTACCTTACCTGTGGAAAAGTTTGCTTTGGATAGTCTAATATTTTCTAATTAAAAATATCAAGTAAAAAAATCTAGACCACCAGTACTGCTATAACCTGTCATGTAACCCTGCATGCAGCAATAGGCCTTAATCGCCCTGGCCAGCCTCACCTGGGACCCACACCACACCCACAGACCCACTGCCCATTGGCCCAGGAGCTCTATTTAAGTTCAGGCCTGCAGCCTTCTTTCTTAGCTAGGCTGTGTTGTATGGAGGAGGGTGTCTGTTTCTCCTCCTGGCTTGTTAGCTGAGCTGCTTATCCTGAATGTGGGCCTGACCTGTTACCTTGCATTTGGTGATTGCTGGACTGCTGCTGTCTGTACATCAACTCTGCTCAGGTATTTTGGAGCTGTGCTTTGTGAGGTTCTTGTTACCTGTGTTGTGCTTATCATCAACTCCCTGCTCATTTTCCCTTATGAAGCAGCCCTACTCTGACTGCTTCCTGGCATTACTGCAGCTACTTTATGAAAGCTGGGGACACAGGTTTGTGTCCTCTACTCTGGCATACTACTCTGATAGTATGACTAATGATATTTCTTGAAGATATCAAAATTCATGTGAATGGTTTTTTCAGGTAGAAACAAGGAGGATGGATTTCCATTTAAGCTCAATCAGCTGGCTAATGGAGGCCTGGGCTGTCCAGCTCATCCACCTTGTTCTTAAAGGTTTTTCTCATTAAACCTACCCTGTCTCTTCACAGGAGTACAAAGCAGTTATCAAAACCAAACTTACTAGGGCATGGGTTTACTAGAGATACTCAAATAGGCTCTCTTAAGGAATTAACTGTTCTACTTCTAGACCAAATGCTCAAATTCAAACAGGTTGTTACTGCCAAAATGGACTTCAAGCTTTTCAGTCTAACCTAAACAACTGCTAAATAACAGTACAAGCTGGAAGTGACTTGCCTTTTTGGGAGGCTATAAGCAAATACAGCTCAGGGATGCCTTGTGGTACAGGGGCTTTGGTAGCAAAAGTGTTATAAGGTATTGTTTCCTCTTTTTCTTTCCAGACCTTTGCTTCAACCCTTGAAGTTGGCCTGTGTTTGTAAGGGGTTGTATCCTGTCTTTCTCTTGTCTCTTTAGGCTTATCTTCTGCTTGTCTGCTGAGGGAACTCCTGAAAGACACTGGAGACTACCTATTGTGGAAATGATTTTTGTCTTGGAGGCATGAAGAGTATGGATTTGAGATGAGACCCAGATTTAGCTCCTGCTATGTCACTATGCCTAGTAACAAATGCCAACAGTTGGGGCATGTCTTCTGTGCTGAAGGCAGAGAACAACACAAGTTGTAGCCATTACCAATTTACTGCCTTCAGAGAGAAAGAGCTGTAGTTCAAATAACTGAAATCAAGCTGTGTGTTCAGTACAACTTGCAAAAGATTTGCACAGTACATAGGTAACCTTTGAAGCAATATTTGAAAGGTCCAAATATTAGCAATCAATGGTTCACTTCAGCGCACAGGCAAAATTCTGTAGTGGGCTTTACTGATACACCATGTCAAAATCTGGTTTGCAGCAGGACCTAAAAATCCCTATTTGTTCTTGTAAATCTTTTTTAGATATTTCTGAAGAAATGGGTTGTCCAATACTATATAGAAGACGACAAAGGAACTCTTGTGTTAAACATGGATATCCTTTGCACTTCCAGGCTATGAATATGACTAAAACTTCACCAGAGCCCCTGAAGGTTCAAAACGTTATGGATCTTTATTAGGATTTTAGAAAAGCTCCTGCACTATTTCTGGATTAACTTCTCCCTTTCCTTGCCTGAGAGGCTTCCACATGTTACTGGTAAGCAAGTCAGCAAAAAAGGAAACCTGTTCTCTGAAGGATGGGATTTGCTACATTTTCTAATCTGCCAAATGACATCAGGATAGATTTTGACACATTAGAGACTGAGTGTATTCCTCAATTCATGTAGTCACTTCCTTTTGTGTTTGTACAGTATTGTGACTTGTTTTGCCTTTGGTTTTTTTTTCAGGCTGTTTATTTTTTCTCTCCTTGTAGGACTCTGCTATTACTGCTGAGTCAGGACATTATATTAGAGTGTAATGCACCTTTTTAAAGTTGATTCAGAAATATTCCCTT
The DNA here is from genome assembly GCF_036370855.1 of Dromaius novaehollandiae. Lineage (NCBI taxonomy): Eukaryota > Metazoa > Chordata > Aves > Casuariiformes > Dromaiidae > Dromaius > Dromaius novaehollandiae. The sequence goes on from NC_088123.1 coordinate 7,703,028, forward strand.
ACCTTCAAGGACTTTTCATTAAAAAGTTTCCCTTTAGGCTGTGCTGAAAGTCTTGGTCAAATGAACAAATATTTTGAGTCAAGAAACAGGGCTCAAGGGGCTTTGCACTAATGTAAGTCTGCCTGTAAGAGACCTTTCTTAGATGATCTTTCCTTCCTTTTCTGTTTTACCTCAATGCCTTTCTCCAAAAGACTTTGAGGAATGAATGACTAAAACCTGGCCAAGGCTTGCTATGCTAATGGTCTGTCCTTAAATATAGGCAGGTGCATCCCTTCTGCTGGATACAGTATTTTAACCTTTTCCTGCCAGCCTCCAAGCTTAATGCTAATTTTGTAGTCTCTCCTAACTAAAGTGGAACCAAATAAATGGTATTAGAGATGCATTGTTGTTTGGAGGCTGCATTCTGCTGGAGGCAAGAACTAAAATACCTAGATTCTATTCTCTGCTTTATCATTTAGGTTTTCTAAATTCAGGAGAGTTATTTTTCTCTCTGTATGCCTCTTCTCCCCATCATCTATCTGATCTATGAATGTTATAAATGCTTGAGAGAAGGGAAACTTCCCCTGCAGTGTATGGCACCTGATGTAATAGGTATCAAGTCTTTATGAGCATTATTATAAAACAACCTTAATAAATTTATCTGAGCACCCAGCAGTCTTATTTGAGGTGAGGAATTTGCTATGTTAGTAGGCAATGAACAGAAGTTTTTTAAACTAAGTCCTTGCTGCAGTATCCAAGTAACACTTTTGAAATAGTTGCAATGGGTATCGTGATACTAGTGAGATGTGACTTTTGCGGTAGAAAGCTAGTATGAGACTTGGCTATGATCATGAGATCTCCTAATCACTCTTGCAGATTCTGAGGCAGAGTGAAATGGTATGTTCATATTCAGGCACTCTTGAGCTTTACATCTGTCTTTCAATAAAGGCAGAATTTCAGAGCTTTCTGCAACATGCAATTACAGGAAAAACAGGGCTGAAGAGAAGAATCTCTTGAGATCCTTCATTCAAAGGTGGGTTCAGCAGGACTTAAAACACTCCTCACATGTTTTTCTAATCTCATTAAAATCCAATGGGGTGGAGATCCTGCAAATTAGACATTATTCCCTAGGTATTGTGTCTTGTTTTCTAACTATTCAAGTGAATAGAATGTGATTCCAAATGTTTTTATCTTCAAATTTCAGCTTCTTCTCTAACAAATATTTCACTGTTGCTTCCTCAATCTTTGATAAGAAAGGGGCTGAAATCCTTGTCTCTGCCTTGTGACTTCTAACCACTAGCATAAAAAGTCATGCCCTCATTTGATTTCTTAATTGTATTCCTCTGCACTGAACTAGAGCTGTAATGTATGGCTGGAGGAAGCCCCACCTGGAAATAACTTACAGCTGGTCATCTGGATAACAATGCAGAAAGCTGAAAAAGTAGATATAAAACCCCCTAGGTAAAGAAGGAAACCACATGCCTGATGCCTGTACCATAACTGATTGCTCTAACTGCTGCTTCTGATAGATGAGTGTTGAATTACCAGCTTTCGTACAGCTACCTTTCAACCAAGGCAGTATTTTAATGGCTTCCTGAATTAGGCATCTGTTTGCCTTAAGAATGCAGGGTTACATTTTATGTTATGCTACCTGGATAGTGTTACTCTGAAGCTGGGTTACTGAGCATTGGCAACCCTGTTGATGTGGAGGTAGACATGATGGCCATTTTGCCTTCTGCAGTAGTTAAATGCTAGAAAAGATAATGATTCTTTTGTCTGTTTCTAGAATAAGGTATGAATTGTGATACAGACCCTTTTATGATGCTTCACCTAATATTCAAATATAGCTGTAGTCTGATATGGGTGATGTGCTATGTGCAAGCAGTTTCTAGGTGTAAACTGTAGATAAAATATTAATGCTCAGGAACATGTTCCAAAGGCCTGAAGTCAGTGCAGTGAATAGAATGAAGCTTACAGTTTCACTGTTTTGCCTACTTATCTACAAATAGGCACCAACAGAGCACCAAGGAGAAGGAGAGCAAAGGCCTCCCTGAACCAAGATGCCCTTGGGCTGGAAAGGCAAGTAAGATGAGGGATGTGTTAGCAGGAGTGTTCCAGCTCCTGCTTTGAGAAACATTGAATTCTGAGATGAAAAGTGCTTAAAATACGTAGGTCTCCTCATTTATCTGCCCGCCTACAGAGACTGACTTAACTACTCCAGCAGTGACACTCATCTTTCATGCTGGCTTTGTGTAGAACATGATTTTTAGTTCTAGCTGCTGGATTTCAAGCCTGGAGAAGTCTCTTCACTTTATTTAAAATCTTAAATTGCTGGGTCCTTTAATAGCACTGGCTCCTGGAGCCATGAGCATCACCTGTCACTCTGCTTTCCAGTTCTGGTGGTTGCAGAGATCACCTTGAAAATGTGACCTGTAAATGTATGAAAGAATAGAATGTGGGATTCTTTTCATTCATGTTTTAGAATTGGGGCTGTCTAGTGCTTGATGGCTCAGTCAGCTCACTGATTACACAAGGTGCTGCTTTCCAACCCCTTGTAAGCTGCATGCCATGCTAGTCTTATGCCTTTTGACTCCTTCCAGTTCTTCCCCATCATGTGTTCTTTGTGCCTTCCCTTTTCACCTCCTACTTAGCAACATGCCCCATTTTTCTCCCAACTATTGAAACAATCCCAATAAATCTCAAGTGCTGCATCTTGTCCTGCTCACTATTGCAGAAACTCCATGGGTACAGAGGAAGAGATGCTTTCTCAGGTAATGTGAACAGTTAATTGTCTGTTCTTTTTTTCATGCCCCATCCTAGTCCTTCTCCAGCCTATCATTGTTTAAGAAGACATCATGGCCTCATCACCCTCCTGTTACTTTTCAGTGTGGATTTTAACAAATAACTTTTCATTGTTGGATGCTTCTTCCTAGACAATATATGCAAGTCCCTAGTCATTGTAATTATTAGCATATTCCTGAAGAAAATTGCAACAGTCTACATTAAAGGGCTCCCTGCAGAAATTTACACAGTAGGTAACCAATTTCTCTTTAAATAAAAGGCACTCAGAACAGTCAGGGGCTTAAAATAAAAGAAGGAAGAGGGAACAAACAGGACTTTGAGGAACAGCAGTATGATTTGTGGTGGTCAGGAACAGATAGTCATGGTGAATTACTTGGATAATTAGTCTGTGTTAGCAAATTGGAACAAATTATGATATAGTGCCAAGGTTGTATAATGTTGTATAAAGTTTGAGTCCTTTGGTTTTTTCCACTTGGATGTTACCTAGTTTGGAAGAACACCAGTCTTGGGTTTGAATGCTCTGCCAGCAGGTTAAAGGAAGGTGGTTATAATCTATTTGCGCTACCACTGCTATCTTTGATCATTTTAGCTAGAGTAAAAATCTGTTTTGCCAACCCTCATTTAAGAGGTTTTCTAGGAACAGGGAAGCTTCAGAGGACAATGATCATGACTTACTAGACCCTGACCTTTTTAGACCCAGGATGGACAAAAAGCCCAGCAATGTAATAAAGACAATTTTGTTTATTGCTTTTGATGGCAGATTTAATGGATAACTTGTATAACTGGCTGTTACTGTGTGCTTGTCCATCTACCTATCTTGATGCATTTCTAATGCACTAGTCATTAAGATATACTTCTTTCAGAAGCAAGTGCTGTCTCCTATATATTCTCCAGAGGAGAACTGTTAATATGATGGCAAATCAGGTGAGTAGCTTATCTAGCTGATATCGCATCTCTGACAAAGACTAAAAAGAAATACCTTGGAAGTAGGGTACAAGAAACTTTGGTAGATGGTTTTGGAAGGGGAAGTGTAGTTATAAGCTTCTGACTTCCTAACTCCTAGTTTTTAGGTCATAAACTCAGTTTATTACAGTCTCTATAAAACTTCTGTGTTTTTTGTTATGTCTGAATACTTCTGTGGGACTGGATAAGGAGTCACAGTAGCCAGTAGAGAATTGGAAGCTATACTTTTTTCATGGATAAACTACATTTTTGGAACAACAGGGAGACAATTTTCAAGATGAAGGTAACTGAATGTGGTTAAATGTGAGGGAGTCAGTCTACTTCACTGTTCCTTCCTGGTTCAATGGCATGCAATAACTTCACCTGTAATGACAAAAATGGCACTGTTTAAACCTGTGCTCTATCATCTCTTCTGGTTCATGTCCTGAAGTCATCTACATGGCCTCATAGTCAGTTTGTAGAGGTGAGGTGGTAAGAAGCAGAGAAGGTTGTCTGCAAAAAGCTAGTTGCAAATGGAGCTAAACATGCTTTGTAGTAGCTGTTGCTTTTCGAGGGTAGCTTTTCTGATCATAGCCCTTTATTTTTAAGATGTTTTTAGGCGGCGCTAGCAAAAACATCTGGCATGTTCTGTTTGGCAAAGCCTATGATCTTATGATAAACTTTAACTACAGAATCAGTTCTGTTCATTGTCAAATCTGGCCACTTTGGTTAAATATTCAGCCCATGTGGGTCTTATGTTGCCATTGCAGAGTATATTTACTTGTTTTAAACTGCACCTTTAGGTTTCAGAGGGAACAGGCAATATGGTGCACCAAGGTAGGAGAGGAATTGGGAGGAAATAAAGATTTTTAGAGATAAGCAGGTATAGGAAAAAACAAAGATGTTTATGTACTAGACTGCATAAACAGATGGCCCTTCTTAGTCTGGCTGCAAGTAACTAATCTAAAACAAGTTTTCAAAGATATGGAAAAGTGGAAGAATCATTGTGGCAAAGAAGGAATGTCAATCAGACAAAAGTGAGCCTTTCCACTAGGTCACTTTTTTGTCAATATGTCTTTGCTGGCTTGTGGCAGGAGTAGGAACACTTTCATCTGTGAATAAATGATGCAGATAAGGAAAGTAGAATGTTTCTTTAATGAAGAAAAATTTCTCCTGGCAGGATTCATTTAAACTTAAAACAAAAATGCCATTTTCATCAATGAAATGATTGTTAGCTATCATGGGAAGCTGAAACAGCTATTTAGATTAAACCCATTAACTAGCAAACTGTCTAATGAAACAGGTCATCCTGGTGATACAGCAGTTGGAGGCAATAATACAGGCTTTTGGGGTTAATGTTCTTCCTGAAGCAGACCCAGGTCCTGTAACAGTTTCAGCAGCACCAGGGCAGTAAAAAGCAAGTAACACTAACATTTCTATCAATGTTTTCTCCATAGACTCAAGCTGGGAGTGTCCCAACTCAGTTCAGCATTTAAGTGCACACTCAAAGTAACATGCAAGCAGCTCCTTATAAATATTAAATAGCCAACTATGAAGTTTGGGTGCAGGTTTGCTTTGATTAGGCAAGGAGTCAATTTTTTAATCTTCAGTTATTCTTCTGATTTAAGAGCATACTGGATCATAGATAGGACCCAGTTTTGAGTACAGATGAGTGGTCAGATTCCACCATTTGCAAAGACAAAATAGAGGGTGAAAGGCAAAATGTTAACCCAGGGTTATTGAGCAGATCAATTATAGAGCTGGGGATGCAAGAAACTACCCGGTGCCCAAGTTTGAGTTCTCTTGGCTGTCTTCAGATATTGGTCATCTTAGCTCTCCTAGGTGTTGTATAAGTATGATATGCTGAAGCGGATTCTGTATGAGTCATGTTTAAAAATTCAGAACTCCCCTCTGGCTTTTTTTATACTTAAAGCTGTACCACTAGCCTAGAGTCACTGTAAAGGGCCAAATGCAGATATGTATGAATGCCCAGAACAGGGAATGCTCCCAACAAGCTGACTCAGTTCTGCATGTCCCTATCACAGGCAACTTGTGATGTCAGTGTTCTGGTACTCCAAGCATTGGTGATGCAGCACCTCAAATAGATCCAGTGCACTCCTCTACTGTACAGTCACAGTCAGGCTATCATCTGAGGGGCCAATGCTTCCTGAAGCACTCTGGGCAGACTAGAAAAATCCTTTTTTTTTTTTTTTTTTTTACAGTGCTTCAGCTTTTTACTTTGCCATCTAAGTAAATCCTTGTTAAGTCCAGTGTCTGTTCTCTTGTCTTAGTGCAACTGGAAGGCAATAGTATACCATTGCCTTAAAACCAACTTTAACCCTGTAAATAACCCTGTAAATAACCATAAGGCATGTGCTTTGTCAAACCCATGAAACTTGCAAACAAGATTCATTCACTGGGGAAAGAGTGGGTGGTACAGTATGGTACCTAAAGAGTCCTTGTGAACCATACAGAGGACCTGTAATTAACTCTACCAAATTAGCAGAATCAAGGAAGACCTGCATTTTCCAGACTTTATTAGCAGTTAGAGAAAGGAATAGAGGAGAAACCCAACAGCCAGCAGGTTAAAAGTTAGTTAGGAGCAATGTTAAGAGACTGCTGTTGGACTCAAGCTCATAGTTCAAAGCTCTTTATTGCCACTATAAAAGTTCTTGTGTTGGCAAGTCTTGTGACAAAGGGAAAAAAAATCCCTATCTGAGCCAGGCTGCTGTCAGCTCTGGGGCTCCTGACCACAGGGATTCTAAATATGCCCAGCAACACCCATAAAACCTGCATTTTACTGTTTTTCTCTGAAGAGGAAATTGGGGCAAGAGGGTAGTCAGGTTTGGGCTTTCTTAGCAAGAGTACTTAATCAACATTCTTAAGTTGGAGAGCTCTGTTTGGAATGGTAAAAGATAAGGAGTTCTTAGAATGTAAAAGCAAGATGTACAAACATTGTAGATCAAGAGGCTTTTGTACTTGCTACAGATAATGAAAAGAAATGCCCCAAAGAACTTATTTACTTGCAGTAAAACAGAACCTGGCATTAGTTTTGTTCTGAACCCCATCCTTTGCCTGTGAACTGCATCTCTAATCTGATATCCTTCAAATGATGAGGAAATAAGATCAGAGTCTCTGCAGATAGACCACAAGCTCAAAAGGCCAGGAAGACTGAAGTCAGTCATAGAGGTGACTCTGAGCCTATATATGGTGAGCTGAGAATTGCCTACACCCCTAGATAATTTTTCATTGACCAGATAAACCTCATACTTTCATCACAGGTTCTTAGAATTCTACTCTCTGCAACAGTGATTTCCACTAATGACACAGGTCATGGTTCTGTGGTCAGGAATACTAAATCTGTGCATTACTGGATCTTTTGGCAGTACAAATTTGATATAGGTAAGCCAAGTTCTTGAGCACACTTCTATGAAATTAGAGTACACAGTGTATTTGTTCTGACTTACTAGCTTTATGCTGGCTATAGTAAAAGTATTCCTGACCAGGCGATCTGATCTGCAGGCATGAAGTTACTCCTTCAAAAATTTTTTGGTAAACTTACACTAGCAGACTCAGTTTGTCCTACTTCAGCACTTTGTCTTGTAACCCAAGCTGGTACTAGGCATCCTAAACTATATTTACAGTCTCATGGAGCTATTGCTTGAATTCCTATAAAACAGCACCAATTCAATCTTGCTTGATGGAAGCTTCACTGTTGAAATTGCACCACTGTTTCTGCAGCAGGATTTCTTAAGGGCAAATGTACCATAACCTTCACTGGCTTCCTTCACCATACTCTAGATAGTCACCTACCATTACAAAAGAATTTGGTGATAGGGTTTGGAGCCTTTAACTCTTGACTTTCACCTGTTAATTGGAAAACAAGGGATAATTCATTCTACTTTCAAAATTGCAAAGAAGCACTAAAGGAGCTAACAACTGATACCTCTATTCAAATGGGACCTCTTCCCTGGAAAAACAAGACATTCTGCTTGCAAAGGCTACAGTACAAAGCCTATGCCCTTAGGCTACAAACTCTCCCCTGAAAAACAGAAGCAAATGCGAGACTTGCAGGTATGTCTAAAAGTTGCAGTCCCACTGCCATGCTGTGCAGGAGCCTGCCCCTCTTGTGGGTGCTGCGTGCCTCTCGGCATTGGCTAGACTAGCATGCTGCCGGAAGGGCTGGATTTGTAAGGAACAATGAATAGGTAATAAACCAAACAGTTGTGCCTTCATTTCCAGAGGACTTTGTAGGTATTTTAATATATGGGGAATGCTGAGGTTTCTGTTGAAACAGACCTCTGTGCTGAGTGGCTTGATGTGGAATCATCGCTGGAAGAGACTATGAACAGCCTGTCTGAAATCCACTATCCTAAAAACAAAGCCTTGTCTTCCTGACTTGTGTTCTGCAAAGTTGCATGTAGATGCACTGCACTCTTGATTTGCTGATCTAGGTGCCACCCATGCCTGATGCTTTCATGTTGCTTCTGTTATTCCTCTGGTGCTTCTGCACTTGTTTGTTCATGTTCATTCTCCATTCATACCTTAACACTTCTGTTACAGGTTTCTACAGACTTATACTTTCTAGAACATAAAAAGCACAGTTCAGTTTCCAGCTGGAGAATTTACTCTTTACAAAGATTCTCTGTAGTATCTACCCTCCTTTTTCCCACTCCTAAAATTCCTGCAGCCTCTTTGCCCTGCACTCCTTACATGGGAGGTATTGTAAGCACAGAGTTGTGAAAGGGTTAAGGAGCCCAGGCAAAGTTAACAAGGGATGGGCAATAAATGGCTCCAGCTGTGTATAATTAACAGTAATACTGTGAAGTAAATGACTTTTATTGGCAAGCATGTCATAACTTCATTAAAAGTCATATTTACAGCCTTCTTGCATGGAATGACTACTTGTGTAGTCTGCAATTTAATGAGCACTCATTTTCACCTTGTTCCAATTATCTTCCACTCACCCCTCCCTCTGTGTGGGGAGCATGAAGATGAAATACAATGGGAGTGTAATTAAGGCTGGCACAGATCCTTTCAGGAAATGCCTTTCTACTCCAGCACAATCACTTCTATTGCTTACTGCTAATAATACTTTTTAATGTTTAAAAGACAATTTTCTTTGGTCCCTGAAGCATTAGCTAAATAACAGTTGTTAAACAATGACTCTGTGGGAAAGGCTTCCCAAGCCCAGGAACCCCTGATAGCTGGGCACCTGAGATGCTGTGTCTAATGAGGCATGGAGACCTGACCAAGGCAGTGTATACAGTAGGAAATTAGTATCCTTTTAGAAAAGGAAGTGTGAAATTTGGCTTAACTACATCTGTGCTGTGAAGACCAGTAGAAGTTCCATGTAATAACTGAAAGGTCCTTATCTCCTTCTAGAGGGAGCTGTTTTGCATGGCCTTGTGCTGCCTTCTGTCATCCTGCTTGTTGGCTGATGTAGACATGCGGTGAGACTTAGGTGAGTTGGGAAGGTTTTTAGAGTCCTTGTGCTTGTATGTTATACCAGGGTGTCACTTCTCTCAGAACAGTAGGTACTATGGCAAGAAGTCAGGCTAAACTCTTCTTGTATTGTCAAAGGCTTGTACAATGGTACAGGGAAGTCATGTTTAAAGCGGTGGTAGTTGGACTGTTTATCTGCAATGCAGTCTTTTTTCCTGTCATCTAAAAGCACATATGTTACAGGCCATATCAATCTGGGATGTAACTATTAAGTTCTTTGCTCAGACTTACTACAGTTATTTTTGGAATGAAAGGGACTGTTTGTCAGGTTGTTCCAAAAAAATCAGGATCCAGCCCAGAGGAACAATGTTGCTGTCCAGATTTTTTTATATGGGATATACAGTAGGTAGAATAAACTTGTTTTTCTGGCACCAGCTATCTTGTCATAGTTTGACAGACACAAATATGATAGCCCAGCACAGCACCATATGTGTACCTAGCACAGTGGAGTGAAAACCTTGCAGTCAGCTTTTTTGCATGTCTGCCTAATTGTAGGCAGCACAGTAGAACTGTAGGGTCTCATTATTCCAAGTTTTAAACTAGAGACTATGCTTCCTGTTATAGTATGTGAGCAATCTTTGGGAAGAGGGATACATTCCTCTGACAGATATGTTAACAGTAAGTGTCCTTTGGGAACTGCTCAAAGGTTCAGAATGGAATAAGGGTTATGGGAGATTAATTACTGGGCACTGTGAAAGTGACATAGTTAAACCACATGATAGATACAATTTGTCTCATGGCACTGTATTAGCAGCATGGTCATGGTCTGTTATTCCTGCCAAACACACATGTTATACTTGCTACTAAAAGAATGAATTGAAAGTTAAAGATCAAGGACTAATTCTTTGTACCTATAAATCAACAGAGCAATTGCAATTTATAGTAGCCAAGAATTTGGGCCAGATACTTACAAGTATCCCTTTAGACAGAAAGGAGCCTCAGTAGAGGCTTTGGCCCAGTATATGTTCTAGCACACAGTTCTGCTTGGGATAGTTACCTAGGCTATAAGGTGTTCAAGGTTGTGTTGAATGGTGTTCCAGTGAGATGGCAAAGGGGTAATGCTTGCCTGTGTGGGGAACACTGACAGTGCCTCTCAAATAAAACTTCTTTAAAGCTATCTTGCAACTTATTCCTTCCCTCTGATCTAGGGAGTTGGGGCCAGAAGCCAATTATTTTGATATAAAAAGCCTAAAAGTTATATTACAGCTGTTAATAGGGCACTGACAACACTTTTTTACTTGGTTGACAAAGTCTAGTAAGGCATAGTAAAATATTATTTGGAAATAGTACCAGGCCTCATTCTTAGTTATCTGCCTATAGAAGCAGCAAGCATCTGTTGCCAAATTGTCAGCATCCCAAGAGTAGTCTGAGGTGCATTCTTATGGGTCTGACCCTGATACTATTTCTAAATTTTCCCCTGCCCTCTTAACTATATTGACTATATTGGTTTAATGCCTCCAAAGTAATGAGAGACAAAGCAAGGGATAGAGTTGATTCTCAAAAGATGAGACTGGCATAAGCAAAGCAGAGGAAGTGGTTCTGATCTGGCAGTACTGGATTATCACACATTCCAAGGGGCTACAGATAAGCATATGATCCAGAGTCAAGGCAGTGATCAGACAGAAGCAATTTGTCCAAGAACAAATCAAGAAATTAGACTGAGTCTGAAACTGATATTTTTAAAATGCTATGAAGTCTAACAGAACACTGCTGGCCTTCCCTCTTTGGGACAGCCTGAAGATTAGGTGGCAGTGTCATTGCTAATAGTTCTGGTGATGTGAGACAGGACAGTAGGTATTAGCATTTGGTGATAATGTAGTGGTACCTGACTTCTTGCAGGTTGTTTGAACAGTTGGGAAACTGGATCTGCTTTATTACAGGATTTAGTATATTAGGATGTTAAAGGGTCTAGATAAGCCATACAGGCCCTCTGTGCCTCCCCTCCTCCAATAACTTAAACCAAGACCAGACCTGAATCAATGGCTTTCCCTTTATTTCTTGAGCAGAAATGATTTTCACGATTCCAGAATTTTTGGATAAAAAACTCACATGACTGTTTGTACTGTTTGTTGTCTTTGTGTTATTCTAGATTTTAAGTGGTGACTGGTTAGCTGAGGGAGATGGGAGTAATTTCCAAGGGCATTGTGAAGCTGTCTGTTTTACATAAAACATCAGTAATTAAGTCTGACTATTTTAAATCAATATTTTCCTCCCTTTCTTCCCCTACCTTGGAATTGCATGCCTCACTTAATGTGCTGTCTGGACACCAGAAAGTGGGGAAAACTAGTAGTTCACTTGATTTTGCTAATGCTCTAAAATCTCTATAGTAACAAAGCCATTAAATGGACGCTGCCCTCCCCCTCTGAAATCAGTAAGAGTAGGAAAAGTGGCTCCTGGGTCTACAGCCTTATCAGGGAAATAAACTATAGCAACCAGAGCTCTAGCAGTGCATAAACTCTAGCTTGTAGCAGGCAACAGTCTCATACTGCTGGGGTAGATATTAAGCTGATAAATCATCAGTGCATATTCTTCAAGCAAGCTTTTTAAAGAAGTCTCAGGAGCAGGAAGCACACTGAGAAGGATTTTTTCTCTAATGACCATTGAAGGAGGTATTTATTAGGAGCTGTAGTTAGTGGCTGGTAGACTGGCATGGGCTAACCTTTGTAATGCTGGTGTTGTGTTGCAGCATAGGTTAGAGTGGTTGAAATGGAGACCTGGAAAACATCTTTTCCTGTGGCAGTAAAGAGCAGAAATTACTTTTGAACTCTGCACTTAAGCAAAAATCCAGTTTTCCAGAAACTGGAATCAGAATAGTCTTCCCACTGTTGCATTCCCCTATGAAGACTTTCATATACATGATTGAGCATTTGGTTGGGGCTTAGTGCTCTAGATGGGATCTTGAGCAGGTGAGTGTGATCCACTGGCCATGGATTCCAAACACCTGAACACTTCAACCACTGCTTCAGACCAGAACTCAGTTGTTTGCTGGTGAAGTTTCTCTGAAATCACTCAACATATCAGAGCAGAAAATTAGCCATTGCCTGGGGAACAACTGAATACTAGAGTAGTAAGGGCTATGTGTATCTGATAGATTATCTTCTATTTAGTATCTTAGAATGAGGATTAGAAAGTATTGGCTATGTCCACAGGGAGGAATTTCATACCATGCATCTGCTTTATGAGCCAAATGTTAGGATTGTTACACATTTAAGACTTGTGTGCATGTTTGAATCTGATCTGAGGCTGGTACTGCATTTCTTTGAGTGAGCCTTGTTAGTAGTCCTTTTAACTGCAAGAACATTAAGCTGAAACTATTTACTGAATTGGTAAGTGAGTCCTCTATCCACTTGGCAATAAAAGAACCTGCAAGGTGTTAAGGTTATTTGCCCTGTCAAGACTTCTTTCCAGTATGTAAATCTATGGCTGGCTTTACAGGGCTGTCCAGGAAGGTTCTGTGGCTGATCAATACCTTGTGGGCAGTGAGCCAATGGTAAGGCCAAACTGACTAATGAGAAAAGCAAAGAACATACAAACTTGATGCTGAAATTCCCGTGTCAGTGTGAAGCTTTAGGATGCTGCAGCTGACCTGCAAATTATTCTTGGACATCCTCAGCATTAATATCTGTGGACAGCCCTACTGAAATGCATTGACAAAAGCTTGGTGACTATAACAGAAGTGAAATCTTTGAGCATTGGGGTGAGAGTGGTGCTGTGGCACAAAGCAGTTTAATGCAGACATTATTTTGAATGTTATGAAATGATGCTCTGCTGTTATGTTAGTGAATGTTGGGTTTTTACAGAGCTAGCACTCAGATGTCCCAGGCAGGATTGGGGTGTCATTTTATTTTTAGATACACTTAAAAGCAAGCCCTGTCTGGGACCGTTAACTACTCAGTAAGGGTAATGACCCTGAAGCTGAGCTGATATTCTAGGGGAAACTGCAGGGAGAAGGGAGACAGTTCTGATGGTCACAATGATCTCCCTGGCTGCAGAGATCCTGCAGGTCATCTGCTGGTTGGAGTTTCCTAAAGTCTGAAAGCTTCATGACAAGGTTCTATAAGCTGGTGCTGATTATAGGTATGAACATGTCAAAGTATGTCAACCTACACTGTAAAATAACTGCAGCATAATTAGTCTCCAGACTAGAAAATACAATTTGTGATGTTAGTTTGCAATAGATTAAACTATGGTTAATGCTTTGCAGTGCATTCATGATAGTGTTAAGTACTGTGGTTATTCTTTTCAGTAACAGCAACGCAGGTGCATACTAATGTGTATTTTGTAGGCATATTAACACTGTATACAGTCACCCTGACATGTTTATGTTCAGTTGCACACCACCCTGATACCTTGCTTGCTGAACCTGCAAAGAGTGACTGTATGAACATGCTGCCCTGAGTGACAGATTGGTATTATGGTAATGTGTAAAACTTGATAATATAAAAATGTTTCACCAGGGCTTAATGAATGCATCTCAGTTTAAAACAGTTCTGCTCCCAGGGATTGATTTGGCCCACAAGATCAGTAGCATAGCTAAGGCTGCTACCTTTAGCCCTGGAAGCAATTTTCCCAGCAATGAAGATTAATCCTTTTTTATTGTCTGGATGAAATAACAGCATGATCATAAAGCATAAGAGAACAAGGGGAAGCTGACAAAGTATGTCTTTGATTAATTGCCATAATAGATTGCAGGTTTGCTGACTGAGGAGACTTTTTCAGTGCTCATTTTTCAGCATTTAAAACTAATGCAAAAGGGAAGACAAACAGCTAGTTAAAGGCCATGAACAACTTCATGCGTGCAAGCCACCTAGCAAAGCAGGCTGAAGGACAGCTGCTGTTACCTGGATGGGAGTTCTGTGAAATAGATGGATGGTACAGTGGTTAACAAGATAAACTAGAGCTTGAGACATCTGCAGTTCCTTGCTTCCCCTTGGGTATCTGTAACTGCATCTAAACTGTGTTAACTAAGTGCTGTAGCTTGTACTCAAACCACAACTACCTGAGTCTGCACTGCATAATGATCTGCTTTTATTTTCACTCAGTTTGGGAAGGGATCCTGATTCACTAAAATGGCTGAAGAATTCCCAGAGCCCTGAAGATAAGCATGTGCTGAAGGATTTTTGAGTCTGAATTTCTCAGCTGTTCAGAAGGTATCATTATAGAGAACACATCAGTACTGTGGTAAGAGACATTGCTAATATGTGATGGAAGCAATGTTTCATTTTGTTAAAATTTTTTGAAAAATATCTAACCTTTTTATTCAGTTATCCACTGAAACTCTAGTACAGCTTTTAAAAAAAAATCTCAGGGGAATTGGTAAGTATTACTGACAGCTTGCAGATTATGAAATTGAGGGGGAAAGGGACTTGTTTAAGTTCATACTAGTTCTACAAGCCCAGCCCCAGTCTTCCAGAGAGCTTTTTCGCTTCTGATGCCAATAGGAGCTGTGGTAGCTCAGAATCTGGAAAATCACATCTCACTGAGTGCTGCTCTGAAAACACTAGCCAAAATGACTTTTAGCTTGTCAGAATTAGTGGTGCAGACAGGCCTAAACCCAAGGTATCCTGACTCTCCCAATTAGTTTAATTAGAAGCAGTAATATTCATTACATTTAAAAAAATACTGAGTGGGTTGCTGCTGAGCTGGATATAGTAGGGTGTGTATACTAGCAAAGGAATGGAGGACAAGCCCCCAAGAGGGGCTGTTCTAGTAAGGATTCCAGCAGCTGTTCCAAGTGGTGCCTCATGGTCCTGTGATTTTAGTGGATTTTGTTTTCTTATTTTTGAAACTAAGTGCTGTCATATTAGAACCAGTGCAACAATGTAAAGTCCTTCCCAGAGACTGGTAATAAAAGTGCATTTTTTTCCCTTCAGTTGCCAATTGTGCAATTCCAAAGTGGGTTGCCTGTTTTGTTAAACCTTCATGTTCCACAGGCACTGTAGTTTATCTCTAGCAAAAACAATCCAGGAACAGACTGGTTCTGAAGGAAGTGCCTTTCTTGGCTTTGTAAACCTCCCGAGATCTATGTATACTAAAAGAATCCTGAAACCTTCAGAAACAAGGAAATAGGCCATAGTTACTTTTTGCATGTTAGTGTTTCCATGAGTTCAGTTGATTGCTTACCTCTAGCCTGCAGAAGATTCAAGAAGAAGCAACTTTGGCTAGCAATGAGAGACTTTATCTGTTTGTCTTGCACTGTCTAGACGAAAAGCACATGGACAATATCACATCTTAGCTAACCCAAGGTGACTTGGTGAGACTTCACAGGGAATGTGGACTCAGTCTGTAGGGAAAGGCAGCTGAAAGTGGAGGAGCCAGCACTATTATTCCACATATTCCTAAAAACAGAGCTGAGGGTTGTAAATGATGCCAATGACTTGTTCTGATGCTCTGTACAGGGGTCAGTTCTACTGCATTTGAGAAACTGCCTCCTTGAGCAAATCCTCAGTAGTGGAACTAGTGAGGGACAGCAAACTAGCTTCCAACCCTGAGAAGGTATGTGACTGCTCTTACTGCACACCCAGAGATTCACAGTGGTGGGGAAGTGGTGCTGTAGGGTACAGCTAGGAGCATGGAGATTGTTTCCAATATACATCACCCATCTAGATTATTCCTGAATAGCCAATTCCTTCAGCTACCTTAAGTGCTGACTTTCCTGCAGCTGTCTCCATGGTATAATGAGCTGCCTGTCTCCTGACATCAGAACCTTGGTAGAAAGGAGGCTGAGAGCACAGCCTCTGCCAGGGCTTGCTCCCTGGCAGCTTGATATGCAACAAACTGACAGCAGCCTAGCCTGTCCTCTTTCCTGCAGTATGGCAGCCTGTAGTACCATCTGCTGGCTGACACCACCTCTGCTCTGATGTTTCCCTGCTAATATCAAAACAGATGAAGTGTTCCATGCTTAAATTACCTTCAAACCACAGGAGAGAGAGCGCTCTATAGCTGTGAAAGAATATGCATTTTGATAGGCTGCTTTTTATTGGATGGTGGCATAGAATTATATAAATTTAGCAGATCTTAGGTGGGTGCAAGTTACCAGGTGCTACATACTTTTGAGAAAGCAAGTTAGTACCATGCAAACATAGCAGCCACATTCAATAACTTAATGGCCCATCATATTTAACTGACTTTTTACTATAATTGTTTGAAGAACATAATGGATTATTTGTACTTAATTATTCAATGTTTAATCATGTACTAGTGAGATCATAAACCAAATGAGGGATAGAGCATTTACATAGTTTGACTTTTTTTTTTACCCTTATATAAGAAAGGAGTCTTGTTCTGAAGGGGATATATCCCACTCCAGGAATTCAGTGAGCATGAAGCATGTGTGCATGCTTACAGGTTTCATCTCCCTTTTCTTTACCTGTCCTGAGAAAAGGTGGTTGTGTTTTTGGAGAAAAGCAACTTCAAAGTTACTGTTTGTTTCCTCAGGATTTGGTTTAGGCTTACAGATTTTTCTTTGCATCCATGATGGCTAAATATTAAACTCCTTTAATTATGGCTTTGTGTTGTAGCTTTGGGCATGCTTAACTCCTATTGGCAAAGGAAGATAAGGGAAGGGGAATAATATTTTAAATTATAATGGGGTTACCCTAAGTAATGCCTGTCAGATTTGGAATTCTCTGAAGGAGACAAGGTTTCACTAGTAATGCCTTGCCAAATGTAGAGGATAACAAAACTCAGTGTAATATAAGATCAGCTGGCTCATCTATTATAGCTCTTTCATGATCTTCAGCTAAATAAAATAAATGACTACTCTTATTGTTGCTATAGCACTGCATATTGTCTTTTTTCATACAAAGCCTCTAGGAACTTAAGCTTCACAAGCCCTTTTGGTAGAATTCCATAAAAACAGACATCAATGATTTTGTATACATGGTAAATATGGATCCCATAGAGAAGAGTTGATGCACCTATAGTTTAGCAGTTGTCTTCCTTGTCTGGTAATGTCAGCCATGGAACTATCATGAAGATGACACCTGCCAAGCAGATTGGGGCTTGAAATGTGGCTCCTGATAACAGTGCAATATCCTGCCCCACACATGCAGGACTTGGCATGCTTCAGGATTCTAAACTGTTGGACTTGACTTTTCCTTACACGTGAGGCACTGTGTGCACAGAAGTGACTGGGCTCTCCTTCAGAGGGTCATAGACAGAAATAGAGCTTCTGTTCAGAGAACGGAGGCACAGAGCTGAGGCAACAGAATCAAGGTCAGAGAAAGCTTGCTGCAGATGTGGGAAATGAGCCCCAGAACTCCTGTATACTATATTCATGTTAATACCTGTATTATAACTGAGCTTTCATTTTTGTAATGAGATGCTGCTTATTGGGAAATATGCAAATTGTGTCAAGAAGGGATTACATAACTGATGCTAATGAGAATTAAGTGTGAGACAGCACAAGGTAGTATTCCCACACCTTAGTACTTATATTTAAGCCAAATCTGATTTTTTTGGCTCCTAAGCAAGTATTGTATCTGGCAGTGTGGTGTTGGGAGATCTCAGAATTCATGTTGTCAGGAAATAGATTCCAGGGACTTCAAGCATCTCTTTGTGTGAATTGCACTTTGCTGCTCCCAATACTGTGGTGTGCTGGCCAAGGCACCATCTTATGACTGAACTATGAAAATATTTCTCTTGATAATCTTCCAGGCTGGATGAAGAAATGCTTCTCTGAGGCAGAGTACTGCTGTTGAACTTGACTTAGAGGTCACCAGTCTCCACTGCTGTCACTTTTCACCAGCATTGTATTCACTTACTGTTGTTCTTAATACATTGCTAACCTTTTAAAATTTATTCTGGGTGAAGAATTAGCTATTTCTTGGTACCTCAGGTACATGACAGAAGCATAATTGCAGCAGTTGAAGGACTTGCATTGTACTAATAGGGAAGGATTTCTGAAATGCTTATGAAAAATTCATATTTAACTCACCAGAACAGAAGACTTCAGTTTCCTTCACCTGTGAGGAATCATTACTTTCCATTTATTGTTTGTTCATGAAATAGGTACACTTGCATCAAGAGTGAAAGTGAAACAAATATAATTTTTAAGGCAAAATGTGTATATACATTAAGCTACAAAACAAGGACTGAATTCTCTAGTCTGCAATGTAATATTTGCAGCTTTTACATAATTTAAGTCCATGTTTAGCTACATGAAAATTTCTGGCTTTTTTTGCATGATAAAATACTTTGCTGTTGTATTCAAATAGCTAATGCTATCTGTAAGGCTCTTTTCTGCAGCACATTTTTAGACATTTTATCATTATTCTTCATTTAAAATGTCAGCCTTGTTCTGTCATATCTTCTGTGCTTGGTTTGAATAGCTTTACAAGTGTCAAGCTGGAGTTGTCAAAAATAGCAATGAAGGCTACATCTTTTGTTTCCTAAGAACAAGCCTAAAAAGGATTTGTGTAGAAAGGCTGGATGGAACTGGCACTGCAAACTCCAGATTGTTCTTGTACATCAGAATTTCTCCATAGCAAAATGTAGGGAAGGCTATTTTATTTAAATCTGGAATTACAAGACTCAACTGTCTGCATGCTTTTAAGCAAACAGTATTTTTCCTGATTCAGAAATGCATCTCACCTCCGTTTTCCTATGACTTCCCATCTGTTTTGTTTTGTACTAGGCTAACAGATATACAGACTTGCAAGGGGATGCAGCAGGAAAGCAGTGTTGACTGTTCTATTCTGATCAGGTTTCTGTGCCTTGTCACTATGTTCAAGTACACAGATAAGAGCCAAGTCCTGGTAGGGCAGGTGTTCTGGGTGATGGGATCTTGGTGTACAAACCAGAAAGTTTCTTCTACTTTCTGCATTTCTACAAACTGAGCACTTTCAAGATCAAGAAACTCCTCTGCTGCAAATCTCTGTACAGTTTTAGCTTGAAGGAGTTTTAGCTTCTCCCCAGCTGTCAGGTATTAACCATGGCTGGAGTCAGGATAATGTCTTGATGGGCTAATCTGGTTTGGCAAAATCCATGTTCTTACTCTTCCTCCTATTTGCCTCTTGGCAATAATGCCTGCATGTCAAAATATTGGTTACTATAGAGTATGGGAAGTAAATTGGAGTTGAAAATCTGTCACAGTAAGGCTGGGAACACCAAGCAGGGAACGCTGTTTTGTTTAGGATTCATGCAACATTAACTGTCTCTGCAAGGAATTCCATGTCACTTGCATGCAAAGGTAAGGATGTGCTCTGTGTTCAGTCACAAGGAACTTCTGGCCTTCTATTTCACCCCACCTCTCTGGAGTACTCTAATGGAGCATAAGAGGCAAATGCAGTGTTTCCAATTAAGGGCTATGAACGGTATCAGTGAGAAGGAGGCAGTCTGAAAACCATCTATTAATCCTATATTTTTGTGTGTAGGTGCAAATAAATCATATTCTGCTGAAGCTGTGATAACTCTAAAAATGTGAAGTCTTTCTCTCACCACTGAATTGCACTTGCAACAGAAGCTGATCTAGGTAATGAGCTTACTAAAAAATCAAAACAAAAGGCACTTTAAAAATCAGTGCACTTTCTTCATTTTTCTTGTGTCCTATATGCTGTTTCTCAAGCAGTAGCTGTACTTTCTGATCAGCACTAATACAAAATTCTTATTTGTCTGGGCTATTATGTGCAAAGCAATGTGTAATCTCTCAGGTGAGAGTGAAAAGCCATGTCAAATATTACTGGAGACCTTTCTATCTTGAAAGGTTTCAGAAATAAGCACAATACAAACAAAGGGATCCAATTATATGTAGATAAACTGTTGTTGGAGTCTCTTCCTTGGAAAACAATTAGTTTGCCAACAAGATTGCTTTTGGATTACTTGGATTAAGCATTGCATGCAGAGGCTTACTGAGTACCTGGAATTCTGTTTTGTCTGAATCCTCAAATTTTAAGACTTAGTTGTATAGGGCTTGCGGGTTTCCATTATATGCTCAGGTGCCTCAGCACAGTCTCAACTGCATTTGTTCTTTGGAGCAGACATTGCACCAGTAAAGTTTGGTTCTTGTGATAAAGGAGTTGCTAGTTTATATCTAATTCAATATTATGTAAGCTTCGTAACCTAAAAGTTAGTTTAAAAAAAAAAAAACCTCCACAGACAGAAATGCAGAATTAAAGCTGTCCTTATCTGATAAGATACTGAAATCACCTTAACTCTGTCACAGGGGAGATACCTGTTGCTTTCTTTACATGCAGAATACCTAGATTTAGAGATATTGTTGTCTCAAAGTGAAAGCAATTTGTCCAAAGTCACACTGTTCATCAGCAGCTAGTAGAACCAAAGCAAAATAAAATGTTCAGGGAAATTTTACCTGTTTTTGAAATTCAAAGATTTTCTTGAATTACTGTGACTTAGTATTTGGAGTTATTCAATTTAAGTTTCATTAAAATCCTGGTTCTCAAATGTCATCAACCTTTTTGAGATAGCATTCTTCCATCTTAACCTTTAAGTGCCAGGTGTTTCAGAGTACAAGAAATCTGAAGTGATGACTCAGGTAAAACTTTCTTAGTTTTTGTTATCTAATGTTGTCTTTGTAGATATTTATGACATATCTGCATGCTTATGAGTAAACATCAGCTAACCTCAGATTTCGATAGAAGTAGAAATAAAAATTCCAAAAAACTTAAGGCTCTATCTAGCATGCTCCTGTTCTGTACTTAATTTCCCCTTTGGGGTTATAGTCACAAGACGTGACTACTTCCAAAATCCCTTCTGAAATAGCCAGGCAAATTGCTTATTTTCTAGCAGCCTTTCCTTCCCTATCTTCCCTCTAGTGGAAGTGTAAATAATGCAGCAAACAAATCTTTGCCTTCAGTTTTGTATGTGTTGTTTCTTGTCTGACTTTATTGCTGTGCACTGAAGAGGCTCCAGGGAACAATACTTACTGTGCTGTTAGCTAGCCTGCTGCACTGAGAGCTCCCTCTGAGGTGGGGAAGCTGCAGAGGTTTTGCTATGCTGTTACTAGGAAAATCTGTATGGCTAACTCTATAAACTAAATTGCAGGATTAACTGCAGACAGCAGAACCAAACTGAAATGGTGGTTATCTTGGAAAAAATGTAGAAATACTTAGTCCTTTGCCCTAAAGCAACTTTGTTGCATATTTTGATTAGCTTAGAATTAGGACAACCAATTAGATTGAAACAGACTAAAAGATCTGTATATGTATTTACTAATACCAGATCAAACAAACATTCATCCTCTCCTATTTTGTTTCAAAATATGGTGGCTTCTCACTGATGCAAAATATGCCCATATTTCAACAAGGTTTAGGATACAGAAGTAAAGATCTTCAGGATTTCTTTGTTACAGTTCTCAGTTTACAGAAAAGCTATGGAAGGGCAAAGTCCTGATTGTTGACATGTAGATGCCTGTCCTCTTAAGTAGGAATGAAGAGAGAGAAGATAATTCTGACCCCTTTGGCCTGAACAAAAACTGGTGTTGCATCACTGATCCTCTGTAATCAGGAAGAATGAAGAAAAATTGACCTAGAAGCTTGTTCCATTTCTAAAAGTCATGCATGTGTTAGTTTCAGCTGGACTATTGATTCCCTTCTCCCCACCCTCTAAGGAACTAAGATTTCAGTGTCCTTTAAACAACATGAAAATAGAAAATGAGAAGAGCCCTACTCTGTTTCTGGTGTGATTAACACAGTTTAGGCTGAGTTTGTTGCTAATGCATAGAACAGTAACAACGACCAAAAGGGAAGGTGGGGATCGTGCCAGCTGGACAACCTTTCTTTTTATATAAATATCCTCTCGCCATAATTTGGCTTCCTCAAAGAAGCTTCTATTTTTAGAACAGAACAGGAAACCTGTATGATGAGTTCAGATTTGCAGACCAGTGAATGCTGCTGGGCAATTATGTAGAAAATGTGGCATTTTTCTTATGTGGACAGTGCAAATCTGGGTTAATTTTAGTTCCTGTATCTGTTCTCTTGGTATTGTCTTAAAGAATACTGCTGCCCACACACAGTGAAACTTAAGACTCAAAGTGGGTGGTGTGGGGGTGAGAGTGCAGTGAATCAGAATTTTAATGCTATTAAAATCTGATGGTGTTCATTAGTTACTACTACTGCTGGTGGGAAGGCTGGGAAGGCTAGACTCTACAAGCTAGTTTAATTATTTTCCAGTTAGTGTTAATCTTGGTTAATGAAAATTCTCAAAACCAGAAAAAGATGACAGAAGAAATGACTATTATTCATGAGAGACTCTCTTAATCTATAAAACATCAAAGATGTCATTGCAAATATCTTTACTGATATATTATTTTCTTTTTAGATCATCAAAATGCTTTGTTCTTAAGTTTTTGGTGAATCACTGCATGACAGTTCAGAAAAGATCTAAATAGGAGATGAGCGCTTGTCTTAAAGAAATGAAACAAAATGACTCAGGTGGCAAGCTTCTACACAAGCCATGGATATCTGGGTAGTTGTGGTGCCTTAGTATTGCATGTATCTGCACAATACGGCTGGGGGTGGGAATCATCTGAAGAACTGAGAAAGGCCAAGTCCTGATCCCTAAAACTGTGTCCCTAATTGTGAGTGTTTACCTTTGGTAAACAGTCTAAAGTCACTTAAAAAAAAAAAATCAAGAGAAGACTTGGGAATTGCACCCAATGTTTTTAAGGTTCCAGAGTGTGCCCTAGCTCTTTGAACATTTATTTTCCTAGAGTCATGTCATGAATGTCTTCTGTCTACCCATGGCAGCTATTGCTTGAAAGGGGACTTGATTTCCTGCCATTTATAACTGAGGACTGTATAGGTAATTCCTGGTGTACAGAAACAAAGTCCTATGTTGGGGTATATGGTGAACAAATATAGATGGGCATACACAGTCTCTCAAGGTAAGAGAGAAAGAATGCTTTGATTTCAGTTTTATATTTGAGCATGGTACTTGGGCAACTCGGATATTGCCAAAGAGAATCTTTAGAACTGCATATTAAGCCCAGATCAGTTTCTTGATGAGAATTTTGATCACAAAATTGTCCTTTCATTGGTAGAGAGCTATGGTCTAAATCCTCATCTGCTGAAGGCAGGGGGAGGGAGACTAGAAATGTCATAGATGGATCTTGAATAAACTTTTCTGACAAGGATGGTGAATGTTAGACACAGAACTGATGTCTAGACACAGGATGACAGAGGAGAGGTCTAAAGCTTTAAGATGACAGAATTGTGTTAATCTGAAGTGTGAAAAAAGCAATATAACTTAAAAACAAGTCCTACAAGCGAATAAGAGAGACAGTTTTTTACAGTGACCCATCTCTTCAGAAAAAATCTACTACATGCAGTGAAAGTTATGTGCAGAGGCATTTTTCTAAAATATTTCACTGTTTTCCTTGCCCAGGAAGCTGCTTGTGTATATTCCAAATGTCACCTGCTACTCTTCAGAAAGTCCAGTTGAATCAGATAATAATACAACCAGTGTATGAAAAAATTGCTGTAACTTTATCCTGATATAATATGAAGATAGAAGGCCTAAATCAGTGTTAATCAGTGTTAATGACCATACAAACAGTATTGCCTGAAAGCCGATGAGCACTTTGAGCTAGAGTGAATGACTCCACAGTGCAGAGCAATGGTGAACAGGGACATCATACTCTTGCCTTAAGTCTATTCTGTGACACTGATCTCACTGGGTACCTTGTTAGGTCTTCACATAACAAACACTACAAGGTCTCCTTGTTTAACTCTTTAGGTCCTACTGGACAGGTCATGATTTCAACCTTGTATCTGGATGCTAGTGAGAAAATAATCTATAACATACAGTATTTGACTCCAAGTCTATTAAACAAGCTAGTGGGGTAGAACTTGACCTAATCACGTTTTTATAAATTGATGGAGGCTGTAGGACATGATGCAAAAATACCCAAGTAAGTATCTCTACTGACTGTTCTGTATTGATCAGAGTATGGTACCAAAATAAAAGAAAAATGTAGGGGAAACTGACAATTATAGGAATAGCTAGAGGACATGACAATGCTTTAGATTTAAGTCATTGTAAATGCATGCCCTGTAGAGTAAATGGAACACATCTATCTAATGGGGAAGAAATTTATCCCTGTGGAGAAAACCACTATAAGGCTCAAACTTGTATTCTATTTTGAGGAGTTAAATAAGAGAAAGGGCATGTTTCTACCAAAGCTTGCGGAGTATCTAGAAAGACCTGACTTTAAGCATCACCTGGTAGCATGTACAGACACAGCAGAGTGAAATTCACTGAATTGATTTACCTTAATTTTTTTGTTTTAATGAGTTTTTGAATAGGCTTCAAGCACATTCCTTTCCCACAAATATAGATACATAAATGTTAATGTGATGCAAATGACCATCTTCACTTTGGAAATACTGTTTGTAGGACAGGGACCATGCAGGCAGCATTGGGGGAATTCGCTGCCTTTCCCTGACCCATATCTGTTTCATGAGTTAAGGTAAGTGACATCAGATTTGTTTAACATTTCTCATTCCTTCTGCTTAATTGCTATAGAAGCAAAACTAGGTCCTCTAGTAAAAGCAAAAATATATAAGAACATGTCTGTACACTCTCGTATGCAATTGTTGGAACATATGGTTGCAGTAGCTCAACACTGAGCTTGCATGTTTTACCTCTGGGGTGTTCTCACTAACATTGTCAGTGGCTCACATTTGCTGTTATCACTGGTTTCTGAAACAGGTCTTGTTCATACTCACAGCTGAAGCAGAGCAAGTATAGAAACATCCTAAGTTATACAGAGGTTAAAGACAAGTTGAAAGCAACATGTGTACACTAAGGCAATATCTGGATTTAGAAGGAGGCTTGCTTGCTAGGTTTTGCATAAATACATGAACTCTAAGAAATGTTCTCTGTTGCTAGGTGTTCCCAGCCTTGCAGTAGCACAAAGAAGCTGTCCTGATGTTCATGTGATTGGCATAATGCTTTCTACTCTTGGGCATGGCAGACCTGGCACTGGTGTGAAAGCCTTTATTTCCATATTTTGACTACCCTGGCGGTAGTTATGACATGTAGAGTGGCTTGGAAGGAGTCACCAAGGGCTCATATAGAGAGTTGCACTGTTTATCTCAACCCCAGCCTCAGAGCTTCTTTCTTGCCTTTCCTATCTGCCACTCCTAATCTCAATGAGTATAGTTTTCTGCCCCCCTGAAGGCTCCAGGCATAAAGGTTTGTAAGAGGAAAAACTCACCCACATGTTTTACAGCTTCATCAAGTTTTAGATAAAAGAGAATTGGGGCTGAGTTCTGGCCCAAGAATCAGGTTACTCCCTAGGCCTTCTGACATTGCGTTCTTTCATATATGCGATAGAGAGCACAGCTTAAATTGGAAATTAACTGAACCAGAGGCTTTCAAGCCTGAATGCACAGTCTGGCTAACACTGAACAGAAGCTGGAAACAATGCAGTATAATGCTCAATTTTCAGATAGCAGATTTGATTAGAGAGAAGGAATCTGTTCCATGGATAACAACATTTCCCATTTTCATGTCAGACAAGAACTAAATAGCTCAAGTTAATGAGCATGAAAAAGGAACATGAAATCAGTAAAGGATGTTATCTGGCATGGAGGAAGAGTAGGAACAGAGGTGGAAATTGCAAGAGGGGGTAGTTTGACAACATGGCAACCTCCTGTGATAAGGGTGTGTTTCAGGGATCCACAGATCCTGGTGTAGTCACTGTTAATGTAATCATTTGTTTAGTACTTAGGATGAGAGCTGATAGTTGCCTTCTGAATGCATGTACACACACAGTGCAGGTTAGAAAGTTTCTGATGCCATACATCGGTGGAAAAAATTATAACGAGTAACAATTTGGGGGAAAAATAAAGGCAACCTTCCTCCCTCAAACCCTGTATTCTTGGTGTTGACTTTACTGAGGCCCTAAAACTTCATCTGTTTTGTCAGGAACAAACAGTGTCTTGATTTAGTACCACAGTAATGCCCTGATCTTAATTGCAACCTGCGTGTGTCTTCATATAGAATTATATGTGCTTATGCATCCAGAAGGATACCTATGACAGTAGAATGAATCAATAAATTTTTTAAAGTTAGATCATCTGTTATCCCAAATTTGTATTTGGCTGTTTCCCTACTGCATTCATTTGTTACGACTGTACTTTAAAGGGCAGCTGGTATATGCTAGGCTTTTCTTGCAACACTGCACTCTATTTTTAAGGCTGTATGCAATGCACTCAGTGTATCTTTTTATTTGCTTGCTGTATATCCATTCATCTCTTTCTATTACTTGTGCTGCTGGTTTGATGCAAACAAGTCACTTGCATGTTGTCAGAACAGATGGCCATTCTGATTTCAGCTTCTGACTCAACTGCTGCATTTCCTAGCAAACTGGGTGGCCAAGTATTTACATGCCTCCTATGAAAGGAAGAAATGAACACTAAATTTGTCATAAATTTGTCTCTAAATTTCTACCATTCCCCTTAAAACTGGCATTTCTTAATTCTACTTGACAAAAGCTGAGGCAGAAGTAAGAGATTAGGAAAAGAAAATGAGTAACAATACAGACCTTTTGAGGCTCACATTATCTCTTTGTACAGTCCAAATACAGTTATATCCTGGCCCAAATCAGACTACTAGCGCTACTGCTAGATTTCCAATTTGCAAAGTCAACAAGTATTGTTTCACTTTTTAGCAGTAATGCTGTTGAAGGACACTGGATTGATCTTTAATTTACAGAATGGACTGGGGAACACCTATTTCCCAGAAGGACTTGTGGGAGGTTCCCATGTGGTCAGTACCCATATGAAAGACTAGGTGTACAAATGAGCTGAGCAACCACTTTGGTACCTTGATCGGGTCTTTCCAAATAGGTGCTGAATTCACTTGCACACTCTGACTGGAAGACAGGCAGCATTGCTGCCAGCCTTCTCTATCCTATTCTGTTAATGTGTCTCAGAACAGTCTTGAAATATCACTGGAGGGGGGGAAAAGCATCTCCAGTTGTGCTATTTAATACCTGGTATTGCTGCTGTTATCTTCATACTGTGAAAGCTTAGACTCGATGGCCTGGTTAGCCAGTTCCAGTATAATGTTCCTAGCCAATTTCATGCTCTAACTGAAGGTGCCACAGCTCCCATTTTTGAACTTTTTCTTGCCCTGACAGGAACCTTTATTAGATTCCACCGTACTTTGTTTTTTTTATGGAGACCTATCTATTTGCTCAAATGCCATCTCAGTGAGAACAGCTGGTTTAGAAACTTGTATTTACAAAAAAATTAATAGGTCTGTTTTTGAGCATTCCTGGCAGATCAGTCATCAGTTCCTCAGCCCAAATGACAAGTAAGTTATACAACAGGGCTTCGCAAAGTTCAAACCATATTGCATAGCAGATGCTCTGATACTGTTATTCAGTAACTCCACACAGACTCCCCGTTGTCGTCTCCTTCCCTTGAGGCAATTTATGAGCAGCTCTCTCTCTGCAGCATTACAGTATGGCTGCATTAATCCTAAAGATACATTAACCTCACCTTTGGCTTTGCAATTTTTTTCTGAAGTTCTGTTCTGTACTCCTCCAACCACCTCCATGCAGTGAGTTTGTTCTACACTACATTTTCTTATTACCTCCAAGGTGATCAGTTTGATATATTTCAACGTTTTTTCCCTAATTCACTAGTTCTAGTCTTTTCAGATTTAGTTTGCCCATAAATCCTGCAGCAGCATCCTTAGAAGATAACGATCATGCTCCTCTTTCCGTTCTGTCTCATTTCCCAGTCAATCTTGCCTTAAAATTAATGTCGTTTGGCACTTCTTCATACATAAAATACCAGGTAATGTCCATGGTCGTTATATCAAATTTGTGAAATTACTGACTCTTTTGCTTTCTAAGGACAATTATTGGCTAGTTGGTTGAATGTGGACCTAGGAGTCATCTCCTTTTGGTTCTGCTCCAAATCTTCTGGTTATTTGCTCATCTTGGATGACTTTCAATTATCTGATACCTTTGTTATTTCATTAGGAATACTAGGG
Organism: Dromaius novaehollandiae; assembly: GCF_036370855.1. NCBI lineage: Eukaryota > Metazoa > Chordata > Aves > Casuariiformes > Dromaiidae > Dromaius > Dromaius novaehollandiae. Next base: position 7,731,225 of record NC_088123.1, read on the forward strand.
TCACAGTGACAGATTGCCTTTCTGGAATATTTTCAGCTCTAGATCTCAAAAGAGTTCCCAAACTAACATTTCAGTTGCATAAACTTAAGTTGCAGAACACTCATGTGTTTCAATTAATACTGAAAATGTTCTCTATACAGAGTGTGTATGTAGAAAGATGCCTTACTTCTGTATGGCAAATGACAAATTAAATTTAAATATCTGTGTGATTTATTATATATTGTTTTGGTTGTGACAATGCCAAATAACCCAAAAATAAGCCAAAACCCCACATCGTCTGTATAGTGATTTGCTCATCAGCTGTATCCCCTCTGAGAAATGTGGCAGAAGTCTCACTGGCTGTCTGACCAGCCATGTCACTCTTCCAAGTTCTTATACCATTCTGCTTGGACCTTCTGATAAGCAGGTGCTGTTAATACAGAAGGAAGCTCTTGTCCCAGAACACTTTCTGTCTTGTAGGTTTTTGTCTTAGAAAAATGTAATACATCACTATACAGAACTGGAAGAGCTGTACATGAAGTTGCTAACTTCCCTTAAATGAGAGCAGGAAAATGAGGGCAGGAGCATGACAGAACAAAGTAAATAGTCTTCTGTGACTGTTCTCCAAAAGCTGCCTTCAAACCAGGTAGAGGGGAAGATGTTAGCTATAGTCATGAAAAGCTATTTTTGACTTGCTTAGACATTGTTTTACAATGCTTTTGTACAGTGTATGGTACAATGGGATTTTCCTTGAGCTCTTTGGCTTTTGCTGTAATAAATATATTTGGAGGTTTGTTTTGGGCACCTATCCAAATGTTATCAAGCTGCAAAATCGAACTGAATAATCTTGGCTAGAAGGATGAATGAAAAAATGAAAAATAAACTTACCAAACACTAAACTTTTGATTAAGAATTAGCATGGGTTTCCCTAGAGGTGTTGCGTAAGCTGTGACTGTCTCTGAACTGTGTTCCCCATTCCTAATTGAATCCCTCTGTACCAACACTTAGAGCTGAAATTTAACGCACCAACCTCCAGTTGATCTCAGGAATGATATTATCCCATCAATTTCCTAGCAAATTATAGTTCTTTGCAGGAATGCATTAAACTATCAGATCTTTCTCATTATGGATTTCTCATAGGGCTTTTAGCTCCAAATGAGCTTTGAGACCAACTAAATCTCTGATGAAGCTGTAGTCTCCCTCACTGCATGAGATGAAAAGTGCATCTTCTGTGCCATAATGTGAGAACAGGTTTGCTTTTGCAGAGTTAGGCAGCAGTAGGCACAGGTTACTATGGCTGAAAAATTGAGATGGAAAGACTCAGTAATGGTAAATTGACTCAGGATCTGTAGCCATGCTGATATGATAAAAATGTTGACTACAGCATGTTTAATACTCACTTTCTCTTTTTCCTCCCCAGAATCACCCATAAGGGAATTCTCAAAGTATTTTTGGCAGTCTGAACTCTTGCTATGTAATTATCAGGATGTGCACTGATATAAATACTGTTGTACCAAAGGAGACATGAATCTTTTCTGATCAGCTCTTGGCATCTGTATGATTTGGGGAGTATTTAAAAGGTAAGAAGTCCCAAACTAACTATGTAGATTGATTTAGAGGCCACTTTATGTATCTGCTGTAGCTAACAGTGTCAGCTTTATTGCTTAAAACAAAAGCTATTTCCCCATTTGCATGAATGGACTCATTGCCATTTTGCTGGAGAAGCATGGGAAAAGTGGTGAGTGGAGAATTTAATCTGTCTCAGTGTTGGTTCAGACAAATGCACCTCCCAACACTGCCATTCTTTGCTGGAGGTCCAGAGTATGAAGGCTGCCTATTTCCCAGTGCTTCCAAGTTAGAAAAGACAAACAGGAACTGCTGCACAGTGGATGTTGCATTTACCCAGGGGCTGATCCCACATGAGATTGAGCTCCCAAAGGAGCTGGGAAAGACTGGCAACTTTTGATTAACATCTTGCATCTCTTAGGGTAAAGATTTTTATTCTGATAGTAGCAACGTTGAAAGCTCACAGCAGTTTTGAGTGTCTTTGAGCATGTATGAATCTTATAGATGGCAGAAGACTGACTCAGTATTTTCGATGTTGCTAAAATACTGTACAAGCATGTAGATTCCGGTTTTTCCTTTGAGATGCTGTGATCTGTTCTGTGCTTCCCCCTGATATCCCACCAACTCTGTCATGGCTTGGCCAGTTCTTCCTGCCCTCTTTGGTTTGCAGGGGCACCTTGTTAGGATACTCCATTTTCCTCTTTGCAAGATGGAGTGAGATCTGTTCAATAAAGACATGGGTAGATGGCACAAGTGGAGAAGGGGAGTTTGACTGTAGCCCTGAGAGTTCCCTCATTCACACTTTTTGAAGAAGCCAGTGGTATTGAAAATCTCTTGCATCATCAAGGATAGGTCATAAATTCAAAGTGGTCTGATCTGGGTGTTTGAATAAATCAAAGTAGTCAAGTACATTTATGAAAGGCATGGAGGCAGGGGAATGGACAGAAAGGCCGTCTAGGCCTTTTCTTCTGGAACGTATTTATTTCTGGTGAAGAAAAGAGTCTATGCCCAATGACTTCACCTAATTTTATATGCAGCCTACTAAAATATGCGTTTTTATGCTAAAGCACTGAATGTTCAATCGTGTGTAAATAGATCTTATCAAACCGTCAAAGTTAAGGTAGAGAGGAAGATATGGTATCTATCTTTATGGTAATTAGCTATACAACTTAATTAAAAAATAGCTTTGTTTGAGGAATCAAGCACCTCTGGGTTGCCAAGCTGTACCTTGAAAAGCTGTCTCTTTTCCTCCCTGGGCTGCGATCATCATATTTTAAAGACAGGCTTTTTAAATCTAAAAGCAGAAATGGAAGTGAGCAGAATGCAGAGTTTTCCCTTCTGAATCCAGCTGAAAAGATTGATGAAATAACAAATAGTCTTTAACAAAATCACGAGTCTACCTGACAGGATACACATCCATTCAAAGCGTACAACAGCAAGAGCAGTACATTTTAAACATACTCCCAACTGGTCTGTCAGTAACAAATTAGACTTGTCACATTCTCCAAACAGTTTTAGTGAGAGCATTAACAATGTTAATGATCTGTGGTCTCAGCAGGAGAAGAAGTTTAAGTCTAGTTTCAGGAAAGCACAGAATGGCTTGTAATTATTTTGTTGTTCTTGAGGTTGTAGGTTTTCCAAAAAATATACAGTGTAACCTACTGCTTGGTTTGGAAATTTAGAGTAATTGGTAGTCATTATGTCCTCGATCATATAAACACCTCAGCGTATGCGTAACTTGACTCACTTGGTGTCAGATTTCAAAAATACAACAGCTCCTTTCTGAACAGTCACATAAGGGCTAGAAATCCTTGGCACCGAGTTCTGGATTCTGAGCTGTTATGAAAATTTGGGGGTTTGCATATGTCCGCGTATGTGTTTTCATTTACAGAGTTGAATCAGACTGTTGTCTTTGTGTGTATGTATGTTCGCATGTGAAAACAAGGGAAAGGCAGGGTGGGTTGTTGCATGGCTTTGTGGAATTATTGTTTAGTCTCTCTGTCTTGATGTAGGTTCCTGCCAAGTTCTCTGTGAGGACATAATCAGATACATTGTGTTTATTTTCCATATCTAAGCATTTATCAAGAAAAAAAATCATTGAAACAGATTACTAGACTTCTGTGAGTACAGTCGTGTTAACAGAGTAAAGGAGTGGAAATACAAATGTCTTGTCTTGTTTGTTTTTGAGCTTTCATGACACACAGTACTATGTTCCTGATTTCCCAGGCTATAGAAGAGGACTAATAACACAGAGCTGTCTCCCAAGTACAGTAATGCAACGGAAGGTCTTTGATATATGCACCTTAAAGAACTGTGTTTGGATGCATTTCCCATTTGGGGAATATCCCTGTTTGACACATCTAGGGCTGTCTGGTACCTGTCTTACAAAAAGCAGAGTAATCTGCTTTATTGCTGGTGTCTTGCTACAGGACAGAGGCCAAGTGGCTCTTTCACACATAGTTGTATAAGACCTACTACCATAGGTCCCTCACTGAGACATAGCTATAATAACAAAATAATAATAGTGAAAATCCTCATAATCATGTTTCAAAGTTTTTTGCTATTCCTGATCCAAAATACAGGAAAGAAGTCAAGATAAAAATACGCTGTATACACTTTAAAAGTCTTAAGCACTTGTAAAAAAAAAACAAACAAAAAAAACAGTATTTTGCTTTTTTTCTTATAACAGGCTTATTGCATTACCTTTCTTGCCCAAGGTCTAATTCAAAGTGGAGTACTTTATAAGGAAATATGTTCATTGTCAAGCGTACAGGAGAACACAGAAACCAATCTACCGGTTTCTCCTAATCTCCGGTAATTATGCCAATGGCCCAGACTCGGAATGTATAGCTAGAGGAGAGAGGCAAGGCAGGAATGATGAGTCATTCAGGTTGAAGCTGGCTGGTAATTAATTCTGCAAAACAAACACTGTAATTACTAAAAAGTAATAAAACTTTACATTACATTAAAGAATATAATAGGTTTTCTAAAAGGATTCTATTAAGTTTAGTGCACTGGAAATACGCTATTTATAAATGCGAGCCTTGCAAAATGTCAATAGCTTGGTATTTACCTAGGAAATTAGGCAACTACATAAAAAATAAATAATTATATTTAAAAACACATTTAGAGATTCTTTCGTTAGTGAAATTAATTACATAATCTTAATAAGGCTCGTGGTGCGTAATAGTTTTGATTCCTGAAGCTCTGAAAGTAAAAGTGATCAAGAGAAAATAAAAACACAAACCAGGGAGAATATCCCCTCCTGCTTGTTTCCATTTCAGAACAAAAAGGCTATGAATTTAACTCCCTTTGAAACAGAGCACAGACTCCTTTAGAGACTTGGACTAGGGCTGTGCGAGTGGAGAACCACATCAGATTGGTGGGGGGGGTCAGAGGATGGCCTCTTTGCAGGTGAAGTTACCACCCTGAGACGTGCTAACTGCTGACTTTTGTGGTGGCTTCAGCTCAGCAATTTTATTTTGATTAAAATAGGATTCTGTTGACAAGAAATGGGAATATTAGTTCTTGCGATGGTTGTTCATGTGACAGCAGCGCTGATGCAAGAAAAACTGGGCTGAGACTACCACACAGTCATCTAGTAAGGCATATTTATCTCTGCCATTCCTATATTAGATCCATTGGCCTATTAAAAAAGACACTTCAAGCCATTACTGATTTGGAAGACTATGTTCTCTGCAAAAGTAATGTTCTTACAGTAAAGCACTGGCAGTTTTTGGCCAGGTTAAAGTAAGTAGTAGTGGAAATGAAGCAGAGTGCCTGTACAGTCAAAATACTACATTCCCATGTACTCCTCACCTTGCAGTTTATCTTGACTATTTACATCTAGGTAAAAACATGTTTCCTGCTGGGATTTTGCATTAAAATAGCAATCCTAGGTGTGCTGTTTTGACATAAAACATTTATTTCTCCCTCCCTGAAGGTACTGACTCATCCAGTTGTAAGTATGCTGTAAATAGCATGCTTTTACCAAAACTTTTATTTCCTGTAGGGCTTGTGGTGAAGTACACTTTGAAAACTGCAGTGGAGGGGAGAAAAAATGAGGTAATGTAGTAATAATACAAATAAATACACAGATACTCAGCCAGACTCCCCCTGCCACCCATACCCTCCTTCTCCTGGCAAGGGGAGAACAGCAGGTCCTCTTTTTAGCTTACACTAACCATGCTGCAACGTTCATTCCTGTAGTTTTGAAGTCCTCTGCAATGCTGACATAGGAAGCAGAATTTCTGTGCAGCATGATTTGGTTTTTTACACAGCTTAGTGTGTCTTCTGTCTTGTCTCTCACCTGTTGCTTGTTTTTTTCTAATAGTTTTCAATTCTAACCAGCCTGTTGTTTGTGAAAAGATGTTCAAGCTCAGCAAAGGATCTCTCATGGGCCTGGCTTGTCCATATGAGTTTCAAATGGAATCAGATTATAGTCCTGAAACATGACAAAGCCTAAAGCAAGCCATTTGACTGCCATGTGCCAGGCTGTTTACTTAGGGCAGTTACTAGTCCAACATACATGAAGCCATGAAGGAAAGTGCTGAGGGCTCAGCTCTACATGATACAAGAAAAATGAGGTGAGATATAGTGCAAGTCCTCCTCTTAAAGGTGAGGACCTGAGGCAGAGTTCAACATGGCATGAGCTGATGAGAGATCTTATGAGCTGATAAAACTGACTCTGTTACATGTTCTTTGGTTTGTTTGGACAGTTGGACTGACCATATCTGTTAGTCATTTATTCTGTATAACTTCAAGGTTCAGAACAGCACTTATCTTTGTAAATAAGAGAAAGATATTTAAAGCAATAAAAGCAGAGTTGCTTGAACTTCTTCCTAATGGGATAGAAAACAGCTCTTGGGCCAAAAAGCCCCCTACACCTAAAATTATTTTTGTTGTGGTTTGTTTTGGAGTGGTTTTTTTCTTTTGTTATCATGTTTCAACATTTTACCCAAATGTCCAAAGTTTTGATTTGATTTCTGGTGAAAGTATGAAAAAAAAATCATACAGGTCCAAAAATATGTTTTCGTATCTATGAATTTTGCAGGAAAAAAAACAACCTGTTTTGCTAGGAAATCTTTGTTTTTACCATTGCCTCTGAGAGCCACCCTAAAAAGTCTTCAGGGTATCATGGCAGATTTGACAAGAGAGCTCGCAAGATTTTTATCGCTTGGTCCAAACCCTGAAGCCAGTGGAAAGAATTGTGCTGACTGCAGTGGGTTTTAGGTCAGACTCTTTGTGACTCTGCCTACTTAACCCTGAGATGTCAGTGTGCAGTCCACATGCTGTGTGCGTGTTTGTGTGTGTGTATACAGAGTTTGCTTGGATTTCCTCTGCTAATAGTTACTTACCATTGATAAGCTGATGTATCATTTCTTCCCCTTTTATGAAGAAAGGCAGAAAATAGAAATGCCAAGTCTGTTGAGAAGATTAAATATATTCACAGTCTATGCAGTCATTTGTTCTGGGAACAATTCCATTGCTTCCTTTGCAGGTGTGCAAAGGAGCTTCCAGAAAACATCCCAAGTGCTTCTGAGTATTATTTTTGTAACTTGGTCATATTTTAAACAAGTTGCTGCTTTAATAAATGCAAATGTTTTGATTGTTTACTTCAGGCATGAGTAAAGAGGCCAGATTTGCAGGTGAGCTACGATCTCCGTGACAGACTATCATTCAGTACATTTTACTGTGTTAAAGATTCGGCCCAGGGGCCAGATTCTGGATGGGCGTCACGCTGACACACTGAGCAGTAAAGATCTTGCTGAAAGATGAAGATTAAAGGGAAATATTTGGCTCGAGCCCTTGATCACAGCACATTCTGGCAGGGATCTGGTATGGCAGGCCACTGCTTTTTATAGCAGGTGTGAAAACTACTTCTTGGTTCATTTCTCTGGCGTAGTTTTCAGCACCAAATTGCCATATCAAATTGCAGACTCTGCCTGCAGGGGGTTTAAGTATGCTGGTATAGAAATTTACACAGATAACACTGTCCATCAAAAAAGCTATGCTCTTTGACAAGCACTTAATCATTTGTTAACTTTGAAACACTCATGTAGGACATGGAGGATCCCTTCCCCATCTCTTCCTCTCCTGCCGAATTCTGTGATGTTCACTGTGACAGCCGCTTAGCACACAGAAACAATGCCATGCCACACTTTAATATAGGAAAAGAACAAGGTCCTATTTCTTTGTCTTACACAGATTGCATGGCTTTTAGTGTGGCAGATTACAGTTTACTGGGTAGGTCTAAACCCATAGCATGAAAATTGCTATGCATGCCATCTTCTCTATGCTATCTTCAATGGCATGAAAATCTGTAATCTTGCAAAAATTGTCCTCAGAATTTTGATGACTGCAGGTGCCCAGAAAAGTTATCATCTCTCTCCTTCAAAGGCCATCACTTCCTCTTTATCATTGTCCCTTCGCCCTTTGTTTTTTGTCTGAAAAATATACCATGTGTAGTGAACTAACACCAATACCTCCTGCTGATTCGGACACCGCTTAGGTAGAGATCCTCACGTGATCCTTCCTTAATTCTAATCTAATAAAGCAAGAGGTCAACACCCCAGCTGTGACAGATTTTAAAACTGTATTCAGAGTATTAATTATTAAGAGTATTAAAAATCTGCATAACTCTCCTTTTATTTTATTACATTTTATAATGTACACAAGAGATGACAGAGCTACAGGTAGGGAAATATAAAGAGAGGACACTTGTGAGTTTAAATATGTGCATTTGCCTTGTAAACAAGCAGAAGCAAAGCTGGAATTTCCTGATTAGCCTGGGAGAATAGTCATAGGGCAGAGAATTTGTACAGTACTGCAGAGAGATGGAGGAGTACTAGGAAGACAACTATAAACTGCTAGGCTCCATTCTGGCAAGCACATCATCTGGGTGGAATACCTTGTAGCTGGTGCTCAGATACAATAAATGCTACAGCTTTACAATGAGAAGAAATGATAACTGCCATTCCCAAAGGATACAAAATATATCTCTACCTATGACAAGCAGTTAACAATATGGATAGCATCTGCCTGGGCTTTTATCATGATTTAAATTTGTTTTCCATTCACCAGGCTCAGTTGCAGGAGAATAATATTGAAATGTGCATGAACCACCAGATACAAATTTTATTACCACCTTTGCAGTGCTCCTACTGTAGAGAGAGAAGTTTATGAGTGAACAAGAGCACAGGATACTTAGTCACCTCCAATATTTGTAGTCAGGATTGGAAGAAGTAATTGGTTTTCTAATAATAGAGAAAATTCTCAGCTGGAAGCATAGTATTGTTGTTTAGTCGACATCTAGGTGATGTAATCTGCAGTATATGGAGTCACTGAACTGCTTTACGGTGATTGCTTTGCAGGATTACTTCTTAATCTTTCAGATGATATATAAGTGCCAGAGGCCTTCCAGTCATTATACTTGTTAAAGAATGCATGCCCATTTTTCGCAGCTGTGAAGTTGTCAGCCCCTTCGAACAGTGCTATAGTCTTGGAAGCTTAAAATGCCAACTTTCTGTCAGGATAAATTCCATTGAATATCATTGAGCCCCAGTAATAACAAAACAGGCATTCACTTCCTGGAGGCAAGGTGGGATCTCAAACGCCCAGGACGCAGTAGATGTGATTCTCTTCCGCTACTGCTGTTTTAATGCAGGGGCTGCCTAAGGCTGCAGAGCACTGTGCCAGTACAGGATACCGCTGCCTTTCATGGAAAGCTACCTCTTCCTGATAGGAACACTCTTTAATCTTGGGCAAAAGAGCCAGTTTGACTGAATGAAATGTTGAACTGTTTTAATGATAGGTCTGGCTGACCTGTCTCATTTCAACAGAAGCAGATCAGAAATACAAGTGCTCTGCTCATACATCTGAAGAGATGATAACCCCTAGCAAGGGTAAAGTGATGGGAAGCCAAGGAAGGGTAGCAGAGTAACTTCTCCAGATATTCTAACTACCTGTCCAGGCTGCAGAAGGAATTCTCTCAAACATAATGAGGCACAATGGGCAGCAGAGAATGTTACGCTGTACAAGATAGGGTTTTTTTAGCTTTCTAGGTACAAACAATTCATGTCCTTCAAAGTGATTACTGGTCTTGGTAAAAGTTGCCAGTCAGGAGAGAGTCTGCTGCTTTTTACTGACTCACTGATTTCTGTCTGACGTACCAGTCTCAAAAGCCGTTTCCCTTCTTTCATTCTGAATTATTAGTATTCGGGCACTAAGTGTATATATACCACATTGTAGAGAAACCACAGCAATTCAACCTGATGGTGTTCAAACAGATTTTGAAAGGGTTTCATATGAATTTCAGAGGGCTTTGGATCAGGTCTTCTGTGAACTGTATCAGAATTGCAGTTTGGGTCGTGTGTACGTTCACCTTTTTTCATAATATTTGTACTGAAGTATTTACTGCACATTTACTGTCACTTTGCTGTCAGCTAACAAACAGGAGGTGGATCCTGGGAATGCTCACATACTTTTAGTTTAGCTGTAGAGTTATGACACTGATTCTTTGAGTGATCTTTGAGTGAGGGGAAAATGCATGTGGTAATAATCTCCCAAAGTTATCTGGAGCCTCTAATTACAAAATATAGTCTGTGCAATTTGCTTTAGCTTTCCATTATGAGGAAGTTATTGGGCTGCAAATGGCAATCCTCCAATCTTGTGAAAAAACAACTTTGGGGGGTGTATCTGTGTTTATCAATCTGTAAAACCAGAAATCTAAAAAAACAAAGTTCCTTGGTGCAGTCAGACTTGTGTGTGCAAGTCCCTTGTACAGCCTCTAACTGTGTCTTATTCAAGGGGCAACATGCCCTTCTTTTTTCAACAATGAAAATAAAACAAAAGATTAACCAGTAATTAGGACTGTAGAGAAAAAGCAAATACAGAACAATGGAAAGCATTCCCACTTGTTAATGTAAATCAATGTTATCAAATTAGATTGTGCTGTGAGGGGCAGGCATCAGCTGAGCTGCAACTAATGACAGCAGAAAACCTTTAAAAGAGATTAACTAGCTACCCAGGGGCCTTTCTCTGTTCTTGCCAGTGATGCTTTGTATGGCAAAATGAAGAACTTGTGGAAAGGATACTGAAATCACTTTGGTGAGTCCTTGTGGGCTGCAGCAGTCACAAATCTACTCTTCCTCTATAGAAGCTGGGTTTTTTTTTTTTTTTGGTCTTTGTAGTATTGCTATGTTAAATTTTGGAGCATATTGCATTTCTTGTGTACTCTGTCTGTACTGCTTATGCATAATGAATATAGGTCTCTGTGTTATGATCTCAGTCCCTTTTTAAGGGGAAAGACTAAAAACTTTGTATCAGGGTATCAGCCAGGTTGAATCTGTGCATGATATCCAAGGAGATTTTGGTTGAAAACTTAAAGCTATAAAAATCCCATGAGAATAAATTTATAGTTTACTGTTGTGCTTTTTATGGCATATCTTTTTATCATGCACAGAGGGTGTGAATCAGAAGAACAGCTGCCATATAGGACTCAATTTGATATTTTGGCTTTCAGTCCCAACTGCAAACAAAAGAATAGATGTGATTGCTGGTACTGGTTTAATAAAATAGCTAGTTCCTTTCAAAATTCACCCTGAGCTGCTGAGGTGGTTGATCTGTGTGAAGTGTCTTGGGCATTAAATAATACATACGATGTGGAGCTGTGTCATGTTAGGACTGATGAACAATGACCCCTTCAAAAGGTTTAAGATGAATGTAACAAGCTCTGGAACTTACAGATTAAAACACAATTTTTGTTAATACTCTTTGGTGAGAAGCCCAGCAGAATCAGGTACACAATGACCAGTTTCCCTCCTTTCTTCTTTGCTGTGTTTTTCCTTCTCACATTTGTAATGTTAGTTGGTTTTATATCAGTGTTCGTTATGATTCAGTTTTCCTTAACCCCTGCCTAAGAACAGTGCATTAGTTGAGCTTCCTCTTCAGCTTCCCTAGCTCTCAGAGGCCATGATTCTGAAACTTGATCCTTGAACAAATATGTAGTCTTGGGATTTCAGCTTTAAGGATACACTGGCAAAATCAGTCATGGATAGGAGTAAAAGCTGCAACATTAGGCCTTTATTTTATACACTGCTAAATAATTATGTCCACAATACATCTGGTAGGCAGCCATAGTAAGGACTCATAATGTATTTTTGAGAGAATCACAGAGGAAAGGAAAGATCCTTTGCAGCTGCTTTCAGAAGGGTTGCAATCACTTTTAACAAATTCATGGAATCACATTGGTAGGGAGTTCAAAGATCTATATTTATGTTCCCTTGTCCTAGGTACAAGCTTCTGGCTGTAGGATGTCATCAGTATTTCTGCTGTAAGACTTGGTGTCAGTATGGTCTTTTCCCTGAGCTTAAAAACCATCCTGTTCTTACTGCTGACAGCTTTATGGAAAGAGCTGTAAAAGTTTTGCCAGTGCTGCCTCTGGCTGCACCAAGGAATCTCCATTTCCCACTGTAGAAAGACTAATGGTGGGCCATTTTTATATTATAAGCCAGATTTATGTATTCCTTAGAACCACGTGAAGCCAACCACACAGCAAATGCATGTATTAATGAATATGGAAAAGCTATGCCAACTCTTTTCTGAATCCCTCCCTATATGTCACTGATACTGTAAGTTTTAATGATGAACTAATAGAGGATAGTTTTTTCGAAAAGAGTTTCATGAATGAGGAAGTCATGAAATCAGTCATGATGGTGGTACACGTATATAAGTGTGTGCGTTAGACACTGAAATAGAAGACTAGAAGGAAACTTGACAGATCATGATGTCTATCCCTTTGTCTTAAAGTACTTAAAGAAGAATGAGTTTAGAAATAGGTGTGTTTTTTCATAGCCAGTTTAAAACTTTTATGTAGCAGCAGTGACAAATGCAAAGAGAATAATAAGACTAATTTAACAATGCAGAAGAACTTTTCTCCCTCAATATTAATTGCAAAGGCTGAAATGCAGTGTCTTACCTCTTGAATAAAATTGACAGAATATAACTCTTAATAGCTCTGATTCTCTTTATATATATATATATATTTAAAAACATGCAGACATATATATAAAAGTATTTATATACAGGCACACACAGGCATAATGCTTCTCTGCTTTGCTAACACTATGTATGCTTCAATGATTCCCTGCTTTACCTGACCATTTTGAATAATAGAAGATATTGATGTGCATATAGAAAACTTGGATTAAAGTATGATACCTAATCTGTGGTTTGGGCAGATTTCTGGAGAAATCAAGTCTTCAAATCATCTATAAAGAGGAAACATGTTTCCTATCTAATCATCAAACACTTAACTTTTTTTTAGTCCATCAAAAATATTAATTGGATTTAGTGTTGGTGTTTGCGTTCCTATGCATGCTGGCATTTTTACTTGTTTTTAAACCTATTGTGTCCCACCTAGAGGCCCTGATAATGGAAATCAGGGTTTTGTTCAGTGTGTGCTGTACAGTCTTGACGTGAAAAGGCCGGAGAACTTGCATTGTCTCAGTGTGAGATATGACAACTTCTGGTTAAAGGAATTGAATGGCCAGAAGGTGAAGGAAAATGCAAAATGTAGCAAAGTTTGTAACTAAATAAATAGTAGTTTTAGGGACCATGTAGACTTTTCCAAGGGGCTTGAAAGTACTGCCAGAGCAATAGCTTTTAAGAGGATTTTTGGAAGGGAAATAATATAGCAATTTTAATTTTTTGTTTTTTCTTAAGGGCAGTTGCCATACATGTAGGGGAAATTTAGATATAGGCAGAAAGGTGGGAGAAAGATCATTAGGCTAAATGAGTTCCTGTTGTTAGGCAGCCTTAAATCAGGGGAAATACTGCATGTTCTTGTTAGCAAGGATGAGGAGTGGTACCTGAGGGCTCAAGCTCAGATGAAAATCCCCTTAGTTCTCACGTGGCTAGTACTTTGACAGATAATATAGTTGAGTTGGAAGTCTTCCAACAGAACAAAATGTTTGAAAAAATAGGGGGGGAATGACAAAACATTTTTTTTCCTTTATTTTCTGAGATACTTTTTCACAACCTGATTTCCGAAGAGATCTGTTGACATAAGTGCAGCCGGAGATGAGAGGTTTTTAAAACAACCTTCAGTGATATATGGTTTATACTAGGAAACTAATTATTCTTCAGAGATTCCTGAAAAATAGAGTTTAAGGTGTTTAATGATTAAAAACCTGATGTCCTTGAATATAAAAGTCAGATAAAAGCACTGCCAGGGACCTTAATGCAGCTGAAATGATAAACAGAAAGGGAGCAATATTGAGCAAGCCTGAGGTGATTACATTCTCTAATTAGAACACATGTATCATTTAGGCATGTTAATCTTCGTCTGTCTGACATACTTTGGTTAAACTAACCTATATCCAATGAACACTACTTTGATCGTAATATCAGCACATGCAGGAAGAAGAACCATTACATGTGTTCGCATTCCCCTGAACAAACATTGAAATTCCCTGTAGCATTGTGGTTCACCTTTGTGAATTCACCTGAGTGGGCTAAGAGCACTGATGTGATGCCGTGGGCATCTTGCTGCGTTAGTTCCCTTTGAATATCCCCACCAGTATCTCAGGAGCAGAGAAGAGGTGTTAAAATTAGGACTGACCCAAGCTGTAAGCTTCATGTCAAACACCTGCTCTTTATCTTTCCAGCTAAAAAAGACTATGAATAAGGTTATATAGCTGCAATCTCAGCTGCTGGGTCAGTTTGTCTCCATGGGTATGATGCTCAAAATTCACTGAGTTATACCTCTTTGTGCTTGCTTAGGATCTGGAACATGGATCTTGGTGCCCTGTGCCTGGAATCAGCGGTATCTTAATGTCCCTTGGAGCTGTCTACTGCAGCGGTCAGCAGGTGTGATTCAAACAAGTCTGTGTGAACGCATATCACAGTCCTGGACTGTAAAAGCCACTGGCACACGCCGGAGTAGTGTATGGCAGCACAGGACAAAAAAACAGCTGGGCTGGCTACTAAATCTGCGTTTACTGATGGGTTTTGCAGGCCCCAGGCTTGTAAAATACTGTTCCTAAGGTGCTTGCCTGCTTTGTCTGGATGGGGTCACAGAGAAGCACCAGAGAAGTAAAAGCGGTTGCAGTGGGAGTTTTCCAGTTTTATGTTCATGCTGAGGGAGGTCTGATTCTTGGTACGACTGCCTTTGGTGTCACTGCCCCCTGCCCAGTCCCACCCCTCTCCCTCTCTGTGATGAGGATGCTCACTCTGTTAAATCTGTTTCCTAGGAGGTTTCAACGGGAGTAATTTAATCTAAGCTAGAGATGCTTAAAAGACATACCTGTGTTAACCTCCAGGAGGTTTTTAAACACCAAGGAACTGATGGCCTTGCAGCCCTTGCCCTTCTTGTTCCTGCTTGCAGCTTCTCCCTGCTCCCCACTTCTCCAGGAACAGGTAGCTGGGCTGTATCTGATGAAGGGCTTGTCTCACTTCAGGTTGTTAGTGGAATCTGAGCTTTCTTTGCTGGAGCTCAAATGGTAGAGGATTATGTAATACACGGTGCCAGCTTTTGTTTTGTGAGAAGTGAACCTCTCTGTGGGTCATGATCCATATGTTACATTAGGTCCTTTATGGCCATCCTTAGTTTGAGTGTGCTACGAAAGCAAGTTTGCATATGAGGGTAGTGACCAACCTTTCTGCTGTGGCAAACCCTGTGACATACAATGAAGACATTTCAGTATGTTATGGCCGTTCCCCAGTCTGTACAGGTGGACCTTCATACATGATGGGTGTGCATGTGCATGGTTGGTCACGGTATCTGTCAGAGACATTCTTTGTGCTCCTGGCTCTGTGGAAAGCTCTGCAGTTAACTCCATCATTGTTGTCAACTGTGTGCCACAAATCCCAGCCCTTTGTGGACACTACCAAGGACATATAGGAGAGCAATCCTAATTGCTTCAGGAAGGGGACAGTGGGTTCTTTGGAAACTTCCAGGTCTCAGCAGTGTTAGCATTTCCTGGCCTGAAAGCTCTTTGTAGCTACTGCATTTCAGCTGTAGGTGCAGGCCTGTCTAGCCATTCATTCTGATGTTGTCTGTAAAGTTGCTCAGGGTCTGGCTCTAGCAGAAAGAAGCACTGCAGGAAGCATGAGGGATTATTATCCTCATCAAGAAAAGAAAAGAGAGAAATGATCTTATTAATAAAATGTGTATTATATAAATAGAATTCCTGTGCCATTTATTCTCCTCATGGGCAGGGCTGATCCTTTGTCACATGGCGGGGGTGTGTCTGGGAAAGTGAGGCTGCATATTAGGCAGAATAATGGCTTTTCTGAAAGATATTAGTGGATTATTTTCCTCTTGCTGCAGGTGGTGTTAAGATGAGAGGCCCTGACTATTGTGCTGTCAATTTGTTTAATGATTATTAGAGGAGCAAGTGATTTCTATTAAAGGGAAGTGACAGACTGTCCACTAGATATAGATGCATGTTTATTAAATTGGAAGCCTGGAGCAAGCAGCCTGGCTCATTTGCTTCCAAATTCCAGACCAATCTGTTTTATTTTGCACCTGGAAGGTTCAGAGCACAGTGAAAGTGGGAACTATTTGCCAAGCAGGGATAAGAGGAATACTGCATTCATGCATCGATACTCACTTTCTTCTGAAATGGAGACTGCAGTGGGAAGAAGAGGGGGAGAATGCAGGCTGTAGTACATGTTTCTCAATTTAATTTCTTAGCATTGTTACCTAGATAGGCTTGGAAGCAGTGAGAGATGACAGTATTTAATCTTTAAGCACAAATACTTTGTCTGTTCAGTCTGTGTGTGTGTGTGTCCATTTAATACAAAGATAGGTGATTTCCTCTAGGCCCATTTATCCCAGAGTCCTGGGTGTGTTGGTAGCCAGCTGCTCCAGTGGGAGATGTAAGTTCTTCTCTAATTGTTCACTGTAGAGAGAATCTACCCAAAGGAGACATTTATTCACAGTCGCCATCAGCTATTGGTTTATGCTCTGAAGGAGCAGAATTTATCTCTCTCTTTAATCCAGTCTAATGTGACTGTGGATGTTCTCATTACCCAGACAGAAGTTTAATCCTTTCAGGAAATGTCTCCCCAGTTCAGTGCCTCTCTTATCCTTCTTTCCTCTCAGTCAAACTGGTGCACTTTAAAATCAAATCTTTCCTTTCACAGATCTGACATAATAAGCTTAGCACTCCATCCACCCGCATTAGCCAGATTTTCACTGGGATAGTGAATTGGGTTCTGGTGTCTACAGATCAAAGAGGATGCTGAAAAATTGGAAAGGTTCGTAAGAGCCATATAGATGATTCCGAGTCTGGGAAACATGTTTCTAGTGAAAGATGTGAGGCGCTTGATCCATTTAGGCTATCAAGCAGGAAATAAAGAGGAGACTCCATCACAATGTGCAAGCACAAGTACAGAGAAAGGTTATTTCTGATATTAGATGGTGCCTCCAGCCAGCAGAAAAAGATACAGTAATATTTGGCTGAAAAGTCAAGATCTAGTTTTCACTGGGAGTTGGAACTAGCACAAGAGTAAGGAGGAAAAAAAATAGTGTACGTTTTCAGGGTAAGAATAATTAGCCATTGGAAGAATTTACCATCAGGATAATGAACTGAGAAAATCCAGAGCATGAGCTTAATTTAGGAGGTCTGTAATGCTCACTGGTGGAGAGCGTTGTCTTAGTCTACTGACTACAGAAACTAGCTAAGTGATATGCTGGAGTGGGCACTGTAAGCACCCATCTTAGAGACAGCAGCTGAGCATCATATATATTTGTTGCAGTGGAATTCATCTGGCTGCAAAAGGGAAGAATGTAAACATATGCCTCTATGTTAGAAGCTTCTGAGGTCAGGTTCCTGGTGTCCTGCTGGTTCCCTTTTTGGCCTTAATTTTTTCTCTCAGGTTTTTCTACCTGCAAAATATTGATAGGACTGAACTCTTTCCTGTCAGGAGACATGTGTGGAACTCATCGTGTTCATAAAGCACTCTGAACGTAAGTATCACTATTTTTGCACTGAAAATGGGCAAAGTGTCATATCTCTTGGTGAATTTCCACTCTGTAATTACATATGCGTGCATCAATACGGCATAAACTACAATTTAGTCAAATTAAAGAAAATAAAACAGAAGTCTGCTCTCTGCTGCACATTCCCATTCGTGGCTTACATATCTGTCACTGCAGAGACAAGGCAGTGTGCTACTGCATGCTAATAAATCACTTTCTTTCAGCAGCTCTGTAGTCTTGCTGAGTGGCTGTGATTTGTGAATGACCTGTTTCTGCTCTGGGGACAGCTGGACTTAGAAATGAGCTGTGAGTTATGGTAAGCTGATCCTTTACCAGTCCTGGCTCAGCAACAACAAACAAATGGGCAAAGGCTGCCATCTTCAGTCAAAACCTTCCTATAGCAGCAGACGAGAGAAATATAGAGAAGAGCTTGCACCTCAGAAAGGGGTTTGAGACAGGGCAGGGACTAAGTGTAAGAAATATACTACGATAGCAGTAGATGTGGAACTTTCCACTTCCATTACTGAAGTGGGAATATCTGCAGGATGAGGGAGACAATTCTGCTGTCACTAGTTAACAGGGAGAGTGAACATTGTGGCATTACTGATCACTGCAGCATCAAACCCTGCTTTCTGTGACAGAGCTAAGAGCAGCTGAGTTCCAACCTGGTACCTTAACCTCAAGGCTTTATCTTGTCTTAAGAACTTTCTAGCTTACCTAAAACTGCTTCTGTGGACAGTCCTAGAAAGCGTCTGGCCTGAATTTTTACTGAAATAGTGGATCAGGAGCTTCATGACAGTCTTTGCTACTTCCTTTGCCTGTATCGTGCTCTTGGCTTGCAGAGATGCTTCAATATGTTGTTTTGCTGATAGTAGACCTCACACCTGGCATTTCAGAGAAGGGCCAGAGCCTCACACAGCTCTGTTTTCAGACTTGGACTATCCCACAACTGCCAATCCTGGATCAGAAAAGCTTAGCTTTAAGAGGTGATAATAATACAGCCAAATTTAACATGTGCATGTAAAACCCAGTTACACCAGGAGAAAAGAGAAAAATTCCTCTGTTTAGAACAGGGTGTGTGGGTGTTCCCCCCCCCCCGCTTTGAGAATGTGTTTAAAATTCTTTCTGTTCGTGGTTCAGGCGTTCTGGAGCCTTAGATGAGGAGCTGATTGCAACTGTGGTGTATTAGTCTCCATGAAAACACAAGTAATGATTCTGCCAGCTGACAAACTGTCCCCATAACCACCCTCACCATTGAAAACATAACCTACTGGTTCTGATCATTCACAGGCCCCTCTGACACTCAGCATGAGAGGAAAGGGGAGAGCAGGCATTATATATTACTGTATTTAAAGGCTACAATAATACTTTTTTTTTTTTTTTTTTTTTTTGCCTTTCAGCTGACAATTTGTTGGGCTGTTATTTCATCATTCTTCCCCTGCCCCAGGCGTGCATTTTCCCAGTTCAGGCAAAATCACTACTTCCACACTCAGCTGTCCTGATTGCATGAAGAAGAGTCTGATTGCATTATTCAAGTGCAGTGTTCATAAGAAAAACTTAAAAACTCTTGACTAGACCTAAAGCTTTTGATGGAATTCTGTTTCAATGGAAGGAGGGAAGGTGACTGAGCCAACCGGTGGCATCTGATCCCATTGCTACCACACCAGCTGTGAATGGGACAGCTAGACCTGCAAGGTGCAAGCTGAACTGTTTTTGCTGAGCTATTTGTGGGAGATAGCTAGATGTTCCTGAGAGAAAACTACGTTGGTGTTATTAGTAAAAAGATACAGTTCTGGCTTAAAACCCATATTCAAATCTTTCCATTGCTGAGGGAGTCCATTTCCATTATCCTGTCTTACCAGTGACATCGTGATGGACAGTACAGATAGTGATGTCATTGCAGTGTCACAAAAGCAGTGGGTATTCTAGAAGGTCAGGGCCAAGCAGTTAAGGAAGCTGAGGAGGGAGGAGGCAAAACAAAGTGATTCATAATATGATAAAGAAGTTTGGCCTCACTGGTGCACTGTATTTCCAGCTGGCTTTTATTGTACCATCCTTGTTCATTTTCTTGGGAGGCCTGTTTACCATACTGGCTTTCAGGTTAGCCAAATATACTTCTGGATTCATCCTAGAGCAAATCTGGAGGAAAAAGGTAAAGGCACAGTCTTTCTGAAATAGCTCATATTTCGTGTGTTGATACGAGAATGCAAGAGAACCAAGAATTTTGACTCTTACTTCTTATATTGAACTAGTACTCGATCAGAAAATCTATATCTTCTGTTGTAGTGCACTGAACATGGCATGCTCAGGGAAAGTTTGGTCTGGGGAAACTCAAAGATATTGGTTTTACCTCCAAGATGATTACTTTTACGAGATTAGTGTTTTGGATATTATTGTCCTTCCCCTTTTGAGAGGAGGGGGCCAGAGTGGTTTTATCAATGTAGATACTCCAAGCCATGCAAATACATACGGAAACCTCAGCACCTATATATGCAGAAGATAAACACAGACACACGCAAAACTGCTGTAATGCTTGCCATTTCAGTAATGATCACAGTTATCCACACTTACATAAAACCTGTTGGTTCTAAACACACAAGTTCATACGTGCAAACACACCATATCTCATACACATTCTTTCTTTGACCACCAGATTAGATTTGGTTGTGTCTGGATGTGTTGGCGTTAGCCATCCTTGGTAAGCCCAAGGATATGAGTCTATTTGCTTCTCTTTGTCAGGACAAAGATGTCTGGTGGCCTTACCAAAAGAAACAAAGCTCAGTCTACTGGGTAAGAATCTTCTCTACCCAGGTGGAAATGATGCTCTCAGCTCAAACATCTATGGGGCGTGTGCTGGTAAGTAGATAGGTTAGCACAGTGTACTGGTTCTTCTGAGGACATCAAGGCACAGTGGAAATGCAAGTATGTGTCAGATCTTGCAGTTCACGTGATCCACTTGCGACTTTTCGCTAATACACTTGTGTTTGACCTGGGGAAGTGATTTGGAAAGTCTCCTGAAGCAGAATAAAAATGATAAAATGGCTGAAAGTCATCATCTGACATTTGTGTAGGTCTGGTTGTAGGGAGATTGCTGGGTTTGATTACACAACCTCTGTCTTGTGGGTAATTATAGAGGCTCAGCCCTGTGGCTCACTTGATGCTTACTCTTTAAGCCAAGGCTACTAAAATGGGAACTAATTATTATAGTGTTGATGAAGATGATTTTTGTTATTTTAAATGCATGTCCAGTGGATTGAGAGTGCCATCTTCATCCACCAAAAGAATTCCAGATGGTAATGACCTTTGTAAACAGAGATGACTAGGAAAGCTGTAAATGAAGTGAATTCAAACATGTACCCCAAATATTATAGATTATTCACGGGGAGAGCTTTCTAGCTGCATTCTGTTCCTGAACTCAAAGAAATCATGGGTAGGATCTTAGCTCTTCATTGCACACAATCGTTACCCTAGATGCAACTGGAACTCAGACAGCTGCAAAAATGTTTTTCTACCTTATCTTCAGCACAAGTAATTTGAAGTTTAAGTTGGACAAATGCTGGGAAGACAGAAAAGCCAAGCAGAAGGTGTAACCCAAACAGCACAGAAAAGATCTATCACAATCACACCTCAGTCCCTTCAATGTTGGGACAAATTATTGCTAATGACACTTCCCAACAGAACTTAATTGCCTTTTTTTATGTGAGCTTCCTTCAGCATATTAGATTTTGGTGGCTGCAAGTGAATGAGCAGCTTATCGCATGGGGCTGATCCCCCAGCCTTTCACAATTACAGCTAAGCAGCTGGAGTTACATGGGAATAATTAGGGCAGCTGGACCCAGCCCTCAGAAGCAGCAAATCAGCATGACAGTGTTGATTTATATTGGTTGAGATCTTAGTTCACTGTGTGTAGGCCTAACATCTCTTTTCTGTGATTGCTGCAGTATAGATAACTGAATTTTGTTCCTTCTGCCTCTCCTGTGAGTTGCAGACAAACAGTGAAAATGGGGTGTTAGATGTGTGTTTGGAACCTGTGTTACTACAAGGGTAAACCTCACAACATCCTCTTTGATGCTTATGATTTCAGGTGATACTGGTGTTTCTTCTGAGTATTGGCTCACTCATAATTTATTTTGTCGACCTTAATGAGTAAGTAGATTACTGAAGTTTATTCAAAATGTTTGTTAAAGTTGTGGAAGCCCAAGCTAATGTGCTGTCTTAAAGCAGTTTTGTGACAACAGATATTAGCCAGAGGAACCTGTGGGTACTGTTATGTGATAGGCCCCCTTGAGCTCCGTGGGATGTTGGCTGCATATCTGTCTCTTCCCTTAAGATCCCAATACTTCACAGGGATTACAGTTACTTATAAAGCATATCTTTGGCATAACTGCATGATAGCAGCAGACTGTGTAGTGCATGGAGCTAGAAAATGCAGCCAGGAAGGGAAAGGTGCCTTATATATCTTTGTTATTGCAGTTTTGGGGGTATTTTGTTTGTTTGTTTTTTGAGTGGGAGAGAGGGGGTTTTGGGGTGTGTGACTGTTTTCCATGTGTGTTCCCCCACCCCCATTATACCTTCAAAGCTGGATTCTCAGAAGAAGTGAGAGACAGATTTCCAAGTACTGCAGCTGGACACAGATTTTGAAAATGGTCTGGCACCCATTTTGATGCATACATTTTCAAAAGCATTCAAAGCCCAGCTGTTCCTATTGCAATATCTAGAGAATGTTAGGCTTTTAATAAAGCTCACAACCTACTACCCAAAACTCTTCTGAAAGTCTGGCCATCTATTTTTGGTACCTAAATGGGAACAGAGCTCTCCTATAAAATCCAGCCTTCAGTAAACAATTTGGGAATAAAATAATGAGACTGAGTAGGAAAGCATGCCATGGCCTTTATCAGTCTTCATCTGAATACGTATATTTTGTAGAGTGTGCTCAGGGGTAAAAGGATGTTAATATGTAAAACCCTTTGATCGATTTAATATGCCATAGCATTGTTCTCAGTGCTTTGCTTGGACTGGTGCGTAACACTGGAAAAATAAAATGGAATCATAAAATGAGATAAATATAAAAGCTATGGAGCAGTCTGAACTGAATTCAATCACCATTGGTAAACCTGAGAATCAGAATTATACATCAAGAGCAGTCCAATATTATGTTTAATCCCAAAACATTATAAATCTGACAAACAGCTAGGAATAGCTTCAGAAAGGAAAGAGTTTCTTTTTAGGGAGCAAACAGGCAGTTAATCTTATTCACACAGAGTTCTTTCCATGAATAGCATTACACCCCATATACGAAAGTACATGTTCACCTGGCCTGACCTATGGGGCTGGATTACTTAGTTCTGTTTCTCCTTTTAAAATATCCCATCTGGAGGAGGAAGAGTGTATCAGTTGGCTCATAATCAACGTCCCTAACTCACTGTCAGCCCGGTACGGACAATATGTCAGCAAGTGAGTGTGAGCCTCTACCCTGTAATCTCTTGAGTTACTGTCCAGCGTTTGTTGGACAAGGCGGTGGCAGCAGAAAAAGTTTATTCCCTCAGCTTTCCACTGTCAGATTTTACCACCTGCATCTGTCTCCCCTGTTACGCTTTGTTTCAGCACTCTGTAAGACTATTTCATGCAAGGTCAGTGGAGCTGGCCTAGAAAGTTTAAATTAGTGTTTTAAACTAACCTGGCTGACTTTGCCGGAAGCTAGCTAGTGCTTTAAACTGCTCTCTGGTCAGACAGAAGTCCATGTTCAGTAGGGATTCAGTAAGGAATAGCTGCAGGAGCTATCTCTTCCACTAAGCTGAGTACAGAAGAGGATACTGGTCCACAGAAGAAAGGTGTTCCTGGAGAAGTTGATAGGAGGATTTGCTTAAATACTCCTCAAATGTATGAAAACCAAACCTTCCAGTATAAAGTGCAGGATAGATAAAATAAAGTCATGTTTTAAAATTCTTGCTAATACTAATAAAAACCTGCTATTAACATTCACTCTAACCCACTGAGGAAGCAGTGATTAAAATTACACAAAATTGTGAATACTTTCAACTTCTGGTTTAGTGAATATTTTCTAATCAAAATAAAAAAGCTAAATGTCACTGTATAACCAATCTATTGTTTTGTTCTTGCCTCTCCCTCCTTCCACTGGCTGTGATTTATATTTCCCTATTAGAAGAGAGGATTTCAAGATCTTCTTTCCAGACAGCATCCTTTTTATAGATACAGGCTTCAATGCTTTCTTCCTACTTTACTTTGGATTACGGGTAAGGGCACTTTATGAGAAAGGTGAGTTAAAAATACATGTTTAGGAAGAGTTTACCTGTATGGGACAACAGGTGTTCTGAAGTATAATGTTTGATTGCCTTAGCTTAATTCAGAACCACCCTGGTTTTTTTCAGCTTCTCTTTTAATTGCTTTCTTTTTGGAATCTGGTTATTTTCCAGCATTTTGCCAACATTTTCCCAGCTCACACATTAGCCATGTCTTTAACCCGCTGAATTAATTAGCCAGGTCTCTATTCTGCTTATCTTGAATGGACTGGATAGGTAGCTATATGCCATCTGTTAAAATGCCATTAGTTGCACTGTTGTGAAATACATTTTGATCCTGGCTTTTGGCATTAGAATTTTTGGCCAAGTCATTAGCAGAATTTTCCCTGTCATGATTTTAGGTAATGAGGATGGGGTCTTACCTGTCTCTGGGTTTTATACTGATCCTTCGGAAGCACAGAGAAAGGTATCCTAGAAAAAAGATGGAATGGGCAGATGAGAGAGTAGGAGAGAAAGAAAGTGTTGTTATACCTTTGGGTCCAACCTTCCGTTATGTTCTAAGGGCTTCAGCCCATGCCTTTCTGAAACAAAACAGAAGCCTTAAGTGGGTGTTCACAGAAGCCAAAAAAAGCAGACTGTGAAAATGAGTCTCCTCCTCGGAGAGCCTTCTCCTTTGCTCTGATGAGACCCAAGATCACACAGCTTTCATGCGTTTTGATGTTATTCATGTTTAGTTGGTGGCAGCAGATGACAAGCTGAGATTCTGGCTTGAGCTGAATTCTCTTGTGGATTTCTTCACCATTCCTCCAGTTTTTGTCTCCTATTATTTAAAGAAGAATTGGCTTGGTAAGTGAGACTTGGAGATCCTGTTCTCCATCCTTGTTATTCTGCATCTTGCACCAATACTCACTTATTTTAACTTGGGGACACTGTGACTAGCCATAACTATGAAAACTGTTCTCTGTAAGTGGGAGCAAAATTATACCTTACTGGTAAAATCTCTTAAATTTTAGGCAGTGCTTGGTAATTCACAAGCCTCTTATGTTCTGTTTAGCTGCCTGCCTGGGTTTTAATACCTTGCCCATCACTGTACTTCCCCAACTGGATGTGGAGTTATTCAGAAGGGAAGTAAAGATGGCACCCTGTTTTTATGAATGATTTTCATATGTGCTCTGGGGTTTATAGTCCAGTTGGCCTGTATGTCACTTAATCCTTCAGGTTGTACCTCAGAAAAACTGCATTTCTTAATTTTTCTTGTAATTTAAGGCCTCCTTTGAGGACATAAATGGAAATCCAGCAGCAAAAGGCTCTGAATGCAGAACAATGCTATCCTCTCTTGTCAGGTTTGATGTAGGATCCACTATAAATATGTGGAAGACAAAGCATGCATGTCTAAACTTATCTGAATGCATGCAAACGCTGTACTTCTAGATGGAGGCTTTTTTGTCCTCTTTGACTTGCTCGCTTTTCTGCAGGTTTGCGTTTTTTGAGAGCACTTAGGTTGTTAGAACTTCCCCGAATACTACAGTTCCTCAGGATCACCAAGAACAAGTAAGTCAAAGCCTGACCAAGTACGCTTGGAAGCATAGTGTCCTCCCTGATGTCTGTATTTTGGCTGACTGTTTTCTTTTTTCTTTTTTTTCCCCTTCTCCCCTCTCTTATTACCAGTGTTGCATATGGAAATAAACTGACTATCAATAATGTTAGGCTAGAAATTACAGAAAGTTTTATAACTATTAACTGTGGAAAAAATTAAATGGGAATCGTACATACAAGAACTCTTACAGGTTTTGCAGTTTGATAAATATCAAAAATGGGATTATTTGACATGTTGCCTATGATAGAAAAGGCTGGATGTAGCAAGTTTTTTCTAATTCTAAATCCTTCTTATGTAGTGTTACACACATGAGAAGGGTGTTTGGCTTTTTTAGCAGAGGTGGTGTCATGTAGGAAATTTTAACTCTTGCAGAGATTGTTATGTCTTAAAAGCTCTGGGCTTTTCCATTTTCCATCTCTAGTTATTCAATCAAGCTCTCCAAACTCTTCGCTGTTTTTTTAAGCACCTGGCTCACAGCTGCAGGATTTATTCACCTGGTATGTACAATCAGTTACACATCCTTCCTTGTTGCCTTAAATCAGTATTACTGTGTGAGCTTTGGGTGGATGTTTTCCCTAAAGAGTGTAGCCTTCTCTTGGAGAGAGGGGAGAGAGAGAAAACAGTTTTCTTGTATCAGGACAAAGCATGATTTAAGCCAGTGCAGTTTACTTGGATATGTTGCCAGGCATAGTTGCGAGGCCCCATTTTCTGGTAGTGAGTTACTTCTACAGTAATTATAATAGTGCCAATTTTTCTTTATTAAATAATCAATAGAGATGGACCCAAACCAACCCCTTTGATTCAATCCATCTTTAAACTTTTCTCTCACTTATTTCTTCTTTCTCTCCTGGACAGGTGGAGAACAATGGAGATCCTTGGGTCCACCCTGGAAATTCCCAGTCCCTCAGCTATTTCAAATGCATGTACCTAGTAATGGTGACTATGTCCACTGTTGGTTATGGTGATGTTGTGGTTCAAACAGCCCTGGGTCGAACCTTCATTATTTTCTTCATCATTGGTGGTTTGGTAAGAAACCTTTATTCCTTTTCTGGAAATGACAGCTGGAGACAGAGTAAACAGCAATGTCACCAAAGACTTGAGCTTAGCAGAGTTCCAGCAGGGATTAGATGTCTATGCACAGAGTTTTAACGTGAAGTACTTACTGGCATGGCTGTAGAGTAATTTTGTCCTCTGAGAGCTGGCAAGGCTTCTATTATTTCTTCCTGTGACTTCAAACACTTGACAGAACAAGAGCCAAAATATTGGACAATAAGAATCCAAGGTGCCAGTGATTTTAGGAATCCAAAGTAAATTTGTAGTTGTTGTTTCACACAATTTAAATTCTCACAGGTTAATTTATCATAAGTAGGACAGATGGAAGTGGCTCTGAGATGTGGTATTTCTTCTTGTCTTAGGTACTGTTTGCAAACTTTATCCCTGAAGTTGTAGAAATTGTTGAAAGCCATAAAAGTTACAAATCCTCCTATGAAGTGGTGAGTGGGAAAAAGTAAGTATCACTGCTATTTGTATTTTGGAAAAAAAAAAAATCAGATCAGTTATTAGGTTGGGAAGCTTCCTGTAATAGTTCAAATCAAATCCTGAAACTTACTCTTGGCTGATCTTACCTCAAAAGTGTCTCAACAGACCTTGTCAACATCACCCTTCAGCATGAGAAGAGAAGCTAGCTGACATGGTAGGTCTCTTCGATCTCTAAATTAGGCTATCTCACTGGCTTTTTTTTCCACTCAGGATTGGTCAGATTAGGTACAGGCTTTACCAAGCTTTATGAAGTTCCAAGCCAACTATCAAGTTCCTTCTGTGACTCAGCTTTCCTTTTATAATCTCTACTGTTCACTACTTCTAACAATTACAGTTCTTCCTTTCCAAAATAACTCCTGAGATACACAATCATGATGGATGAAATTACAGTCAAGTCAAAGACACAAACTGACTGTCTTCTGCAGTACTTGGTTTAATAACCAGCAAGCAAACCTGTAATGTCATACAATGTCAGATCTGCAACAATCACTCTACTGTTCTCAAAGTGTCAAATCTTGTTTGATCTCCTCCTGTAGCTATATTGTTGTCTGCGGTAATATCACTCTGGAGAGTGTCACTACTTTCCTACGAGACTTTTTGCTTCAGGACAAGGGAAATGTTTGCACAGAAATCCTTTTTCTGGGAGAGTAAGTATCTGTATATCTCTGAGATAATTCACATTCATTCACTCAGCCCTTTTAAGGGAAATGTGGGAGGTCTGAAAGTAAAGGAAAGCCATGCTGTATAGCTAATTAATGAGAGTTACAAAACAAACTGGGGCATGAGACTTTGTTCTGGAATGTTCATGGTAAAATGTTTTCTGTCATGATCACTTAAAGAATCCCCTGTAAATTGCATAGTAAACTGGCTTTGCCTGAGATACCCAACTTTAAGTCTTGCCGAATCTGGCAGTGAATTAATTACCACCTGTCTCAATTTTTCATACTTTTTTTTATTCTGGATAGGAGGAACCTTGTAACTTCTACTTAGTCATACTGGGATATGGCAAAGGGAGGAGAGTAAAACCACTTTTCTGTGGAAAAAAAATCAGGCATCCAAGCAAACCGTCCTGTCAGATCCCTTTCTTCCACTTGGCTGAAACTTAGACATGTTTCTGAAAGCAGAAGCTTCAGGGGGAGGTGATGGCTGGGTGCACAGATGTGATTTTACCTTGGAATGCCATGGAGGTGGGGTAACAGGTGAGCAGAATATTGCAGGCATCTCTTGAAACACCATGACATTCTGAGAGAGCTGTGGAATTGAGGATGCATGGAAATGAGTTACAGAAATGGTTCAAAGACAGGAAAAAATGCTTTAGAAGAAGAGATGCAGAGTTCAGTCTGTTTAGCTTAACATAAAGAAGATCAGAAGTTGACTTGATTGAAGTGACTAAGTAGCTTCGCAGTCAGTAGAAAAATCCTCTTTAATATAGAGAAGATAGACACAACAAAAACTAATGACTAGCATTTGAAGGCAAGCAAACTCAAGCAAGAAACACGGCATGCATTTTCAAGAGTGAAAAGTGGTTAATAATCACTAGGACAAACTGCTTATAGAATGGATGGATTTTCCTACTCTTGTCTTTAAATCAAGACTGGATATATTCCTACAGGGTATTCTTTATTACTAGGCTTAATGTGGGAATATTTTGACAGTGTTATTTATAGGTCACATAGTGTTACAGAAGTTTGTGGATGAAATGTAGTTTACATAAACTGAATAGGAGAATACCACTTGAGTTGGGAAGAAAGTTCAGCAGTTCCATGTGAACACAGAATGCAGAATCAAACCCTAGGAAATGTCATTTCCTGACTCATAGAGTAACGGTGAGCTGCAAAATTATAGTTGCATGGATGATTGTGGAATGATAGTCATGAAAAATTAATGACCTTAGCAAAAGACAGGAAAAATCTAGGAAACATTTCCATGGCTGTTAAGTTTTATAAAAGCTTGTTTTCATTAAAATCTAAACTATGTACTTTAACTGAGCTACCAAAATCCCTGTAGTTTTTTATAAATAGCAAGTAATTATGGCAAATGGCCTCTCTGAGAAATGGAGAATTGAAAAGAATACAATTATGAGAGAATGGAATTTTTTTTTTCTTTTTCCCCCTTGTTGTTTGTATTGAATAGGTCTCTTCCTAGTCTGGAGCTGGAAGCTGTATTCAAATGCTATTCAGCCTACACTACTTTCTTTTATGGCTCTGCACTGAACTTTGAAGATCTAAAGAGAGTTGGGGTAAGAACTTTGTCGTTTGCCCTTTCTGACTGATGAGCTGATCTCAGGGAAAGTCTTTTCCCTTATGAAAGGATGCATCAGCTGCATTTACTCGCTTCATGTCAGGATTTACACCTCAAGTAGCTCCCTTTATTTTGGAACTACTTTTTGCATAGCAACCTATCACTTATGGGAAGTGAGAATGCAAGGGTTGGGCATAACAGACTTTTAATACTATAAATTTTTCAAGCACCAAAAACAAAAAATAAAGGACAAAGTCAAACTGATGAAGTGATTTTAATAAATATTATGGAATGCAGCACATTATGGAATGCAGGAATAAATATTATGGAATATTATGGAATGCAACATTTCTGGAATTTTCTAAATTACTGGAGCAGCTCTCTTTTTTGAGTCTCATCCATGGATGACCAGAAAAGAAGAGACATCATATTTTAAAATACTGAAGGCTCAGTAAAATATCTCATGGAATTGAGAATGAGATCTGAATTTAAAAAAACGAACCTGAATTAAAAAAACAAACAAACAAACAACAAAAAAACCCACCCAAAACATACACCACTGACCTAACTGTGGTTTTTACTTGTTAGTGATCTACATTAGTGGATCTCCATCCAGTTCCCAGAAGACTATAAAAACACTACCATAAATGAAACTATTCTTTGTTAACAACTTCACTGCACAGCTCAAATACCAATTAGATGACAGAGATGGAGCTCTTTTGACCTGCCCAAGTATTGACCCATGAAGTACTTTGGCTGGACTTCGCTGAGAATGAATATAACACTGCTGCCTGTTTTGTAACCTCTTCTAGGAAGATTTTAGCACAAGAAGCTATAAATTTCATGTATTTCAGCACTTTGAAAATGGATATATGCATTACGTACTTTATCTACTGCTTGATTGGAACATTAAGGCTCCAAGCTATGTCATTCCCAAAACATTTGGGCATACGTACAGCTCCAAAGTAATAGCATCATGATGTCTTTAGTTACAAACATGCCTAAGGTTGTATGCCACTAAATCAGCTCACTATGGGAGATTATTCTATTTCATATGAGATGAAACCCTGATACGACTTTTCTTTCCTGGGATACAGATGGGGTCTGCAAGTGCCTGTCTGATTCTAGCAGATGTTAACTCTCTGCAACCTTATACTGAAGATACTTCCAATATCATGAGGTAGGATGAGATGCTCCAGTGCTTTTGTTCTCTACATGATTGATATTAACAATGACACAGACAGTGCGTCTGGCAGGGGAGCATATTTGTCCTGTCATGTTCTTTCAGTCAGGAGAACTCTGAAAGCTAACTAACTCCTTTCTGCTATGATTTTATCAGATGCTTTGAAGGATTGAGACAGGTAGCATCTGTGCAGCCTTGCAGCCCCCTACAGAATATGGTGTTATTTAATATGGTGTCATTACCATCTTCACTGTCATGAATACTATGTCAACAGTTGAGCAATCTGGCTCACTGGAGAGAGTTGTGCACTACTGTCCTGTGCAGCTCTACTGCCAGGTCTCCTAAGTATCTTCATACAGATCAGACTTAAATTACAGACTCTTTTAATACTGCTGGATTATGTGTAGTTGATGACTTAACTGGCATAGCATCCTACCCCAGAATCAGTCCAGAAGTCCAGGTTCCAAATTGGTTTATCCTTGTTTTCTATTTGTAGGGTGTCTACTGAAACGGAGGTTTTGTCTATGAGTGGAATTTACAGGTGGAATTTGCAAAGCAAATAATATTACTGTCGCGCCTCTCAGCGCTAGAGTTTTAGTGGGGTACAGGTACAATTCTTTACCCTGTGTCCTATATTGTGTGCCATTAGTTTATAATCTTTCTGTCTTCTTCTCTGGATGATGGACTTGGATTTGTTCAATGTGTAGAGGTCCCTTGATACGGGCTTTGGGCTATATCCCATTTTCTGGTGTGACCACTTTCCAGTTGCTTTCTGCTGGAGTAATTTACCCAGACTCAAAAAATGAAGGACCTTAGCTGGAACTAAGCATATTAATCAAAAGTTGTATTTTTTCCTAGAGTGCTGTCTATCAAGAATAACTACCCAAACACAAGAGTGATTTTACAAATAATTCAGTCTCATAACAAGGTAGCACAATTGTCTGTTATGCTAGTTATCATGGCTGAAATTCTGGCCTTTTTGGAATCAAAGATCCTGCTTTTATAAAAGGCCATGATTTTATCCAGTGTCTCTTACTCATCCAATTACTAACGTAGGTAGAATATGTTTTAACATTACTAAAAAAAAAAAAAAACCAAACAAAAAAAACCACTTTGTTTGTTTTGTTGTTTGATGTAACAGTTCTCAGCAAATGCTTATTTAACTGTTAAAACACCTGTCATGGGCTTAAATTTGGCATCACTGAGGGCTCAGACATCAAATGTTCTTGGGCCATACAATGAGTGCTTCTAGCATGTCATACTTCAGTAACTTGTTTAATCATATGTTTGCTTTGGTATTGGTCATGGAAAGTACATGATATCCAGCAATGCATTTGAAAATCTTGGCTTCGGGCTTTTTGCAAAATCTGTTTATGATGAGTAATTCAGAAGCCTGTTTAGCCATCTATTAGCATATTCCAGCACAGATTTTCAAAAAACAGAATGATGAAGGCAATGAAGACAAGAAACATTATTTTACAGGAAAGTTGTAGCTCTGCTTATCTCATCTGACTTGTTATCATTTTCATACTGTGAAACAGGTATACCTTCCAAACATCCCCAGCTGGGACTGGAGGACTGGAGACAGCATCATCTGTTTTGCTGAACTGAAGCTAGGCTTTATAGCACAAAGCTGCTTGGTTCCTGGCTTGTCTACTCTCCTAACCAATTTGTTCATTGGGAAAGAGAATACTGAGGTACATCTTCCACTTGTCTATGTAATACGATTGTAGGCCTTCTCTGAAATCTCTGCCTGACTCCTTTGAGCAGAAACTGCACCTGGATCTTCTCAGGCTTATCTTGAACCTGCTGGAGTTTAGCTTGTTGGAGAAGGCAGGAAAACCTAATAAATTTTTAATTTAATATTTGAATTCAGAACAAGAGGTGAAAAATAGAGCTCTAGAGCACAGTCAAAGCAAAGGAGCTTAAGGATGTATTTTACAAGGGAGTGTGCAAAGAGGTGCCAAGGCAAAGGATGGCCCATAGCAAGCCATGCTGCTGTATTTAGGTGACATGTGGAAGTATCATGACTATTGCTATAGGGGTCTAAAAGCAGTAATGTGATGTTAGTGCTGCACTGCCTCTGAAAGAATCCATAAATCAGTTTTGGTTACAGCATTGTATAGACCCTGTTAGCTCTCTGCTCCTACACCTAATT
This sequence comes from Dromaius novaehollandiae, assembly GCF_036370855.1. NCBI lineage: Eukaryota > Metazoa > Chordata > Aves > Casuariiformes > Dromaiidae > Dromaius > Dromaius novaehollandiae. The sequence goes on from NC_088123.1 coordinate 7,763,736, forward strand.
TCATTCTGTATTGCATTCATAATTTGAATCTCTGCTTAAAGCACTTCAGCAGGATCACTTCTGCTTGACCCAGAGAAAATGGGCTGAAAATCAGGCCTTATGTAGTTAATAGCATGTTTTTCCCACTTCAGTGTTCTTCTAGACTTATTAATTTCTTTGATTTGTTCTTATAGGGTCATTTATGCAAGAACAGTCTCAGGTTTCTGAATTGCTGCAGTGCTGCTTAGAATCTCAACACAGACTTTAACAGAAACTCAAGTGACACTTAGAAATCATATCATCTCTCTGAAAGGGAGATGATCCAAATTTATCCTCCTTTCACCTGTCTTTCCTGGTCATTACTTCCTGCAACGCAAAACTCAGAAGCTACGTATTAACTTTGCAGTACCCAGAAATTGCTCAGCGATTTCCCAGTCAATAACAGAAGGTGTAATAAAAAGATAAAAAGAAATAACTGTTGGTCATCGAATGGCCTGAATAAGTCCTGGTTTTGCTAGTCCTGCAGTGGACTTGCTTTTACTATCACCTAGTGGCCATGTGTGATACTTCACATTAAATTTAATCTCTTGTGCTAGAGATGACTTTTCACAAAACTTATTTAGGCAAACTGAACTGATGAACTCTATTTCACATAACATCTGTATTAAAACTGCGTGTAGAACTGGGGCTGCTCTATTGTCAGGTGGCTTTTTTCATTGACACACACTATTTCATTCAAGTCCAGATATTTTGTTGAGACATGGCAAAGCTGGCAAAACTGATATTTTCAGCTCTTTTAAAACACACCAAAAATTCAACAAACTTTTGACATAAGAGGTTTTTTCAAATAAAAAAAAATCCATTAAATTTTATTTGGAAAGGAACTTTTTTTTCATAGCCTATTAATTTTTATGTGAAAGGTATTCATATACCAGAAGAATGCCTTATACTGTGAGGTAACGAGTGACAGTCTACAACTGTAAGGAGCTGTAAGCAGTAGAACATTTGGCGCTTTAACTACTTGCATATAAACAATCCTTTGTTAGTCACACAACTGTATGTATTTTTTTTAAAAAGTGCTTATACTGGAGTAGGGCATCACAGTTCAGCAATATATCACACCTCTAATAATTGTAGTTATGATTGGCAAAATTTAATGCAAGACCAGTCCCCGTTTAAATAATCAGGAAGACTCAATCTTACTGTAAAGTAAGGTGTAACTTCTCCCAAAGTAATGGGTTCCAATACTTTGTGGTCTTGTGAAGTTTCTCCTTAACTTTATTCGTCTGTCATAATAATGCTGTTCTTCAATAATAATGTGAATTGGAAGTGTCCAGAAAAGTTAAGGGTTTTCCTGACCTAATAGATTTTCCTAATGTTTATTAACTCTGATACTGTCTCTGACAACATATGGTTGATTTCAGTTCCACTTCCAGTAACTGAGGGCCATTGATTTAATACCATATAGTATTAAAGCATCGGCCCAGTGTTAGGTTACATATGCTACTTGCTCTGCCTTTGAATAAATACATCATCCTTATGGTTGGCTCTTTTAGACAAAGAGAAAATATGTGGAGAACAAGATACTTCTGGAACACAAAGACTGCAAAGTGATAACTTTTCAGCTCTCCAGTGATTTTGCAGGCATGACTTTTATTGAGGTTTGTCGGTATGTAGAACAGACATGGATGTTTTTCTGTTGCTTCCCTTCAGATGTTCCTTTTCACAGTACAGACAGGTCCAGATGCTTCTGCTCTTTTGTGACTGTGACCTGCTTTCTTTCCCCAGGTTGTGCTTTGTTAAACTGAACCTTGTCCTGTTGGGAATTGAACTCAAATTCGGCAGTCAAGGAGAGAGGTAACTGTCTGGGAGACTTCTCTTCCAGCAAGAAGTCAACTAATTCCAAACTAAAAATTTCCAAAAAACTTGGAAGGAACTTGCCGCCACGTCTGCACAAAGCTTATACACCTCTTTATTCCCTATAAACAATATTTAGGAGACAGGAACAAGATGTCTGTTCTGGTTACAGAAGTGCCAGTGAGTGAATTTTACCATATGCAACAATTTCCTCTGTCTCCTCTTTTCTCACAGATAATCAGGCAAGAGACAGAGAATGAAACACCATCCTCACCTTCCATTCCACGTGCAATTCTCACTTTGATATGGCGTGACTCAAGCATATTTATTTTCATTGGTAATGGAAACGCCTCCTCATTTTTTAACCGCATGAGTTTACAGAGGCTCCTAAATGCTATAAAGCATTGTCATAAAGGGATAATTTGTCAATGCTGGCAGCACAGCTCTTTCTCTCTGAAGCTGATCTGGTCCTGGGCCAGATAACACTGTGTCTGTTCTAATGATGAAATACAAGACATCCTAATGGGGAAGCTGGAACTAGTTCAGAAAGGGGAATAAATGAACACCATAGATCTTAGAAAAGCTTGAGAAATGATCCAGAAAATGCAGACTATTGAGTGCAATTATTACTCTTTCCACTTGTATAAAGGAAATGGCTGTTTTGAGCAAACTGTAGAATAGAAGCTCTGAAAGCATAATGAAGGGGTGTAGGGAAACACTGCTGTGAGGAGTACACTGGGGCTGATTTCCAGAAGTGTTGAGTGATCCCCACACTGAAAGAAATCAATGGATGTTGTAGTTGCTTAGCACTAATGAAAACCAGGCCACAGCTCAATCCATTGTTTCTTGGTTTATATGTTGTCTGGTGAAAATGGAATGATGAAAAGAGAAAGCAAGAAGGAAAAGGGAACTGGAAACTCTTTGGGATAGTCTATATTTGAGCTTTGTTTGTACAACAGTTGGTATAGAAAAGATACCTCTTCTGAAACTGGGACCTCTAGGGGTTGCCACAATATCTGTAATAATGATTACAGCCATTCATATGTCTGTTCTGTTTGTCCTCTGAACCATGAATAAGGAGGAGCTGAATAGAGGACTTCTGTGTGGAAAGCAGAGGTTAGCAACGTTGTCATCCTTCCCCATTCCATTCACACTGCTAATATTCAGTAAAATTGTGGAAATCAGTAACAGTTTGGACTGAGGTGGTGCCTTGAGCGGTATGCCTAGGGGAAGCTGGTAACTTTAATAATGTTGCAAGGGGGTTCCACCAAGATGTGCTTACAGCAGCGCCGGAGGGATATTTGACCTGGATTTTAAAGGGGGTCCATTAGAAAAAGAGGTTTCCTTCTGTGGGTGTAACTGGCATGTTCAGCATTACAGTAAATACATCAAACCCTCTAAATCCTCATTATCTTCAGTTGTACAGAAATTGTACTTTGACTGGGAGTATTCAGGATTTTCAGTGACCCCATGGAGAAATGGAAATACATGGCCCATTCAGTTTACAGGTAGACTGTGAATGGTTTCATTGAATTAAATGCATTCAAAATAATGTGGTAGTGAAGCAGCCTTTTCCTGTGAAGTTTATAACTTCATCAAACTATTTAAAAACAACCCCATATCCCCAGGAATCTCTGAGTTGAATAAACTGAAGAAATCCTAACAAAAGCTGATGTGCATGGTTCGAGCCCCTGTTTTGACACATCTCCACCAAGTTTTCATGGACAGTAAATTCCCTTTGTTTCACTGAACTTCATCTATAAAATGTGTCAGTTAATTTTCCTGTCTTGTGTGTCTCGTAAGTCATAGAAGCTATAACAAGAGATTAATGTAAGATTTTGAGGTACGAAATGAACGATTCTAAATTCTTACACATTCGAAGCCAAAAATTTCACCTGATAGGCAAATTGTAATTACTTTTTTGATGGTTTCCTAATACAGCACTATCCTGATCAATCCATCTGTACAGATAAAGCTGCATCGGAATACAATGGGCTTTTTTATTGCTCATTCCCTGGCAGAAGTCAAAAGGTAACATTTCCTTTTATTGTATTGTTTAAAAGGGTCTAGAACAGAAAAGCTTTCAGGAGTAGACAAATGCATTTATTCTTTGCTCAGTTAAATATAATCCATTTCTGCCTAATCCACTTTTGTTTTCTAGGGCACATTTCTACTGTAAAGCCTGTCATAGCGATATAGAAGATCCAGAGCAGATTAAAAAATGTCAGTGTAAAGGCAGACTTCACTCAAAACCTTTCTCAGGTAACTTTTTTAAATTATAAAGTCTCTGTTTCTCTTAAAAGGAAAAAAAAAAGTGGCTGAATGAATCTCAGTGTTAATTGCATATTTAGTAACTATTATAATAACTATTAGGATAGGTTGGAATGCAGCCTTTTACTTGTCAGATAAAATAGGGGATTTTCCGATAATGCTAATAAACCTCATGGCTTATTCTTAGACCTTAAATGCTTCTTTGCCCCTTTTCTTTTAGGGTCAGAACTTCTTGGCTTAAAAGAAAGTAGGATAAAACATACCTTTTCCAAAACTTTCACTCTGCTTGTTACTGGGTTTAGCACAGGCTACTATTCTTTAACCACAGAGACTGAAGCAAATGCGTCTTACTACTACAGTATGTGTATAATCAGAGCAAAAGGTACAGCTGGGCAAAACCAGAATTTTGCACCCAGTTTGTACTAGGTTCTTGATCAGGATTCCCTGAGGAAGTGTGTCTAGATCTTTGTAGTCATGAGAATAGGAAATATCAAACATGAAGTCAGCAAATTGTTTTTGAGGTTGTGCAGGGCATATGGCAACACTTACTGGTGTTTGCTCAGAGGATTGCAAAACTTAGCTGGATGGAAAAAACAGTTTAATCATGATAGCATCTAACACAAAGCAGAGCAGTTTATTTCTCCTTCACCTCAAATTCCATTTTCAAGGTTTGGAGGCTTGTTTGGTTTTGGTTTTCTGTGGAAATAGAAAATGTGACCTCTTGGATCCAAGTCTAAACTGCACCAAAGTGAAGCTTGCTGCATATTTTTATTAGGAGTTTAAAGCAAAACATAATGTTAGGTTATCTAGCCTGACCTGTGTCATATAACATAACATTAGCATTTCCATATCTATTTTTAGTAAACCTAGTGGGTAGCACTTGATTTATGTCCTGGCAATGGCAGTGGACTGAAACTGTCGTTTGCAATACCATTCTGTGCTCACCAAAATTGTGGGGCTTTTTAGGGCTAGTGTGTGGGTTCTGCAGTCTCATATGCTAGCTGAAACACTGAAAGCATTCTTGGACTTCCAGACGTGCATCATTTGTTATATTCAGTACGTGAGAATGTGTGTGATGTCTGCATATACATATATACACACACACATGTGCACACTCCTTCCAGGCTCTTGTGAACTTCTCTGCTAGTGTCTCCCCTCCATGGAGACGGTGCTTGCTTTAAAGAGCTGACAAGGAGCTTTCCATTAAATGTGTGTATATACACATGCATGCCTACTTATATTTCAGACACTTATAAATCTTTTTAGCAGCAGATGGCAGCCAAACCCCATTACAAAACATCTCTCTGAACTGCAGATGGTTGAGATAAACGCAAAACTCATTCACAGTGTGCTCAGCCAGACTGAGTGAATGAGCACAAACATGCTGACACCTGGAGGACTCTGTGTAGTAATGTCACATAGAAGGGGAAACTGGAGCCCATTTTCAGTCTCCCACACTTAACAGCATAGGTACAACTAGGGCCTCAAAGCCAGGTACCTCCTAGAAAAGAGACTCTCGTAAACGGCAAAGGCATCATAATAAAAGTCAATGACAAAAAATAAAACATTGACACTGTAGGAGCTCTCCACCTGGTTGGTTTTGTTCCTGTTCCCTAGGCAATTTTAGATTTTAAAAGGACAGGATGGCATTTAAATACAAATGCATATTAATAAAGCAGGTGTTTACAAGCCTGCAGTTCTGCACCAGATATGCTGTAGAGAAAGTGGTTGCCTTAGGTCGATCAGGAGCTTTGCCAGGCATAAGACCTTGCCATCAGTTTCCCATAGGATTCTGGATGTATCAGAGCAAAGCAGAGCTTAATTATAGGCACTTTGGTTCATCCCTCTTCTCTGTCCATAACATAGTTTAAATGGCACGTGGTGGTCTGGTTGCCTCTAAAGCCACCATGTGGTGAAGGGAGGGTAAGGAAGGTTGGATGAGGAAGGCCCCCAAGTAGCATAGATCAGTATGTGTCTAGTATCTGTAGTAGAAATAGGGAGATTTACAGTAGCGGAAGATTAAGTTCATTATCATGAATCTAGAAACTAATACAGGAGCCTCAGAGATTGTGAGCGTCAGTCAAAGGAGCTAATATACTGTTGTCAGTGGCGTACTAGAGGGCAGCCAGTTAAAATGGAAAACAAGGGCTATTTCTCCTTTATCATCCAAACTTGGCCAAAAGCTATTACTATTACTACATATATATTATCACCAGATATTTATTAAGAGGCAATAAGGTTTGAGGTAACTACCCTCCCCACCAGGAACTGGTCAAGCACTGAAAGTAAATGAGAGCATTTCCCCCGTTCTCCCTCTCTGAAGCATCTCAGAGCTACCCTGAGCAGTCAGGCCCCACACAGATTATTCAGTGACCCAGAGAGTCTGTGGTGAAGGCTGGAACTGAACCCAGCTCTACTGAGTTAGCCAAATATCTTGGTTTAGAAGACTAAGAGTTTTCTCAGTTCCTTATTAGTCCCTGTGTGGGACAGACTGTTTTTGAATTTTCATCCTCTGACCTGGCTTACAGTACTTCCACTACACTTGACCTAGAGGGATTGACTGTGGCACATGATGCTGTCAGAGTGCTGCTTCTTTACCCATCAAACTCCCACCTCATTGAACACAGGGCTGTAGAACAAGCTATCCTGTTACCAGGACTAAGCACACCTGCTTTTAGCACATCAGTGTAGAGCAGGTTATTAAGGTTGACAGATCACCCATTTAGAGAGATGTCCCTTTTTGTGCCGGGGTGTGTTTAGAATCAGTAGCTGTTTCATATCGGTTATTATGGTTACGCGATAGTTATGACACCACAAGGAAGTGTAGAGTATATGGGATGCTTCACCTGTGAGTTTGCGAGATAGAGATGTGTCTGTTTGAATGTTCCTCCAGTCCAGTGTTCCCTTCCCTGTCTGTATGTGTTGGACATGTTTGGACACATGTGACATGGAGAGCTTTGCTGCGCCTTCTGTCAAATGTTGACACAGGGAGGAGTGCAGATTAGCAACAAAGATACAGACCAAGGGAGTGGAGTCTGAGAAATAGCATGATGCATCCTGAACCTGCTGCATCACTGTGAAAAGCAGGAGATCGCAGGTAGGCTCTGGTGCTCTTAAAAATCTCCAAAGTTGCTTCTGTACATCTCAAATCACTACCTGGTGTTATAAAGCTGGGCTTAATGGCTCATGACCTCAGGATCTGGTCCAGAAAGGACCAGATCAAGTGTCAGTGAAAAGATGTTCCAGCTGTTAAATTGCTACTCTAGAATCTGGAAAACTTGAGCTCATTTTTTTGATCTGATTCCTCAGACTCGATCTGGGACTTTAGGCCACTTAGCCTTTCTGAATTTTGGTTTCCTGATAGGAAAGTGAGGAAGCTAACACGAGTTTGACTCGAAGAGATGCTATGGGAATAGAGACACAAATAGCTTCAAGTCACTCATGATAACTAAGAAGACAGCACAGATTCTGTGGATGAACTCTTTCTACCCTCTGACTTATTTCTCGTGTGGAAGGACATGTTTTCTTTGAGCACTTAGAGCACGCCTTGTCCCCTGCAGGACCAGGACCCCTCTCTCCCCCCTTCAGGACAGGCCCAGTCCCAGGACCCCCCTGCAGCTTGGTCCCCCTTGCCTGCAGGACCAGCCCTGTCCCCCCCCCCGCCCTTTTCTTCGATAACCTGTGATTCAGTCTAGTCGAGAATGTTTCTCTTTCTTTTCCCGTGCAAAATGAGAGAGAATAAAGATCTTGCAGGTCACACAAGTGTGTGTTATGTTGTAGAATACCTTGGTTATGTGTGGTGGGTTTAAGTTTCCTTCATCCATTTTTCCACCTGGAGAAGAGATAAAGGTCTCATTCATTTGGGGGAAAAACTCAGCAGTTTTGAATGGGTTTTAGCTTCTGCTTTCCAACAAAAGAACGTCACAAAGAAAAGGAGCCGCCTTTGGAAAAAGATGGTGCATTAGGCATGTAGCATCCACCATGTTTAAGACTATTATATGCATACTAGATAGAATTGCTAATTTATAATACTGTACTGTATTTCGTGGCAGTTGTATGGATAACTAGTTACTCAGGGTTTCTTTGTCTAGACTTTTGCGAGCCCTCACAGAATCCTCAAATGGCATAGTAGCCATTTGCAGCCATAGTCTAAATGCAACTGAGGGCTATAGAAAAGGAAGCCAATTCTTTTTCATTGCCTTTGTTTCAGAGAAACTGAAATTCTATCAAGAATCGCTGCATATTTCAGGTGGAGATCCTGCAAAGTCAAGGTCTGCTGGGATTCTTCCACCTCTGAGCTTTGTTGATGGGTAAGAAATACAGAGCTGTGTGTGCTGAGGAAGCATTTCCTGGACTTACTGTATGGAAAGTGGGAACGGCAGGGTATGCATGTTTCCTAATTCCGCTATCATTAGTGGTTGTGGCTGCAGTGGATGGTTTATGACTTCTCTCTACCTTGATTAATTGAACAGCCTAGAAAAGCACAACTTATGCCTATGTGTCTAAATCTTTGGCCCAACAGCTTATACCCTCTTGCAGGCTCAAAGCCTGTGAGCATCTATGACATGCTGTGAAGTCCTGATGCCAGTGTGGAGAAAAAAGGGGAAGGAGAAGGAAGGGATTGCTGCATCTCACGGAAGTGTTCATTGCCTTCTAGATAGAAGCCCAATGACACCATCACTGAACAGCTGAATCATGAGCATGTTTTATTCCGCCGCTGCTACTGAGAGAGCAGAGGGAAGGCAAGGGCAGCTGCTGGGGTGGGAACATGAACAGCCAGTGCTGAGATTTGCTCATCGCTCAGACACTTAATTTCAATGTGGTCATGGCAGCAATCTGGAAGAGTCACAAACTCTGGCATGCCCTAAAAGAAGTTTGCTCTAAAGCCAAATGGAGACCCAAGAGAAATCACACCCTATAGCCTTTCTCTCTAGCATTAGTAATGCTGGAGAAGGCTTTTCTAGGCTGCATATCTCAATTCTTCCTTGGCTGGAGGAATCTAATTCCCAGCAGAGTTCAGTAAGTAATGGCAGAGCACAGTCATCTGTTTTCTAAGGCAAGGTGTGAATTGCAGAATTCTTATCCAGTGTGCTTAACTTGCTGAGCAGTCCAGTTGACTTTCAGTGGGACTCCTCATAACCTGAGCTGCTATATTCAGCATATGGAGGGGTGTCATAGTCTGATACTGAGCTGTCAGTAGTAGCAAGCTGTTACACTTTTCCAAACCACCCACTAGAGAGGGTGGCAGGACATGTTGGCAAACTGTGTTATACTAGAATTTGTAGGGAGTAGACAGGAACCTAGTAGTGGAGGGGAGATGCACAAACTAGCATTTCTTACCTTGTTTCTACTTGCGCGCGATTTACAGGCACCGTAGAGCTAAAGAGGTTTAATAAATAAAGCCCCCGTCCCTCCACAACTCTATTTTGTGCTTCGGCAGCAAAGGCAAATGTCAGCACGGCATGGAGTCTAAGATCTCCTCTGGAGAGCTTTGCATCTTAGCAGCTGTCCCCAGCACATACAGGGTATCAGGACAATAAAATGTTGCTTGATGCTGCTGCCCTACAACCAATTAGGTCAGCTGAAAAAATTTGGCCGGCATGGTAAATACATACATGTGTACTGTTATATTGTGCTGACTTGTTAAATGTAAGTGAAAACATAATTAGATTTATAATGTGGCCCTCCTCCTCCTCATGCCCAGTAACATAATTTACGAAAGGGGGAAGGAAAAAAAAAAAGTCTTCACAACCTGCTGAAATATCATTATTAACATACGCATGAAAAGTCAATTATGCCAGAGGGAGGTATTTAAGAGAAGTGAGTTTCCATACTCTGGGATTACACCTTGGGGATTATATATTTCTTACTTATTTATTTATTTTCCCTGAGATCTGTGCTGCTGCTTAGCAAGGTACAAAAATGTTACTGGGAGATGGTCTGAAATCCCCTAAAGACATGGCCAAATATGAGATAAATAATTGTTCCCTTCCCCACCAAGATTATCCCTCGTCACCATATCATAAAGATGCTATATTCTAGCCAGTCAGGGCAGGTATGTTTTCTGGTGTTTAATTTTAAATGCCACCAGGGACTGGTCTTCCACCATTTCCCTGGGGAGGAAGTTTTACAGTGTTGTTATTATTAGTTGCTGTATTTATTATTTGTATTATGGCAGCGTCTTGAGACTTCTGCCGGAACTGGGACCCCATTAGGTTGAATGCTGTATATGCACATAGTAAAAGACAGTTCCTGCCTTAAAAAGCTCACAGTCTAAATAGAAAGGGCAGACAAAGGGTGGGAAGGCGAAGGGAAGTAGAAGAGGTGAAATGAGGTATCTAAACTCACAGAGCAAACCTGCACAATGCTAAATATAGCTGTTTTGAGGCTGACTCTTCGTAACAAGCTTAGAGGTTTCAAATCAATCCCATATCCGGTTCAGATCTCTTCTGTGTTTAATTTGGGATGGTAAACTGTGATCTGAACCAGGGAGAGCAGGCATTTCAACACCAGTTTCATTCCCAGAGTCCTCTTGGTAGACAATGTGGATTACTTCTTCCCTGTCTAGCAGGCAGTGCTTTCAAATTGACTTGGGTACCTATCCCCTCCCACCCCTACGGATTCCTTTTGAAAATGTTTGTGTTGATCAGGAATTTTAACCAGCTAAATACTTAGTCATTAAATACCCACTTTTTTAAACAGAAATATACATCTAAGGCTTTGAGACAAGATTTGCATGTGGGATAGTCAATGAAAAATTTAATCAAACCAGAATACAGGAAAATTCAATAACGTCTAGTGGGAAGGAATTGGGCATGGCCTGTTGGTTCAGGCCTTGCTAATATTTCTGGTGTCCTAGAGTATTTTAATGAAAGATATCTTCCATTGTACTGCACACACTTGACTCATTCCTCACTTGTTTTTCCACGTGAAAAGCAGCAGATCTCTGTATCCAGGGAAAGAACTTAATTAGCATCATTAAAAACAAAAACAAAACAACAAAACAAGCAAGACCTGTAAAGCTGGGCCAGAAGTGAATGCATAAAAACCTGTTAGGATTCCTCAAGCACTTCTGAGCCCCTGCATCGATACACTTGCTTTACTAGTCATGGTTTTTCCACACATTCTTGCCTAAGGCATGACAAATTTAATGGTGTGTGTTTTGCTGAATTGTTGACTCTTGTTTCTCATTCCTGCTAAGTTTCTAGCGAGGCACAAAAGAATGTTTGTGAGCAAGGCTCCATGTGTACCCAGCCCTGTAATGTCTCCTTCCCTTTTGTCCTGATTAAGAGTCACTTCAGCCAAGCAAAGGATTAATAAAACCTGAATTAGATGAAAGGGGAAACCAGGTTAAAAAAACCAAGTTTTAGCTCCCCCTTAATTGAAACTTATCTGGTGCCTGGATAATTGCTCATAAATACCTGCTGAGTTGCCAAGCCTATGTTAGGGCTTGTCAGTCTTTAATAAATCTTAAAGACTTAAGATCTTACTCTTTGATGCAACCCATCACTTCCCAATCCAAAGGTAGGGCAAAACAAAGCAGTAATGCTAAACACTCTAGCTCAGCTAATCTGGCAGAATGCATCACAGTCTTTATAAATGTGTGAGAAGGGCTGTGCAAGAGCTCCCGAAAAGGTCACTGGTATTTTTGGAGCAATAAATCATGGAGGGAAAGATTTGCATTTTGGCTGTATAAAATCCAGGGCTGGATTAGAGAGAGAATACTTTGCAGTAATATTTCTCTCCTGACTTGTTTTATTAGCTTCCTTTAAACATGTTACATTATTGCTTATAGAATTTCATTTACTTGGATTGGCAGCTTGATAAATATGTCTATTGGCGATGATTTGGATTGCTCTGGGCATTAATATTATTAAAACCTGTCACAAGGAAATGTCTGAAAGATGACTTACTGTAAAGATTACAGCATGAAATAAATCATACAATGGTATTTGTTACCGTTTATGGCCTCTTGGAGCAGAGTCAATCCCTTTTTATGTTGCATTATTTTTCAAGTTTTTATAGCCTTACATTATATATCGCTGTCAGAAATGAACAGATGGGGTGTCAAACACGAGCCTTCTGAATAATTCCCACCCTCGGGTTATTTGTATGAAGGACAAGTGTAAAACTGTGTTCTCAAGAAAAGGGAGATAGATAGAGGTGGAGAAAGTGTTGTTATAGTGAGCAAGATCCCTTTTGTCAGCAGGCACATTGTGCTTTTGATCACTACCTGATATTTATGCGGCAGGGTGGGGGCTCTGTGGAAAATTTAGCAGTCTCTGTTGGCGTAGTGAAAACCTCATAAGTTAGATGAGTTTCGTGTTCCTTCGGTTTTACTTTTATTGCTAGAATGGGGGAGACGTGGAGGGGGTGTTTTGGGTGATAGCCAAACCTCAGAGGGTTCATAGAAACATGGAAAAGTGTGGATACCTCTAGGTACCTCACAAACACTTCAGTGGAGGAGTGCTAAAAAGAATCCCTCTGAAACTCCACAAAGGGCATCTCTGGAGTCTGGGAGGTGCAAGGAAGAAGATAAGTATTTTGCACACTGGCAATTTGTGAACTGATGTTAGGCAGGGAGCTCCTCTAGGAAAACGAGATACTATTATTTTGCATTCCACTTTTTGTTGTGTTGGGGAGTCCCATATCTCTTGTGATGTATTTTTGAGAAGTCCTTGTCAGAGTCATGGTGACAGATTAGATGGACTGATAGTTACCATGAGCTGGTAAATACATATGCAGTTAATTAGATTTGTGTCAGAAAATTCAGATGGGAGATATCCATCCATGTGTATTTTTCCCCCATACTTTCCCTCTCCAAATCTCCAGCCCCCAGAATCTTGCACAGGTACACAGAAAATAAATCAGCATTATTTTTGGAGCATAACTCTTCTTTGTCTAAAAGAATCTTTAAGCCACCCTAAGAAATTGTTCTGTTGACGCATGGTGGCTGAATTTTGCTCACAGAACAATGAGGTCTTTTTGATCTTTGCTGCAACTCACATAGCCAGTAAGGCTCAAGGATCAGTGTATGGATCAGATACTTTAGTGGAGGCTTAACACACAAAACCCGCTGGCAAACACCTTGCACGGTGTGCAAAATCTTCCCAAACTTGCTTTGTAGAGACTGCCTTGTCTCTTTGCATGAAAACCCAGTCCGTTTACTGGCATTGAAGTGACAGGTTCTACTCCCCCCCCTCCCCTGCCAAATCCTTAATAAGCAGAAGCATACTGTGTTTGGGCTTTGAATTTCTAAGACATCCCAGGACATTGGGTTGGAAGGGTAAAATTCTTACTCCATCATAGTCACCGGAGATGGTGCTACTAACTCTAAGGGCACTCTTCTTTCATCGGCGATTTACTACTTGATTGAATTTCTGCTGAATCTTGTCTGTGGGCCTCCACTTCCTTTTGTTTCCCTCTAGAGAGCAAAACATGCAAAACACTAGATATGAAAAAGTCTCAGCCCTTGCCCTGAAATATAGTATTTTTGTTAACTTCAGTTTGTATTCACACTCACTGTATTTAGGCACTTAAACTCCCTGTTATTTTATCCAGCCACCATTCTGGATGACTTTAACTAACCAGTCCAAAGTTTATTCCAACTTCTCTCTAAAACTCTTCCCTTTTATCCACATGCCTTTCTTCTTCCTCTCAGGCTTGCCATTACAGTCAGAGAGCCTTATCCTTTGTAGTTTCTACCTCTTTCAGTATTTATCACTCTCTTTCTATATCTCATGTGAAAATACACCTTCTCTCTTTTCACCAGGCCCTTGTCCCACATCTATCATCAAGCTTGTAGAAGAGCTTTGGGGATTCACATTCACCATGCAAAGCACAGTTGTACTGCACATTGTACCTGGAGTTGCACCCACCTGTACATACTAATCCCATTCCACGCTATACAATAGTATAATCACTTAAAGAATTTGCATGACTGATTGTGTGAGTTCTGAGTGCATAAGGATAAGTTTCATAATTAGCTTTCCCTGTGAACTTGTACAAACCAGTCTATTTATAATTTGGTCAGCTCCTGATTTTTAATGAGGGTGCTGAGAGTGACTGAAGCCTCTGGCAGCGTGCATTTCATATTTTAATTACCCACAGTAATTCTGACAATTACACCGATGTCATAAATCACATCATAATGACCCATTTACAAAAAAGCATATTTAATGACTGGTTGGGGATTTGAATTAAACAGGTACGCAGCGGCTTAACAAGGAGCCAAAAGCTCCAGAGAGTTAAGACTCTTCCACATCTTTTTGTTGAACTATGGCTCTAGCAGGTGAAGAAACTTGGTGCAAAGTTTCTTTCACAGGCCAAAACCTGATTTCCTCAGCAGGGGATTATGGGATTACTTTCCATGGGATGAAATCCAATCCTATGTGCCAGGCCAGAACTAGACTTCTGTGTGATTCGGGCCTTGGAAGCTACTGGGCCATTCTGAGCTCTGTCACTGACTCTAGAAGACTTTAGGCACTCACTTGCCCTTGGCAAAGCTAACACAGTAATCGCAGGCATCCCGGGTGCTCATGTAAGCATGATGGTGCTGGTTTTTAGCCAATTAACTTGAGTGTTGGTAGGGATAGCATGGAGCTACTGCTGATATTTTTCTGTTTTGGCTGGTAGCTTTTGTTACCCTGTCCATGCTTCAATGAAATTTAAGCTCTTCTCTCTCTCATGTGGTGCAAAATGCCCTCCTCACCACTGGTGGGAAGTGAGATTAGTAAAGTGATGGCCAACAGCACGTTGCTTCCCTAGCGTTTCCTCCTTAGGTTGCTCCTTCAGCAGTGTAACCACGTGCCATCTCTTGCAGAGACCTGAAATGACAGGGCTAGACTAGGTTGCACAAACATCTGCATGTAAGACCTCTGAAGAACAGCGCGCACAGATTAGGGTAGCAGTTCAAATATAATGCAAAATAATGCAGTGCTCCCCAGCATTGTCTTATTACTCAGCTGGGTCCTGCCTCCCTGATTTTGGCCCTTAGTGAAAATTACTCCTGTTGTTTAAGATCTCGACTAAGCCAAGTTCTGTTCTTTAGATTACTTTGCTATTAATAACGTCACAATAAGTGGGTGGAAGTAGCTAATAGCTCGAAGCCACAAATGATCCCAAATGTTCCTGATCTCTGCTCTCCTGTAAACCTTGACAGATTGGGAGTGCTTAGTAAAACATTGTAACACTCAGCACGCATTTACAAGACAGCGATCTGTCCCATGACGGCTTCCAGATGTGTGAGTGTGTGCAATTTCATAATTCAAGAGCAGATTCTGTTGCTCTCTGCAGATCCCCCATCAGGCTCTTCATAAACGCTGCTTATAATTAAATTAGCCCACTAACTAGCCATGCAAATTTTGATAAGCAGTGACCAAAAAAAATAAAAAGAGGGAACTGTTGAGATGCTCTCAAAAAATGACAAGGTTGTCTTCAGAGATTATTTGTCATTATGATAAGATTTGTTTTTCCCTTCCCGTCTGCCAAATTCCACTTTGTCCCTTTGTACATGACAGCAGTTTTCAGGTTTTAATCTAATAATTAGGAGCTGAATTTTGCCACCCTTACTCAAGCTGTCTGCTGTCTTACTCTCTGAACAGCCTTTCTGGAATCAAAGCAAGCAGCTATCCTCTGTGTGGGTAGCAGGATCAGGCTTTATCTTCTAAAATCCAGCCTGTCCCCAGCCCAACTAGCAATGAAAGAACAAAAGCGTGTGCACGCACACATGTGCATGCAAAGGGAAAGAAGGTGGATTTTATCTGGCCCTGCTGTGACCTTGGAAAGGAAGACAGGGCACTTCACCAAAGATTTCACAACAGAGGCTATGAATAATAAGCTGTTGTTTTCTGTCAGAAATAATGGCTCATAGCTCTGACACATGAGATCTGCTTGCAGAAGTAGTACCTAGCTTCCCCATGATAATCGTGCTATATCAATTCGTGAAAGTGCTGAAGTTATTACACCTGGTTTATATCTATGACTGAACACCATGTCCTTATATAGTAAAGCGTTAGCTGAGGGAGGTGATTAGGGTGGAGGTTGAATGAGGAAATGCGGAGTAGATAACAAGCAGAAGTTATTTTTTCTTATATGTCACTCTAAGATTCCTTTAATAGTGAAATGGACCCATGAGAGCATCTGGATCACTGTTGAAACAGTCCAGTCCAGTTATCCCTATGTACTCTGAATTTCTCCAGTGTTGCCAGCTCTTCAGATCACACACCTGTCAGGAGTTCTTAATGCACCAGCACCTAAAGTCCTGTTACTGTTTGAGAATCCTGGCTCCATTTTTCAATGTGGTGTAGCGCAGCACTTACTAGACTAGGACTCTAACTTCAGCCTATTTGTGTGTTTTGCAAGTCCCAATGCCTGCATGGCTCTTCCCATCCTCTGTTTCTTAGTTCAGCCTTTCTTGTTCATATTTACAACTCCAGGTAAAGCAAGAGTCCCTAAATTTAGTGGGAGACTGTAAGTATTGCTGCAATATAAATGATAACTACTGACTATTTTTGTTTTAGTGATTCCTATACAACCACACTGGCTTCACTAGGACTGCATGTGTGTCGCTTAGGGGCAGATTTGGTTCAGTAGATGTAATTAAAAAAAAATTTAACTACTCATTTTTAAGATTGGTTTTACTTGTTGCCTGATGTATTTGTTAATTATTGGATGGAATACTCTGAATTATAACATTTTGCAATGACGCGAAGTACCTCTGAGTCAATTAATTAAGCCTCACAGTTCCTTGTGAGGTAGGCAAAGCACTTTGATGCATTATGATTAGAGTGATATAATCCATGATGATGAATAAGCCAAGTCCAGACAAGCACCATATTCTCACAGTGCAGGCCTGGGAGTGAGAAAGGGGCTTTGTAGCAGCCTTCTCAGGCACAGGCAATTTTCATTCTGTGTGTGAAACTCCACTCCTCTCTGAAGGAGAAGGTTAACATATGTGCAGATCTGGGAGTGATTCAAAAAACAATAAGAGGATTCCCAAATGGGATGTGAACTGAACAGCCCACATGCCAAGTGTTAAATCATTCACAAGGCTGTGGTACACAGGGACAATGGAATGACGTCAGGGCAATTGTGCCGGTGGGCTGGGCCCTCGCCAAATTCAGCTGTTGGAAAAACCTGCCTGCTTCACTCAGGTACCAGTGGGTGTCTTGTCTCTGGAGATCTCTGTGGTAGCAGCTCACAGATTTTTTTCATGTGTGGGGGTTGCTGTGGACCAGTGATGCAACTCTTCCAGGCCTTGCTAGTCCTGAGGTGCTTTGTGAGTAAGTTGCTACACCTTTTTCTCTCCCTATGCAAAATTTAGGAGACAAATAATCTCTGAGTTCTGAGGATTTGCTGCTGTTCTGTACTTACAGCATGGAATGCAAATCAAATGAGCACAGACCTCAGTGTGTACACATGACATTAAGACACGCTGTAGCTATGCTCTCCCGCAGCAAGGAGTGGAAGAGCTAACGTCAGAGAAGACTGCAGGAAGGGGATTCAATAGAGCTTTCAGGGCTCTGCAAAGGCATTGTGAAGAATTTAAAGATAGCTTGTCATCAGGAAGTTGTTGGCAGCTAAAGATTTGATAAAAGGACTTCCACTCCCTGCCTTGTAATGCTATAGACAACTGTTAATCACTTATGTTAGTCCTCAAATTAAGTTTGAAACATCTTGGATGTGTCTGACCATCTTCTGGTGTAGATGAAAGCTGTTATCTACCCTGGTTCATGGAAACATGACTGACTGGTTTATATTAGGTCATGGCTGTGGGAGCAGGCAAAGAAAGAACGTTTCACTTTGTGGTAGTTCTCTCATTTTGACTCTGGTACACTGGACTGAGCTGCCATTTTGAATTACATATTAGGTATTGAACTGACGTTATTTGCAGTGTAAAACCAGATTTCTTTCTGAGTTTAATGATGGGCCATTGTTATAATAGACTGGATTCATCTGCAAGTTGGGCACAGAATAGACTGATTACACCAGTGGCTTACGCATCTGACACCATGAAACATTTTCAAATGTTCAGCACCAGCTACTGGGATGACATTTCAGAAATGCTCAGAGTCCAAAATACCTAGCTCTTTTGAAAAAGTGAGCTCCACTTGTATGGTCTTTGACAACATGATTCTGTGCTCTTTTGATAATCTGTCCAATTTGAAGTGATGAGGACCTTAAATGAGAATGTGATAGAAAAAACGTTCGGTAACACACACACACATGACAGTGCACAGCATTATGTGAATGTAACTGTTCTGCTTCCAGACTCATGCAGAACCAACATGGATAGCTGTGCATCCACAGCACAATTAATTTGTGACCTAGATAACCTGCTAATGGCTGTGGTGAGTGACTCTAGCTCAATCAGAGGTTACTTCTGTGTCTCTGTAGGGTACGATGCCACATCACTTCCAGTCCCCACGTCCTCAAGATCCTCAGAGTCCAGGGCTGGATGATTTACTAGTCTCTTAAGAAAGTCACATTTCTGTGAGGATCATGTAATTTACAGAGCATATGGCAAAAGGAACCCTTAACTAAAGAATGGTTTGCTAAATCAGTATGTGCTTGTCTTTGGCAAGGTGGATGCCTTTATGATGAAGTGGGTTTCCTGCTGTCTTTTCCCTCTCTCTCCTACTTGAGGGATCCAACAGGTGTTTCCTCCAAGGCATATATATTTCCCATAATATTAGAATGAAGAGATGTCATTTCTGACAGGTTGTGTATATAGATGATGGCTTTATTATGATAGAGATATATACACTGATTGATTGGTAGAGCTGAGTTAAGTAAAGAAAGCTTGTGAGAAGATAGTCTCCAACTTGCCAAAATACCATTTAATCACTGGCCAAGACATTCATTATCTGAGGAGGGGGAGAAGTATGGCTAATGGATACAATTGCTTGCAGTTAGCACAGGGCTACACAGAGTTCACTGCAGAGATTGAAGGGGTACTGCCCCCCTTTCCTTCCCGTTTTGTACTAGCTTGTTAAATTCAGGAGAGCCAGTCTGAAGCTTCTCCCTGCCCCTCATCAGAGAGACAAAAGGACCTTTCATTTAGCTGAAGGGTGGGTAATTCAAAGCTGATCAGAGGAAATGCTTCATACAGTGTGCAGTTTGCCTGTGAAAATTCTTGCTGCAGTTGCTCATGAGACCAAGAACACTGTAAGCGGCAGAAGAGGAAAAGCAACAGGAGTAGGTAGTGTGGTGGCTTCAGCTGTGGTTTGTGAACCTCTGGAGGTCAGTGGACCTCAGCCAAGGGGCCTGGGAAGAGATTGGAAGCTTCATGGCTTGATAAAGCCAGGCTGTAAGAGGAGCAGAGCTGTCATGAGCCATTTAGCACCCTGTTCTCTGTTTGCCCTTCTTTCATTTTCCTCCAGGCTAGTTCCAGCTGCCAGTGCCTGCTTCTCTTGCCTCCTCTTCAGCAGTAACAATGCAGTAGCCAGTGTGTGCAGATACATTTCTCGCTCTTTGGTGCCTTTCTTGCTTGAAAGGAAGATTTTCCTATGCTTTCCATCAGGCATAGCTTGCACCTTGATTTGGATTGTCTGGTATTTGCTTTCATTAAAGGTTAGGTGGTACTTGGGTTGGATCTACTGTAGGCAATCCCTGTATTTCTAACCTTGCAGTAGTGTGGATTGAATAGAGATAGGAGGCACTGCAGTGCTGGAAAGACCAGTTCGCAGGTTTGGGATTACAATCAAACACAGCACATGTCGTGAGCATATTGCAGAAGAGGCTTGTGAGCAAGCCTTGGCAAGAGTCAGTCATTGCAGTTTTTCTCAATGTCATTAATAGACCCTTTATGGCTTTTATATTTTCTGCTGATTTTAGGATAGGTGAACAAGGTAACCTATTCTAGTATAAGCAGTCCTGGGATTTGTTATTAGTTTACTTAGCTAAAGACCTGGGGAGCTAGCAGGAACTGCAAGAAAGTTCTGGCCTGGTCTTCGATGAGATCTCATGTAGAAAGGAAAAGATTCTACATCTCTGCTGCAGTTACTGAAATGACTGTGGCTTTTAATTAGTTATCCTGGATATGAGTTAACTGTATTGCCATAGTACCATGGAATTTGGCACAAACTGCAAACCTCTCCTCCCCCCACATTTGCAAAAATGGGCAAAGTCTCAGGTTACTTGCGGCTGTGCTAAGCCTAGTACCAGCATAAGTCAGTCTATACAGGGCACCATCTAGATCTGCCTTGCAAGCATCGTAATGAATGATACCTTCCCCCTCTCCTCTCTCTTAATCTTACCTCACTTGATACTGCATAGGTAAGGACAAATTGGACAAGAAAAATAAAGACAGGACCATACGCATCTCTAGTCCTACAGCTTCACTGAGGCTGTTGCGTTCAATGTATTTTGTAATTCTGGATGGCGAGTCTCAGTTATCATTGCTATTTCAGTTACAGAGCGTTCAAATAAGCTTTCCTCCTGAGTTAGCTGTCCACAGTTAATTCTACGAACAGTAAAGCTGGAGAGATGGTGTTGAGCAGATGGTTTATCCAACAGGTTTCAAGTCTCTGTTCATGCTTGGGTCATGAGCAGACACCAGTTCCTTCATAACCCATTGTTGTTTGACATGTAGCAGTCCTCTGAAACAGCTCAGTGTTCAGAGTAGCTTCTAATTGAATAGCTCGTTTCACATGGTCTTGTTACTGCTTCTGGACCAACACAATGCTCACAAACACAGCTGCATATCTGAAATCTGCCTCTGAGAATATCCTGCAATATGGGTCTAATTTAAAGTCCCTGAAGACAAGGGAAAAATTCCTGCTGACTTCTTTTTCTCTTAATCAAGACGATGTTTATGTAGTTATTGCTCTAATAAATATCCCCACTGAAGAACTCTTTGCACTATATTTTTCCTTATATTTGTCCAGCTCAACTGACATATTGACAGAGGAATTGCTCCACCACACAACACTTTTTGCCCCATATTGTCATGGTTATGCACAATTCATATACAGCCGAATTTTCCTTGCCACTGTGGGATGTGAAAGCTACAAGGTGAAAAAAGAGGGCTTCTCAGCAGCAGCTGAGGAGATGATATAAACTGTAGTTGCCACTGATGAGAGGTTGTTC
The DNA here is from genome assembly GCF_036370855.1 of Dromaius novaehollandiae. Classification (NCBI taxonomy): domain Eukaryota; kingdom Metazoa; phylum Chordata; class Aves; order Casuariiformes; family Dromaiidae; genus Dromaius; species Dromaius novaehollandiae. The sequence continues at coordinate 7,784,934 of NC_088123.1, forward strand.
TGTAGCTGATCAGTTGCTCTCTCTGTTTAGGGATTCAGGTGTCCAAGGAGAGGAGAACAGCAGAGTCATCCTAGACTCAACAGGAAGGTTCCACTGGTGCGATTCTGTTCCACTTCAGGAAGCTCTTCTGGTAGGTGTGGTGTGTTTGTCTTTGGGACCCTCACTTGTCTTCCTCCTTGTTCTCCTAGGAATAAGCTGGGTCTCCACAGCATTGATCTGGGTGGAGGGCACAGCACTCTCTAGTTTACTGTTGTTTGTTTAACTGTGTTACCTTAGCCCCTGTCTAACTTTGACCTCATATGCAAAGCTAAGAGACAGACCTTGCCCTGGGGAAGACAGACTGAGGGCCATTACCCCATTTTTCAGGAGTGAGTTGCAGATAAAGTGTCTTGACCAGGGTCACAGTGATGGGAGCTGAATGCTCATTCTAAGGCCACATGCCTTTGTAATTTAAGTCATAACCTGGGAACAGAGAAAGATCTCCTAGGTAACAAAGGATCAGTAATGCCTTCCATGTTCATCTAAAGCAGGGTGGGCCTCCTATCTCAAAAGAGGATCTCAGCAGATGGACATAGGAGGGACTGATTGACACCTATTTTGCTTTTAAATTTTGTAATGTGTTTTTGGACCTTTGTGTCCCTGACATTATTGATCTGAATAGCTTTAAGACTGTTTGGTTTATTTCTTTAATGTAAGTGTTTAATCCTTAAAAGAACAAATCCCATCTAGAAGTGGCAGGTTGTACTCAGAGCTGCCAGAGAGCTGAGAGTAGGCAACCAAATCTTGCAATGAGGTGATCAAAGATTTCATCAAAAATACAGAATGTTCAAGCTGTTCTGCCAGCTGGGAGACTTGTAGCAGGCTGGAATTCATGCTGCTTGAAATGCTGCAGCTTCCTTCCAAGCAAATAAAAGGACCCTATTGCCCAGCAACCTCCAAAATAGGATTAGTTGTTACAAATGGGCAAATATCCCAATAGAACTGGAAGCTCAGCTCAGAGAATTGAAGGGTAATGTTTTGAAAAGATCTTACAGGCCTGCTTACATGAGGAAAAAGTTTGCAACAGCTAGTGCGTCCTAATTCCCCATGTGCCACTTTTGTACTGTACTGAGTGTTTTTGTGCAGCTAAGCTAGACTGTGCAAGGGTCTCTTTTGAGGATTAAAAATGTCCACAAAGAAAATTAGAGCATAGTAACTATTGCGATGAGCATTCATGTAGTATCTTCCTTTACAAGGAGATTTCTGGGACAGGCAAGCCCTCAAAGGCTTGGGAGTTTAAGATGCATTTTCAGAAGTGAATTAGGCATTTGACAAAGTCGCAGAATGTGCTTCAAGCTTTTAAGAGCTATATTTTTAAAGTTGTTTCGGTGCCTATAAGTGCAAGTATACCCCCATGGGATTTTTTGTGAAAACCCAGCATTTCATTCTGTTTGGAAAGCATGGAAACTTAAATGCATATACCTTACAAAAAATCCCCCTTGATGTCCATCGAGAACTCAAGGCATCTAAGCGCCTAAAGGCATCTAAAAGTATGATCTTTGACTTTTACATGGGGCTTACATTCTTAAATCATTTAAATGTTTTGCAGAAATATTACTCTTCGCCTAATACTACACAGATGTTTGAGACTTAATGTAACATTTTTTTCTTGACCTCACTAACAAGTAATAAATTTGGCCAGATATGACCAACTTCTTTGCCCCAGGTTGGAAGGAAGGCATAAGTCCTTCAGTAGTGTCCTCAAAATGGTTGACCTGTCCCCTTCACTATTCTGTTCATTCACTATTCTCACTGCTCCTGTTGATCTTGTAATTGCATATTTCCTCTGCAGGTCTCAGCAGTAATAGTTTTTCCAATTGTTCCTATAAAATAAGCTATAAAATAAATTGTGTTTTTTAATTGTTTAGCTTCATTCAGCAGAATAATCGTTGGACTTTAGGCATGTTACATTAAATACAGCTAAAGGTTTCATTATTCAATTTAATCTAATCTAATTAGTTAGAGACAATCATTTAATTTGGTTATGATTCTAATCTCTCATCAGGAAACTTCCCCCTGACAAAGTCCCTTGTTTCTCTTTGAAAAGAATACTGCCAGTGAATGAATATTGCAGGGGTGTACTGATCCCACAGTTCCTGGTTGGTTAGTGTGGACTTTGATGTGGCACCTTTGACAAGACTGGTTTGGCTAACTGATCATACCACCTAGCAATCGTGAGAAGCCACACTAAGCACTATGCACCCCCAGTACTATATTTTCCTAGACTACATTTGAGAAACATGATCAGTTAGCCAGGAAAAAAACACCAGGCCAAAGCAGTTATTCTGCTTCTAGCATCAAACTAGTGTCTTGGCATGGTTTTACAATTTTGGCACTTTATGTCAACGTTTATGAAATTTTCACTTTTATAGGACAAGCTTGTATTCCAAACACTTAAGAGGAAATATTTCATTTTATATATAGTCCTGTTCTACTTAAAGATGTTACACAGCTAAGAAAGAATAAGTCTTTCTAATGGAAGAGAAAAAACTAAAATATACCTCGCAGCTGGTTTAACAGAATTCTGTTTTAAATTTAGAGTTGCAAGGACCAAGCAGTACTGAATCTGCGGGATCACATTTTGGTTTGTGTGTTTGGTGATGCAAACTCACCGCTGATTGGGCTGCAGGACTTCGTGATGCCCTTACGAGCTAGTAACTTCACTTACCATGAGCTGAAGGACATTGTTTTTCTTGGGTCTTTGGAGTATCTGCAAAGAGAATGGAAATTTATTCAGAATTTCCCAAAGCTGTGGTTTTTCTCAGTAAGAATTCTTTTTGAATATTCTCTCTACCTCTTTCTTCCTTTCTCTAACTTTCATGCATACTTTTAAATACATTTTAAAAGTTCAGTATGTTTCGCATGATGATAAATAGCACAATTCAATTCAAAATAACCAAAAGTTTCTTGGGCTCTAGACTTGAACTTGAACCCAAGATGTTGTTGAAACATTTCACTTTTCAAATATTTATTTTCTTCTGGGGGAGTCTCAGTGCTCTGTGATTTCCTACAGAAGCTTCTGTAGGAAATCACAGAGCACTGAGAAGCTGATCCTGATTGGAAAAGGGGAAGTACCCAATAAATTGCAAGATAAATTCTAGACCTGTGAATTTTCTTCTCTGACCAAAGTTGCTCAAACTTTGGAGATGCTTCCAGAATGCATTTGTGCCTGCTGGGTTTGAAAAAAACTTCATGTTCACCTTTCATCTTTAATGTTTGATAATGTTCAGCTTTCTCACTTTTCTCTCATCACGATTTCTTTGATTTTATCAGGGTAGTGCTCTCTCCTGTGCAGATCTGAGGGCAGTTAATGTCCAGGACTGTGCTGCATGTGCCATTTTGTCTTCCAACACCACTGCTTTGAACAATCCTTCTCTGGTGGACACAGAAAGCATCCTAGCCACTCTGAATGTCCGATCCATGCAGAGCAAGCCCAGCTCAAGCACTCTAGGTAAGCATGTTTCCCTTTCCTTGTGAGCATGCTGATGTGATAGAAATGGAGGCTAGAAAATGGAAGGATGTCACTCCTCTGACCCACAGTCTGTTTTTCCTGAATATAAATATATATTTATATGTTAAAAGGGCTGGAAGTCTGTTTTAGCCTAGCCGGCTGTACAGCCTAGTCCAGTTTCTGTAGCCAGAGGTATGCAAAGGACTGATAAGGCTAACATTGCACCGGGAAATTTGCCAGTCCCTCCTGCAAATTCTGAGTGAGGCTTCTAGGTTTCCAGCAGAGAAGTGGTTAGAGGGTATCTGGTAACCAGTATTGGTAACTCCTGTTATCTGCAAAAGCATATTTGGGTGGAGCCCCCTTCCATTCTTCAAAAGGAAAAAAAAATGTTGCCTTTCCTTGAGGCTTGAGAGGATGGGTGCTCTGTTCCCAGACAGAGATTGTAGCACAGAATTGCAATGAAAGCAAAAACAACTTCAGCCCAGTATAATATTTATTGTGTCTCTTCCTCCCCTATTTTGGCAAAGGAGCTAAGATTTGTCCTCCTCTTGAGAATGTGGAAGTATTAATTAACTGAAGACAGGCTGAGAAATGGATGGCTCTCCTAAGTGTTTTCCCTTTACTTTATTATCATTCAAGGCTTTTAAAACAATGGTTGTGCCAAGGAAATGATTAGAGTGAGGCAGAGACTGGGTTTTTTTGATAATAACTTGACAAAATAATATACAATATGTACAATCAGAACAAAAGAAATATGACTTATAAGGGATATTTGAGTAAGAGGTAATTGTGACTTGAATACATTACTTTTTAAGTAATGTATTTATCTCTATATAGATATAAGGATGTATGGAACTCTATTGAATGTATATAGAGAGCAAGTAAACAATATGTACACTATATATATATATATATACATAAAAAAAAAAATCTATGTGTCTTATGTATGTTAGAGCGGAGACAAGCAGACAGACACAAGGCTATTTGTGTATTACCACTAACACTGTGTTTCAGCACATCAGAAACAGTCCAAATACACAACACCTTCTTTCAGGTATGAACAGAAATCAAGATTGCTTGGTCCTCTCTCAGGATCCTCGGTAGTGTGGCCTAGACATTAAGACAGAGGAAGTCAGCACTTCTGGGTTTTGTTTTGAGAAGGGGCAGGATCAAGTGTCATGGTATCAGATCTACTTCTATTTCTCCTGCCCCGTTGCCGTGTGTCCTTGGCAGCTACCAGAGCCATGCTGCACCTCAGTGTACAGCGCCATAGTAATATTTTATCTCCCAAGCCTGTTGTAAAGCCAGACAAATTAAAGTTTGCAATGTAGCGCTATGGAAATGCAAATTATTCTTGTTATTATCCATTACTGTGATCAGTTATTTCTGAAAGATTGATTGAAATTAGAGGGGATAGATTCTGCTACCATTTACTTTAATAGCATTGTCTTCCTCTACTTGACAAAATACTGTGCTTCTATCCCACCCTGGTTTTACTATTTTAGGTATTTCACTTTACATATTTATACAGCGCCTATTGCCTAGCTCAGATGTTTGTGAGTTGTCGCTCCATAAACTGACTACGGTTGCAATCTAATAAATCTTTGGCTACTAAATTAAGGCCATTCCTCAGATTTACAGTGATTTCTGCAGACAGAAAAGCAGTATTCACTTATAGGATATTATCATCAATAAATAAAGATATATTTACGAAATAACGCTAAGAAACAAGCTTCACTTCTTCCCCAGACTAGCTATTAAATCTGTTAGTGATTCACCCTCTGTGTAAAAATTAGCTCTCTTTCCTTGTAGGTTCATTAGATGTGTTGTTAAAATACCCAGCCCATGTTCTTCTTTGCTGCTGTAATTATTTATAATTATAGACCCAGAATCTTGGGTTGGGATTCTTGTACCAGCCTCTCCTGCTGATTCAATTGCAAGACTAGGGCTGTGTTTTACACTCCTATAGCGCTTTGCCCCTGAAAGTCTCCAGACACATTACAGACCTGTGCCCCTATAGGATAGTAAATTACTCGCAGATTGTTACACCAGGTTTTGGATCAAGGTGCCAGGAGTGGGAGCAGAACCTGCATGTCCCCACTCCCACTGTTCCCGTCTGTATACTCCCTCCCTACTCCCATTATTATTTTACAGGAATTCATCTCTGAGAAGACAAAATTGTGACTGATAATATGCTGCTGTGTCTAAAAGCAGGCAACATAAAAAAGACTGTGTACAAGTCCCTTTTTTAATGGCTGTTGCCTTTTCATAGCCTTACAGATACAACAGCAATTCCTTGCCTTCCTCAGTCAGCTGCTCCTGTTCCTAAGGGCTGTTTTATTGATGTCTGTGCAGTGTAAGACCAGATTCTAAAAGGCAGTTAGGTACCTTAAGATGCAGTCCCTGGCATTCATAAATGCTTCCAAGAAGGTTGGGCCCAACACACTGATCTTGAAACGTAATTGGACACCTATTTGTTTAGTTAGGCACGTGAGTGTCTTTGAAAGACAGGGAAAACACTGACCTTTCTTTCTTTACCAGCACCAAACAGGTGCTGAAGGGGTTAAAAATTTCATCCTGTGCTGCAGCTCTGCTAGGGAATATTTGCAGGGTCTCAGCTCATCTTAGGTGGTCCCAATGGACTAAATGGCCTCCAGGTGAAACAGTTCACGGGGTCAGCAAATGAGGAAGCTTTCAAGGAAAAGAGGGAGCCTGATACAAAGTGGGAAAGGAGGGCTATTCTCTGAATTTATTTCTTTCAGTGTGGGGAGAAGGAGTAAGAGTACGGACAGAGACACTGGCATTATTGAAGTTATGTAAGAGCACTGAAGACAAATACAACATAGAAAAAAACCAACAGGGCAAAGAGTATCAAGAAATTTGCCAGACTCAGTGGCTGTCAACTGAGCTAGGAGATAACACGAGCAGTAAATAACAGTAATGTAGTCAGGCTGTGCTAGTGCTCATCAGAACTTGGTGCTGGTGCCATCTTTTGCAGTAATTAATTAGAGGAAATAATAGAAGTGAAATGTACATTTTCTGTCAGTGTAGTATATGTACAGTGGGTGCTTCCAGCAACAGAGTTGCAAAAACAGCAAGTTTAGGAAAAACCTATCCATTTGTAGAATAAAGATCCAGGAGGAGGTGTGCAGAAAAGCAACTGGGCAGCTATTAATGTATGTAGGGGAGACCCAAAAAACACAGCAGTCCTCTGGTTTACAACCTCGTTTTTTGAGAGAGAAGGGTAAATTTATATTCAAAAGTCTCGGTCCAAGGAAGATCCTCAACTTGACCCTGATTAATTTTAGCAGCCAAAAGTGGAAGAGCATTAGTTAGCAGGAAAGGTAGGAAAAGATAGAAAAACAGGAGGGGAGAGTGGATTATGGGTAGTTTGGAGAACTTACTACAGCAAGATGTTAAAAAGCTGCAGTGGATAAGGTGCAAACTTAAAATCAGTTTCTAATTAGATTATGAAACTATTCATCTGATTTAAAGAGAAAAGGCAAAGTCTGATGTTTCTCATTGTAGTTGTCGTTGCTGATAGGACAGCCAGTGACTTGCTTGATATCCAGCTACCAATCCAAATCCTTTCTCATCCCCAGTTTTGGTGCAGTAGATAAAGCTACAGCATTTTGCATCATAACTATAGGGAAAAATGTGCATTTATAATTATTTGGATGAAGGGCCCTGTGTTCCCTTAACAGCTCAGGAGCTTTAGCAAATGTTGCAGCAAGCATAGTCTCAGTTTGGAGATCGTAACAAAGCCCGAATCAATTGTCTTTCCTGTGGTTTTAGATTTCAGTGTGACCATTTCACACCAAACCAGCCCAGGCCCATTCTGTGCATTACCTGTCTCATAGGGTAGAGAATTAAACAGCTCTTTTAGAGAATCAGATCCACACAGAGGTAAACATTACTTACACTTGCAGGAATGAGTGAGTGTTTACTAGGGTCAGTGCTGATGCCAAGCACTTCTAGTCTTTCCCATGGAAAATTTTAGGTTTTCCAGTAATGCTGTAATTATCACCCTGTCATGTCACAAAGCAAACAGGTTGGCAAACCTAGGTACTGAACTAAATAATCTGTGGCATAATCTAAACATATAATGGTAATTAAGTCTGACAGCTTAATAAGCTAGTGAAATTCAAATGTACAGTAGTAATCTACAATTAAGTAATCTCTTGTAATAGCACCCTGCCAGTTTGTAAGATTTCAGGTACAGCGCTGTGTACTGTTTTGCAGCAAAAATATTGACATAAGGAAAAGGTATCCAGGCAATGATCAGACATATATTCAGATCAGCCATTACAGTACATAGAAAGGTACAATAAAGGCAATGATTCATTTCAGGCATTCAGTTGCTGCCGCTTGCATGTATTCAGAGATGCCGTGCTATACTTGGGAAGGGCTTTTTCTGCTGTACTGAAGGGCTATGATGCCTGACATCTCTAAGGCGTTTGTTGGCAGTCCATCACCTAACCTTAGGGATGGTTGATTAGAACAGTGGTCTCTCTATGACCCTGTTAGAGTCCACATATTGGTCAGTCCTGGTCTTCATCTGATCACCAGTGTTCACTTACTCTTGCAATGGATAGCAACGGAAAAATTTAGACATAGCAGTAAGGGAAAGGATTGGGTATAATCAAAACACAGAAAGCAGACTTCAAATGGGCTTGATTCTTCCCTCCCTTACTTTTTTGTAGCTCCCCACTAAGTCAGCCAGCTGGTGAGAACTGGGGGGAAATCAGGACACATATTTCTAGGAACTTTTACTTTCTCTTTTAAGGCTTTTTGGGTGTCAGATTTTCAAAAATCAGGATATTTGCTTTTGCTTTCAGTTCTGCAGCACGTCCCATCCATTTATGCACAGCCTTCTTGAAGGAGAAGGAAAAAACACAACCCCATCCCCCAAAAACCTTTGAGTGCAAATTGGCTTACTGGGGGCTTTGTGCCGAACAACGCTATAACCCGCACTGCTGCTCCACAGAGGGTAATTATATTTTAGTTATGATGTCAATAAGCAGCTCCCAGGAGAGATTTTCTTTTTTAATCCTTGGGAGTTCTGAGTGAATAAAGTGAGCCTTGGAAAAGCAAACCAAGGCAAGAAACTTTCTAAATATAGGAACTACTTTGGGATTTTTGCATGACAATGACATTATTTTTAGGCACAGGTAAGAGATTTCCTGCATCTGTCAGTCTGAACCATTGTGTCTTGTGTTCTTTTTTCTTTTTCTTTGTTTCTGCTTCTACCAAGTTCCCTGTCTTCTCATGTTGTTTCTGACTGTTTCTGCAGAGACTGTCTTCAGAACGAGAGCAATGGGGAGTCGATCAGAACCATGTTATAAAAGGATCCCCATCACCACAGAGCTGAGTAAGTTATTCTTGGGAACAAATTTCACAGAAGCAATATGCGTGCTGCATTATTTATTTACCCCAGGCCCTTTTTAGAATTCACAGACAGAAAGCGACAAGCACTATATGTCCAGGGAACATTAAAAGGTTTGACTTACATGTTAATTCACTAGCTTTGAAAGAGTCGGGATGGTTTATCTGGAGAATAAATATAACAAAGCGTTACAAAGGTCTCAGTGTGTAGCAAGCTCTGAAGCATCCATTTAGGAGAAAGATGATGGCCTTTTTTTCTTCCTGCTGGACTGGATGTTAGGAGATGTGAGTTCTAGTCACTCGGCCCACATTTCATCCTGCCTATCCTAAGACACTTCACTAAGGTAAATAAATCAGAAGCCTGTTTGCCTCGCTTCCCCTTTTTTTCAGTGGAGAAAGAGACACCACCGAAGGCAATTCTGCCCACCTGCCTGAATCTAACTTGTCCTTTTGCAGTGCCTTCCTCTCTCCATTGATTATAAAAAGCACTGAGAATAACTCCGTGCCCAGTTTTCATCCCACAATGAAGTGGGATGAATCAAGGCCTAATTTTCAGTGTTTCAACCCTCTCTTTCTGAAATACTTGTAATGGTTCCTTCCTCCTCCTCTGGATTATGGTGGTAGCTACAGGCTTCCTCCCCATTTGCAGAAGTGGCTGTGAAAAGACAGAGCCTATTCCAAACAGTCTGCAGTTGAAGGCATTGTGCCATGAATGCATGGGGTCCAGTAATCGGGCAGGTCTATGCACACACCAGAGTGGACAGGCAGTGCACGCATTTTACTCTAGACCCCAGACACCTCTGTCCTCATCATTGCGCAAGGCTCAGCCTCTCTAGATTGCATTTGTAACTGAGGCAATCCAAAGAGCTCTTTCATGGCATACTTGGCTGTTTTTTTATCTTTGAAATCATCGGGGGATGAAGACAAACTAGATCCATTAATTAGGAACATGTGCACTGATTAACTGTATACTAGTAACATAGCGGTCAGTGTCACACCAGAGTGGTGTGGCTGGGCTGCCAGTCCCTGGGGACATGGATATTTAGCTCCGTTTAGAGTGCTGACACAAGAACACGCTCATCAAATTAGCATAGCATGTTGCTAGGCATCATGACTGGCCCCGACTCACTCAGGCTTTTTTCTGTCTTTCTCTTTTTTCTTTTTGATGCAATGCTCATAAATAATATGTGGGCTCAGCAAATTCAGGGAGAGGTCTTTGCTTTCCAAACCGTCCCAGGTTTGTAACTGAGCCAAGGCTATCGACCAATCCCGGTCTCTAGCAGGCACTAGCAATACTTTATTTGTATGAGCTGGTACGTCAATGTGGGAGAAGTGCAATACTGTGTCCGAGAAGCAGTGAAGCACCTCAACAGGCTGTTGAGTCCTGTATGCTCCTCAGACTGAAAGTCTGAGGAGCTGCTGAAAGAGAAGTAGTGCATAATAATGATAAGATAATGATGCCTCCTCCAGAGTCATTTCAGAACTCTTGAATTTCCTGAAATGATGTTTGTATACTCTGTTGTGCTGTGGTTTAGACTTTTATTTCTCCTGTGTCAAAAAGTTTCAGAAATGTTTTGAGCTGGCTACTGAGGCCCAGCTCCTCTAAGAAGATATTGTGTGGTCAAGCTAATATCTTTAGACAGGCATTGCACCAATGTGATTTCCCTCCAGGATTTGGTGTGTCAGTGGAGGGGAAAACATCTGCAATCTGTTGACATGACTTGGATTTTAGTCATGTCAAATCTTCGACAAAGTAATGAATCGAGCCCAGGCTCTTAACACGTGGTGCCTTCCCCCAGCATGTACTGAGCTAACAGCACATGTATTAAAGACAGAGTTGGTAGAATTAGCTGAGGGCCTGCATACCTCTAAAAGGGGTTGGATATGTATATTGCCTTGGGGAGCAGGAGAGTTTATGCATTGTCATCATGATCTGACATAGTGCTGCTTCTCCCTGCCCAATGGTGAGAAACCCTGGAAAAAAAGAAGTGCTAAGCCAACCACTTGACATCAGGCTGATGCAAGGCCCGTTAAATGCCAAGCTGCACATTGGGTTTTTGCAGGCCCAGATCTACCAAGCTGAGAACAGTTCAATGTGCTGCGCATCTTTTGAACTTGTGGGTTGGTCACTAGGCTCACAGGCATGTTATAAATGCATATTCCTCTGAAACAATGGATTCTAGAAACCCTTGCCATAAAGGGCCAGAGATTTGGGAGTGATACAGCAAAGTAATCTGTGAAGAAATAAGAATTCCACAAATATGTGAAAGAAAAAAGAGAATGGTGTGGGGAAATAAACTGGGTCGCTTATTATGCCTGCGAGACCATGCTTTTAATACCCAGACTTTTATAAACTAGTCAGTGGAGTCATACTGATTAATACCAGATGCAGAGCCAACTCCTAAAATCCAGGGTTGGTAAAATATCTATATTGAGAAGACATGGCTGAAGGATGACAGTGATACTGCAAGACAACAGGAGGCATTAATAGTATTGTGATTTTGGCTAGCTTTAGTCATCTTTAAAAATGATCCACTCAAATGCCTCCTGGCCTTAGGGGACATCACAGAAATTAATCATTACTCACATAGAGTTACTTGTTCTCTCTCTCTATTTTTTAATGGAAAAATATGGGTTCTTGATCTCCATTCCTTTCACTCCTCCTGTCTGTCTCCAGCTGTGCTCCTGTCATTCATCCGCATTCTTACCGGCAGTGCCAGAATGCCAGGACATACCTAGCACATTCAGTAGCCCAGTAGGGGCCCTCTGCCTAGATGTACTCAGACAATTCGCTGAAAATAGATAAGAAAGTAAAAGAAGGATCACTTTCAGAGTAGAAAGAATTCTCCAAGACTATCTCAGACAGCAAGAATAAGGCTGAGAAGCTAGTGAAGATTCTAATGTATCTCTATAACGGTAGGACAGCTGTGAAAGGGACTCTCTAACTCCAATTTAAGCCAATAGAAATAGCGATTGTACTTCTGTTAAATCAGGAAATTGAGGGGAAAAGATCAGGCTAATCCCCCCTCCTTTTTTTTTTTTTTTTTTTTTTTTTTTTTGATTCTGTGTCTTTTGGCTTCTTTTGCACAGTTGATCAGCAGCACTGAATATTTTTATTTTGTTCCTCTTTCCTTCACAAATGCAGCATGCTGTGGCTAGTACTGAACACAGAATGGCTAGCTACATTTTTGCACTTCATTTCTGATTCTAGATGGCTTCTCTCTGTTTCTAAGATGTTTCCTGTTTCTTCCTTGCTTCTCCAATAGAGTCTTCACCAAATGCCCAGTTCATTAATCAGGCTTTCAACATCAGTTCTGAGATTCCAGACCAAGATCAGCTTTTCGCCACTGCTGCCTGCATGGGAGATATCTTCTCAGATAGCTTCTTGAATTCTCTTTTGTCTATTGTAAGTAGATGCATCGTTTCCTGTCATAATTAGTGGCATCAGAGACATCCCTTCCCTGTGAGGAGTGTAACAAAGTGATTGCCAGCCAGGGTAGATCACAATGGTCAGTGCCAAGTGCTTCAAAGAAGGGCACAAGAAACCTTGCAGTAATTGGTGATTTAATTAGTTATTCTATGCCCTGAGAATTATACATGTCCATTCTTATGTAAGCAATTTGCTAATCCGTGGGCCCATGTGATTTCTTGGGGTAGTGAGTTCCACAGACTGAAAGATTAGTATCAGCTCCAAAAGGCATGACTCTGAATGCACTCTCCCTGTGGTTGATAGGCACATAGAATTATTTGGAGAAATTTTTAGAGTGTTTTGATAACTTCCTCCCTTTCCCAGCTCCAAAATACTGATATGCTACAAAAAGTTTTTACAGTCAGCCTGATTTATTTACTTCTTGATAACATGTTGTTACAATCAGTCCCTCTAAGGGGGCCACAGTCACTGATGCCAAAATTTGGCACAAGTTGGCCTTATATTGGAAGTTCCAGCAGTGATGCCAAGGGCTGAGCAGATTATGTGGACTCTGAGTTCTTTCCTGTTCATGCAGAACGGATTTTTACAAGTCTGGCTGGAGGTGCATGGGTGAGCTAGGGAACAGGGAATCTGCACTATCACCATTTTACTAGAGCAGACATAGGGATAAATAGAACATTTAACTCTTCTCATCTTCTTAGCTGTCAGTCTGGCACCTGGGCAGAAATTCAGTGGAAGTTTGGATAGAAAATCCATTGAACTCAATGGGAATCTCTCAATGCTTATTTTCTGAAATGGTATAAAATGAATTCCTGCTGATCTAGAAGACCACATCCGATTTTAAGATGAAAACATTTTTTGATTCTCTGTAAATTCATGGCAATTTCCCTTTAAAAACATTTGCATCATGACAATTGGGTACATTGCACCAAAAATGCAAGAACAGAGGGAACACAACAGTCCTATCTTGGTGACGTAATCATTTTAAGTTTCTGTCAAAAGTGAATGATACTGCTTGCAGTGACACCTGTGAGTGACAGTTTGGTGAAGTTAAGCTAGGATTTGGCTGCAAAACAGCAGTTCTGCTCATAAGCTGGCATTTTCAAAATGGCTTTCTCTTTTCCTGAAAGCCCCCTTCTTCCTCTTCACCCTGATTCCCCATGTCTCAGTCAAGTTCCATATACCTTGCTCTCAGTTTGGGTCCAAGGGGATAGTGCTTGGGTGGCAGTTTTAGAGAGAATGAATAAATAGAAAACAAATCTCTCAAAAGGATAAGCAGTGCAAAATAAGTGTGTGAAGTCCAGTTATGCTTTTCTGAGAAGGCTTCTGTGTTAGTGAAAGTATTATATTGCTGCTACTCACTGATACTCAATCACTCAGACAGTAATTAATGACCACTAATGTCAGGTGTAAAAGTAGCTTGAGACAGAGCATGACCTGTCTTAAAGGATAAAATTTCACTCAGGTGGAAGACCCCAAGTCTGTCCAGGTATTCAGCACTCAGCTCTGCTTTAGAGTAGAGGAGCACCTTATGTTGGATTCAGTTAGTCTGTAAATACAGGGAAGAAGGAGAGAAATATGATACTGCTTAGCAACTGCAATATCAGGGGAAAAAAGTATGAGTGAGAAGAAAGAGGAAGAGTTCAGCAGTCCAGTATCACCTCCATTTGCTATCACCGTGAATATCTGTTGCAATTCCTTGAGACACTCAGAGGAGAATTGTTGTTCTCCTTTAGTTTGTAAGGAGAATAGCAGAAGAATCTGCATGGTACAAAGACATCTTTCATATGGTCTGTAAAGTGAAATGTTACCCCTTGGAAGCCTGAAGCAGGACTGGCACTTGCTCTAACCTGACTCTTGAGTCTCCCTAGGCAGAAAAGAATAATTCAATGAGCATGGTCATTAGGGCTCTAGAACTGTAATGAGCCCTCAATTCCCTTCCTGATTTAGCTGCAGGTTCCTAACCGACACAGGGCCAGCTTAGTAGCAGCGTGAAGTCAGTGGGCCTGGGCAACTGCTTGGTGATGGGAGGAGAAGGTTTCTAGCCTAGCCTTCCTGTGCAGGGGCATCCCTGGAAATGTGCATACCTCAAGCTGTAGCCAAACAACAACTGGCAAGGAAGGTGGTATCTTTCTGGTGCATTACAGAAACAGTGCTCCTTTAAAGTCAGCGTGGAGACCCATTCTGAATGCAGTGAGTTTTTCCTGAGTGCATGTACATACACACATGCACACCTCCGTAATTGTTTTCCTCCTTTCAAACTCCTGCAGTGTAACTTAGCAAAGAAAGTACAGAATGAGGGTGACATGCAAATCCTATTAATTCATCCAAGTATGGAAATACAATCCTTTTGATGTCAAAAAGTACAGCAATGATATGTTAAAGAGCTCAGCACGCTTCAGTTAAATATGTAAAGTGCAGATTCCCCCAAAGCTGTATCACTCCTGGATAACCCTGGACTATAGCTCCTTACTTTAAAAGCCTGAGAATTACTCTAACAGCATTATACCCTTTTGCCCGACAATATGGTCAGATGTTCTTAAGCGGATTTGAGTTTAGCTTGGATTTAGTAACACCATTCCTTCTCTGCAGCTTGTTTAGTTTCTTCTCTCAGGAGAATGCAGGTGACAGATTCCACAAAGTGGCTCTGTACGGGAAATGAGCTTTTAGAGAAAGGGCAGAAATTAAGTTATTTGATGTACCGCAATCAGAGGGAGTGCTTTTAGATCAGAAAAAAGGACCGTGGGTTTTGGAGGGGTTTTTTGCCCTCAAATCTGAATTTGAACCACAGTATTTTTTTCAAAAAAAAATACTGACTGAGACGGGGGCACAGAGGGAGGCTTTCAAAACCCATATAGTTTCTTCCTGCTCCTGTGCCCTAGCTGAACAGGGCGGTTGCCCTCATCAGCTCCACTTCACACACTGTGCTTATGCTCAGGTGACATCAGAGCTGCTGCCCGGGTTTTTTGTCCCCTTCTCCCCTCCACTGCAAAAGTCATTTGCGAAATGAAAGGGAGCTATGGCTGACTGCCATTTGTGCCTTTGAAAATCTCCCATTCAGCTGCAGTGTGGTGCATGTTGTTATAAGAGCATAGGTGGGATCTTCTCAGTGCTCTTTGAAACTGAAATGGGCTAAATAGGTGGTGATCCATAAATATTGTGAGAATACTTTATGCATAATTAAGGACTATTTTAAGTGCACAAAAAACTCCAAAGTCATTCATAGTATTCTCCAGATTTTCACTGGAACAATTTTGCTTTTCTTTCAGGAACCAGGGCATACTACTACATCTTTGAATTTTCAATGTCTCTTCCTTTCCAGACCTACTACAACCATCACATTTTGGCTTTGCTGCAGACTTTGGTGACAAGTGGGACAAGCCCAGCATTGGAGGAGAAACTGTTGGAAAAGGACAGCATACTGAGCAGAAGTTCCAACAAAATGATGCACAGCGCCTCCCGAGCCAGATCCAAACTGGCACTCCTGCCACTCTCCAAGACATTGTTAGCGGATGTCACAGTGAGTTATATCACTGAGTGGTACTTCATAGGCTAGGTTTTCATCCCTACCACTAGCACTAGGTGGAAACAAAAGGCTGACTGTGATTGCATGAAGTTCAGCTTCCTTCAGCTGAATCCACTATGCAGCTTGAAAAGGCTAAAGACATCAAATAGTCTTGTTTAATACTGGATTCTAAGCTTTTGGGGAGCACTGGTTTTCTTTCCTTTTTTTCTTTATCCAGTGATAAACACATAAAGGTCGTGGTCCTATGACTGCAGCTCCCAAATGTTATGGCACTAGAAATAGCGAACAGTGATGATACCAGTGATGATACTTGGCTAAATGCCTGACTTAGTATTAGGCTGAATTGTACACTTTGGTCCCTTTGGGATAAGAGTGTTTTTGCTTCTTTTATAGCAGGAGAACTCCTTCAGAGACATTTACTGCAGAGCTTTAGACTTGTTTGGGATACTCTGCTTTGGGCTCTACCGTCTGATGGAAGAGCCCAATCCATGCAAGAATAGGCAAGTACACTTCATCTGAAATGATACCGTAAGTCAAAAGAGTAGTCCTGACTCTGAAGTTAAACATTGTTGTAGTCAACCTGAATTACTTACTTTCATCTTGAATTTAGACATCCTTGTAGGCAAGTAGGGCCATCTGAGGCAAGCTGGTGTGTGATCTGAACACTGTTCTCTGACTAATTCTGGGGACTCTGATCAAGTGAGCCTTCTTCATTAGAGAGTTACTGGAACATGAAGTTAGTAATGCTGCTGAGGGCATGGATTTCAGAGAATTTACAGGCAGAAAGAACTTTCTCATCTAACTTGTTCTACTTGGTGATCCTTAAAATTTCAAGATTTTAGTGATTGCTTCAGCTTCAGATCTCTCAGACATTTAGTCTTGATTTGAAGATTTTGAGCAATCAAGAATTTAACACATCTTTCAGCAGCTGTTCCAGAGACCAGTTAGCTTCATTTAAAAAGTATGTATCCCATTCTTAGGTAGAAAGATAGGTAAAATTAGACCCTCTGTACATCATCTGATTGTTCCAACGAATTCTGCAGATGCAATCAGTCATTGCAAAAAAAAAATCTACAGCTTGCTAGCTATCCTAGACATTCAGTAGCAAGACCTCACAAAGCAGTCTGAATCTCATGTACTGGTGCTTTTTCAGGTTTGTGATTGCTCGTCCCCGCAGTGATTTGAAGATGTTGCCTACGGATCTGCTGTTCTGTGTTGTTCCATTCAACATTGCAACAACTGACCTGTGACATGGGGTGGAGAGTCAGTTACCAAGCAAGAAAACAGGTAGTAAAGACAGCCTCATGCCAGAGTTATGAGAGATTGTGAAATGCCCTGCAAATAAAGAAGACTTGTACAAATTATTAAGACCCCATAATAAATGTTTCTGATTCTTATTTCTTAGGGGTGCAGTGGGCACTTTGAATTTGGCTAAACATTGGCATGAGATTATCACTGAAAACTGCATTGTTAAACCCTAACATCAGAATGGGAGTAAAATGCCTCTCTGTGAGGAAAAGGGCAAAAACTTGAGCCTCTGCTAAGTCCTGCACAGAGCAGACCTAGTTATATACAAACTTGGTTACTGTGTCAAGTTTAGAGATTCTCTGCTGAATTTCTCAGTTCAAGGAATACAGCACTCTAAAATGTACTTTTCTTGCAAACACAACTGAAGATACTGGATTGATATGCATTTAAAAAAGCAAAAAAACAAGCAGAAAACTCCCCATGAACTTGTACAATAAATCAGGTCCCGCCCTTATGTTACAAAGTCAGTTGCGGGAAGCAGGAGAGAGGGGGTTTTTTTCCTCTTTCCCCTAACACTAATTAGGTTTGAAAGACTGCAGCTTGAGTCCAGATACCACATGCTGAGAAGAAAGGAACCCAAACAGCTGACGCAGAGTTCAGACTAAACTAACTGCAAGCTCCCCAGGGACATCACAAGGTAAACTTGATAGTATCTGTCATTTACAATCATTATCAGGCAGCTGAGTCTCTGTAATTTTACTAGGGAGCCAATTAACAGAACCCTGAAGCTCAAGAATAAGGTCTTGGTCCTTTTTCTGTTTTAGACAGGAAGAAGGGAAAGTAAGTCTTTGTTTAAAATAAATACTCCAGAAGCCTTCCCACCCAGGGGAATGGTCAGATCTGGGCTTGCACTTTTCCTTTCGAGGGATACGTTAAAGCACTGAACTCAAAGTTAAGCAACTGGCTTCAGTACCCAACTGTGCAACAAGTTGACTGTATAAACTTAGGTGAGTTATTTAACTGTCTCTGTCCTAATGCTGCCTACTGGACCCAGGGAAAAATAATAACATAGTTGTTAATTTAGATTGTGAGAGCTTTGGGGAAAGAACTGTCTCTTGTGATTTGTGTAGCCTAGCATAATTAAGTACTGATTTAGGATGGGACATTTAGGGACTCTGCTCAAATAACATCAATAAGAAGCAAGAGAAAGTCTTGGACCAAAATTCCAGATGGAAACATATCTGCATTTGGAGAAGTTTGGAGTTTGGATTGAGATCTCAGCCTTAATGTGTTGGACTCATCTTTCCTGGAACAAACTAATCATACATTTTCAATTCAGGACAGACTGCAAGTAGTAAGGGGTGAACCATGCTTAGAGCAAACAAAATACCATAGCAAGTGTGCTTTCCGTTTGCCAGCCCTTTGCAGACCTGAACTTGTGCCAACACAGCCCGGTGATCTCTTGGTAGGAGTTTTCTGGTCTGAAATCACCCACTGTATATACAAACTCAAATAAAAATTTGTGCACTGGATTCTGCTCACCCTCTGGCAGAATGAGGCTTCAATAGTACAGTTCTTCAGTCCATTCGCTAGCATGCATTATTTTAAACAGACAAGACAGTTAAAAGGTGGAAGGAACAGCCTGGGCAGGCTTTGCAGCATCTGATACAAGTGCTAGGAAGAGCTGAGATTTGACTACGGAAGATAGCTTATGCTAAGACTCCCTGCAAACTTGCTATGTTGTCATCATCTAAACCCTTCATCTGCAGCTGTAATACTCTCAGTCTAAGCAGAGCACAGAGGGGGTAACATCCCTGTTTTTTTCTTATAGTTCTATTGCTTTTAAATAACTGCACATGCCTGGAACTCTTTGTTCTTACTTTAAAGAGGTCCTGTGCAATGTTAAGGCATTTTTATTACAAAAGCTGCGAGAAGCACCAAAACCTATTTACTTAGAACTTTCCTGGGTGGATGAGAAACTCACACGGTCTTGCCAGCAAACTCTTCAGACTGAAATCATCTTCTTTGTCTAGAAAATGAGGACAAATATTGAAAGTGCTCCTTCATGATTGAGAACCAGAACCCATTAGTTCCAGCTCTAAGGCACAAAACATTGGATATGCCACTGTGTTACTCCAGAACTATGCTGTGTGACATAAAACTGAAACAACCCCTGGAGTGAATATCTGTCTTTCTTTTTTCCAGCAGAAAGAAGAGTCTGCAGCAAGTGCATTTTTTTTAGTATGTTCTGTGTCTCCAAGGTCTCTTACGTGCAGACATGGCATGCTTTCCCCTCGTACATTGACAGTGTCTCTGCGATAGGGGAATATGCCCATCTCCAGTCGTGGAGCTTTTCCAGTGCAGCATATCTCCAGTTGCTTACCCTTCAGCTGCTAGGGCATGTACTTTACTGGGGTAAGGTGGGGCGGGTGAGAGATGACAAGGTGGGGAAAGGACCTTCTTCACTTTGTTCCACCTTGTTTGGTTGCTATCTCTGTGAAAGCAATTCTGTTTCTCACGGAAGAAAGAAGGGGGAGAGAAATCCTCAGGAAGGTAAAAGCATTAATGGGTCAAGGCCTTCTTTGCATAATTCTATTATCACCAGGAAGATTCTGCAATAATCATGTTAGGCATGTGCTCTGGAGCATCAAAGTGACTTGTCTTACCTTACTTTTTGATGTTAGACAGATTTAAATGCTTTGTACAGATGAGGCACCTCAGGCAGCTGATCAAGAAGGCATGTACTGTTCAAGCAAAGCAAAGGCCTGTTTCGTTTTTTTCTTAATGTCAACAATGCCACATTCCTCCAGCAAAGAATAATTTCTGTTGTCACAAACTGTGAAAAGCAAAGACGTAGGAGAGAATCTGTGTGTGGGTGCATGCAAACGCACTTTTTTGAAGCTACAACCTCTGAATTCTCAGCAACAGAATCTTCTTGTGTATTGGTCGGTAACATACAGATACTGTATCAAATTTAGTGCCTGCAGTGAAAACCATTGTGTGGTACACAAAGGTGATACAGGATCTCTGCACTCTGGTTTGCTAATCTGCACCCGTTCTAAGCTGTAAAGGTCACCTCAGTGTGTGGAAGGGAGATAAATATTAGTAGTGTTTATTTTTTAGCAGCATTACTGGAGTCTCCAACTGAGTTCTGAAGCTTTTTGTGTCAGATGCCAAACAAATATAATGAGAAGTTGTTCCTGACCCAGTGTGTTTAGGTAGTATATACAAAAAAATATTTAAAGGGAAGCAGAAGAGATGTAGTTTGCTCAAAATCATATAACAGATTGGTGGTAAAGATGAAAATGGAACTGGGTGTCCTCACTCCTAGCCTAGTAGGAATCCTTCCCACTGGGCCATTCTGCATCTCTGCTCTCACATCTCAGCTCCTGCTACATATGCCTAACATGATCATACCCTTGTCAAAGTCTGTCTAGGGATTTAACAGAGTCTCTTCCAGAGGTGTCAAGAAGACTGCTAAAGTAGCCTTCATGGAGTACTGCCTGCTTCATTATTTTCCCCACGCGTTACAAAATGGGTCAGCCTGTTTACAGAAGCCAAGAAGTATCATCATGCTTTCAGAGAGGAAATTACTTACCTGAGATTACGCACTAGGTAAGTTGACTCTGTTTCTGTCTTGTTTATCTTATCTGCTGGGCCATACTGTCATTTCAGGCTGGTAAATGAAGAATGGAACCAGAAACCTCTCCAAAGATGCATGCAGGGATATATAGATTCTCCAGAGACTCAGACATACAAAAACGCTTACCCTAACACATGCATCCACCCGGTTCTGACCACTGATATGGGCATGCATACACAGATGAACACAGGCCTCTACAAAGAGCGCTTGCCCATAAAGAGATGAATACACACATCCAGGCCTGGGTTGTTTTGTTCCCTGTTCTGTGTAGTCAGATATAATCCGGCAGAATGAGTAGTGAGGGATGTCACTGCTGTGAGCTGGGTTGGGGTTTAGCAGTACAGCTTGCTGCAGGTGGTGACTGACACATAGTCAATGAGATCTGAGGAGAATCCAGACTCTATAAATGTTAGATGAATCAGGCTGGGGACAGAAAACAAGAGGTGGCTGCAAATACCAAGTGTCATTGTTCTCTGAGCAGAGATGGTGAGAGAGCAAGGAACTTCCCATGGAGATTAACTACTGCACAGCAGGATGAAGAGCCATCTCTTGATATGATGGGGCACGAGCAGGATGATGGGGCATCTCGTTGTCCTGAGAAGACTTGGGCAGAAAAGGTACATGACAGCAGGAGCAGCTTTTCAGAGTGTATATACACAGTTCCCCCAAAAGCACATATCTCATCCGAGAAAGGATGAATTCTCCTCAGATAAACTCTGAATACCTGATGATTTAAGTTAATGCCGGAACAGAATGAGGTCTCTTTTAATCATGAATTGGCAGTGGGTTCTCTAGCCCCTTCCTACTGAATGGAAGGGCTCTTTTCTGTTTTCTCATTTATCTGCTTCAGCAGGGGGACACAACAGCATTTCGTTTTCAGCCTGAAGGAGAAGTGAAATCAGTCACTGTGACTTGGAATTTCGTTGCCTTGTAAAGTTTTCTGCTACAAAAATGCGACCTTATTAAGATTCATTTTTTACAGTGGGATTTTGGGGATGGGAAAAAAGGTTACTAGTTTTTGTGAAAAAGAGATGGATTTTTTTTAAGTCCTTCCTTTTTGCAGGAGGTTTCTAAGGTTGAGGATAAAGGTTTAGTTCTGTTTTTCTCTAGTTTGCTTTCTTGAATAAGCCCACGCTAGTGGAGGCTTTAAAGAAGTAGCGCTGCTATGACTTGATCTTGTGACTCTTTAAGAGATTAACGTCCGAGTAGTGGGCATTTCTTTCTCTCAGTACTGTTAAATACCCTTCTCTTCCCAGCAGTGGAGAAGTAGATGTACCCAGTTCCTATGCTCCTCCTTAAGTATCCAGGACTGGCTCTTGCGAGAGATGAGCCTGTTGTCTCCACTGGTATGGCTGTCCTTATGTACTTGCATATCCAGGCAACTACCAAAAAGCAGCAGCAGTCCTCAATGCCAGACTAATACATCAATCATAATTCCTGAGCTGCCAGCAGTCATGTAACTGCTTAAAGACCTCAACAGCCCTCTGGCACTTAAAGAAAAAAATCATCTAATTAATCACAGGTGAAACAGCTTGGACCTACTCCAAAAGCCCCTGAATTTACTGCCAAGCTTTGATGCTAATTTTCCTTCTAAGTAACCCCCTAAAGAAATTTACGATTAGGTAATTAAAGTGATGAATAAAGAGATACTTAGAAGAAGGAGGGAGAAGAAAAAAAAAAAAAACCCTTGAGTCAAAAGCCTTAAATCTCCTCCCCTCCTCAAAGAAAACGTTAGTCATTTTTGCACACGCATTGTCTCTGAAAATTGGTTTGGATTCCCACAGGAGGCTTGAGAAATATTCCTTAAATCAATGTTTTCATAACCAAATAAAACAGAAAAGAAAGAATTCCTAAACAGATTGTAATGTCAAGATGGTTGGGAGAGAAAGGACTTGTGGCTTCTCTCTGAGAATCACATACTGTAGAACTTTATTAGAAACTGCCTCATGCCTTTTCCCCATAGGTACCTGACGTCCAGTTTATTGAAGGTAATTAGATACCTAGCAATGCAGATGCATTTTAAAAAATGTACTGGCATCTAATTAAGAAATTTTGAGCATCTAAACAACTTTTAAAGTCTGGCCATAAGTTTTTAATAGGACGCAAGTCTTGCACGAGAATGAAGTTAATGTTTTTCAGTGTCCTCTTACATTCTTCCTCTCATTTCTTTCAGGGGGAAGGGAAATAGAGTTTGATTCATGTTTTTTCTTCAGGCAAATGTGCCACACTGAACTCAAAATGGGGAGCATGTATTTAAACGCGGTGGCACATGCTGCAGAATTCTGATGCTGCCCAGCTTGTTCCCACAAAAGATATGGGTACAGACCCGAAACAGAGGAAAAGGTTAAGATCTAGTTTCAGTTCCAGGCTTTTTTTTTTTTTTTTTTTTTTTTCCCCCCCCCCTTAACACATGTCTTTATCTGGGGATTTGGTGCAGGGTTTTTTGGTGCACTCATGGCTAATTCTTTCCTTGTGGCCAAAAGAGTGTCTTAGAATCCAGGAAACTTACTTTCTCGCCCATAAAATGAGAAGTATTGGGGGGGGGGGGGGGTTGGCAGGGGGGAGGGTGTGCTAGGCTCGTTTGTGGTGGGGGGAATACTTTCCCTCCAGGACTTCTTTCTACATTCTGGTCCCAGGCCTTGAAGTGGCAGAAAGCTGCCGCGCGTTTGCCTGGGTCTGCTCTGCTCTACTCTGGGTGTGCACCCAGGACTCTGCTTCACACTACATGATACGCCTGACCTTTCTCTGCTAATAAATGACTGCTGACCCCATCACATGGACCCCTTCTGCTCTGCCTGGCACTGAGGGAAGAAATGCTGAATGATTCTAGAGGGGACCAGAGAGGATAAAAAATGGGAAAATGGCAGATTAGATCTGTGGTGACAGAGATGAGAAATAAAAGCCATTAGAGCCTATTTGCAATGTGCTCTCATTGAGTCAAGTTTCAAGGTGTTTCTCCAGATTATTAATAGCCTGACAGCAGTTTTTGTACAGGAATCTGATACATGAAATAACACTCATGTATACATACTGCAGTGTAGAGGGGAAAGTAAAGTCCCCTCATTTATTTACTTACAGAGATTTGAAATACAGCAAGCCAGCCAGCTGGGTTACAGACAAAATAAACATTTTCCATTATAATAGTGGCACTTTGAGACATCTCTATAATAACACAGTGGTATGAAAGAAGCTATCATAAAACCCTACGACCAAACTTTGCTGTCTGTACAGTCTGGGCTGCCTTCAGAGTGGCTCTTCTGAAGCCATAGCATCATTTGGTGTGGAGCCAATTGCTCTAAGTCATTTCAGTTGTTGGTTAACATCCCCAGAGCCTGGATTGTTTGGGCCGTTTTGGTAACTTAACCTGCCAGGCATCTAATTTTCTCAGTGTGGCAAATTTCTTTTAAAACTCCTGGTCAAGCCCTTATCTCTTCTCCCACTCATCCTAATTACCTCAATCTTCTCAGGGTGATATCCCAGTGAAATGAAAGTTACAGAGAGAGGGAGACAAGAACAAGGACATTTGGGCATGTGGGAAAGAAAGAAAGGTTAAAAAATTCCCAAAGTTACACTTTGCAATTGCATGCTCGTAAAAAAGAAATACCAGGTGGTTAGTACTTTGAACGTCACAGGGCTTTGTGAGACTGCGTCGTCAAATATGAGTAATTGTAGCTTTCTTCGTAAAGAATGGGTGGCACAGAAAATTGAAGTGATAGAGCCTATCATGCCTACAGGCCAAACGGACACTGAGCCAGAAAGAAAGAAGATGATGTCTGCTTGTCTATGTCTGTTGCTTTCTATTAAACTTTCTGATTTTACTTCTTCATCTCATGTTACAACCTAACTCTACTTCTGCATATTATTGGGTAGAAGGAACCAAGGCTTGATCTATATTGCATAATACGTTGTAGAGCTGCCCGAGCTAATTTCCAGTGAAGCCAGACAAAGAACTGTAGAGACTAATTTTACCCATTTTTTCTCCTTTCCTGAACAGTCTCTAGCATGCAACCTTGTCTGGGATGTGCTACAATGCAAACAAGCCACCATCACCACAGATGCAGCATTTTCTAATGGTGGTTGCATAGCCTTAACCAAAAACAAAAGGAGCTGTTATCAGAGGTGCTCAAAATCACACAGATGTGTTTTCTTTTCAGGGTGAAAGGAAGGTGCTTTTGATAGATGTGGAAGAATCTGCAGATCTGAGACTGAGGCAGCAAAATGGGGAGCTAAATTTGCAGTAAGAAAACTCTGCATGTGGTAATGGATATATTATTTACTGGACTGCCTGCAAGAAGGTGAGACAGCAGCCACCTGTCTAGATCAGTCTGAAGGATGACACAATTGGAAATCCTACTGGGACATTGAGATGAGATTAGAACAAAGATGGCTAAATCTCTTTCCTGCCAACACCTTCCCTTGTTTTGATGGTCTCACAATCTATAGCTTAACAGGAGTTGTAGTTTGTATGCTAGAAGTCTTGGTCAGTGCTGGATGCTCTTACGATACTTCTTCCTAGCAGAAGACAGATGAACTTAAAACGTAAAACACCTGGTTGCTTTCTAATGATTCAGTATCTCTGCCATCAGGTCTTTTCCAGGAGACAGATGAGACAGCCTTAAAATTCACTCCCACATCAGGGTCAGCTACCTCCCAGTAGAGGTGCAATTCCTGTTCAGTTTGGTACAATCTGTGGATGCACAATTATTTCCAAAAGTTAAACCATGTGTCATTGTGGAAGAAAGCAATGCCTTGACAAAGAGGCAAGGCTGAGGACAGCAGCCCACCACCATCTCATGCTTTCACACCCTTACAACTGCTGCATAACTCCTAGGAAGTGTTGAGAAGCATTTGTAATTCCTTGCTCAGCACTTCCTGACTTCTTGGACTTGATGTGCAGGCTGCAAGTTGCTTTGGGAGTCAACAGGTACTATAGCATCTTACCTTCTTGATCTAAATAGTGGTGTGAAGTAATTCAGATTTCCTGCAACTGCACTTTCAGTTCCCAGTAGCACTAACTCAGCAGTTCATGCTTTCCAGCAAGGTGAGTTAGGGATCAAGCACTTTGCTCTGTAGATTTCCATTTGAATAAGCCCTTAAGACCTGGGATTTTGTCCCTGCAGAGAACTGACGACGCTTTGAATCAGTCTGAGACGTTTTCTGTTAGGGGCTTATCCAATATTCTCATTGCCTCTACATTTTGTACAGTGCATTATGCCACTGGCCTCCCCTTTCTTATCCGCACGTTGCTGCTGCCGCCCTTAAACTCGACTGAGTTCTCACAGGATACCCGGTATTACGGCATCTGAACAGCTCATAATGGTGACCACAAACTGCTACCTACAATGCAAAGAATTTGCATCTCTCATGATCTAATCAAAAGATCTCCCTCACCTTTTACTGTAACTGATTGCTTATATTTTCAAATGAAAATAACATTTTCTCCCCAGGAGAAATTGCTTTTCTTCCAAGAAGTAGAAAAAGATGAGTTTTTAAAAATGTTTAATTTTTCATGCAATTTTTCAGGAATGTTTTTCATTGACAATATTCTCCAAGCTATGATTTTTTTAATCAACTTAAGACTGAAATGGTAAATAGTAATCCAATCCTGCAAGATGAAACAATGTAAACATTGTGAAAATTTTCACCATACTTAAAAAAACCAAACTCCAGTGTTTGTTGACATCTGCAGCTTGTAGAGTACTTTGCTATCCTTTGGGATGAAAGGTGCCTATATAACAATAAGATGTTATTATACTGCCTTTAGTGTTGTGTACACGCATAGTTTACTGACTGCTAAAAATCCCCTGGTGGAATGCCTCTTTGATGTCATCTGTCTTCCCTAAGTAGTGGTTACTGCTTGCTTCTTTCCTACCCAACTGGTTGTGATGCTGCCTTTGGCAATTTCGGTGGCTAAATTCCTTCCTCCAGTAAAATCTTAACTAGTTGGACTGAATCTTGAAACAGGTCCACATCTCCCTCAATAAATATCAAAAGGGAAATCCAGCTAAATATAAACAGAGAATAGCAAAATGGTGCTATTTATATGGTTCAATTTCCCTTCAGGTAAACCACTAATGGCACATATAACTCTTATAATTAAAAGCCACATCTGATGGAACAGTCGTCTGTGAAAGCAAAGAAGAGGGGAAGATGAAAGTGCCACCAGTACAAGCCAACAGTCCAGCTATAGGTCTGTACATGCCTCTTTTTCCTATTCTGAGAATCAGTCAGAGCTTGAAACCTCTTGACAAGTAGCTTCTCTGATGACAGATGTTCCCTGCAGCCTCCACAGGCTGCGAACAAATGCATTGTTCTTGCTGTCAGCTCCCCATTGAAAGGTGATTCCAGTAAGCAACAATTGGCCTCATTTGTTAGCATTAGTCAGCAAGCGGATGGATCAAATTTGCCAGCAAGAAAAAGGAAAAGCAGGCCGGAGAGTGAAAAAAACAGAGCTCATTACCAAGAGCTTGTCAGTGTGTAAGTTTTGCTCTTTGGAATGTGAGTGAGGGACACGTTGCTACTCTTTACTTCAACTTCTTGGCACTTTAGGACAGAACTCATTTTTGTGGAGCGGTCTGGATAAAGTGGTCACATCCCTCTGCAGGATAATCACCTGGACAGCCTACAGACTTCATCAGCTGTGGCAGGACTTGGTGGCTCTAGCAAAACTCTAATGTGAAAAGGGAATGAACTATTACAAAAAATTGATCCTTGAGCCAAAGTAGGACTATTGATCAGAAGAGGGTGATGGAGGAAGAGGGGGAGGCTCTGGATTAGGATAGTAACTATTAAGTAGCCTTGATTATTGTGGTGGTATCTCTTCAGCTGCAGCTGGAAAAAGAAAATGGAGAGCCTGCCTACTGCTTCTTAAACAGCAATTGGCAGTAGGGAATAAATTCCTGCTATCATTTTCTGCCCAAGTTACCCTACCACCTTCAGTGCATCTGACTGAGGGTAGTCCAGTACACAGTGTACAAGCTCATGTGCTTGATTCCAACTTTGTCATGGAAAAATTTAAATAACTATGTAATTTATGACTCCTTTCTCTCCTTAGCTCTCAGCAGCAGCCAGAGACCCAAAAGAAATGATAGATTCTCCCTGTCCTGGGCCCGAGGTAAGCAGATATCACACCAATATGGTGCTAACTATAGCTTCAAGCTTGTCTGTGGTGTACTTGTCTGTGCTTTACAGAGCATCAGAATTGCTCACAGTGCAAAAGCATAGAGCAGAGATGAGCCACAGAGATGGAGCAGATGATTTAACACTGAGCATGCAGGCTGGAGCTGCAATTGCACCTGATTTTTATTTTTTTTTTTTTTTAAGAACATCTCAGCACTTTCTCCCTAGCCCTTCCCCTCTTCTTTCCCCCAACACAGCTAGAAGTAGTCCATTAGTGTGAATGATGCGTGTCACTGCATGCTGATCTAGGGCAGAGCTCAGGCTGCTTTTCAGAGCAAGTGCCTAGAAGCGTATTATACACAGGCTAAGATTTTCAGTGGTGATTTAAAAAAGGTTTTGCTTTTAAAGGTACATCTTAAAGGCACCTAGTTTCCTAAAAATTTAAAAGGTACTTGGTTCTTACTATCTGCAAATCAGAAGCTCTCAAACTAGGTACCTAAGAATGGAACCATCCCATAGCATTAGTCACTTCTGGAAATATCGTTAACACAGCCTTATTTCCTTCTAGTCTGCAATTTGTGCTCACTGCTCTCTGTGTGAAGTGCCCAAGTGTAAATGACTATTGATGGGAGAACCAGGCCCCTAGGATTCGAGCAGGTTGTGTTCACATTGTTTTTTTCCCTGTCTGTGCATTTCAGTCACAGCCTACATCATGTCACCTTATGGAGATGGTGCTTCCCCCAGCCCAGCTGTGTCAGAACACCACAGCCTTGACCAGAACTACTCAGCTATCGTATGTTAACCTGGACTCAATTGCATCCTCGGTGAGTGGCTGTGATTCTGACCATCGTATGCCTCCATGTATCTCTGCCCCTGGTCAGTCCTGTTTAAGTTCCGATATCCCTGACCAATTCTGTATTGCTATGTCTGTTGTCCTGACCAGTTCCCTTAAGCCAGTTCCATTCTGAAGCTTATAGATAGCTCAACAGTTGTCAGTGTTGTTAGATACTTGAGTTGCTTTGATTGTTTGACTCTTCTCTAAGCCTCATAATCATCGTTCTTATTGTGGAATTCTTTGCAGAAAGGTTGTTAACCATGTAGATTCTTCAGCTGCCTTAGGTTGAGGAGCAGGCTCAACCTGACAAGGCTGGAAATACTAAGACAGCTTTTTGCCTGCGAGTTAGTTATTAAACTCTTCTCTCCAAAGCTTGTAATGGCTGCTGATTGTTATGGGGAAAAGGAAATTTATTTATCTGGGGTAAAAGCTTTAGAAATACTGACCTGAGCAAAGTTACAGCTGCTTAGCATCTTCCTGCATTTGCCCCTTCTACCTTTTTATTAATTAACAATTCAACAAGTTAAGCCTGAGCAATTGCATCCAATCCCATGGCTAGAGTAACATCTGTGACTGTACTCTGCCATTTGCAGAATGGAACATCTCTAATCTCTTGAGCACACTGCTCTTCAGTGACATTTCCAGGACATCCGCACTCCAAAAGGCATGCAGTAGCCTTGGATTAGAGTTTAAAATAGAAACATGTTTGCCTTTGTATGCAGCCTGGGCTTGCTAAGGAGTAATAGCAATGAGAGTGCAGTTGGATTGCCTGACCTACAGTAGTTGTATGGTTCAGAGGCTTTCGTGTGGTGGGACTTGGTCTGCCTTTTGCATTACAGTGATACTCTGAACAATTTATTCAGCTTAGTCAGGTAAAGGCATTACCTGTTCTTCCCAAGAAACTCTGTTGATCTTAGTACAACCAGTCCTTATTGACACAGGTCTAAGTTAGAGCAAGAACTAAGAATAATGCTTTAGAAAACTGGATGAACTGACTGAGGTACTTCCAATGTAACATAAATTCAGGAGAATCCTGCCTGGTTACAGAATAGTTGCGTTTGGAAGGGATCTCTGGAGATCATCTGGTCCAAACCCTCCGCTCAAGCAGGGTCGGCTAGAGCAGGTTGCCTTGGGCAACCTGTTCCAGTGTTCAGCCACCCTTACAGTAAAGAGTGGTTCTCCCTGCACAGCCTATGGATGAAGTTGTAGAAAACATGCCATTATTTTCCTTGCTCCAGCCAGCTGAAAATGTCTGTACCATGCAGTAGAGGGCAACTGGGAGGTGCCAGTCTGTTTTGGAGGCAGTGTGCCATATTAGTGCCGTGTCATGTCTTAGCTAGTGAGCCTGGTCTCTAAGCTGATGTGCCAGTGCACCTCCTGGTTGCTTCACAGGCTCAGCTGATAGCAGCTCAGGTCCTTTCTACCCTCCTCTGTAATGCAAAGTAAATACCTCGTAAGTTATTCTTGATCTTTCATGTTGCTGAAGGTTCTTTTCATAAACGTAAGCATGTTAGCTCCTGTTTCCTAACAAACAACAGCTGAAATAGATCTTCTGTTTGTTTGTTTTAGGTATGGTATTTTTAAATACTCACAGCAAACTGGTGTTGTTTATCTGTATGTTGATAAATAGTAGCTGCTGACTTTCACCTTGGAAGAGGCAGAATTTGAACAACTAGTAAATTGCTTGGCTAGATCAGGCACAGAACTCCTATGGGTAGATAAGGGGCATGTTTCCAAAAGGCAGTTTGCTTCTTAAGCCTGCTGATTTTCACCCTGAGCGGGGTGCATAAGCATCAATCCATGCCTCTGGAAACCTCCTTTGGAATCATTGTTTATATACCTACGATTCTGAAGTAGGGATTCTGGAGACCTTTGTCTGGCACAGGAAGTCAGGGCATGTTAAAGAGCTGGGTGCACAGCAGGCTTTTTCTTACTTTCTCCATCCCCTCTCTGCCCTTCCTCCTTCCCTTCTCCCCTCCTCCCTCATTTCAGCAGCCCAGTGCAACTCGCTGCAGGCTGCTGGTGCCCAGCACAGCCGAAGCCTGGCCTTGTGTATTTTCCCATTCAATTCTGCAGTGGCAGTTTTCTGCTGGTTTGTAGAGAGCATCCAACTGATTTATTGCTCCCAACGTCTCTTAGTTTGTAATAAAGTTTTCAGCAGCTCTGTCGAGCCCGCTCCCCGCCCCCGCGCACGCACACATCCCCGCGCTTGCTTTGTTCTTCTCACACATAATGTCAACTCATAAACCTTTCATCAAGTCAACCAGGTGGAAAAAACCCATTACTGAAAGAAGTGTTCATTCAGGTTCGGGGGGGAAATGGAGGGGAAGGCGGAGGAGAAAGTTCCCCAATGGAAAAAAAGAGGGGGGGGAGCAAAAAAGCTGTGTGTACTCTTAGCTGAAAAGCCGGCTTTGCTGCGCGCCCCAGGTGCCAGGCCTCACAGAAGCCTGACAGATCTGTCATCCTGGTGACAGGATATGGAAAGCGCTGTGTACATATTCAAAGAGGCAGCGATTTGGGCCTAATACCCGCTGATGAAAGGGAGGCTTCAACACAGCCGGCCTCTGCCAGCTTGAACAAAACCACTTGTGCTTTTGTACGGAAGAGAGGACCCCCCCAGCACCACACGCGTGCGCACACGCACACACACTCGTGCAGGAGGCTTCCCTCCTGCTTCCCCCCCTCCCGTCCCGAATCGATGCGTTCGAGCCGTGTTGGCTGGCGCTCCTGTGCTGAAAGACGCTGCTGGCCGCACAATAGAGGGGGCGACACGGGTGTGTCTGCAGGAGACATGCGGCGTGGAGAAGGCGCTGAAAAATGGAAGTGAGGAGGAACGTGTGAAGTGCAGAGATCCGGGAGCAGCCGGAGATCTCTTCATATTATGGCAGTGTGCAACTGAGAAGACACGTGGGGACAGGGTGCTCGGAGCCTGGGTGGTGCGGGTTGCTGTGCCAGCAGTGCCCAGGCGAGGAGCCGGTTCCCTCAGCAGCGAGCTGAACCGTCACTGCTGTCACTGCTACCCGGAGACCCCAGGGCTCTGCTGGGTGGGTGCCCTAGGGCAGGAACGAGGAGCGTCTCATGGGCAGCGGCATTACACCAGGACTCAGGAGATCTGGGCAGAATAGCCCTGGGCAAAGCATCTTCATTTTTGTGCACCAGCCTCCACCTAGGCAGTACAGATCATCATATTCCTGCTCTTTGTCTCAGCTACTCGGGATGTAAACTCCTTGAGGAAGGCACTGCTGCTTGTGTAAATCATTGTTCCCTGTGCTCAGTAACATTTCATAAATTTTGAACTGTGTTTCAACCTAAAGGGATGTAGGTGGAGTTCACTGGAAAATGAAATCTCCCTTACACCCAGCATTTCTGTGGTTTGGGCACACAATTCAGGTTTGGTGGATTTTTTTTACACACAGACTTTGAGAAAGTTCTGCACATAATTCTATTTAAATAAGGTTTTCAGCAGTGTGGTTCAGTTACTGCTCTAGAGAAGGGACAATGACTGGGCACTAGGGGATGGAGAAAAGGTGGAAAGCAACAAAGGAACACAGGCAGTGACATCTGTCACTAGTATTTTCTAAGTTAAAAATTCAGCATAATCTACTGCCACCCTGTCCGCTATGCTGAGTTCCAACAGTAACAGAATTGTCATGATTTCTACATGAATTAATTCAAATCTCTTTTGCATGATATGGCGTAAGAAAGGGGCCATCTGGTTTGTGTTCTAGGTGTCAGAACCACTCATACCAGCACACTCTCGTAGTGCAAGATGTAAATTGACTGCACATATTAATGTCTCCTTACCCTCTGCCTCCCAGAGATCTGATGCTGTTGTCCCATTATGGTGCTGCCATTTATACTGTCAATAGCAATAATAATAATAATGCAATGCTTGGCATGCACGTAGTACCTCCTGTTACAATTATGGGTGAGTGTTACGTATCATTACAGTATTTATACTGGTTTCTTCATACGTAGGAGGCCTAGAGATGTTAAATGGGATCATGCCATGATTAAGTTAGGAGTGGCCAAGTGCACAATAAAGGGTTGTCCAGTTTTCATGAAATTAGTATCTAACTAGATAAGGCAGACATCCTAGATCATATGCAGAGGTGAAGTGGCTTCCTCTAGACTACAGAAATAGTCATTGGCAGTAGACTTGGGAAAAAGAATCAAAGCATTTGGAAACCTGCTTATTCTATAGGGGAATGACAGCTGCCAATCAGATATCTATTTATAATAGTAAATATTTAAATGGTGGCTGTCAGACTTAAGAGCCTGCTTAACTTAGATAATAGTAAAAATAGGATGGTAGTAAGGTGACAATGCTGTACAGATTTATATTGCCTGATTTTTAGAGATTTAAGCAAACCTGGAAGTATTAATCCACACAACACCCTGCAGCAGTGCATTACTGGCAGTTCCTGAAAATGGGCCTGACTGCTGGCCTGGGAGCAAATACATCAGATAACAACTACTTATTATAGCAAGTTTTGTTTTTAATTTTGTTTGCTTTACAGCTTGGTGACAAAGTAGTTCGCTATGATTTTCCAGCAGTTAGTTGGATACGCAAAATCTGAGCAGGACTGGTGTGCTGAGACTCATCACCTAAGCCACAGACCCAGTTTCTGCTGCCTTGACTAGATGAAAGCAGCTCAGAATAGCAAGGAAAAAGTCCCGAAGAAGAAAAGCCTCATATACCACAGATTAGCTCTGTTTACATTGCAGAGGCTCTGGCTCAAGTGAGGGGTTTTTTTCTTAGAAATATTGTTTTAGCATGAATTTATCTTGAAATGAACTTTGCGATAAATAGAATTTAAGCATGAGTTAAATTTAAGGTCTTATTTAAGTGCTTTTCTACTTCACTTGCCAGCTAAGGATCTGTCCTGGGCTTTGAAAGTCTTAAGGGAGAAGAAACAGATTAATGGGATTAGAACACTTGTCTCTATAGGCTCTATAAAACATATTGGCTGGGTGTTAGTAGGCAAGCATGCTGAAAATGAGGCTTGCTTGTGCAACCTTTCAGATTTGGGGAACGTTTTCAGTAGCCTAGGGGTATGTTCAGTTTCACCAGTCAAGGTGCATTTAATATTTCTGCCTGTTTTTTTGAAATCCAGCTTTTTAGTGCTTAACTCTCAACCTTACTGGCCTAATTTCCTTCCTGAGGTTTGCGCCAGATATTTTACAATAGAATAGGGTCAGTAAATGAAAAACGTGATCATGGAAAATGGTGATGGCTGACCTCGGAACAGTCATGCCTTTGCCCAAAACATTTAAACTATAGCAGGGCCTGGACCGCTACCTGTTAGCACCTCCTCCAGCATGTCCACAGGTGTGTACCCACACTCACCCCTGCAACTTCATAGACAAGATGCAAATCCATGATACTAAGTTATGCATTTTTTTCTTCCTCCCATTTCAGAAATAAGCCGTCTCCAGAGCAGTGCAGTCAGGGAGTCAGAATACCCTGGTGAGCTCATATTTCACCCTATGACACTGGGTGGTTTCCATTTACACGATGATGCAATGTAAAGCAACCCCGTTGAGAATAATAGTGTAATGTGGATTGTCGGCCTCAGGGGGTGAAGGGGCTTGTCAAAGGGAGATTGAGCAATTGCAATAGACTGGAGTTTCCTGCAGCTGAAGTTCTCCAGTGGACAAAGTTAATCGGTTCCTCAAAGGTTTTATTTGCAGGAAACTAGCAAGAAGCCCAAATCCCACAAAATATAAGAAACTCCAGGATGTTTCTGTCCAGAGATTTTCACTAAGGCAGGTTTCCCTGAGAGTTTAATTGCACGTTCATCTGTTGCAGCCCCTGGTAGTTCAGGCTCTGAAAAGCCACATGGAAAGAAGTAGGATGAAAATTTGGAGTATTCTGAATTCTGCTCCTGATTATTCCTCGTCAGTGTCAGTTGGTTCCCTGATGTGTCCCTCCCTTAGTCAGGAGGAGAGAGGGAAAAACACAAAGAACTGAGAGTACCTATTCATGGAAGGGATGTGAAGAGCAGAGGGCAAAAGCACCAAAGCAAACTAACAAGGTTATTTATAGCAGTCATGTGCATAAAGTTGAGCGTATATTTAATGCAGAACTCTCCAAAAATGCAGCCAAAGTAAATGACTGTCATACAAAGCTTACACCTTTTAAGCAGGTGAAACACGGAAGACGTTTTGAGTGGTGCCAAGGCAAACTCAGTAAAACGTGCAAACCCTAGTTACAGCTCAGTTTCCCTCATTGAAATAGTGAGTATAATTAAAAATAAATCTCCATTGCTTTTAGTTTGATGAAATTACCACTTATATTATCAGCAGCTTGAGCTGACTTTAAATCAGTTTCTGCAGAATGTCACTTTGGGATTTAAATTATTTGATTGATTAAAGAATGTGTTGTGCTGCATTTGGGAAGGAAAAGAGTAGAAGGCCAATCAAATCACACAGGGGTGAATGTAAGAGGATTTTAGACTCGGGTGCCCTGAAGTCTGTAAGAAATGAAATTAGTCCTTTTGAAAAGGGCTTGATTGTTTTTCTCCAAAGATCCTCCCATCTACTCAATTCATCTGCCCTAATCTGGTGTGGGAGTCAATTTTGCCTTACTGGCCAAAGGGATGAAAAGAAAAAGTACATACTAAAAACACAAATCAGGGGATTCCTGACTAAAAGGCAGTTTGATTCCCTGTTTGTTACTGGTGAAGACATTTAAATACTTGTTCTAGAGATGATCTCTATTTAGAGTCTTTAGAGGATGTATAAAAAACAGACTAAAGCAAGAAGTGGCACAGTGCTATAAAATCTTCTGAACTGAAGCATCTTAGTGACTGGGAAGCCAAGCAGACTATGTGGGGCACAAGAACTTAGAGTCTTCCCTCCCCCCCAATACACTGTTCAAGTTGCACCTAGCAGAATTCAGCAGTGATCATACTGAACCTTTGATCCTGGTATGAAGATTTCAGTCTTTTCAAATGTGGAAAAAAGTCTTCCTACTTTGGTGATTTTATTGCGAGTTTCACAAAATTAAGTATTTTTATAAAAATCCCATCTTTTAAAGACATGAACTTAGATGAGAACCGTGGTTCTCATTCTTTTTTGTTTCATTTTCTTTGTTGACTAGGTTCCTAGCCATTGACATTGGAAGTTTAAAAATCAGGCAGATTTTTTTTTTTTTTAAAAAAAAGCATTTTCTGAAACTGCATTCTGTGTTGCAGTTATGGTAACTGAGGGGAAAGGAGAGCTTGAACTCATGAATTTTGAAAGTTTGGGGTTTATGATGCTGCAAAAGGACTATTCGTGAAGTACATGGCCTGATCTGGAAATGCATTTAAGACATGCATGACTTTGAGCATATAAATAGTTGCACAGAAGTCAATGGAACATAAATTTATGAATTTGCCTAAGTGCTTTGCTGGATCTTTGCCTAAGGAACCACTTACCATGAGTTTGAATAACAGAATCATGGCCTCGTTAATGAGCAAACCTCTGGACCAAGAGCATCAGTGAAATGTGAAATCCAGCTCCATGCTGTATCTATGCTACTCAGCTTGATTTCATCTTTATGTAAACTCATTCTGCTGTGCTGACATTTATGTCCTTTGCCTTCTCTAAAATGTGACTTACAAGTTGCATTTTACACTTGTGACTACAACAGGACTGTGCAAAATGTTAAGCAGCAGCCATAGCAATCTGAGTATGGTGCAATTAGGTCTTCGTTCTAGAGGGCAGGCATTCGAGCAGCTTTTTCACAGAAAAAAAGGCGCTTTCAGAGCTTCATCTGTGAATTGCAGCTTTCACCTTCTGCTTTTTTTTAATTACAGTTTTGGGGAAGTTGAGGAGGCTGACCAGGAAAGACAAACATGAATGAGTAAGATCAGTCCATCTTATCAGGTCTCTGCATACTTCATTAGTGCTGGCAAGCAATAGAAATGCAGATGGCACTGTGCAAAATATCATAAATCACTTCTGGAAATGGCAGTGGGGGCAGGGGTACTAGGAAAGGAAGAGAGGGACAGTTCAGACACTGCAGCACCAGGTAGGTGAAGACAGAGCCATTCATGCATTAGGAGGGCCCTCTGGATTGGGCCTTTCACAAAGAAAGATGTTGAGTTAAAACATCATCTGTTATTTTAAAAATGAAACAGTTTTCCTGCTAGAACAGTGACTACTAAGACCTCTGTCCCACGTGTTTTCCTGTGTGTCTAACTTCTTGTGAATGAGCAGTGCCGCTGCCATCAGTCTCCATGCTAGAAAGCACACGAGTAACAGCTTGCGAGGTTGGTGACTGCAAGGCTGCAGAAGGCTTCCTGTCCCCTTGGAGCTGGGCTGAGCAGAGAGACTGGTCTGCAACAGCACCATGGGCTGGAGACCAAGCGAGGAAGAGGGAATTGCCAGCTCAGTGCTCTTACGAGTAGTCGCAGGAAAGGATATCGATCCTGTTGACTGAACTAGTAAGGCAAGAGCTGCTGTGGCAGGAAGGCCTTGGAGGCATTGTATGTGGTTACGTGGACTCTGTTCCTTCATTGCCTCCAAATTTGCAGCTCCAGCAATGGGCAAATTACTGCAGATGGGCTGGCATAAGGCCTGTGCCACCACACAGGGATGGCCCTGGTGCCTCATGAAGCCTATTTATTTCTGGGTGTTCTGGGTAAGGCCATCTATCCCAATTCTTCAGTACACAGGCCTTGTGGTGGCTCTCTGCACAGGACAAGTTGTATCTACTACCAGCAGCTACTTGTTCCAACGCTGCCCGGCACCTCTGGGAATAGTCACAGCACCTGTTTTAAACTGCTCTGCTAACTGTTACCGTTATTAGCTTCGACAGTTCAGGTAGCAACTAGAGGTCAGATCAGGTCTCCACTGAGCTAGGCACGATACAAAAACAGAACAAAAATAGGGTCTCTGTCTTCAGGATATTACAATGTTAAGAAAAATAGGAGCATGGAAGTGCTTGGAACCCATGGAATGGTTATAGTAGCTTTGATCCTCTGCTGCAGGCACACAGAGGGGAAAAATTAAACCGATTGTTTTTCAGAAGTAAACCCCAAAACTTTTCCAGGATTCCCAGGCACTGGTTAAAGGGCGTCCACTCCTTCCTGTTCTCACAGCATCCTCAGCTGTGGGTTCACACACAACTGTGCTAACATGAGTCTGGAATATCTCAGCACCGTAATTATTTATCCTTCAATAAAACAAAGAAAACCATGTCTGAATCTGACTAATATCTCCTCTTCAACCTGCCAAGTGGGGCCTTGTGTTTTCAGTACTGAAAACCAAGCCTGACTTGCTGCATATTTTGTGTTACCATGGTTTATGTCCAAATGCAGGGATTTAATTTTGTCCGTCATCAAACCATGGCTTCCATATGACACCAGTACATTCCTTCCTTCTGCCTGCAGTTCTGACAGACGACAGAATAGAATTAAACATTCCAACTACGACGCTTAAAAGCAAGAGCTTATGTTCCTTAGGTTTTGGAGATCAAGGGGCAGATCTTCAGTGGGTATAAATTGTCTTCACTAGAGCTGTGATAATTTTCACCATTTACCCCAGCTGAGGTGCAACCTCAGATGTATTTATTGCACAGTGCAATTCCAAGAAGATAGATGCAAGAAGACTGATAAAAAAGATAGGCTCTCCTTGTCTCGTTCCGTGCCTAGGTATTGTGAATGATTACTGTATTTCCTCCTGGAACAGTTACTGACCAGCCCAACTTATGCCTCTGAAAGCCTGTAAAGAGAAACCCCTCCACATATTTCTCCACTGACTGCAGCCTGCCCTGCATGCTGGCCAATTTTGATTTAGCGATACCAACATTAAAAAAAGCCAATCCGCAGTCACTAGCAGATTGAGACTGGGGGTGGAAAAATGACCAGCTCCTTTTCAAAGCAGAGGCTGGGGTTTTC
Organism: Dromaius novaehollandiae; assembly: GCF_036370855.1. Taxonomy (NCBI): domain Eukaryota; kingdom Metazoa; phylum Chordata; class Aves; order Casuariiformes; family Dromaiidae; genus Dromaius; species Dromaius novaehollandiae. The sequence continues at coordinate 7,823,500 of NC_088123.1, forward strand.
AGAGGAAACTGAGGGAATTACGTACACATCTTGCTTTGAAATTTAAGCTTTGGGTCTTGAAAGAATAGGTTTGTTTCACAACTTCACACCCTGAAAGGGCAGCTCATTGCCTGGGATTGCTATGATGTCATCCCTTTAGGGAATTTTTTCGGATGAACTCCGTGTACAAACCTAGGCCTTCTCGTGACCTCCATCTTGATCAGAACACCAGCGGTACCATCCTGGGCTGGTTGGGTTTTAAATGCTCATGAGTAATGGCACTTTTCCTGTCTGTCCATCAATAATGCTCAGTCAGTATGTTGGAAATACGGTATTGCATCCGAGCATTGTAAGAGGCTGAGCTGAAAAATCCCAGTGGATAGGAAGAGGAGATACGTTATTCTCAGGAAGGAAAAAAAAGAGTCCAAGAGGATGATAATAGCAATCCAGCTGGGCCTGCAAGTCAACACTGTTCCTGGATTTAGCCAAGAACTTTGGCAGTTTTTGAAGTGCTTGGGATTTTGCCCTGGATGTATAGTCTCAAGAGTGGCTGTTGTCAAGATTTGGTAGGTGTGGTAGGGCCACTGCTGCTGATGCCAATAGTCTAGGAGAGGGGAAGGGAAACCTGCTGAGACTTGGGGATGAAACAAATTTGTATTAATTAAAAGCAAATGCTGTATGTTGGCTCTTGGGTTCCAAAGCAGATGTTTGTCAAAATAGCCAAGAGATGGGTCATCTGAAAGCAAAAGCTATAAATAATAATAACTATGTTTCTCATTATTTCATATTTTCTCAGGTCAAAGCCATGTGTCATTCAGTGCTGGAAAATATCATAGAGTGAAACATACTGTGGTCAAAAAACAGTAACTTGCACGTTTTCTGTTGTTATGCTTATAGGGAGTTATGTGCCATAGTCTCTGTGTATCTGACCTAGAAACTCAAACCAATGTGCGGTTAGAAACGTGTGCATGGCATCCCACGTACAACTTGCTGTCGGCTGCACAGATGTTTACAGTAAGGCAAAACTTTATCAAAACTTTTGCAGGCAGAGGATGGGAGCCTTGCTTCTCATCTGACCATGCTTCCAGACCAGGAGTCACACTGTCTCTCTTCAGTTCTCTACCAGTTGGACACATCTGTATGCAGGGCACCAGCACCGCTGTGAATCCCTTCTCCAGTCCCATTATGCATCAGAAGATGAAGAAAGAGACCCATCTGTGATCCAAGCTTACTGAATAAAGTAAGTTTCTCTGGGGGAAGTTCCTGGTTTTAATTCAGCTTTGTTGAAAATGCTCTGCAGGACACCCAAGGATATTGGCAGCCAAATTTGGGATGCCTTATTCCCATAATGGTCTTTAATAATTCACCTCTGGTCTTCAGTACCAGCTAAGTCTTCACCCTTCACTCTGCACATGGAACAGCAGCTCCTGGGAGGCTCTCCCTATCCTGAGGGCTGCAGAAGCATAAATACATATAGAGCCAAACTCAGAACTGGCACAAGTACACCTAATCCATAACCTTCAAAAACATGTACCTGCTTGCCATTGAAGTGAACCTGGCCTGCTTATTTCCTCTTGTACCACTATATATAACATCCCTATAGAAACATACTTTGACCATGTTCTACTATTTATATACAGTGTGGTGTATACTGTAAAAATATCTCTGGGTTCAATTGCCAGCACATAAATCAGCACGGTTAAAGAAAGATATGGATTTACACTGCTTGCAATTCTGACTTTATAAATGAGTCAGTATGAGCCAGTTCCCCAGCGTGGCACTTCCCATGCAAATGCCAGCACTTTCTGCAGAGAGGAAATGGTATGAATTGAAGGGTAGGCCTCTAAATCTCGTACCAGAACTTTTGCATTCCACAATCAACTAGCTGGTGTATCTGTATAAATACAAAAAAAGACATAAAACTAAACTAACAGTTGGACTTCACTTTCCAGAAGAAGTGAAATGCAATTTTTCCCCCCAAACTTTAAACAAGTAAAGGTACTTCAGATTTAAAGAACACTGTCCATGGTCTGTATTCAAATTTGCTTACAAGTAATGTAATTAAGAGACATGTTTAAAAGGAAAAAAGAAAAAATATGTATGAATTACTTATCTTGGGATGTATCCATGTGAGTGTCTTCGTGTGTGTGTAGATGTTCAGATGTTTTGTATCTTTGAAGATATGTATGCAAGAGCAAAAAACCCTATATTTAAAATTAATTTGTGTGAATACACATGTTCATATAGACCACCTCCTTGTATATACACATTTAGTCACATTCATATGTGCATATATAATAATGTTTGTGTACATAAACACAAATTATGTACAGAAAATTAAGCATATGCCCATCTCACCCTAAATGATGCATCTCTCCAAGGAGCAACTCCGCTGTGTCAACAAGCAGACCTCTCCAACCCAAGAAGGTATTATTATGGATTCACAGTGAAAAGCAGAATTCTCTATACCTGTAATGGCAGTTACGTATTTATGCAACACATCTACTTTCTCCCAGTCACTCCCTCCCACTGCAGTCTCTGTCCCTCTCGGGCAGTGCTCCCTACCCTGGATCCTCTGATCTTTGCCCTCTTTTCCTTCAAATTAAATTTCTGCTTTTTTCAAACCTCTGGTAGAGTGACAAGCCAGTGCCAGAACTGTCTTTTAATACACAAAAGCATAAATAATGCCATCCATCAGAGCTGTCACTCAGAAAGATAGATTGCTACTTGTCCAGACACTGGGATGACACAAAAGTGAAAGTTAGAAATTGTCTCTTTTCTTTGCTTTCCTTCTTTCTCCTTTTTTTTTTTTTATTTGCCGGACTGCTTGATTCTGATTAATGGTGCTGTCAGGGAGGGATTCCGCTTGCCCGGATAATGAGTCAGGAATGTATTCCCTGTCACAAACACAGCAGATGTCAGGGGCAGAAGGGCCCAGGAATGCCAGAAACAATATACAGTTTCTTCCTAGTCCCCTGACAGGCCAATATGCTGCACAAGGTCTAATTTATGTAGACAAAATGCAGGCAAGGGGCTGTAGCAGCAGAGAAACTGTGCTGGGAAGTCTGAACTACAATGCAGCAGAGGAGCGAACTGAAGGGAGGTAATGAACGCTAGCAGTGGGACTCAATAGCACTGCATCAAATGGCCTTAACAAGAATGGCCCAGGACCACTTTGACTCCATTAAAGTGCACTTTACATCATTATAGAGAGAAATCAAACAGGGCAGAGGGCTTCTGTTTCTTTTAATGGCTCGATTAGGTTATTCACTGATCGGGGTTTGCAGCTGTCATAGTAATGCAGCAACTGCCAGGAGAGGTACAATAACACTCGTGGCAATGTGGGGCCCACAGCCCCTCTCAGAGTGGAGTGTATTGACTGGATCTGCAAATTCTCCACGTGCACACAACGACGAAGGCAAAGGCAGAATTAGAAGGGATTTGCCAGTCCTGGTAAAAGAATTTCAAAGTGATTCATCTTGAGATGCCTTCATTTTCGGGGTGGCCACCTGGAAGCACTGGAAAGGGGCCAGGTCTTCGCTGAAAGCTGAGCACCTGCCTTTGGATATCTGGGACCCTGGCTTGACATGCCAACAAGAGGAACCCACATTCACTTTAGAGAATAATGACCTTCCCTACAATGGAAAGAAAACTGTAGCTTTTCAGTTACAAAATGCTGATGTCATAAAACTAACTCACATATTGGGAAAATAAATTAACATTCTGAAGTATGTGCAACTGCACTGGTCTGTTGCACTTTCTGTTCAGCAGTCTGGGGCAATTTGGTTTGCCAGTGCTTGTTCAGCACTTGGTATAATGAGGTCCTGGTCCAGGAGGACTAACACTCGGGGCCATGTGATGGTGTGTTTCAGTTCCACAACACTTTCCCGAAGGTGCTGCCAGGCCCCCCCCCACCTATCACAGAATGATGTGAAAATGTTGGTTACAACAGAATCATGGCTTAGGAAAAGGGTTTGCTTCAGAGTCCTCTGATGTCTGCCATAGTTTTTGAATTGACATCAAGGGGTCATGCAACGAACTCCTAAGCACTTTGGAAAGGCACTGCTTTCTTGAAGATGCCACATTATGTGTCTAGCATCTGCCTAATGAAATCACATTATACAGGAAAATTTAGAGTGCAAAAAAAGAACACCTTAAGGTATGTATGAAGTCTCATCTTCAAGAATTCAGTCTTAATCCTAATACAGATCATTTCACTCCTGCCTTTAACTGGATTTAAAAAAATGAAAAAACAAAGCAATTTAAGGCGTTTTGGTGCGTTCAAAACACTTCCTGCTGGCTTCAGCGCACTTTATCGCAGTGCAGCAGCAGTCCATGAACTCTTCCATAAGAACTATCTCTGGCTGGCTTTTATCTCCCTGCCACTTTAACTTAATCTGAACCCTGAACCATGAAAGGTCCCAGTAACTCCTTCCTGAGAAACAGAAGCTCAGCTCTGACATGATTTTGGCACTGAATGGTGAAGGACCTTGAGGTCATATGATCTGCAGGAGGAGGGTGCATGCATCCAGAAAGGTAAAATGAAGAATGACGGAGAGATGAAAATAAAGATAAGATTCTGCTACCCGGAGACACAGGGTAGACAGGAGCTGCTGCTTTGAATGTGAAAGTACAGTCAGGATGCTGGCCTTGGCTGATTTCATGGCCAGATTGAATAGGATTAAATGAAAGTCTTGAGTTTTCCCCAGACTCTGCCTAAAACCCTGCAAAGTATCACAAAGCCATGTGTGTGCAGCGCATATTTCCTGATGTTGTTCATCTGGGTAGCAGACATTCAGTTTAAAAGTGGCACTGTTTTAGCGAAGCCCATTTACAGTAGTCGAGGAGCTGGGCTAGCAGGACTGGGTTTGCCAGACCCACACTCTGAACGCATGATGGTATTTTTACTCAGATCAGTATGAATCCAGCCACTGGGCCATATTTGATTTTATTTACAGCAGCAGCAGTCCAAAGAAGCTCTCCTACAAACACCAGTCTGTTTGTTCAGCAGCACAAATTAGCATAACTGTATCACCATCATTGAATTACATGAGTAGAGAGCTGTCCTGGTGCAGCTACTTTGACTTTACCGGGGTATAAAGTCTGTACTTGGTCCCACTCTACTGAAATCAAGCTAGTGACTTCATATTTACCAAGTGAATTCTAAGCAAAATCACACTTTGGTTTTGTGAGGCTCAAGACGTAGGGAAGTCCATCTCTGAACATGCTCCTGGAATTAGATTTCCCAAAAATGCTTGCAGTCCTTGCCCTCTTGAATCCGACAGTAAAGTCTATTTGCTCTCTCCACAGATGATGATCTTCTGATCTCCAAACCATCAGAATGATGTGACTAACAAGAAAGATTGCTTCTCAAGTTGCCTGGGTCAACACAGCCTTGTCCACAACACTGGTGAGCTTGCATTGAAAAGATTATTTCTTCTAAATTGATGAGGCTGTTGTTTTTTTTCCCCTAAAGCTCAACATGTTTTTATTTAAAATTTCTTTATTCCTGCTCAGACTGTCCCTAATCAGAACCAGCACCTAACAGCCTGAAAATAAAGGAAATAAAATTAAAGATTGCAATTGCTTTGGTTTTACAAGCCTGAGGCCTGGTGAGGCTTGCTTCAGGAGAGGGGAGGGGAGGTAAGGGACTTGTTTTTGTTAGTTTTGCTTGTACACTGATCAAAGCAGCATATTTTTAAGTAAGCACAAGCATGGCTGTAGAAAGTCGGCACATTAACACAGTTGTGATTGACATCAGATTGCAGGAGAGACAGTGCTCAAAGGGACTGCAAAGCACAGAACTCCGGACAAGGCAGGTCCTCAGATGCTGCCGGGAGGAGCTGAGCAGGACATGAAGCAGAGAGGAGGCGAAGGAGCTTCTTTGATGCTGCAGGTTAAATATGAAGCAAGATGGGAATGCAGGAAAGCAGTGAGCAGCAAAACAAAAGTAAATTTACCCAACGTGGCTAGTGCAAAGGCATATCCCAGCAGTGGCAATGTTGCCTTCATTTTCATTGCTGTCTCCTACCATTTGTATGATTTTTACCCTTCCTTAAGTGAAACAACATGAAACTTCCCTCTCTCTACCTCACACTTCATAATTCAAAGAGAGCTGAGTCTGACACCTCGCTGGGGGAAAACAGGCCTGGGCTGAGCTCCCAGCACCTTCTGCATGCTATGATCCCTGCGTGGAATGGCAGTCCTGTAGAAGCAGTTATGACATGGACATTAATAACAATACCAGAAGCAGTCTTCAGGCTGAGCTGTGTTATATGTTACCGGTGGCGCTGAGAAGAATGAATATTGTTTAACAAAGCAACCTTGACTGTGTATTGCTGGGCATCCTGTGTTATGGGGAAGGGAACACACATGTGATGAAAGTGGTGGAGATTAAGGTATTATAACATTTATTTTTTTATGCCTTCCATTGGAGTGAAAATGTGCTCTCACTTAGAGCAAAGTCTACAGTGATATTTTTGAAAGGGAGTCAGTGACACAGGCAAAGATATGCTGGTTTACGACAACATGAATGTAAAGTCCCTGCATTAGATCAAGGCCAGTGAAAGGCAAGTCATAACTCCACTGATGCTGGAGCCAGGAGGGGCTGCAAGACTTCAAGAGGTCATGTTGTAGCCTGTGAAGGGATCAGAAGTCGCTCAGCCCACAAAAGGCTGTTGTACTGCACCAAGGCTACCCTCCATGCCTGGTTGGAGAGCCGGAGTGCACTGCCAGGGCAGTGGCAGGAGTGGGGAAGGCCACAGACCACCCTCTAGCCTGTCTGTGCCCTCCTGCATGTCAGCATTAGCAGGCAGCAGCTGAACATTAAATTATTTAAGCTATCACCTGCTGAACTTTGCAGAAAGTTGCAGCCCGAAAGATTTATGCTTATCGGAGCCAGCACAGCATTTTGTGTAACCTGAGTCCTTGTAGGACCAGGTCAAAACCTGGTCAGCGTTCAGTCATCTTCCTGACTTCCCATCCACACAGCCCCATGAGAGGATATTGGATTTCAAACATGCTCTGTGTGTTGTCTTTAAAAGACATAATACAAATAAGTGACACCCCAGGACCAGGCGTCAGTATTGGGGGCGAGGGGAAGAGAGAAAAGCACATCTGATCAAAGATGCCCCCAGCCGCTTTGCTGAGGCATGTTCCTCAGGAGGGAGGCTGAAAAGACCAGTTTTCACAGATCTTAGCACCAGGAAATAGGCATTTCATCATGAGTTGAGTCATGGAAAGGAGGATTCGGCCAGGCTGCTGCTGCTAAGGCAGAGACAAATGTAATTTATTACCCTGAGGCCTGCTGAGGCTTGGGGAACTTACGAGGAACATGCAGCATTAAGGAGGCCTGGCCCCCTGGGAGGCTTTTTGGAGAGTGACTAATCGAGATGGGATATTCTCAACCATTTGAGCACGTTCAGTCCTTTCACACATTTGTATCATAAAATAAACAGCATGTAGGTACTGGGAGAAAGCGTGGCCTTGCTGTTAAAGTGCTGACATGGAATTCAGGACACCTGGGTTCACTCACAACTCTTTCAGGTGGCTTACACAATTCAGCAAGTCACTCAATCTGCTCCACTGTCAATTCCCCACCTGTAAAAGCTGATGATAATTGCACAGTGCACCCAGGCAGCAGGAAATACATGTGTCCGTATATGCATTGTCCCAGTGAATAGGAAGAAAGCAGTAGTGACTCTCCTGCCCCTAGCACGGAGATGCAGGGAATGCACAGGGACACTCACATCAGCCGGGGGCAGGAGTACAATCAGCTCCCTGTTACCTGTAATGGACTGCCTTGGGGGCTGCTGCATCAACAGCACTTCTAATGTGGGCACAGATGATTAAGAGTTGACACTACAGGTATTTCATACCACTAAAAATCCGTCATTGGGATTTTTTACTGCAGGTCTCTGGTGCTTGTTGAGGTGAGGGCATGTTCCAAAGGTCATTCCCCAGCTGATTTCAATCATGGGTGCATCTAGCTGAACTGCCCAGCTGCCCGACAAAGGAGTCTGGGGTGCAGTGCTCCAGCAGAAGGATGAGATAAAGCAGTATCAACTACTATACTTTAGTTCTTGCATCTGTGGCAGGTTTTTATAGAAGCTGTCTACCTCTGTGAGTTCTTATGTTTCATCCATCAGCCTGGTATGTATTTTGGATAAACAGGGTGATGAGGTTACATTCTAGATTCCACTGTGGGGAAGCTATATGATCTTGCAGGAGGGATTTCACTTCTACGGATTTCATTTAAGCCAGTTCTGTGGCTGAGTCTCCCATACTTTCAGTGCAGGGGAGGGAGGCTGAGGATTTGGTAATTTCTGTGAAATGCATTGAGAATTTTCAGGTGAATAGGGACCCTTTATTGCAATGTAAGGTATTGGTTTTTTCATGTGAGTGGTGATTAACTGATAGTACTAAATACTGAAACCTACCACTTCCCATATGTGCAAGCGTGTGTGTGTAGCAAGGCCAGGCAAATGACTAATGCAAACCTGAAGAGAGACAGCAGAGCATATTGTAAAGATCAACCCTATTTCAGCTTATGTTCGAATCGGAAATGCCAGAGATTGTTTCATAGTCTTCTGCAATGTTCATTATAAAAGTCCCCAGATGGCAGATGGCTATTAGCTCACTGTGACCTATATAAATGTCAAATGTAAAGCTATTGCCCCAGTGAAAATCTCAAAATAAATAACAACAGGAGGGATGCTGTTCTGCTGCCACCAGGATTTATGGATTATGAATTCATGCTAATTCATCCCAAAGCCAGCAAAGGAATGAATCTTGTCCTTTTGGAGGGATTCACTTAACACCTGCTTGCAGATGAATTCAAGTCCCACATGCCTGCTTCTTCCACTGATCTCTTCTCTGCTGCTGCCTCCCCCTCTAGTCATGTGCAGCTTATCCTGGAGGGAAAGCTGGTTCCTGGGAAGAACAGGGTATGTGTAGGGTGGTATTGATTAATGTGAGACAATGCCAATGTCACTCATCACTGACAGTGAAGACTCTCCTTTGTTTGCCAAAATCGTGTAGCAACAACTTGAACAATGATTTCAAGTTGTTTTCATTGCTCCTATTGATTGCTGTGGCACCTGTCAATCAGAGAAGGTGTGATTCCTCCCTAGGTTTTTAGGGAATGGTCATATGTTTGCAAAGGCCAGCTTGCACTCATAAGCGCAGTCCTTTTGCTTACACTGGTTCCTTTAGAAGAGAAAGGGTGGAGGAAGGGGAGCTTTAGTTGTTCTGTTATTATGTTCTTAAATAATCAAGACATGAATAATGCACACCACAAGTAATTGCACTTTTTGGAGCAAAATTTGTCCTAAATGGCCGTTTTAAGATGATTGGCTAGACAGCTCAGCAGTTGCTGTTCAGAATGTCTGTTTATGTTTCTACAGTGTTCAGATGCCTCAGATGGCATCAGGGACACATCATGTTCAGCAGTGTACAAGCACAGAAGTAAGAAAATTGCAAAAAAAATTGTGGAACTGAAAGAATTGCTTTTTTTCACACCCCAACCCCCAAAACAGACAGTTTCCACAAAACAAGTTGTTACTGCTGTCAGAATTCTTTGTTTCACACACATACATAATGGTGCTTTTTAATACATTGCTTGCTGAAAACATAAATTAGCTGATTTTAGAAATATTTCACCCCCATAAAAGGCATTCTGCTAAACAAAAAGTAGAAGTGAACATTGTATTAATGTTTTTGATAAGGAGGTGACTATATAGTGATACCATGTTGTGAATGATTCAGCTTACTAAAAAATTAAAAGGAAAAGTAGAAATGTGGGTCACTTTTATTAATGCAGGAACAGCTTCAACCATATTTTTTTCTGCAAACTTGAGATTTCATTCTTGAGCTGTCCCAATAATAAATATTCCCAAGAAGCATAAACTGACTTTCATTCTTAGCACACTGATTTATGCTGGCTGAAAGCTCGCAGGCCTCTGAAGTTGAGAATCTCTCTTTAAAAATAAACCTCATGTCATACCTAGAGTTGTGCTGCTGTTCTCTGATGATATCAGAATTGAGAAATGTAGTATATCATATATGGGGAGTATGTCCTATGTGAGGAAACACTGATTAGACTGTTGTAACATCCTCTGTAAGCCAAGCGAATCCGTAGAAAGCGATACAGTAAATCCAGGGCTCAAAAACTATCATGTAGTTAATAACCAGAGCTCTAAAAATGTGTATTAAGCATGACATTAAAGTGCCAGTACTAAATACTTCACATATTAAGTGCAGCTCTGGCTGATGTAAATTAGGAATAATTAAATGTAACAAAAAGTAGAACTGTACTGTAGTTGTGATCAGGCTGCACCATAGTTAACATGCATAGCAAAAAGGAAGGGTTTAACTTACGATGTTGGCCAGTCAAAAGTCAGTACTAGAAATAATTGTATTTCCTGCCCTTATTCTTCAGAACAGCAAAGGACACAACCATGCTCAGTGCTTCATTGCCAGCGTCAGCAGTGGATAGGTTAGCCTGACATTCAAGGAAAAATATTCTCTGGGTATGGCTTATAGGAGCAAATGCTGTCATTTTTATGATAGACTTAGTAAATTAATCCTGGTAACTTTTTGCTGCTCCAACTTTTACAAGTCTGTTCATCAGAACAGAGCATCATATTACCTTTAGGTATAAAATGAACTTGCTCCTCTAAAATCTTGGAGCTGTAGTCATTTACATGAACTAGCAATCCAGTTTAGCATAGGAAAAAGATCCAAAGAGGGTAAATTTCTTAGATACGTATTTATGTCATAGTGGGCTGGATATTTTCTTTGGAAACACACCGTGAAAAAGTGTACAGGTCCACTTCCAGTTTGATCCGTATCCGTTGTTCAACAGCTTTAGATCAACGGGCTACTGAAATTGCACTTGAAAATTAATTTCCCACAAAGCTTTTGCTGACAGCTGACAGGTGACAGATTGCTGTATTGGTTGTGTATATATTGTTCGTGCCCTAATGTGAAATGGAGGTCTTTGAACAATGTTTCTTTGTTTGTTTTTCTTTTATTAAGCTTGCAATTCCACAATAACAAAAATTGCAGCCAACGGCTAGTGCTGTGCAAAGACACCCAAGCTAATGTTGAGCTGACAACTCCAGAACCAGAATCAGCATACTTGTGCCCAAGCGAATTAACAGGGCAGGAAGGGCTAATAACCTCAGGATCCTTACCATGCGCCTGTAGTGCTCTGGAGACCTAGGCTAGTACCTCTGCCCGGCATTGCATGGGATCGTACAGAGAGGCTCACTGGAGTATCGTCGGAGGGTGAAGTTACTGAGGCTGAAGTAAAGGGCAAGTAGATTCTACTCAGTCCTCCTCTTAGACACACTGAACTTTTACGTCAGAGAAAACCAGGAGAAATAATAGCAAAAATGAGGAGCAACCTCCAGGTTTTGTGCTAGGGAACTTTGAAGCTGATGGTTATTTTCATACCTTTCATACTCCAGCACACTGATGTCAATCAGAAGATACCCTCCGAGGCGATTCACTAGTGCAGAACTGGTAGAAATAATGGCAGAATGAAGTCTGTTATGCCAGGCCTACAGAGAGAGGAAAAAAAACAGTTTAGCTGAAAGCATGTCTTTTCTTAGAGCCCAAGCTCCAGCTGCACATGGAAGCCATGTGCATCTGTGTAAGATGATGGTATTGTAGGAATTACCATCCCAAAGGATGGGGAGACAGGGAGAGCATGGGGGTGAAACATCAGCACCTTTGTTCCTTTGCAGTGTGGCAAGGTTAGAGTTAACATGACCTAGAAGCAGAAACAAAGGCTTTCCTTTTTCATTCTTTGGCATGCCTGTTTCTTGCTTCTCTGAGTATTTGCATGACCATAAATTCAGAGCTCTGGAGGATATTTTCAGCCAAAGACTACATGTGCAGGATACCATAATGTAAACTGCATATGTTGTGAGAAGTTGTTAAATGGAACCAGCAGATGATAATGTGCCCAGCACTGCTGCTAACATCACTTGATTTCCTCTCATCATAGGTAAAACAAGACCTCTTCCCAATCAATTCTAACTTTCTGACAGGCCTATAAATTAAAATAAAGAAGAGAATGGTTTTTTGGCTACCAGACCTCCACTAGAGACCCAGAAACTGGCCCCCATTTCTGAGAGAGGCTCTGGTTCTGAGAAAGCTCAGGCGTGTTTGAGCACAAATGGGCTTCGTTTGCTGTTTCACGTTTCTGCATTCTGCCTTGCAGACAATGAACAAATGTGTTAAAAAAAGTCTGGTACAATCCAGTGCATCTGCCACCTTTCCCTTCCCCCTCCTTTTCCAGTGGCTTTTCCCCCTTTTTGTGTGAATTTAGGGATAATAAGAGTTGCAACTTGCTTGAGGATGTGCAGCTGTTAAAGCCATGTTGTGTATACAGCAAACCCATTTCAAGGCATTCTCCTGGTCAGCTTCAATGGTGATAGGAGAAAGGGTGAGAAAAATGTACCATGGAGCCCACCTTATCAGTGCTTTCCTGGCACACAGTAAAGGCAATATTCTCTGAACTTAAGTTTCCTTGCTCACTTGTACCCATCTCGTGCTTTTCCTGCATGCGTATAAATGGCAGCACAAGAAGCATGGCGGTGAGGAGTCAGGACTGAGGTGGACAGAAAACAGGCACCTCTCCCTGTCAAAATATTTGGAGGTGATTACATATCACAAAAATAATTTGGATGCTTCTCTTGTAGTAAAATCCCAGTGGAGGCTGTTGTACCCTTTCACGGAAAATCCTAGGTTGAAGGAGAGAAAATGGTTTCTTTTTTTGTTTTGTTTCGTTTTTTTTTAACAGTATTGACAAAGACAAATTGTAAATGGATTATGTTGTTAGTACTACTGGGCTCTATCTTGGTTTGTTTGAAAGTCTAATATTGTATATCACATAGACAAAGATTACTGGGAGAATTTCTTAGGCAGGAACCATGCAATGTTGTAACACTCTTGGAAAATAACTTTTGTGATATAGAGGGAGGTAAAAGCTCACACAGAGGGGGAAAAAATCTTCAGTAATTCTCGTTGATCAGTTCTGACACAGAATCTCAACCTGAAAAATTCAGATTTTCTCTATGATAGCCCTTAACACAGGTATTACTGTCGATTTTACCTACCCTCTGGTTTGAAGCTTGGAACAATATTCAATTTTTCTTCCTGTGCCAATGAACTCCAAAAGTCAGCTGCACAGTGTCAATGAAATTCAGCTCTGAACAACAATTTCGGAGTTGGCCAACTGATCTTCTTCCTTGTCCTTTAGCCAGTGAGAGATGCTGTAAGTTTGGTTGTATTTTTTTTCCCCAAAAAGAATCAAATGGAGATGATATGTTTATCTAAATATTAACAACATCTAGAGGTATAACACTGAACAGTAACCAAACACATCGAAAGAATGTTTCAGAGTTTGCATTCGTTTTTAACTTTAAGGGGTCAAGAAGAGACAGCCACGTGGGTAGTTCAATCCTGTACCTGTGGAGTTTTTTTGTTTCTTGAATATCCTGCTATTGAGTTTCTTGAATTTGCTGAAGCATTTGACACAGGCCACTGTCAAAGGCAGGATATTGGGCTAGCTATATGATGTATGTGATCAAACCTGGAATTTCTTTCAGTTCTCTGTCAATTTTAGAGAGGAGCTAATTTTTAGAAGTGTTTATAAGTGCAAATTACAATCATACATCTTCGTTTTCAAGCTCAGCTGCTGGAGATCTATTTACTCCTTATTTACCTGCCAAGTCTCTTGCCAAATTGAGAATTTTTCCCTGTGAGATTCCAGGGTATTGCAAGCACCTCAAGCAGCACAGGCTGAAAGAAAAAGCTGCTCTGCTTGAGGTGTCCGAGATGTCACTAACTTGCTGAGAAAAGACAGAAACCTAAGCTCAAGACTAATGAAATAAGTAAAACAGACATAGTATTTGACTTTCCCTGTAGTTTCAACATGCATTGCATTTGCCTTGATGTTAATTTTGTTTCATTTCCTTTGCCATTTCTGGCTTTAAAACTTAATCTTTATACTTATTATTTAGTTATTGTTTGTCACAAAGGCTTCTGAATTACTCTTTAGGTGGGTCAAATGTTGTCTGGGGAGCTGAAAGAATTTCCAGTTCCAATCATTGCAAGACAATTACATTAAATCCCTGGTGCTGGGAATGCACTTGCTGTGATCTGTATCTGTGCAGTCACAAGTGTTCAGAGTCTAGCCAAGTTGATAAATCAGCAAAGCATTTTACACTGAGAGCCTAAAACATAGCTTTTACAATTATCTGCAGCGCGCTGGTGCACAGAATGTGGAAGCCCATTCTGCAGATACTTAATAAGGATCCCCTGGAATTTCTCTTTCCCCACAGCAAGTTGGTAAGCCCTGTAGGAGGTTAATACCAAGCTTGTTCTTAGGCACCCGAGTCAGGTGATGCTGTGACCGTTGCAAGAAAAGCTCTGGGCCCATAGGTGCGAGATACTACTTCGGGTCGCCATTTGGGATTGGGCAATACTAGCACTAGGAGCAACTGCGTAGCTGTGGAGGTATTCTAGGAAGTCTGCTCTCTGTGCTGTTTTCTGGGGGTTAAAGTTTAGGGAAAAGCAGGCATGGTTCTTTAATGCTGCTTCTGCAAAGATGGGGGATTAAGGCAGCCCTTCTCAGGAGAAGTGCAGAAAGCTTTGTACTCTGGCTTAGGGAAAAAAATGAAACCAGGCTTTGAGGAGAGGGAAAGAGAAATATTCAGAGAACTGATCTGTAGGGTGAAACAGTCCTCAGCATGACCACATATGATATAATCTCTGCTGAATGTAGTCTCCTAAGTGCTTTGCCGGTTCAGAACCCGAGTTCCTCAGGGAATAGTTTATGAACCAAAGGTCTGACCCTTGTATAGATGGTGCACGGAGACACTGCTAGACTTGTTTGTAGCCCCACCGCCTGCAGCGTTTGGGTGCTCACGGATGCAGGATGGGGCACCAAAGAACCCAGTTCTGGAGTTGCAGTGGAAAAAAGCTCCTATAGCCATCCTCCTTATCTTGTTCAGGAGAGGATTAATCAAGAGGATTTTCTATCAAGTCCTGCAGATTTTCCCACAAAGGCAGGTGTTGAATAGCCTGCCTGATGGGTTACAAGCATGCTCTGCCCTCCTGAAAATAAATTACTTACCTGAGTAAAGCCTGGAAGGGGGAACTTTTAGAAAGACAGCATGATTTAGATCCTCTGCTTTCCCAGGGAAGGTGTGTGCCTGTTCCTGAGATCACAGGCAATGGGGCTCTCGGGGGCGAGGAGTCCTCCTGCCTCCTTCCTTCCTCCTGGAGTGGGCCCTTTTCATTCCACGCTGCCAGTTCCCTGTGATTGAAATTTGAAAGCATGTAGCTGTTAATCTGGGAGTGATTAAAGAGCCTCATTTCTTGGAAGAGTCAGTACTCATCATCTGCCGTGCTGAATGAGCCTCTAACATCCCCTGATCCCATTATATTGTGATTAATTGTGCCAGTTTAAGTCAATAATTCATTTGTTAAAAATAGGCCTGCAAAGTATCATTTGTCTCAGGGGAGATATCAGAATAAAAAAAAAAAAATTCATTTGATACTTCTCATTAAATTAGTGTTGGGAGTTCTATTGAAGGGTTCTGTTCATGAAACATTTATTGCAGGCTTATTTGATAAGAAGTTGTATTTGTCTAAAATTATGTCTGCTAACAGATGTAACGGCCTGCATTTTTCCATTGTTAATGAAAGTATAAAGAGTCTAAATAACTGCGTGACTGGGGAGAGAAGTCTGTGATGACAATAAGGGAGATTTCTGAACATGTGTTTTACAAAACGGGCAGAAATAACGTCCTCATCTTTCACTGCAAAGTGGGGTTCTCTTCTCCCCGCTCCGTCTTCAGTGTGACAGTGTGGTAATGGGAGGTTATGTGCCTGCAATGAAAGATGGATGTGCCCCAAAGTCTCATATGTGTAAATGGTTATAAATGTTGCATTCATATTCATCGAGCCATTAAAAATGTTTCAGCTGTAAATGCTTCTAAAAGGAATATATAGGGAATAGTAGCTAGTCTGCTAATGATAATGGCCATAACTGACAAAGACACATGCTTAATATCTTCATCGCTCTAGTCAGTCGTACTTTGTATCAGAGTAATATTCCTGGAGATGTGTGGAAGGAGGTATGGATTACGAGAGCTCGCCAAAGCTGCACAAAACGTCCCTTCCAGGGACGGTCTAGGTGGCTAATGGGGTGTGTGGCCTCTGGTTGCCAGGTCACTGGTTTAAATCCAGGCCAGGCCACTAAGGGCCAGAAATCCTTGCTATCTAATGGGTGTTCAGTGGCTCGCGTGACTGCAGCCGAAGGTGGTTTCGATTGCTCCGACCTCTCCCCGTCTTGTTTATTAGAACATAAACCGAGTGGCGCAGGGCGCTCTAGGTGCCGGAGGAGGCATGCCGAGGGAGGAGAAATGATTATGTTTTATCCTTTAAAGGTGTGCAGCAAATCCCAGCCTGACACGACTGCTGAGATCCGTGCACTAAAGCTTCCCAGCACGGTCCCTGGCACGAGGCACTTCTGTGCCGTGAAGCAAAATCCAACCCCCGCATCAGCCAGTGCATTTTCGTACCTCTGGAGAAGCAGGGCTTCTCGCAGTGCCCCGGCAGTGACTGTGCACGCTGCCCAGGCGCTTACCACCGCAGCCGGGAGAGTTACTGGCCTTTTTAGAGGCTCTGAATGAAATACAACCCTCTGGCATTGCTCACCAGGCTGGCTGTTAGATTAAGCTGGGGTTACAGTCGCATGCGTAACTTTCTTTCTCTCCTTCCCTCTTTTCTACCTGATGTTTGTCAGCTTACCAGTGGTTTTATATAAAAGGTCTGTCACAGTTTCTAAGCTCCAGCACTGGGTTCTCGTTAATCATCCCCTTGCGCTGCAGGCCGCTGCCGGGACACCTGTCCGGGTGCACCCGCGCAGGGAGCTCGTCCCGTGCGTTCGCCCTTCCTCTATCGCGACGTGGTAGTCCTCAAAGAAGCGGTCCCCGTTATTCCTTCTGAGGCTCAAACACAGCATGAATGTTGTACCAGGTGAAGTAGAGCCTTTTTTGATTTTTTTTGGTAAAAAGCACCAGCACACTGTTCCTGTGCAGGTTAGAGTGCACCATGGTGTGTTTTAAATGCATTTTCACTGGCTCTATAAGGCCAGCTAAACTTGGCCCCTAATTTGTTTCAAGTAGTGAAATGAAGGATGGGGAGTGTGTACCAGGGAAGGCGGCGCTGGAGAAGATGAGGAAACACTGCGCTGTTTGAGGAAATGTGCATGTTAAACTAGAGCTAGGGTTGGAAACCCAATCAAGTCCAATGCCAGGGTCTGTTCCAAAATATATACCTAAAAAAAGTGCTTACAAACCACAAGTTTGTCTGCAAAACTGGGCTCTGTGCTTTTTGCTTGGGTCTTTGAGATATTTTATAGCTCTCGCATCAGGTTACCTGGTGATCAGCCCATCAGCCATGCCGCTCAGCGTACAATCCCTCCATTGTTTGAAAGGCCTCTTGTTTGACAGCAAGTTCTATTAATGTGATATGCTTGGCCAAAAATGTGTCACCACTGCAGAAGGGTGAACGAAAAGCGCCTTTGATGTCTGAGTGACAAGTTTCGTATGTCTGTATGGGGTAGAGGGAATGTGAGCTGGAGCAGTGATCAACAGGGAGGGGGAAAGCAGGGATGCCGTTAGCAGAACTGGCACCTACAGCCCATCGACTGTGTTTTTCTGTCTTATTCTTTGTGGATGCTGCTCATTGCTTCTTGGGAGAAAGTTGTCTATATTGCCCTATTTCTAACGTAATTATGCATTTACCACCCTGGCCTTCTAATGCACTCGTGCGACTTTGGATGGTCTCTATAGAGAAACATGATGGAACTTGCTTATGCTTAGCATAGCTTGGCTCGGTGAAGTCGATGAAGTTAAATCAAGGACAATTTCTACTCAATGAAGTTGCGAGCAAGTCTCTCTGTAAAAACAGTGCAGGTTGTGTCTACCCCTCTGACAGATGGCTCAAGGAAGGCAGGGATGTGCTGTCATTTTCTTACACTTTGGCAACGTTTTGTGTAGCTTCTCCCGTCAATAAAATCTCATTTGAATTGACCTGAATTGACAGATATCTATCGACTTTAGCAAGAGATGAATCCAGTCAATAAGCTTTCATGCCTCAGGGCATGAGCAAGTCACTAACTCAGGGAAGGTTAGAAAGAAATATCTGTGATGTGTTGATTATTCCATAAAATTGTCCACTAGGAGGATTTATGGGCTTTTGGTTGCTCACAACTACAATGTACAGGACTGTAGGGACCATTAACTTGTTCTAATCCAAGAGTTCTGAGGTTCTTCAGCTCTGAGTCCCTTTACAAGAAGTGTAGTAGAAAGATCGAGTATTGGCAGCGTTTAAAAGCATAGAAAGAAAAACAATTTTGTCACTGAATCTTAATCTGGATATTAGAGCCTGAGACATGCTTTCCCTGTGCCCTCCATCCTGCTTACAGGATCCTTTATGTAGCTTTGCACACAGCGCTCTTGCAAAGATCCTCTTCTAAATTCTCATGGTTTGTGTTCAGGACATACAAGCTTTAGTTTCTTTCTGATGGCTCACCCACACCGGTCACCTCTGTATCTTCAGCAGCTGCCAGCGAGGGGACTCTGTCCATTAGCTCTAAGGGTAGAGCTCTGCTGCAGTGGTTTATATGATTCATTCTCTCTTTGTTTTAACCAAGGATGCATTCATTAAAAGCGATAGCAATACTAATACAGCACTTTCATCTTCTTGGCCTTAATAACCTTCTAATTTATCTAATGAGTCTCAAGCACAAGCCTATAGGGTGAATAAGCATTTTAACAACTACAGAATGACCGTGGCACAGAAAGGTTCAGTCAGTTCCCAGAAGCAGCACACTAAGCTCTAACTCAAGGCCAGAAATTCTCTGCCCTCATGTTTCACAGCTTTAAGAATAAACTAGAACTAGGGTTTCTGTCTTTTTTTTTTTCTTTTTCCTAGGAGAAAACCTTAAAAGGGTCTCTTTAGACAGCTTTGTAGCTTGACTTACAGTTGAATTAATCATTGATCGCATCCTGACTAATTCACACCTGTGTGTTGTGAAGACAACCAGTAAGTTGCTCAGGACCACACCAGAGTGTGAGTTATTGCTCATTAGCTCCAATGCTTTCAGGTCCCACAGCTTCGTTTAAAAAAAACTTCTACAGTTGCAAAGCTTCCCCTCTTATTTATTCTTTAGTGACGGTCCCCCTTCTTTTGGTCCTTAGCTCACATTAAACGTTGTGGGGGTTTTTTTATTATTATTATTCAGACATGGCTTGCAGACATCTCAAAGCACCGAGATGCATGAGCAAATAGAAAGCAGGCCTTTAACTAAGAATGAGACCTTGTGCACTTCACACACACCTGTTGATAGTGGCTTTTATCGGCTCTTTGTCACTGCTTAAGTATTGGTCTCTATGAGGCTGTTCTTGCCAGCATCAACTGAAGGGAGATCTCTTTGCAGACTTGTTATCAGTTGTGTAGAATATTAACCCTGGATAGGAGTGCTAACCTGCAGGCAGAATCATATGCCATATATAGGAATGGCCATAGGATCTAAGTTTGTCTCATCACTGTCTCTAAAACATCAGGAATTCTCTGAGGAGGCTAGAGTCGCTCCCCAAAGCATGCTAAAAAGTCACCCTCCGTGTCAATTCTTCATATCAGTGCAGCCACAAAGCAAATAGTATCAAAAATCCAAAGAACCTGTAGGCCCACGCTATCAGAGGAGTTCTGGGTTTACAGAGAACCGAGGATGCTGTCCGAAAAAGAGAAGAATCTGGCACCTACTGCATGACCGTCGAGTTTCCAAAGTTCCCCCAGGCACCGCACGTTAACGAAACAGCCCAGAGGCTCACACTGCCGCTTCGCAGCAGTATGAGATTGCCCTGAAATGAAAGCCGCTCGACAGGGCTCCCCGTTCTGATCTTACCTATCCACTGTATATCAGGAACTACACGGGGATATCAGCAGAACTACACTGCTATAAAAATAACTAAAGGGGCGAATGGGATGTTTGGAGCTTACAGACTAAAACTTGGACCTCTGCTAGGCCTATGTTTTGTTGAGGATCTATTTGCATTTTACTTTGAGGGCTTTAGTAAGATTTAAGCCACTTAATGGCTTTTTGCTGGCTCCCTGCACTAATGGAGAGCAGAGAATTTTATAGTAGGCAGAGCTGGAGCATTAGATTTTTCCGAAGTTCCCAAACCCTTGCATGTCTGTTAGAGGCTGTGATTTGTTACAGGCTGTCCCTGACTTAAATGCCAGTGAGTTAAGGACTTGGGAG
Source organism: Dromaius novaehollandiae (assembly GCF_036370855.1). NCBI lineage: Eukaryota > Metazoa > Chordata > Aves > Casuariiformes > Dromaiidae > Dromaius > Dromaius novaehollandiae. The sequence continues at coordinate 7,843,829 of NC_088123.1, forward strand.
AATCTTGCCATAACTGCGGGTCCTACACGCTTTGAAATTCAGTCCTGTGGCATGTGGGAGGGAAATATTATCTTTGTTCTACTATTATTTTCTGATTCAAAGTTCAAATAGAAGAGGAAAGGTTACCGTTTTCATTCATCAGCAATTTATGTAAAAAGTGTGTTTGTTTTTCATTTAAATAGCAGGGGAAGGTGTGTTCCAGCTGGGCCAAGAATAAAACAGTTGTACAGATCACAGCAGTGCCACAGACCACCTGCATTAACATACCAGCAAAGCCAGACTAACTCTGTCCTGGCTTTGATACTGTCATTGCATTTATCCAACTCAGAAAGGTTTTGCTGGCTGAAGAAAAATTCAGAGCTAAGTTTTATGGCTCCTCCTTGTGTTTTGCACCCTGAAGCACCTGAGGTTTAGGAGTGCAGTGCTTGGTTCCAACTGTTAGCGGCTGTGAAATAGGCTTGGAGAAACGGTCCCACCCTTGTGCTACGTTTGCTTAAACTTAGGCTTGAAACATCCCCAGGATCTGAAATACTGAAGCTCTGCCCGGTGTAAAGAGCGCAGAGTGCCTGCAGACCCCCTGGAAAGGGCGGTTACAGGTGTGCGATCCAAAAGAAACAGTGGGCTTTCAAAGACTGTCCTGTATTTCACAAGAGGCCCTAGGTGAGGAGTGAAATCTGTCAGGCTGGTTTGCAGCCTCCTTGTAAGACTTCAGATAAAGCTATTTTTGATGACATTTTGTGAACACGTGTGTGTGAGAAGTTGGGATAACCTCACCCATTCCCCACAGGCATCAGCTAGGAACAACTTTTGCTTGCAGCCGTGGGGCGGACTCGAACTGGTATGCTGGAGGTCAGAAGCTGTCATTGCTATCCCTTTAAGTCACCCCCTGTCCCTCTGTTCCCAGCCGTCATGAGGCTGCCTGTCAGCAGGGAGCATAAAACAGATTGTGACACAGGGCAGTGATTTTTTTTTAACAATCCTATTATGAAAGACAGAGTGCTCCCATTTCCTCTGCAGCTTTTATCAAGACTTAAATTGCTGCCAAGGGAAAGGGGGGGGAAAAAACCCTCATTGCTTTTTTTATTTTTTTTTTTATTTTTTTAAGAAAAGATTTTGCTTAGTTACTAAATTCCTTCCTAAGTCTCCTCAAAGCAGAGATCCAACAGTGTCCCTATTAAATTATATAGAGCGAGTCCAGTCCTTGGCTGTCAGCGGGACCCATCAGTCCTAATTTATCGCCCCAGGAAACACAGTACAATTATGGTAATAAATAATAATAGGATTCAGTACATGACAACATGAATGATGGAGCCTCTCAGAACTCATTTACATTGCTTTGTGTTGCAATCACCCTGCTTCTAATGTAATGCCAAGCAAATGAGCCTTTTTGAATATTGTGCAATCTATTGCAAGTCAACTGGCACAAAACTCACTCAATAAATCATGTTCAAACACATGCCTCTAATGACAGGTAAATCAACAATGAAGTAATTGCATTTAATGTATTGAAATACTGGACAAAAACAGTGACCTCAAAGTGACTTTTTGTAGAAGATTTGATATAGTTGCAATGGCAAATGGGTCTTTTTTTATCAGGCGCTTCTTGCTCAGATGCACACGTGAGAACTAATGATACTATTTCCTTCGTGCACCTTGATTTACTGGCTGCTTTCTGTGCTCCCCCCACCTGATGCTGGCAGCGCTGGCTGCCGGGAGCTGCTGGTGCAGCCATTGTATTGCTGTACATGTCTGGGGACCAAATACCGGGCTCAGTTACATCCTCTCTGAGGATCAATATACTTAATAATCAGTGACGCACTAGATTCTTTGCCGCTGCAGAGCAGTGCGACTTCATCAAGGGAAATTCAGGTCTACCGATTTGTAGTGCTGGGGTTCAGGTCTGTCGCTTTCAATTGACTTTGTTCCGAGTTCCCCCAATTTCTGTGTTCCATTTGTTTCCACAGAAAAGGAAAAAGAAGGGTTGGCTTGCAGAGAAGAGGTTTTTCTGGTACCTCTTATCAATCTTCTGTGTGGTTTCTTGTGTTTTTTTCTGGGTAGCTGGAGGATGGAGGAATACCTGTGTTCAAGTTCTGCTTAAACCAGAAGCTTGTTCTGCTTTGGTGGCAAGGACAACATTAGACTTAAACTTCTGCACCTTAATGGGGTGTTTCAGGAAAGGATTTGGACTTGATTCCCCAATGCCTCGTGCAGATAGATATCTACGCCTCTGCAGGAGTTACCTTGTCAGGACCATTTTCTACTGTGCTACACCAAGGGAAACATGGGGGCGTTTCCTTCTTGCTTGCAAGGGTATAACTGACTGTAAGGATCATGTCAAAGATGGGTCGGGCTCAAAGAGTATTCTGCCTATGCAACTAGGAATAATGTGAAGAAATAGTGTTGTCTCAGGGTATTGTTCAACAAAAATGTCAGTGCTGTCGCAGAGGTCTTCTTATTTTTGCTGCAGTTCCCACACCCTGTTGCCTGCCTAAATCCTAGCAGCCGACCTGGCGGATTGCGACAGATCCTTAATTCCACGCGCTTGGCTCTTCAGCAGCCATCCCTGAACAAGATGCCTGACGAGATGCCAGATGGTCAGGCCAGACTACGGGCGACCATCGTGCAAGGAACAGAGATAACGGTGTGAAAAGCGGTGGTCTTAGCAAAGCAGCTCCTTGACTGTTGTTGCCCACTAAAAGCAAGGTAACATGGCAGACGAAAGTTGTAAGATTAGATCTGAAGGCTAATGAAGAAACGACGTTAGAGATTTTGGCTCTGACTTTCTTCCTTTACCCTTCTCTTGCAAGGGAATTTGGCAAGTGTCAAAGGTCTCCTTGGATTCTTCAGGCAGTGGAAAGGTTTTATATATCCTCAGGCTTGACTGTCTCTGCTGATAGCTCCCATATGATATAAACTGATTGGCAAAAAGTCTAGAGTTAGGACAAAAGAACTATTAACTAAAGAAAAGAACAAAAGATTTCTCCAATTTTAGAAAATTGTTACCAGTTGTACTTACATCCAGTTTGTTCCTCTGAAATAGGAATGTCAGGATGCAATCCCCCGGTTTTCCTGGACACAAGGCTTCAGTACCTTGGTTATAAATACTTCCAGTGTTGATGTTGTGCTTTTTTCTCGCTGTTACGATGGATTCCTGTCATCCCCAGACGCATGGCAGGCGTTTGGCACCAGGGCTTTCGGCAGCCAGGGTTCCAGGCGCTGCCTCAGGATGCAAGTCCATGGCACGCTGGTAGTCTGAAGGAAGGGATGTGGCGGTAGCTATTTGGCTTGGGGTTTTCTTAGATGGGGCTGTGCTCTGTGAATAGGAGCTAAGGTTATAGAGTAAACATATAATTGTTGAGCTAATTTTCTTGATGTTTTTAAGGGCTACCACTGAAAAAACTGAGGTTTTTAGGTATACTAGTCTGAGTATCAGTCCAGATAAAGCAGTCAGCTGCAGACTGGACTTCCACCTCTGACAGGCTGGAGGATCAAGGGTTAGATCCTGGTTTTGGTCCAAGTTTGTGCCTAGTATTTTGTAAAAACAGATTTTCTCTGAACTGCTGCATTTCACAAAGCAGGACAGTTGGCACAGCTGTGCTCACAAGTGCACCCTGTTACACATGCATGTTCACACACGCACGCACACATTAGCTTAGCTAACAGCGCACAGATCCTGCAGTGTTTGCTTCCACAGATAGACTTTCTTTCCCTGCTCCCGCCCCTCGCCTGCCTTCCCAAACCCCCCAGTGTGAACTAATGTCAGCAGTTTGGCGGCAGGAAATAGACTCACTCCCCTTGTCATTTTATTACGCAGCTCCCAAGAGCCAATAATCAGGCTCTGGCTGTGAAAAGACCCTGGCTTAGGCAGCTTGATTAATGACTGGGGGTCATTGCACACCACCTTTCCCACTGGATCGCTGAAGCACACACACAGCCCAGCTGGAAATGAACAAGAGTCTGAAAGTGAGGAATAAAGAGCCTGAACAATCAGGAGTTGAAAACAGCCGCAGCCAAGACAAAAGGGAGGAAATGCTGCTTTTTCAGGAGTCCTTCATCCAAGAGTTGTTTTTTTTCCCCCTGCAGTGAAGTCAGTGGAGTTACTGCATTAACCATTCTGGAGACAGAGAAGGGGGCAGGGTAGGAGACGCAGGCCTAAGCTGTAGGAAATGTGGATGCTCCCTTTCCTTCGCTGTTCTCTGCCATCCGTTCTGTCCTTGCCTGTGTGCTAAGAGGGACAAGGGGTCCAGGGAGATGTTTTTCCTTGAGACATATTAAAACACGCCACCCCCCCGCTTTTCCTTTCACTTGGTCAATAATTACTCTCTCTTTTCTTCCCATGCTTGGTTCTGCGCAGAAACCCAGCTGCAGTGCTTGGTGCAAACTCCTTTCTGGCAAGGATCCCTTAAGGGTGGAGCTAAGGTTGGGGCTATTTTCTCTTCTGCTTTTACAAACTTCATCCTCCAGTCCCACCCTGGAAAATCCACAGGCCAAGAACATGGCATCAGGCAGTGCGGTTCTCTCAGGCCCCCCGGGAAGCGCGGTTCTCCGACCCCTCTGCTCGGGCGTCAGCCCAGCGCGCTCTGCGCTGACCCTGCCGCTCGGAGGGAGTGAGGAGCAGAGCTGACGGTCTGCAGGACCCAGAGACGGTTCAGCATCCTCCAGAGTGTAAAATCCTGCTTTTGTCATATGAGTGCAGTCTTGGAACAGTGCCATAAACCTGAATGAAGACAGTTCTTGGCCTCCCTAGAGTTACTACACGTGTGCACCAGGGTACCTGTGAGCAACGGCTTGCACTCACAGTTCATTCTTTTACAGTTTACACAGGTTCCAGTTCTTCTGTAAGGCCTTGTCTATACCCAAAAGTTAGGTCTGTTTAACAAAAGCGGTCTCGAAACCACTCTAGTTAAATTGCAGGAAGCCCCCGTGTGAATACATACGTGTTTTGGTTTCAGATCATTTTAAGCTGGACTGAGAGCATCAGCACAGCCTTTGTGCTGGTTTATTAGGTCAGTTAAAAAGTATCTATTGATGTTTCAGATCCATCCTCCTCTTACCATGCCTTCACCAGTTGCTTCTCTTCATATGCACAAATGCAAGTTAACACGCATGAACTAGAACATTTTTCATTGATATTTAAGCTAATATATCTTAACTTGTGTCTGCCCTAATGTATTACATCGGTGGCAAGCGTGATACGTCAGTAGCACGTCCGAATCCTACGTGCAATTTGGGAAGCTCTGTTGCTAGGAGTGCCTGTAAAGTGGTGGCACTCGGGAGCAGTTCAGCAGAAATAATGGGGCTGCCCAGATGGGAAACTGATGCAGAACTGAGGAGGATCTGATCACGAAGCTGGATTCCCTGATACCTTGCACCAGGTTTAAGTCTTTGCAAAGGAGATAGGAAATGTTACCATTACCCTACGTAGCAGAATGAGGACATAGTAGCAGAAATCAGTCCAACAGAGCTCAAGAAATTCGCAATTAAAAAAGGCATGTCAGTCGCTTGAAGGAACAGAGAGAGATTTTGGATTTAATTTACCTCAAATTTCAGTTGATTTTACACAAGTGAGTAGTGATTTTTGATTCACTGCAGACAAGAAAAAGTGCTGATATTGCTGGTAGAGTCAGCTTTAAGAATTTGATTTGGGTTTGTCAAATTTTGTTCTTTTGTTGTTAAAATAAATCACAAAAACATGTTTATCAGAAGAAAGGGTGAACTTTTGCCCTTGAGTGAGTTCCTGATCTCTAGGGAGAAAGAGAAAGTTTCCTCTAGTTTGTGAATGTGTAGTTTCCCACTGTGATAGGCAATTCCATGTAAAACAAGCTGGGTTTGAAATGGAATGGTAAAAGAAAGGAAAATGGAACAGATGCAGCTGGAAAGTTTCTAAGACCTTATGGACTAGTAGCAGAAAATCTAATTCTCTTAGGTCACCTTGTTCACACTTACTCTTCTACCTCGGACCGACGCCTGCCTCTTCCCAGCGCTGTGTCCTGCAGTGCTTTGTCCAGCCAGCTGTAAGTGGCTCGAGCAACGTGGTTTTCACTGCTTCCCTTAAGAGTGTTTTGCAGTCTGACAGAGCTCGCCAGTAGGAAAGGTTTCCTGGTAATCAGTCTGAATGTTTCTTTGCTCGCTTTCATCCCATTACTAATTAGCTATAATCCTTTGGCCTGTTCTTCCTCGATGAAATGGCCCTGGAATCCCTCCTCCATCATATCATAGTTTCCTATTCCTATTTTCTTGCCATTTATTCATCTCCCACATCACCCACCATTTGCACCGACAGGCTGGGTCCGCGTGTTCTTGGTGTTAGCCAGCCGGTGCAAAAGACGCCCTAATTTCCAAAGCCACTGTGTGTGCAGGGCAGCGAGGTCAGTCTCGGAGCTCAGGTCAAGATCCAGCAAACTCAACACCAGAGGAAATTAGGTTGCTAGGATCCCGGGATTGTTTATTATGCTCTCAACTTTAATTAGCTGTAAGTAACATCATGTCAGTGTTCTGCCACAAATGTTAAAGCTGTCAAGGCAATTTTACTGAGTCTGGCAGCTTAAATCAGAAACAAGAAAGTCAACACGTCAATAATGGATCTAGACATGATGGATATATTAAAGGGAAAACCTGAAAAGTTCTGGACTTCATTATACTGACTTCAGCTCTGAAAATGTATGCCAGAGAAATCTGCACCTCATTGGAAAAGCCCCTTGGAGATACTGTTCTCAATTATGGGGCACGTCTCCTCACCTCCATGCGTTTGGTTTTTGCAGCATATACTTTACAAAATAAATTAAGGAAAAGAGCACGGGTGGAAATAACCCATTCAGGTTCAAGTTTTACAAATATATCTACAGAAGTGAGAGAGTCAGGTGAATCTATGGTTGGGAATGTTACTCCCCATTAAACAGGGACTTTACCCCCACTCTCCCCAAATGCAATCATCCTTAATATCAGGCAGTTTTTTTCATTGGAGGTTTCTGAGGGTGAAGCACTAGAGAATATTGCCGTGCTGGGAAGCCGAGAGATGGTGTTTCGCTGGAAGACACTGAAATAAAGATTAGCAAAGCCTCCCCAAGGAAGAAGTATGGCTGAGTGGTTAAGATGGGAAGCTAGGATTTGAGAAATGCAGACTGCCACAGATTTCTCCTGTGACCCTGCCCAAGTCCATGCTAGATTCGCAGCAGTCATGCATGATGCTTGCAAAGAATTGAGCATAATTTTTTGCAATTGAGTTTCAAAGCTATTCCTGTGGATGAATCCACAGCCTCATCAGAGACGGGAGATGCTGGCCCTGATACCCAAGGCACCTTTCCCCCATTCTGACCTGGGAAAAAGCTTTAAAGTGAGCTTAAATTCCAGTCACATCCAATTTTAGCTTTCTTAGCATAACTATCATAAACAGCATAACTGAGAATCAGGCCTTTTCATGATTCCTCCAACTCGGGCAGCTGAAGTGGTGCTCTGATGTCTCTGAGTCATGGCTGTTCCATCAGCATGTTGGTGGGGCTGGTTTTCACACGAATGATGTGCTTTGATTAACCTCATTTGACCAATAGAACAAAACTACAGCAATGCTGAAAACATGAGTGCAGACGGAGGCCTAGCTTTTTGCATGTTCTCCTCACCATGCTATCTCAGTGCCTTGAGAAGAGGCATTTCTTTATTTTTCTGAAAAAGAAGTTTGTGAGCATGAGGCTGCAGTGGGCAGCTGCAAGGAGGAGGTTGGTCAGTTGTGGCTGTAGGGAATGTATGAGAGAGAGAGAGAAAGAGCAAGAACCAACTTCTTATGTATTTCATTAGTTAATAGTTGTTTATTTTCTGACATGTCCCATTCTAAGTGTGTTTTGGCTTGTGTCTTATACATATGTCCATTAAAATTAAGCAGATTTGCCACGGCCTGACAATGTTAATACTTCTCTGAGAATGTAAACAGATGTTTTATGAGCTCTCAGGTTGTGGGTTAACCACAGCAGAAGTGTGTGCGTGTCAGGGAGCCTGTTCTCTCCAGTACCTGGCGGGAAAAGGTCCATGTGTCTTTAGGTGGGGCTGTCAACAGAGAAGCAGAGAATATTTTGTTCTACACTAGCAGCGGTAATGGTTGGTTCAATGTTTGTTTTAAAAACTGGAAATGTATAAGTTCTATAGAGGGAAATGACTCCAGAAATTCAAAGCATTTAGTCGAGCTGAACCAGCCTCTCGGTTCAGCAAGATATGCATGCACCTGCCAAATTTCGAATATCTGGATACCATATTTGCTCAAATAATGACCACACTTGAGAAACCGCCACACTTCACACCCACATACTAGTGTCAGGCAACAGATTATAGTACTTTCAGGTCAGACCAGAGCAATATGTCTGCAGCTGTCCTGGGGCGTGGGGATGGGGGAGGCAATGAATGAAAGGAAAGACCCAAGCTCGTTATACAAGCAGGAATGGCAGTCTGAGTAGCTGCAGTGATACTTCTCCTGTCCTGACGCCTTGCTCACTGAGGCCTCCTGATGCTTTAGATGCTTTGTTCACAATTCCTCTTTCCATGCAACTGTAAGCCGAGCAGCACACGTGTGTGTTACCTATCAGAGATTCATTTGCTTTTGATCAACCTTCTGTTAACTCTTGGTTGGTTTTGTTCCAGTTCCAAACTGGTAACCATACCTGATTAAGCATTCTGGATCTGGTTATAAAGCTGGACATTCCCATTGCTTGATTAGGTCATTTTTCAAATGTTTTACGTTTTAAAAATCTATTTTGCTTTTCTTTCTTTCATTAAAATGTTTTGCTATTGTTTTGCTGGTGGATTTCTGTTTTCATTCACTGCATTGGGTTTGAGGTTTGGTCTGAACTTTCTTTTTTTTCTATTGCCTGTTTTCTGTCAGTTGATTTACAGCATGTTACTGCCATGTAGCTGCGGTGCTGCAGACGTGTGCTGGCCAGCCCGGGTGTGCACACAGTGCCGTTTAATACCATATGGGAAAATGATTCAGGACCTCGGCGTGGCGCAGCTCCTCTAGCATCATGCCTCCCTCCAGCTGGCAAAGGCTGTCTTTAACGGCATCCTTTTTGGAGGCTCAGCGTTGTGCTCTAACAGCTCCCGCACTTCTACTTCTAGGGCTGCTGCTTGCCACGGTGAGTCCCTACGTCGTGCACCACGTGTGACACAGGATTGCTCCTTGTCATGTAATTCCCCCTTCTCTGTTGTCCAAACTGTGCCTCAAGCACGTGGGCTGAAAGACCTTTCTTTCTGCAGTCTTAAGGAGCCTGGTGAAATTGGCTTTGCAGCTGCCTTTCTGAAGTTCACCGGTGCACAGAGGCCATCACGCAATCAAAAATTTGGCCCCTTTACTCAAGCTTGCTTTCTCTTCCACATTTGGCTCTCCCAGATGTTACTGGTCATTTCTGGGTTGTAATAAATAATAATAAATCAACTGATTCCATCAGGGCTGGCTATTTCCTGCCACCACTTGGATTAGAGGGCTATTTTTTTTTCCAGATTTTCCAACTGCTGGTCAAGGGAAGCTGTCATATGGGGACTGTTGGTTAATAATAAACCCTACCACATTTCCTCCCTGGGAAAGTAACATCTCCACATCTGCTTTTGGGTGGAAACATCTGTTCCATCCAAGCCTTGTCTGTCTTGAGAAGAGACAGGCATTCTGGGAAAGTGTTCCAGCTGGGCGGGTTTTTTCTTTCTTTTTTTTTTTGCGCCCAGAAATCTTTCTGACATTGATACGCGCCAAGCAGCCAGCAGTATCCGAACGTTTGCCAGGCATTTGTCTCTTATGCAAAACTGTACTAGCAACCCAAGGAAAATCATGAACAATGCAATAAGATGAAAAAAAAGCTCCTTCCTTAAGGATGCAGATATTTAAGAAAAGTTTATCAACAGTACGAATGGACAGGAGCTCCCCAATCAGAGCTAACAGAGTCGTATCTTTAGCCTCTAACACCGCATAATAATGGGTGAGTCCTGTTATATAATTAAGTTTCAACTAACATAGTAGTAAAATTAGGTAGGAAAGAAAAAATCGTGCAGTGCTTCTGGGCTAACCCTACTTCAGGAAATAAATGACTATCAGATTATAGTAGAGAAACAACTGCTGAACTAGATATGCTCGTTCGAGTGACTGCAGCGAATATTTTGTTTCAGCATAATGGCGAAGCCAATGACTTTCTCATTGCCACATGCCTGCGACAGCTGCAGAGCACACTGTGCAGCGCAAGCCGGGAGGAGCTCTGCTCCGTCTGCGCTGGCTTGTCCCTGCCACCTTGGTTTCTAGACACTAGCAACACATTCACTTCAGACACGCAGAACTGAATTAATTCTCTTGACTTCAGTGCATTGACTCTCTGCCCTACAGTAGCGACAACAGTATTGGGCCCTTAGGCATCCAGCCGAGGAGTAGAGATCCCCATTGCCAATGTCTGTAACTTGCTGTGGTCTCGAATTCCTTCAGGAAAAGGACCATCTTGCTTTGTGTTTGTAGAGTAATCCCTGCAGCGGAGTCCCCAGCATAAGGAATTTCAGTGCTCCGCACTAGTGCAAATGAGTGAAGTATGGCAGCGATACTGCCACAGCTGCATCTTGAGCCTTTATCTTCTTAGTCCGTAAACAGCACCGCTAGTGCGATGAGACAGGATAGAGCGAACAGCTTGCTGGAGCACAGCGCACGGTGCTTGACAGAAGACGCTTTGTGGGTGCCCCCGCTTCTGGTTTCACTTTGCAGCCGCTTTTACTTCCAAGCTCCATTTTTATAAGTCAGGTTCAAAATACCGCTTGCATGTGCCACTATTCCGTTTGGGGACATTTCAACTAGCAACCAGAGTTGTCAGCACTATCTAGAGCTGCTCCCTGCTGCCCGGCACGTTGCATAGATCGTACGTTCCCCGTAGTCCTCGGGTGCCCGGGGTTGTCAGCAGCAGCACCCTGTCTGTCCTTCCTCTCAGCTGGGGCGAGTGTGAGCCGGGGTGATGCCAGGGGAGGTGAGCCAGGAACCTGTGGTGAACCAAGACACTGGCCCTGGCTGGCTGCTTCCCGGTGCTCTTATCCTGGTTGGAATGAGCAAGACAGCGGTGAAAGTGAGCCGCCAGCCATGGACACGTTCAGTAAATCTGAGGCGCTCCTTCCTCACCCCATAGGCAGTTTCTGTGCTGCATAAACAGTTGTTCCTTGTCGCTTGAGGGAAAGAGCACAGTGTGTATCAAAGCCAACAGTGTTCCAGCAGTGAAAATGTGAGGAGAGATGCTAAACAGTTCAGGAAAGGATTGCAAGACAGAGCGATGAAGCAGAGAACCGCAGCAGTGTGGCTGCAGAGGATCTGGGCCAGTTATTTATTTTCCTGCGGTCACTGTCTGCTCCTAAAAAACTAGCTGCAGGCCTTGTCCTTGCCCCTCAGTGTAGCCTTGACTGGCTGGTGCATTCCTGAATCTCCGAGTATGTGGCGGGCTCTGCGTTTGCTGGGGAGAAATGTCATTGGGAGCTCCATCCCCTGGGGCCTAGTTAGATGTGCGAGAAGGACTCAGCAGAAGCACTGCCAGGCAATTGCCTGGGTTTGTATTTTCTTTCATCACCTTTTTTTTCGTTTGTTTGGCTTGCACAAAGGATTCCGGGTGGCAGAGAGTCTGTGCAAGGAAGGAAGAGCATAAATTGGGCAAGACTGGCAGTGTGTGCCTCCATGCCTCGTATACATAATCTCCACCTCTGGCCCGGCTGACTCTCGCCAGAGTCCTGCTAGCACAAATTCGCATTCAGATCAGAGAGACGCTGTTGTGCACACCATTACCAAGAGCTGGACATGATGTGGAAGGAGAACAGGGAGTAACTGCTGCACTGGGTCAGCTGTGCAACACCAGCAGAGCAAGCAGTTGCCTAGGGCAGCAAAATGCTGAAGGAGTGGCTGACTCATGGTAGCTATTTTCCAGTTTGTAGGATGCTTCGCTGAGCTGGGAGCCTGTGCTGCTCTTAGGGGCTGAGATGCAAAAGTAACCAGCATGGGTAAAGTAATCACTTTCCCAGAGGAAGGACATACAAGATTTTAAGAAATGAATCCTGGAAGCTGTGGGAAGCGTCCTCAGTGCATCTCTACGAGGCTTGTTAACAAAGTACGTAATAATCCTCTTTTGAGATTATTTTTCAATGAGGATTCTTTTGAGTGTCCTGAGATGCATTAGAGCCCTCATAGGTTAAACTTCATGCAGTCCCGAACTGCCACATTAGTGTATTTACTTCCACTGCAAACAGGGAAACCGAGGCATGTTGTGATGGTCTGATTTGTCTCAGCTCATTCTGTGAGGCAAAGGCTGTGCTGGAGGAGCAGAGCTTGAACACCTTGCATCCTGTTCCCCTGCCTTCATCTGCAGCCCAAACTGCTGTGCGGGCGGTGTAGAAAAGCTGGCAGACTGTTGCTATTTGTGAGGTCACTGTCGAGGCCACAAAAATCACTGTTTTTGACAATGTTTTCTGCATAATATCCTTGCAAGGTCCTTTCCAGGAGCTCTGGAAGGCCAGCCTGAACCTTGCTGGTTTTCTAAGGACAACAGCCCTTATTTGAAGTCTTTGCAACTGTGCGAAAGCATTCTCATTCAAGCATTAAGCTCTATAATTTAGCTGTTTTGTAACTAAACCCTCTGGAGGGAACAGTCATGACTCAGTGGAAGGGAATGGGGCTGTGGGAGCTTATGCCTGCGATGGCCTGGCTCGTCTGCTGTGTTGCTGGAGGGTGAGTGGGGAATTGCTCCCCTCTGACCTCCACCTGTCCAGGGAATAGTTCCTCCATAGTGCTTGCACACCAGCAGGTACAGGCCTCTGCTGTTTATTACCTCCGGCCCTGCCATGCTGCTCTGCAAAATCTTCCCTGCCCAAGGGCCTCCAGGCTCTCCCGGCTGTGTTTGAGGGGTCTGGGGGACCACAGGTCCCAGCCCAACAGCAGGAGATGCGGCTGGACCAGTGCCGGGACAGGGAGGGCTGCCCCGTCCCTCCACTGCCACGGCCACTTCCGACAAAGCTGCAAACCTTCTCGTGCAGCGAGAGACCGAGGACGTGGTTTTGCCAGTTGGATAGGGATTTATGACTGCAGCGACGCTTTCCTCCCGCACTCTCCCCTCCTGTGTTCAGTCAGAATTAGTCAAGCCACGCGCACCCACTGCCAGGCCTTGTATGGATGAATTCACGCATTAGAGGAGGATTTGTCTCCCTCTGCTCCCCCTCGGGCATCCTGCCACCTCCAGCCGCCCCTGCCCTTGTTTACAAAGGGATGCAGCCCTGCAAGTGCAGCCCGCCTTGGTCCGCTCGCTCCAGCCATGTGTTGTACCCCATGAGCTGGCTTGTGGCATTTATTAGCAGGAGCGGAAAAGTGCTTGCCTCATCACAGAGAGCAGCTGGAGACAGAAGGGTTTTCAAAGGCATGTGACTGACCTCTACCTCGGCTGCTGGATGCCTGGGTATTGCCGACTCAGTGGAATTTTTTCTTCTTCTCTCTGTCTCTCTCGCCCTCTCTCTCGTTTCTTTCTGCAGTGTCCTGACCTTGCGAGGCCTTGGTCTCCCCCCTATCCATCTCCCAGCGCTCAGTCTCTCCTGTGAACTCATGCTGGGAGATTAATTGCCACTATCGCCCCTAATCCATCACACTTCCCAAAGATTGTTTTGACATCTAGTTAATTTTTGGCTGATGATTTATCAAATTCTTATTACCGTGCTCTGAAGGGGCTCATTTATTGTGTTGATTCATGGTAATGATAAAGGGGAACCTTTTTGAATTTTAACTACATTCCCTCATGTTCTTCCCAGCACAGCTAAAGAGGAAAAAGGGGAAAAAATATAGCCAGGGACCCTTAATTCAGAGAGTAAAAGGGGAGGGGGGAAAAAAAAACTTCTATCCTCCATTATTTGTTTGAGAGCCAAAAGTCCTAAAAGAGGTTAATATAGATTAAGACATATTTTTAGAGTTCTGGTCTGAACTGTGTTTCAAGAGCATCCCCCCAAGGCTCTTTAAAACATTTATTGCCCTGTAATATTACCTAAATGTCTACTACCATTTTATTCAAATAGAAGTTAATGCTAAATGATGTCAGTCATGTACCAGTGGAAATGTAAAACATGTCTCTCTGCCAGTCCATATGGCAATTCCAGCTTTTAAAAGTACACAGAGAATTTTCTGCAGCCCTTTATGTCATTCCCCCATCTTTGTTCCCACCTATTTTTAATTTGCTGTGCAGCTTTTAATAAGCCCAGATGGTAAAGGAAACACAGAGTAAATGTCCACTCTCTTTCCTTTCCAGGCAGCTCAGGGAGCTGGAGCCCTTATGTGGAGGGAGAGAAGCATGGCAGGGGGTGGACACGGATTCACGCACGCTTTCGGGGAAGGGAGGCTCGGTTGTAGCAGGCATCAAGCATAGCAGTGAGACCGCATTGAAGGAGCTGCTGTGATCCTAAAATGGGGAGTGCTGCTACGTGATTCATGCGGGTCATGACTGAGAGCAGGCACAGGAAGAGGTCACTTCAAAGACGCTCCGGCTACCTAACAAACAGCCATTTCCCATCTGCCCATAAAGTGACATCCTGTGTCTCCCCATTTAAGAGCTGGCTATTAGAAAAGGAAGGATGCTCTTGTGCTTAAAGCACAGCCCCGGGAGCCTGAGGCTTAGCTCCTGATTCTGCCTTGGCCTCCCCTTGTGACTGCAAGCAGTGATTTATGCTGTGCGTGCTTCAGTTTCCCACTTGTGAAAAGGGATAATAATCTTGCCTTTTATCCATCTGTCTTCACTATTAAGCTTGCAAGTTCTTTAGGGTGGAGACTGCCTCTTCTTCCCCATACATATACCCTGGCTGACAACACCTCTGGGCACTACTCCAGGATAATAAAAACACTAAATGAGAGATAAGGAAAGTAGAATCAAAATAGTAGGGAGAAAGCAAATGGTTCCTTTTTATCAGTTCAGTTTTCAACTTTAGCAGATCATTTTATTTAACCTTTAGGAACCCTGCAGGATTCATTACCAAAGCACAGAATTCATCACAGAAGAGACTGTAAGCATCCAGCCAGCAGCCGAAGGAAGGGAGATGGCTGATAGACTCTTAGCTGTAGTCAGGTTTAGCTGCAGGCCAAGGCTGCTCTGCGTGGGTTGCAGCAGGGTTGCTGGGCTCCCTTCGGGGTTCTGCCGCTGATTCCCGCAGACAGAGCAGTTCAGAGCTCTTGCTATGCTGTTTTATCAGTCTGGGTATCTTTCCCACCAACAAATGAGTATAGTAGTTTCCATCAAAAAAGGGGTATTGTTAGGTGGGAAACACAACAAAATGCCATGAAAATATCTGTTTTTCTATTTTCCTTAAAGAAATTCCTGGAAGTAACATGGCATTTTTTGGATGACCTGTACAGGGTGCTTCTGAAAGTCAGGTCCCAGCAGACAGTGCAGAGCACTTGGATATCTGGGTCCTGCCACTGTTATCATTTCCTCTGCCAAGCCAGTAAGACACACTGGGGTTCAGAGTAAAATTCCTCCAGGTTAGGTGCTCTGATGTGGCTGCAATAACCTTTCTAAACAGACAGGGGCCTCAGACCAGCGTATTAACAGTCCTTCCTGATTCTCCCGAGAGAAAGCAAAATGTTGTTTCAGCTCTACCCAAAGAGTCACGTTTTCGTTAACTCCTCTTCCCTCCTCCTGCTCCGGCCTGGCGTGCACAGAGCAAAGCCAGCCCGTTTCTGCGCAGGTCGGCAGGTGGGCTGGCTTCGAACAGTCCCTGCGAACTTTGCCAGGCGGCTGTGACGTATCTGTAGCCGCCTTTGACAGCATCGTGTGCTGGGCTTCGCGGTTCAGTTCAAATGCTGCACTTAAAAACAAATCTGGTCCATTTTTTAAATCCGTGGTGCAGTTCCGTTTTAATTTGTTTCAGTTTTTAGGGCTGGTGTTATTTATTCATTTTGATCTCACTTGTGTTTTTTGCATTTATTTTACGCTTGTTTTTTTCATGTGTCCTACCTTGTTTGCTCTGTTTCCCCTGCCTCTTCCTGAAGAGGTTGGTGGCTGAGTTTCGCACTGAGGGAAGAAGGGATGGAGGCAGTTACTGAAGAAGAATAGTATTTCAATGGAAAGCTGAAGGCTCTTAATAAGAGGACTAGACACCCACTCCCCGAACCTATTTATTGCCTGTAATCATGCAACAAGGAATCATGCCTGCCCCCAACCCTGAAAGGGTCACTAGTTTCAGGCTGTTTTATTGCCTTAGGCTGAAAATTGCTGAGGGACAGGGGCTGTTTCACAGGCCATCCCCACTTTGGGGGCAGTCTCCAGCGGAGAGGAAGGGTGGGCATCTTGTAGCAGTAACCGCACCCACAGTTGACCAGATCACGGGGTGTGCGTATGCCTGCGTGGTCCTGCCGCAGCCAGGAGTAACGCAGGCCCCTCGCGAGGAGCGGCGTTTGCCGGCCCTGTCGCACAGGCGCCCCACGGCAGGGCTCCGCTGCTGCCTGGACTCAGGCTGGTCCGAGTGGCAGCGTCCGGTGCCCGAACGCGGCAGCTTGCCAGGAGCTACGTTCTGTTGCCCAGTGTAAACATGTTCGTATTTACGTGGCCGCGGGATGCCTCGGTTTATTAGCAGTGCCCATCTCCTCCGAGGGCCCTCCCAGGCTCTTTTATCCTCCCACTGCGGAGTGCAGGCAGGCAAAAATGGGGCGAGAGAGGAAAAAGATGCTGAGATACGATCTCCCAGCAGAGAAGTGGAACAGCCCTGAGAGCTTGGGTAACAAGGCTGAGGTTCGCACCACAGCGGCCTCATTGTGCTCTCAGTAGCACTTGTACAAAAAGGAGTAACTCAGGGCAAGCAGGAGAACGCAGGTTGGCGCAAACCAGAGCAGCCCCATCAGCACCAGTCCCACTGCTGCAGTGCTGGGGTGAACCTGAAGCAGGGTGGAAGTTCATGGGAGATGATTGCTCATTTACATCACGCCTTCTTATCTTTTATTTTTCTTGTTCTCTCTTGTTCTCCTCCCCTCTCTCCCCCTTCTTCCCTCCCCCTCATCCTCTGCGCCTCTCATTTTCCATCCCTTTAAATGAGGTCACCCTGACTGAATGAAGGACGCAGGGAGCGGGAGAGGTCACGCATTAGCACTGCTATAACTGCGCTGCTACTGAAACTAGGCAAGTCATCCATCACGGCCTCCACTACTCCATTAGGCCCCGCATGAAATATGCCCTGCTCTGAATCGCACAGCCATACATCTCCCAGTCTAGACACCTTCCTGTTGTGTGAAGATCAATGCCGCGCGGTCATGCATCATGTGTCATCCAGTAGCCCTCACTCTAATAATCGTGTCTATTCTCTAGTCTGCAGTATAAATTATGGGCACTGTGAAAGTACTATATTATTCAGCAACCTTGGTCACTAATGGATTATTGGTTTATTGGCTGATAATGTGAGTCCTTTTTTGGCTGGATCCTACCTTTATTTATTTATCTTTTTTTCATGATTATTATTCTGAGTGATGGCTGATTTAGATTCTTATCCACAAGCTTTCACCCTTGCAAAGCAATTATAATAATAAAGCCCTTTGACCATGGGCCTATTGCCCTGGCTCTCAGTTAATAGAGATAGCTTTTGCTAAAGTTAAGTATCTGTCTCTCTTTAGCAACTCTGTTTCTCATCTTTTCCTCTCTTCTTTTAACCACTTAGCTCTTTTCCTGGGATACTGGACCCTGGATCTTTGCAGGTGATACTGCAAGAAGCTGATTTCTGAAGGAGATCTAATGCAAGGAACCTTCTCTCTCAGACGGCTGCAGTCCTTCCCCCCAGCTTTAAAGACACATCCCTATTTGAAGAATAAAAGCAGTCACGCTGAGTCAGGCCAAAGGTCTCGCTAGTTCAGTGTCCTGTCTTGGACAGTGTCCGATCCTGGATGCTTAGGAAAGGTTTAAGAGGGCGTGTAGCACAGCCTGCCAGCTCCCTGCAGTCAGCAACTGATCTAGTGGGATGTTTTTCCCAGTTCTGCTGATGCCTTGTTACGTTATACCTGACCATGCCTCTGCTCCACACCCTGCCTCAGACAGGGCTCTGGAACAGCAGAGGAGGAAGAAACCCCCGGGGGAAAAAGGCCCATGGAAACTGTACGGTAAGGCCACGGCACTGGGGCAAGAAGTCCGCGCAGAGACCCGGCCGGCACGTGAGCAGTCAGCACAGGCAGCATTAATTGACTGTAAAGAGTGCAGCATGTTGCTTTGCCGTGGCTTCCTCGCGTGTCAGCTGCTAATTTGTTGCTGTTTGTTTGTACATGACAGTAATGTGTTTACCTCATTAGGGGATGTCAAAGTTCCCCAAATCTGTAGCTGGGAGATTACGGATTTCCTTTCCTGACACGCGGAGGAAGCGCGGCAGACGAACGAGCAGAGTTTTTGGCAGTGGGACTAAAGGCAAGGAAAGCGGAAGAATGCATTAACCCTTGGAGTGCTTGGTCCATCAGAAGCAGCACACCCTCCCCTGCAAAGATCACTGATGTTCCTAAAATCAGCACCTGTGTATCGAACTGTAGCCATTAAATAGGCTCAGATACCATAGCAAGGACCATGATGTAAACCCTGTAAAACCTCTTAAAAGCAAGGACATGAGAAAGGATGAGCATATAAAGAAAGGGGATTAGAAAACAGCTACTATAGATCACACTCCACTGCTTGAACCACTACCAGGCCTCCGTGTAGCTATTCACAGAGCGGTGCCTTTCCATTAATTATGATTAAGCTACCCTACAGTTAGTTGTTCCTTCATTTGTAAAAATGCTCCTGTTTTCCAACCAGTTCTGAGCTTGGCTGTAATTATCCTGACGGCAGAGAAGTTACCCTAGAGAGCCTTTTCTTCCCCCTTTGATGTATTTGAATCTAAACAGGATTCCTCCTCTGTAACCACATGCTGTAGTTTCTTCCTCTGAAAGGACTACAGCTGGACTTGACCACATCTAACACCCCGTTTCTGCTGTGGGCTCTGATATTGGTACCATCAGGGACCCTGGATCTTGGTGGCCTCAGCCTTCCCCTGTTCAGTGACATTCATACCTATCTAATTTACAGGATGGCTCTGAGAATTAATTAGTTAAATTTTTGCAGATAATTCTGAAAGTACTAGAGGCTACTGTTGCCTGTGTTCTCTGCCAACACATCACATTTCCCACCTTCCATGTGAGTGAATTCCTAGGATGCTGTCCAAACTGACAAGAGGAGCAGGAAATACCTCCTGTGAGGGCAGAAGGAAGGTGTTAGGAAATTAAAGGAGCAATTCAAAAGCTGCAGCTTTTTCTCTCACTATATGAGACAGGAATTAGCTGTGTCACCCTCCCACATTCTCTACTCACCCTGCTAAGCCAGGCCATGTTTTCTCAGGCCCTGACGTGGGATGAAACCCCGGCAAGTACAACGGTGCCAGTGAGACTGTCCCTTTTTCCGCAGTGTGGCTGCAGTCCCTTAGAGGAGGGAAGGAGGAGGATGGAGGGAGGGAGAAGAGCCTGCGGGATGGGGAAGGGAGCAGGGGCCGCATTTGCTCCGTTGGGGTCATTTGCAGCACATGCTGGGAATTCCTCAGCAGCTGGTATCTCTGACAGACAGAAGGAGTATCTCAGGGAAGATCTAGGCAATCAGTTTGACGGGGGCGGCTGGTTCCACTTCCTATGAGACATAACTCCGGCACCACATTTGACTCTGCTGATCAGATAGGAGCTGCATTACAAGGCAATATTGTGGTTTCCCTTAATGTCCTGCCAAACTACATTTGTCTTCTCATTCCTTCCCCACCCTCCCTAAGCAACCCTGCTCAGGTCACGGTGTGGAGAGAAAGCCTTCCTTGTGGGAAGGAGGGTGGATCCTGAGGCTGATCAAGAGCCCTGATGCGGGATCTGGGCTCATAGGCGTGTTTTGTATTAGTCAGGAATGAGGCAGAATAACTTAATTAAAGGTACTCTAACTGGTTTGCTATACTGAGGTCTTGACCTGCGAGGATGAACACAGGAACACTAAAAAGCTGAAAGAGTGGCTGTAAAACCCTGGAAGGTTTCTGATTGCTGTTTCCAAAAACATCAAAAAAGTGGCTAAAATAGATAGTCTTCTGAATATGTAAATCCATAGTGAGGAGCAGGGTAGTGTATTGCAGCTGACCGAGTGCTATGGTTGAGTCCTGGAACCACGACATTTTAATTGCAGCTCTGCTGACGAGGTTTCTCCAGCAGCTCACACCTGGGGATTTGGGGTAGCTGAGTACCGTAACACAGAGCAGAAAACACTTGGGCTCAACCTCACTGGTGAAAGGTGGAAGGAGGGGTTCCATCAGCTTGTGGAATAAAGAAAATGGTTGTGCCTGGGACTTGGAAAAGATGCTGCAAAGAACAGCCCTGTGCAGGCAAGGGTGTGATTGGAATAGCTGAGTCTGTCTTTTCTTTCCCTTAAAATCGGTGAGGAATTGCAGCAATTTGTTCATGTGCCTAAGTATTGCTATTAAGGTCTGCTCACAGTCATCCTGAATCATCTTGGTGTAGAGGAGAAACTAAGTAAACAGCAACAGCCGCATCAGACCCTGAGCAGCACCAGCCAAAAAAATATTGCTGTGGCAGTTCCAAGTGCCATCAAGCATATGGCTAGCTAGGGCACTTTGTCATCACTGCCTAGCAGGGCTGAAATACTCTGCCGTCAGCTTCCATCTGCATCTCTGTCAATGGAGGAAGGCTTCCACCATACAACCTCTGTAGGTACCAAGGGAAAAAAAGCCTGCTCCAACTCCCTGAGAGGTCAGTTTTGTGACCCTCCTGTGGCCTGAATGTTCGTTGTCCTCTCTCCCAGAGATACCACACTTTAGTATCACATGTTTCAGGGACACCTGCCCAGCTGAGCTTACATATCTACTCAGGGAGTAAAGTGGTAAAGTCTCCATGGAGCCTGTAGTGTGTTGTTTTATTACAGACCAAATGATTTCACTTAGCTCGTTCAGTGGCATTTCCCTAAAAATGGATAAAGAAGCCTCATCAAAATTATATCCAGGGTCGAGTGTATTGAAATGAAGGGAGATTTAAGCACCTGCAAGTGGAGTGCCTAATTGTCTTTGTGCCTGTAGCCCTTCATCCCTCTGAGCCTCGGTTCCCAATCGGTAAAACAGGGACAGCGAGATGTCTCCTCTTTCCCCACCTGCCTGGTGTGCTCTCTGGGACTGAAGTTGTCGCTTAGTCTATGGCTGCACTTCTTACCACAGCTGGGCTATGCTTTTGATTGGAGCATCGAGATACAACTATTAAGCGCTTGTTTATAATGCACTTGCAGCCAGAAAGTGTTGTGACCATGGAGAGGTAGACTCCCCTCTGGGATTACATACAAGCTTATGCCAATTTTAATTATACATAAAATCAGTTACACACACACACACAGACACGCACACAGCTGGATATGCAGAGGCACAAAACCATACACAATCACCAGCACTTAATACCTTTATAGGGCTGCATACATACATAATAAGCTTGCCAGGCATATGCATGGATGTACCTCGTATCAGTACATGTGTATAGAGAGAAGAGAGGGGAAAAAAAGCTGAAAAGGAAATGCATTGAAACCTCCTTGCTTTCCTCTATCTGCTGCTCCAAAGATCTCTTTTTCCTGAAATTACTTCTTGCCACAGTGATATAGGGCTCTCAGGGCTTGTTGGGATACTCAATCCATCTTCAGGAGACCATAGTCAGAGAGGGAAAGAACAGAAGGGGGGAAAAAACCCAATTCCTAAGCACATTTCTCCATTGGTTTGATCCATTGCCAAGGCCCTCCACCTGCAGAAATCCTCAACTATCACATTTCTACTGCTCTGGCCGATAACGAAGATAATTGTTTCATCCACTTTGTCAAGCTGAAATGAAAAGAGGGCAAAGCAAAATGATGCCATCATAAATCATCAGGCTGAGACAGCAAAAAAAGGACAAGATAGTGACTTCATTAAGGGTTATGTATTGTGTCATTAAGTTGGCAGGGGTCACCTTTCATGTCACACTGCAGCCCCATGATGCATTGCTGGCTCCTCTTTCCAATAAAATTAAACGTAGATGTAAAACTGATTAGGCCGTGTTTGCTTCAGCCCAAGGCAAGGGAACTGCGCAGGGAATAATTGATACAAGATCGCGACTGATTTGTAATGGCAGCGATTTCTCTTCCTGGTCATTTCTTTGCTGACCTTGCCCATTAAAATAAGCCCGGCTGCCTTGAAAAGAGAGACGCTTATTCCACCCGTTCTCTCCCCCCTGCCGGAGTAGCTTGCCTGGAATTCATTTCCTCAGACTTTGTTTCTTTGGGATTTTTCATTCAGCATTATTGCAGATTGACTCGGAACGCAGGCGACCGCACGCTGCCTCTGCTCGGCAGGGACAGCCCTGTCTTACCGGGCAATACCTTATTGATATCGCTGGTGACACCATCCTCATGTGTCAGTGACATCACCTATTCTGGGTTTTGCCTTCATGATGGACAACATCATCTTCATAACCCTCCGTTCCTTCAGGCTTTCAGGCCTTCGCACTTTCCTGTGTCCCACTGACAGGGTGGGCCATGCTTTCCTGGGAATATGGTTATAGAAACATCCCAATGCATCTATCTTGGTGGTATGTGGGGCGTTTGGTAGGAAGATTTTATCGATGCTGTCAAAACACCTTCAAGACAGGAGGGCGTTAGCCCGAAATGGTCAAGTGTCTGCATTCCACTCAAATTTCAACCTTTCTGTCAAAACAAAAACTAAAGAAAAACTAAAGAAGAAAGAAAACTAAAACTCAAACAAAATCCCAGTGTTTTTAACTGAAAAACAAAAAAGTCAAAAAGTTTAAGCTTTCAGTTTTTGTATAAGTCCACGTCTTTATGTGTATGTTTTTATTTCTAGCTGGGGGGACAACACTTAAATAAATTCTGATTTCTGTCTTTTCAGAAGGAGAGAAGGGGAAGCACACGGGAGTCCAAGTGATTACCCTCAGTCCCAACAGAAAGCCTGTGAGAGTCAGGAGCAGAAGCCATCTCCTGAACCTCCTGAAGGCCTGAAACATGAGATCAGATGTCTTCTGAGAGCACCAAACAGTAATTCTGCACTCCCCGGCGGTACCTCTTTACTACCCACATGTACTCTCAGGTATGTAAAACAGCACTGAAATTAAGAGCCTTTGATATGGATGAGATAAGATGGGAAACATGGGCTGAATGTAAATTCCTGTTATACAGTATTGCAAACCCTAGGGCAAGTTACCATCTGGGATCGGGGGACTTGACACTGCCTCGTGCTGAGTAGCAAGAGCACGTAAATGCTTCCTCTCTAAAACTTGCGTGCAGGATCTCGAAGGCATTGTCCTTCTGTGCAGACACAGGGAGGAACTTTGGCTCCATCACTCAACTCTCTGGTCCTCGGATGCCCTTCACTTCCCCTTTCCAGGGCCCACAGTGGCACACAACATTTCAAACGAGGCTTCCCTGATGCACCATATATTACTGTGCCGGAGTAACCTCAGCAGATTTACACTCCGGCTGTTTACAGCACTTTCCCAAGTAAGGTTAGCGAATATGAGGCTAGGCCAGGGATGAAAGTGGGGGGAGTCACTGGTATTTTAACTTCCTTTTGCACTTTCTTTCAGGGGTTTTGAAAGAGTAGAAATGTAGAGCTCACCCAAAACACAGCGCCAGATCTAGAAAAACCTTTCACTGTGGGTGGCTTTCAAAGGGATTATTTATCCACTTAGAGCTAAATATGTGTTTACATGATCTGGTGGAATGGAGCTCGTAATTGTGAAAACTGTGCCTCGTTCTTGATGCCTTTTAACCAAGACTTTCCTAAGTGGCTACTGGCTTTTAGGTGCTCAGCTTGAGAGAGGTCCTAAAATGGCCTGAGTTTCTGAGCACAGTTATTAAACATTGCTGGAAAACTGAGTGTTGCTAAGATGCCTCAATTCAGACAATTAAGAGAGTGGATTCCTCCCTCCAGTCACAAAACACTTCTGAAAATCTCGGCTCTTGTCCAGGGTAAATCTTAACCTGCAAGGCCGCATCTTCAGCTGGTCAATGCAACAGCTTCTCTGTATATCACTCAGTGGAGTGAAGCCAATTCATTCTAACTGAGAATCTGACTCACAGCATAAATAATCGTGTGAACTTCCCAAGAACTGGCCTTCTACAAACATCTCTGCAATAAACCTAGGCAGGGTTTCAAAGCTCTCCCTGCTCCCATTTCCTTCACACTCAGATAGGTCAGGCAACCTTATAACTATCAGGCAATTGGATTGATTGAACCAAGCGCTTGCAATAATGGCACTGGAAGAAAACAGAGTAAATAACAAACATCGGATCTCCTTTGCAATGAAGAACTATTAGAGAGACAGAACCAGTAAAACAAACACATTTCCATGCATCAATCCAAGACATATGGACTAAAAATACATATAAGGAGAGAGAGAACATGCACAAGACTGAGGATGCAAGAGCCTTATAAATGGAGAAGTGAAAAACACTCATTTCCCATGCAATAACTAATATGATGTGGAACAAAGGAGCTGAGACCTTCTCTCCATAAACAACCGATGAAAATATAAACATTTTCTGGGGCGCAGATGGCTGATGCTTTGATTTTATTTTTCTTTTCTGTATATTTGACAGCTAAATTCAGTCATTTGTGAACAACGTGGCCATAAAAATGAGTAATAATGATTGGAGGTATCTTACTTTTGTTTTAATGGGCTCTAGAGTGATTCTCAGGAGCTGCTCCAACCCTTTGAGGGGGGAGAGGGGAAGTAAGATACTACAAGCCAGATCCTCAGTTGTTGTGCACGAACCTCACAGCAACAGAGCCACACCAGTTTACGCCAGCTGTGGATTGGGCCCGTAGGTTTTTTGCAGTACTGGCTCCAAACTTTAAGTTAACAATGTCCTCAGCTGTACTGTTTCAAATCCGATTGCAAAACCCTGTTGCTGACAGAGAGCTATCAGCATAACGTTACAGGGATAGGCGAAATCGTGGGCTTTTAGAGATTTATTCTGCTTTTCAACTTTTTTCTTTTTTAATTATTCGGGCTATGTCAAATCTGAGTTGAAAATTTTTTCAACAAGAAGAGTTAAACACCCTTGCCAATCCTAATTATTTGTATAAAACTTTTACTGTGGGCATTTCAGCAGGAGGAAAGCTACATCTGCAGGGAGACACATGGTTCTGTTCACTGCCAGTAAGTGGAGGGGGCTCTAGCCATCTCTCTGCCACACAGTTTCAGTCTATTTTCATCCACAGACTCACTATAAAACCTTAGGTGAATCCAGTAAATTCTCCATGCTTCACTTTACCCACCCATAGAAGGGGGATACTGGCTTCCTCTGTGTGAACTGCTTTGAGATCCTCAGATTAAGGAAATGCAAAGTGATATTGTTTGTTTTCAGAACTTTTACATATGGAGCAAATAACGTATGTGTGTGTTTGTGCACGTGTGTGTGTGTGTGTGTGTGTGCTCATGTACCTCAGATTATTGGTAAAGGCAAATAACGTGCCAAGTTACTAATTCTGGATATAGAGGAGCTGAGTGGTAACAGTCATATGAAATCTAAACACAGAGAACGTAGAAGAGAAATAGAAACTCCATTCTCAGCAATGTAAATTTTAGTGAGATTATGTATAATCCTTTTGTTGACACTTTTGCTGGGGTAGCACAAAAGAGTGAGGTTTGTCCTATATTCATGTCATATGTAATTAAGCATTTTGGCCTCATATTTAGGAATCTTCCCAATGTCACCTGGCCAAAGTTTGCTCTGGCTTCAGGAGAGTGGATTCAGGGGATGACTTTCTCTGGTATTGAAGGATTAGTTGGCCTGGAACTTGTTTAGGGACACATCTTAAAATATACAGGCCAGTGCTACACCTCAGCTATTCAATGACATGGTATTAGAGGATATTTAAAACTAAAGCTGGCTCTGGCAGTGAGATTTACCAGGCTGGAAAACTGAGCAATAAAGCACCACAAGCAGGAGATTCAGCTGCTTTCCCGAAGGCTGAAATTAATCCCTTTGCAAAAAGGCCAGAAGAAAAACATATACGGCCTAAGGTCCTATTTTGAGAGCTTGAAATCGTCAAGCCAGTCTCTATCAGGATGAATGCTATCCTAATATTGCAAACTGCTACATGCTTTGATTAAGGCCTTTACTTCCTTCATTCAACAGGAAAGTCGCTTCTTTACACTGAGTCCCAAGACAAGATCTGAACCCATCCCTCTGAGTATTCGAAACCACAGAGAACCAAACTCAGTGGTTTCCCCATGATAAAGCACTGACCCAGACTCCTGGAATCCTTTCCATTGGTTTCAGTGAGCTTTGGTCAGGGCTTTAAATAGTCCTTGCAGAAATATCTCTCCCCCACTCAATAAATGCTCCTTCTACTGAGCCAAGCACACCAATGCACAGAATTATGTTCCAGCCACACTTCTGACCTTCCAGCATTTAGAAAAGACATCTTCATAGATGAATACAAGCCCAGAGGGAGACCAGAAATGGTGCAAAAGAACAAAGTACATTTCTGCCACATTCTCGCTAGTGTTCCCCTTGCAGTCTCTCCTGATCACACTCTTTTACTGCCATTTGTAACAGAACTAGAAGACAAGGAGGAAAAAAAATAGCAAGCTTATTAAGTAGATCAAATGTTAAGGTACCATTATGTGCCACACTACATTCTGCAAGCTGGTGAGGACAGGATGTTATTCAGATGGTAGCCAGAGATGGCTTTGATGAGTTCAGTTGCTGTTTTTTTACATGGACCTGTAAGAATCAGGTCTCTGTGGTTCAGGAAAGGTTGTTGCGACAGGGCCTTTCTACTATGCTCTCCTGGGCTGGTGAAAGAAAAGACAAATGTGTTCCACTTCAGGGTCCTGGTAAGACTTGCCCTGCTCAGAAACGCTGGCAGCTCCTCTTCTGTGTCTCTTCAAGATGTGTTGTGCAGTGCCTGGCTCTAGTCTAACCTCAGTTAGGAAAACATCTCCAGCAGCCCCCCTCCCTACCTGGGCTGCACTTTCTTTCTTTTCCCTACCCCTCTCTAACTGGACTCTACAAAATGTTTTGAAGTGATGGTCTCTGCTGAAGATGCCCTTTCTGCAAGCTGTTCGGCCACTCACTGCCAGCCACTGACAACCATTGGCCTGGGAACCGATCAGAGCTGGCAATTCCCTGTCTTCTATGGTCATTGCACCCGGTTTGTCTCCCCACCCTTCCACCCCACTCCCATCTATTTTTTCCTCTTCGCTCACTACATCTCATCATTTTCCTGCAGCATGTGTTGCTGGGGCCGGGGTGCCCTCAGCTGAGTGTTTGTGAAACGGGGCTCTGACTCCGCAGAGCCTCCTCTGTGCTTCTCTAATAGTCCTAGTTAACACGCAAAGGGCAAACCTGCGAGCACGTAAAATGAGAGGCTTGGGCTCAGCAGGGCAACGCTCGTGCATCGGGTGCTGTGCCAACAGTTCTTAGAAGTTGCAGGGGTATTTAATTATGAAGGTGTCAGGGAGCTCGAGGCAACAGCTTATCAAAAGCAGGAGGGGAAGATTAAATGATACCTGCTCCCAGTGTCAGGAAGCAGATATCATCCGCACAGAGCGGTCTGCTGGAGGCCGCACTCCTCCATTTACTTCTCCCCAGTTCATGCCACAGAGTCAGGACAGTGAGCTCTGATCCTGGAGTGATTTTTCTTAATGTCTTTATATAGATGAGTTAACTCAAAGCCTTTCCAACATAAGCATGTTTTTCTGTTCCTTCATCCTGACCTTGGCATTTTCTTTCTCCACTCCAAGTTCTGTGCTGTCCTCTGGCCAGCTTTGCCTCTCATTTGTCAATGTTATTATTGAATTTTCAAATGCCAGTAGTGCACATAAATCAATGGCTGGCTTCTCCCCAGTGGCATATCCCTGCCACATGTGGTCATTCATTTTTTTTAATAAGTCCTCCTCTCCTTTCACCCATTTATAAAAATGCATCTTGTTCGCCTGCTGCCGTCCATCATTCGGTGAGTCCAGCTATTTGTTGCCCCTGAGTGCTTATTCATCAACGTTTTCAAAAGCAAAATCACTCTTCGCCTCCTGCTCTTATTGTGCCATCAATCTCGACTGGGGATCAATAAACCTCGCTTTTGCAATTTTTCCCCCATCGTCCTGTACTAGCTTTCCCAAAGTCTAGCCTTTGTATTTACATTTTTAACTGATCATCGGAAGAAGGACAGTGACAGTGCTGAGGAGCAGGACGCTTGCGTTTGCTCCCAGTGTGGCTATAACTGGCCCAGCATCCGTCATCTCACTTGGGGACCCCGAGGATTGAATACTCATCTCTTTCCCGGTTTGCTCGGGGCCTGCGGAAGGGGCTGGAAATGGAGAGAGGACGACCCCTGGCCCGCAGTTCTCGCAGGCGTTAGCCCTGGGGACTGGAGCTGGGTGAATATTTTTCTTCTAAAAATAATTTAAATGAAAAATAGCTTTTCGCTGAGAACTGATATTTCCATTGAAAAGTCATTTTTGTGATTTTTTTCAATAATAACAAACAAAACTAGAACTATGTTTTTTTCAAAAAAAAAAAAAACCTTTCCTCTTTCAAATACACACTTAAAACCCTGGCATTTACTTTCTGAAACAAGTTCCAAGAAAACAGACTATTTTATTTTTTGACCAAAAATGTTTTCCAAAGCTGAATATTTTTACATGCCTTTTGAAAAAGCTAAACGTTTCAGTTATCAATTTTATCTTTTCACTGAAATTCTAAAAAAAAAAAAAAAGGAAAACTCTGAAGCCAAAAGAAATTTCAGCAAAACCGATCAGCTTTTAAAGTTCTCCAAGACACCCCGTGCACGTGGCAGGGCTTGTGGACTCGCCGCGACCACGACAACCCGTGCAGGCGACACAAGTGCTTAGGGCTCAGGCTGAGGCACCAAACCTGTTCAAATTCGGCGCGGTGGCGGCGGCGCTCGGGGACGAGGGCTGCGGCGGGGCGGTTTCGCGAGGCCTCGCAGCCCGCCTCCTCCGGCGCCACGCTTCGGCACGGGCACCCGCGTTCCCCCGGCACCAGCCCCCTTCCCGCTCACCCACCTGCTTCCTCGGCTGCCTCCTTCCCGAGGCCGGGATGGCGCGCCGGCTCCGGGGGCCATTTTCCTTCTCCACTTCAGCCCGCTGGGGCTCTCCTGCTCCAGGTGTCCCCCGCTGTGGCCTGGTGGCCTTGGCGCAGCCCGCCACCGCCATGATTACCTCAAGGCAGCCCACCACAGCCATGATTACCTCAGGGCAGCCCGCCACCGCCATGATTACCTCAAGGCAGCCCACCACCGCCATGATTACCTCAAGGCAGCCCGCCACCGCCATGATTACCACAGCGCTGCCCGCCACCGCCATGATTACCTCAGCGCTGCCTGCCACCGCCATGATTACCTCAAGGCAGCCCGCCACCGCCATGATTACCTCAGCGCTGCCTGCCACTGCCATGATTACCTCAGCGCTGCCCGCCAGTGCCATGATTACCTCAGCGCGGCCCGCCACCGCCATGATTACCTCAGCGCTGCCCGCCAGTGCCATGATTACCACAGTGCTGCCCGCCACCACCATGATTACCTCAGCGCTGCCCGCCAGTGCCATGATTACCACAGTGCTGCCCGCCACCGCCATCATTACCTCAGCGCAGCCCGCCACCGCCATGATTACCTCCGCACTGCCCGCCACCACCATGATCACCACAGCGTGGCCTGCCACCACCGCGGTTACCTCAGCGCGGCTGCCTGCCCCGTGGTCGCCACGGCAACGGCGGTTGGCGGTCCTCAGTGACAGGGCGCCTGGGCCGGGGTGGGCGCAGCCTCGTTAGTGGCCACTAACGAGGCCGGGGAAGCAGCCGCCCCGCATTTTTCCTGAAGACAGACCCCGAAGCGCGGGAGAGAGGCAGCAGATGGGAGCCCGTGCCAAGACGATAAATTCAGGCCACAGTCACGAACATTTTGTGGTTTGACACTTAATTGATTAACTAATTTGAGGCAACAAGATTTAGTGTAGCTGTAGATTAGCGCCGAAGGGATAACGACGGCCGAGCTCCCGTTTCCGAGCGGCGTGCCGGCTGCCCGGCGCCGAGGCTCCCGCCCCGCGGCCGCTTGGAGGGGCTCCTGGAAGAGGTCCTCCATGGCCCGCACCCAGGGACTGCAGCGGAAAGGTCAGGCGCTGACTTATCAGCATAGACAAAATCCCTTCCTATAATGTATGTGTTTATTCTCAAATTAAATATATTAATGTATTATTTGTTCTTAAAATGTCATTCAATAGATAGTAGGCTTAGGTTTCCTGGCAGACCTTTGAAGCTTAAAGAGTAATGTAATAATAGTACATTAATCCATAAGCTACACAGTCGTCTCCCAGCAGACCCCAAAGCCCAGAACTGGCTCTGGAGCGCTGAATTTGCTGCATCTGTTTCTAGGAATTTCTGTGCAACAATAGTGGACTTGTTGCAGTGGCTCTGCCAGCTCCGGCATGAAATGCTGCTTCTCTCCCGCCCATCTGTTCGGCATTAACATTTGGGCACCTGTATGTGGTGTTTCGGGGGGCAAAGGCAGGTGTCCGTCCCGCTGACGATGGTGACACGTCTCCGTGCTGCTGGAACAAGGGTGGGCTGGAGGCAGCGAATCCTCTTCCCCCCGTCCCCGCCGAGAGCAGGTCTTCAGAGCCAAAGTTTGCTTTGGGCCAAGCCCCAGTTTAAGCTGGAGGAAATGCTACACTTGGACTTTTCCCCAGGCTGAATTCTTGGCACAAGCAAATCATCTTTGGGAAAAAAAAAATCTTGAAAGAATGTCTCCATCTTTTTCTCCAAATCATCCATCCATCTATCTGTCTGTCTGTCTAGAGATGATAGCTTGAGAGCTATCTAAATGCCAAACCTGATGTTTTGGAGAACTTGGAATCCATCTCTGAACTGCTCTGATTTTAATTCTGCAAGTCTTAATATTTGATTGACAAATACAGCTAAACAATCCATCACAGTTGCCTTATCTAAAAAATGCTAACCTTTTTTCTGTTTATGGAACAAGCACATGTGGAACATGTTTTTCTTTCACTGTGTATTTATTCCAATTTATTCAGAGCATTTTTATTTTGTAATTTTGTACTGGTTTTGCTTGTGCTTCCCATCTTCACATGACACACCGTTCACCTCTGCTTGCTGGAAAAAAAGGGTTGCTTGCAAACTGCCTGTGACTGAGTGTGAAAAGAGGTTTGAAAAAGAAAAAGAATCTTGGAAAAATCCCAGCGGAAGGAAAGGTTGCACTTTCTGCCCGTACCTTCTTAGACATCAGGGCCTGCCCATGGAGCTGGGCACTGCCCGTGGTAAAGTCCTCCTTCGAAGCCTGTGTTCAGCCCTGGCACAAGGGGTGTAGAGACTGAGTGCTCGCTCCAGTGCCATAATAACTATTAGGCATCTTCAAGCCTTTTAGGATAAATTGGGATCGTCTGTTTCAAGCAGCCGTGCTGGGCTGCCAACGCTGCAAGAACATTCGACAAAAATTGAGGTTGAGACGTGCTTACCACTGTGGATGTTACCACTAGTAGTGTTGGCAATTATTAAATTATAGTTATTGCTATAATGATAATAAGAGTAATGTTTGTTAATTGCTAAGGCAAATTAACAGCTTTCGCAGTGTCACGTTTGGGGGGAAGCTCAACAGACTGGTGACGCTGCGAGAGTTAATGGCGCCGCAGGGAGCTGGGCTGGGCGGGAGCCGTGCTCTTTCGCTCTACTGCAGCCCCTTTCTCCTCCCTGACCCACCCAGAACAGCTCCTCTGCTCTTTGGAGGAGAGCTTCAGCTCTGCTTACAAATGGCAGATATGAAAGTAAATAGCTGTATAAATGAGTAAGTTTGGCAGGAGGGAAATCCCTCCCCTGCCCAGCTTCCCAGATCCTCCTTTTTCTTGCCCATCTTGCGGGTGAGGCAGAGCACACCCAAGCTCCGCGTGGGATCTTGATGCCTCCCAAGGTGTCCGCTCTCCACGAGGGAAGGAGGCGAGGACGCGTTTCCCTGCTGGAGTGGCACCACTCTGCTCCAGGAGAAGGGGGAGGATTTCCTGGTGTAACCCTGGATCACAGAGCCATAAAGGTCACGGAGAGAACATGCTGGGATCCTTCTCTTCAGCTCTTGTAATGGTATTAGCAATGACTGTTTCTTACTCAATCATACTCCCAAAGGATTTTCAATAAACTTTTTATGTGCCATAACTGTTACATTAAATAAAGCTGAAAGTATTGAGTAAACTGACTGTAAATCACTTTAGATGCCTTGGAATTACATTAAGTGTGAGAATTATGGATCTTTTGCTGCTTGCAGAAACAGAGAGACGACAGAGCCAGAAATTTTTATGCTGCCAGCCCTTCTGAAGGCTTTTTTAATTTTTTTTTTTTACACCATGCTATAGGCTTCTCCTCCTGTAAATGGCTCGTTCAGGGACATGTTGGGACCAAGTGCCATCCCTGTGGTGTAGGATCCTATGGTGCCAGTGAATATTTTCTCTTCCTATCAAGCTGGGTTGGTTTTCTCAGTCTGGAAATTCTAATTAAATGCTGGGGTAAGGTTACTGTTAGCAGAGCTGAGCAGGCTGCAGGGTTTTATTGCATCAAGAGTGATTTTCCATTGGTAACCTGACAGCCAGTACTTCATCAATACAGATATTTATTTTGATATAAATAAATGCTGTGCAAAGATCTTCTGTCGCCACTCTTTAGGCACCTCAGAGGTAGCCTAAACGTACATCACAATTAATACCCTGCAGACAGGAATGCCATTTAATAAAAGCAGTCACAAGACCCCAACATTACGTAATAAATGGGCTTCTCCCCTCCTCTTCCCCTGTTCCCCCCCCCCCCCGCAGGATGTCCTGCTCACCTTTCCCTATCCACTATTGAGTGGGAGATAAGATGAGCTTTGGAACATGCGCTATATGTTTTGGGAAAAAGGGAAGAGCCAAAGGGGGAGACCATCAGCCAGGTTCCCCTCCATACTTCCCAGGCCTCGAGAACCTCTTGTGATAACCTCCTCTTCGCAGACAGCTCTATGTCGGGGATTTTAGACGTTCCAGCCTGGTCAAGGCCCCTCTCGGGTTCAGAGCAATCAGACCTGACGCAGCCTCACCCACTCACCCTGCGGACGTCATACCACCGACGCTGGGGCAGGTCTGCGCAAGGCAGGGAGAGCGTCGGCCCCAGCGCGTCCCAACGGGCTCGGAGGGATGTCTCCCGCTGGGCCTAGGAAGTGGGAAACGAAGAGCGGCGGTGTGGGGAGCTTTTGTTTTTGCGTGTTCTCATCACTGCTGAATTAGGAGTCTAACCCTCCGAACGAGGCAAGGCAAATGGCAGCCTGGCCGGAATCCAGCGCGGAGCACTGAGGAGTGTGTGTGTCTGCGTGCGCGAGAGAGCGAGGACGAGGCAGGGAGATGTATGCCTGCCTAGAAACGCTGGTCTGCGCTCCTAGCAGAAGCATGGCAAATCAGAGACTCTTGCAAGCCAACATCCTGAGGAGGAAATAGTTAGAAAAAGGCTCCCAGTGGGAAAACCTTCTGTTTTGCTGATCTTGTAAATCAGCTGAATTCAGCATGTCACAAGCACGTCTTACAATACACAAGACAATGCCCAGATTTTTGTAGTGCAAAAGCATATTAACCTTTGTGTACTCTTGCCGGCTTTCGACAAAAGATGTCTGTTAAGAACTGCAGGGCTCATTGTAATTGCTTGCCATGTGGGTAAATGATCCGGAGCTGTGTGAAGATAAGAAGAAATTGCTGAAGGCAAATCACCTGGGTTTTATTATGCTTGCCCTAAAAATAATTAGCATGGCCTATGAAATCATACTGCGAGGGGGTTTGTTTTAGAAGGAAACTGTAACCTATATATTGTAGCTTTCTTTCTAGAGAGTTGATTGTGTCTTTTTTTTTCATTTTCTTTTTGACTACAGTGAATGACAAATGAACAAGCTCCTATTGCTCTGAATAGCAGCAAGGTGACTGGTTGCCAGCCTGTAAAATCTGGTATCATCCCTCCTGAAGTCAAAGCTTGACCTTAAGAAAATTCTTGCCAGTTTCTCCAAGGAACATGTCCCTGTGCTGCTGCAGAATCCACTTTGCCCCAGGTAACACTTCTGACTTGAAATTACAGGTAGTGCATTTGCCACCAGGCATAAAAATTTACCACCTCTTCTGAGATGAAACAGCTTTGCATGGGAGCAAAGTGATTTTTTTCTGTTTGCTGCATCTATCTGTAATCACAAAAATATCAAGGTCAGAACAGAAAGTAGGAAATAAAATAGCAACCGCATATAAAATTACAGGCTTGCTGTTTGTAAGTGCCAGCTACCCACAATTCAGTGTGAATTGCAGGTGATCAGAACCTCTGATGTACGTTTGTGTGCATATAGTGTTGCCAATCCCAAACATTAAAGGCCCTGAGTCAGCCTTCTTAAAATCCTGTGTTTTGGCTGAAATAATATGAGATACTTTAAAAAAAAGAGGGGGGTGTTTGTATTTGCTTGAAGCCTTTAGGGATTTTCAAGCTTTGTTCCACCAGCCTCTTTTCTGTGACAATGCTTTTTGTTTGGTTGGTTGGGTTTTTTTGTTGTTGTTTTGTTTTTTAACCTGACTGCATTGAAGGTGTCAGTGGCCCAGGTACCTGGCTACAGATAAGATGAATTTTATCAGTACAGGAGAGCCTGGAGGCTGCAGAGACCATTACACATGCCGACTGCTCCCCAGGCTCCCTCCACAGTCTAATGGGGAGAGAAGGTCCTCCAAGGACCTCTGCTGCTGCATTACATCACCGACAAGAACTCCCCTCCCATTACTGGCAGCATAAGTAGCTGAGAAGGAACTGCCCTCCTAACCTGAACATCTAAGCTGTTTAAGCCCTTTCCAGGGTGATGCCTGGGGCTTCAGGTGGGCAGTTGTTCAAGGATTAACACCACTCTGCCTGCTCACCTACATCTCATTACTACTAATTCCCCATCTTCTTGGTCTCTTTGCAATTTTAAGACTGCAGTGCTGTTTCATTTCCTAGTATCTGCTGTAATCCTTGCATTATCCTGGAAAATTTTTTTTCAAGGTTCAGCTGATAACTTGTGTAGTTTTGCCATGTGTTTCTCTATGGAGAAGATGAAGGGAAGAAAGGCTACTGCCTTAGAAAAGCCGACTCAGAAATGTTCAGGTATATTCCTATTTGTGGGCTAAATGTTTACGTATATTCCTTTTTGTGGACTAAACAGCTTTCTCAGCTTGGAGCATCTCCCAGTCCTGGGAACTGAGATATCTTCTCTGTCTGTGGTGATAATGTAGAGGAGTTGATGCTGGTTTTCTTCCCCCCTTCACCCCGTCCTTTTTTTCTTTGGCAATACATTTGAAGGTTGGATAGATTACAGTCCAAAAACACTGCTCCCTGCTTGATTCTTCATAATACTTAAGGTGAGTGAAGGAAAGGAAGAACTACATTGAATTTTGCTTCTAGTGACTTTCCACAATAGCATTTAGTGGTTTCTGCACTGGGTGGTTATTACTGTTTTTGCAATGTGACGACTGTTTTTGCTTTGTTTTCTTTACTTTTGTTTACTTGTGGCAATAAATGCCCAGCCGGCCCTCATGCAGCTGGAAATCTTTGCTGTGGGTAAAATTCATTTCTGTATCAAAAGCAAACACAAGGCTTATGGATCTTCTTATTGTTTCTGTAGGGCTCAAGTACAACTTGTGGTGCCTGAGCTTGTGTTAATTTTACCCAGTGTTAGTAAGAGTTGAATGGTGCTTAGACCTGTTGCAAATCGATGGGACTCTGAAAGCAAGTACAAGTGAGTTTGTTCTGGGACAGGTAGCTAAGTTTTATCTGAGCCCTAAAGATGTGAATGGTGGTGTGTAGATATTATGGGCCTTTTGAATTTCAGCTTTGTTTCAAAACTGAGAGGCAAACAGTATAACAGCAGCTAATGGCAAAAATTCTCATTAGCTTTTGGGCAGCCAGAATTTCACCCGAACATCTCTAGTATTGTCCCCTACCCGCTGTGCCGCCTTGTCTCACGCCTTGCGTTCCCTGGGAGTGGCTGGCAGAGGGGCTGATGGCATGATGGGGCAGATCTTAGCTTTTTCCTTATTGCATCATGTGGCTTCATGCTCTGGCCGTGACTGATGTGCTCCCCAGCACTTCTGCAGCCATTTGAGAGCCGTGTAAGATGGTATTTGCGGGTTAGGCTGGAGTACAGTGCTGCAGCCGAGGAA
Organism: Dromaius novaehollandiae; assembly: GCF_036370855.1. Classification (NCBI taxonomy): domain Eukaryota; kingdom Metazoa; phylum Chordata; class Aves; order Casuariiformes; family Dromaiidae; genus Dromaius; species Dromaius novaehollandiae. The sequence goes on from NC_088123.1 coordinate 7,880,058, forward strand.
GAGCATGTGCCTCAGGGCTGTGCTGCTGGGTACAGACCCCTGGTTTTGGGAGGCCGCGTGCGGTTTGTCACCAGGGCAATTAGCCGTATCCGGCACAAGGGGCTGGGAACCACTCCGTTGCCCCAGCTATCGTGACTCTCCAGAGCAGGACGTGTGCGTGAGAGACGGGCCTCACGCATGAAGCGTAAGATCTCAGAGATGCGGTAGTGGGAGCTCCAAGCACTGAATACTTGTGCTGAGCCCAAAGCTGGGCTGCGGGTTGACTTTGCGCTTACAGCCCTTGGGAGCCTGGGAGTTTTTGCCAAGATGGCTGATGCAGGGTAAGGTCTGGATGACGTCCCCATGCCACCGTCATGTGGCCAAAGGGCTGTGCCTTCCCCTTGGCTGGTTCTCTGAGCCCTCCAGGTACCACGCGCTTACTCTGGTGTCTAAGGACCTCAGCACGCTGGTATTGAAACTCCAGCGCCTCTCGGGCGGTTGTAAATGTCGGCAGTTGCTGCTGCACTTTCAGGGAGGAACGGACTGTGATTCCTGGCAGGGCTGAGCCCGGTGCGTTGTGACATGGTGAGGATATTCCTTCTGTTGGCCTGGCTTTGGGGACGGTGGTGTCTCACCCGCAGGCACCTTTAAATGCCATCTACGTACTTGGCAATACTAGGGGAAGGAAGCGGCTCTAGAGTGGGGATTTGGTGACATGTTCACTCAGACTCTTCACAGGAGAAAAGTCCTGATAGATGGGGTACGCTTGTCTGTTGCCAGCACTTGATGTGAAAGACTATAAATCCAGCGATTTCATCACTTGCTGGGAGCATTAGTATTCAGTGTTATTTATTACTGTAGAATTTGGGTGAGCTACATGCAATTCCTGGTCTGGGCCTATGTTTGCATGGGGTGGCAAGCTTTCTGAGGCAGATGGGGTGTATGGTGTGGCTCCTGGCCATCAGAAAATGTTGGTGGGCAACTTGTAGAATCAGGGAGGGTGGCTTCCCTTCCCAGGTGCAGGGGCCCTTGTCAGAAGGCAGCACCTTGCTGTGACCACAGGACTTCAAACAGAACGTTTTAGGGTATTCTTTGCTGAGCCAGTTCAGGGATTTGTAACTTTTTGACTTTTAGTGATAGCTGCATTAGGCTGGATGCCTAAATAAACTATTCAGATTTGGTGTGAACTGTTGGAGCTCCTGGGCGCGAAGGATTTCCGAATAGCTTGCCGTTTGTTAGCTTGTTGAGTCCTGCTTTAAATGCCAGTTCTGACCACCCACTTTTGTGACTGTCTCCAGACTAACCCCATGGGTGGGTTAGTGCTGAATGAGGGTTGTTCGTCTGTTTGACTCTATTTCTAACTGTGCTGGGTGCTAAAATCTTCATCATGACTGTGAATAATCTGCAGACTTGCTGACAGTATTAGATGGCTTTAGAATGGATTAAGCAAAGGAAGTTTGATCTATCATTTCTTCTCCTAAACAAAGTCAAACCATATTGATTTGGGCATTGTCCATTATATATTTACTTTGTAGTTAAACTGACATTTCCACTCTCACCCTTCAGCAACTAGTAAATGCATTTTCTTTTTAAATGGCTAGCCCCCATCTGCCACTGCTGGGGTGTTTCGTGTGTAGTGGACGTGAGAATCTCTACCTGAGTTCTGAAAAAATCCATCTCATAGGAGGGACACCCACTGCACACAGCTTCTTCCTAGGAATCCTTCCGTATTTGCTTTGTCCAGCCATTTTTTGAGCTTCCTTTTAAAGGTCAGGGAGAGCCATAAAAACCCTTTCCCCCATTATTACACTTCTGAAGCAATCGGTTCTGTTCTGCAGTCACTTGGGGTTGGTTTATTAAACCGAGAGGTGAGTTTCTCTCCCAATTAGTCATTCCAACGGTACTTGCTAGAAAAGCAGGAATACTCTATATAACTTGAATTGCATTTAAAATACAAAAAGCTTACTGAATGTGTAGAAAAAGGCAGGCAGTGGCCTACAAAGCATAAACCTAGGCTGTTGTTTTACGTTTGGCTAATCCCAGGGTAACTTGAAATAGCGTCTGTGCCCAGATCTAGGGCTAGAGAATGTGTTCCCCTTTGCAAATGTTGTGAGGTAGCTGAGACTGCAATAAAAGCCTGAAATTCAAATGATGGCTTGACCCTACAACCCCACCTTTTAGTCACACAAAATCAGGCCAGAATCTTTCAAGGGTCCAAACTCTCCCTAAGGTCACCAGTACATCCTGTGTGCTGAAAGAAAATTCAAGAAAAATCTCAGTGCCTTGCATCGAACATCTGGGCTGAGCCTAAACAACCTGCTGCTCATTCAGTGAGGTGCTGCTCCCTGCAAATGCCACAGAGCCGTTAAGGACCAGTAAACAGAAACAAAAGCTGGACTCAATCTGAACCCAAACTCCCCAACTCAGGCTTATTGCTGTGATAATAAATCAGCTATTCTGCTGGATTTTTGACTGTGATATTTTAGGCTTTTTGCAGTGTAAGGTCAGTATTGTTGCTCTATTTCCCTGGGAGAGGGGTGAAGTAGGGAACTTGCGTGACAGAGCATGCTGTCCTCTATCAAATGCCGACTGCATGCCCCGTCTGTGGGCCTGCACAGCTGGGTTACCGTTCAGATGCCACCACATGGTGAGAAAATACTCAGTACCTCTAACTTGACTCAGATTTATTCCAAAGCTGGGAGGTTTTGGAGACAGATTGATTTGGAACCGGCAGGCTTTCTCTGACATGAGTCCCCCTGTGCTGCTCAATGCCTCTCTGAGCTCCGAAGTCTCAAACAATGCTAGCTTTGACTCTAGCAAGGGAATCCCTTTCCCTGCTGATTCTGTTTTTCTGCAGTATAACACTGTAAGAAAGGCATTAAATCATATAAACCACAACAGTGCCTGGTCCTTATAGCCCTCAGTGACTTGGAGGCACTAAAGACAATGTGATGTAGCTGTGTAGTAGTTTCCACACTCTGGATTTGTATTATTAAATACCAGAATAAATAGTCATTTCAAACCCACATCATTTGTCAGCTCTTGAGTTATAGCTGCTTTGGTAACTTAGACACCCTCTCCTTCTGCCAAGTTCCCATGCTCTTTGTTTTGAATATGTATAATTTTGTGTGTTTGGACTTAAATAACTTCTGCTGTTTCTCCCAGATTCCTCCTGTGCTAGAACCTGCCAGACCCCTTCTAGGGTGGAACAAAGGCAGAGACACTTCCAAGTAGGATAAAAGGAGGTGTGGGGGGGGAATGGGGGCTGTGTTCTTGAGAAACAAACCTACATTGTTCATTTTTTTTGAAGGAACTGGAAAGTCACACAAATTGAATCAACTTTGCTGTTAACTTTGGTCACAGATCTTGGAAATGCGTGTCTTTCCCATGCAATGCCAGTGGCTTTCTGGAGCTTAGCACCCACAGGCCGTATTTACGAAGTCGTTTAGGACGTAAGAAGTGCCTAGATGCTAGAGGGATATACAAAAATTCCTAAGCATATTATGCACCTGACTTCCATTTAAAAACAGTTTGTGCCAGGTGCCTCCATCGTCTGGATGCTTTTTAAAAATCCCCCTAGAAGCCCGTAAGCCTCTTCAAGTATTGCATGCCAATATCCATTTAGACCTGTTTCACATGCATGAAATCAGGAGTTTGGCAACATTGCTTAAGCAAGTTCCTTGTAGAAAAGGATGCAAAAGAAAAGTCCCCAAAGATTTCAACATTCTGTCAGTGCTCAAGGCAAGTCTCCAAGAGTCTATGCTGGATCCTGAGCTAGCATAAATCAGCCTAGCTCAGTTGGCTCTACCTGGAGCTGTGCTGATTTACACCGGGGGAAGATGTGAGATGATGTCTTTTGTGCTTCGAGCAGTGGCTGGAACTGGGATTAAGTCCTAGTGAGTTCCAGGTTGTCACAAGTTTCCTGAATCCAGCCGTGCTTGCCAACACTGCTGCTTGTATGGTGTGATTAATCCTAGCATGGGCCAAGAGGATGAACTTTTCAGACCCTTTTTGACAGCTGACGGAAGTTAATATAGGCAGAGGTGGATTAGGGAAGATGCATCCCTGATTTCCCAGGGCTGGAGCTGTAAATGCATGCTTGAAGTTACCCTCTGGACTTGGGTTTGGTTTTATGTCACCAAATTGCTGCAGTATTGACTGTGGTAGTGATTCAGTTATGCTCTGTTACAACCTTCTCTCGCCAGGCTGCTGCAGATAGGGAGGACAAAAGCCCAGCCGTGCTCTGAGGCTCCGCGGGAGGCCACTGGCTCTGCCCGGCCCGTAGCCCTGCTCAGGGAGGACGAGGGATTTCCCCCCACCTTTGAAGCCGACCTGTTTTGTCTCACAAGTGGAAGGAGTTTGGCAGGTCCTAACCACCATTCAGCAGCCCCTAAACGTTGTGCTTGGACATGACAGAAGGGTAAGGGACATGCAGAGGTAACGGGACAACATGGATTAGGAGCAAGAAATAGCAGCATTTAGGACTAGCTAGAGGCTTAAAAAATGCAAAATCCGCCTCGGTAAGGTAGGAGCGATGCTTCCTTTTGGAAACATTTTGAGAGGCTCTGGGCTGCGTGGGGAGGCCGGAATCGAAGGCCTCCGGGGCTGTCGCTTCGTGCTGACAGGCCCTGCTCCAGGACCGTCCTCTCGGTGACAATCCTTGGAGCCAGGGCTCCCAGGCATGCCGGGGCCGAGCCGTGCTGGAGAGCTGGCAAACCCTGCCAGATCCCTGCCTGCGGGTCTGTCAGCATTTCACTGAAACCAGCGTGTCCCAGGGAGCACTGCAGCGTGCCAGACTGGTATTTTCCTACAGAAGTGTTGCCTGGGAAAATTTCAAACTAGTTTCACTGCAGAGCTGCGTAGCGAAGCCTGTGACACTAACAGATGGGAGACCAGCAGGGCGAGGCTGGGGTGCCGGGGCACAACTCTGAAGTAATCCGATCTAGATTGATTTTTGTTTAGGGAGCGCTATCTGCACCGCGTTCCCGGTGGTCTCAGCACAGCCGTCCCCATCGCACCCTTTTGTTTCCTTTCCTGACCTCTGGGGTCCCTGGCAGGAATCGGGGAGCTGATCTCCCAGCAGAGAATAACCCAGCGGACCTGCCCCAGCAGTGCCCGAGGGCAAGGCAGGTTACGGGCAGGCACAACAGGCACTTAGGATGTGGTAAAGAGGCCAGAGGAATATCATGGGAGACCAAAGCAGTCTGCAAGATGTGAGCTATTCCCTTCTTCCAAAGATACCTTCTCTGGCTTGCTCTGCTCCCTTCCCTACTCCTCTACCAGAGCTGGAAGTTTTGGAGGATACTTTTCTGGCTTGCCTTTATTAGAAAAAAAAAATAATAAAATATATCAAGGAATGCTAGAAAATTTCAGGGCAAGACAGAGCTGCAGTGTGGGCAGAAGTTACGGCAGCTCCTTAGCTACTCCTAAGTATTCCTCAGGTCTGGCACTCTGTTCTGCCTCAAGCATAACAGAGAATGGCTCTAAGGAGAGAGCTGGGCAGAACAAGCAGCACCCTTCCACGTGTGAGATGCAGACTTCCTGCCCCACAGGACAGGGAAACAGCAATATTCTGATTTTTATTTGCCATTTCGCCTGCAGCAGCTCAGCTAGTGCTGTTGCTGTGCAACAGTTCCTTCTAGCCGTGATCAGCACTGCCAGGAACCTTCTGGAGGGTGGTTGCCTATTCTCGGTGTTTCCCCTTTGCAAGGTGTGCACTGTGAGACTTCACCCGGGCTCAGAAGGCCTGAACCACGCAGGGTTTTGCCCTCTCTGCCCATGCTGAGAGTTAACTTCAGCTTCCCACGTCCGTAGCTGGCAGCTGCTTTGCTCTGCAGCAGAGGTCACTGTACAGCCAGGATAACGGCACAGCGCCGGGAGCGAGCGCTGCTCCGGGGACACCCCGGCCTTCCCTGGGAAGTGCACAAGGCCGAGTCGAGCTCCCCTTCTCCCTTCGATGGCCATGCCTGCCGTCTGGGGGCTCTTCCCCAGGAGGGACACGCTGGGACCAAGGCAGCCAGCTGGGGAGAGCATCCGTCCACCCCCCGGAGACGTGTGTGAAGGCTCTGCCAGTGCACAACGTACCGCTGCCAGTGCACAACGTACCGCTGCCAGCGGTGACGCTGACGGTGTGCCAGGGCTGGTGAGAGCACAGGGCAGCACTCGAAGCAGCGAGTGTAGGCTTCGCGGAGCTGTACTGCATGTTGAAAACACATGGCTGGAGACGGAGCTAGGATGCCAGGCATCCTACGCCATCACCCTGAGAGCTAGGAGAGTGGCTTTTTCCCCTCTTCACCGCCCTTTCTTCCCTTGTAAGCTGGAATATAATGCTGTTAGTGCCTGGAGGATCACCAAGTACTTCAGATTTTTAAATGTAAAAGCAAGCCCTGCTCAGTACCAGTAACCCACCTGCCACCATCCCAGTAACAGGCTGAACTGGACAGGGAAGGTCTTTCCATCACAAGCCCATCCAGTTGGACCCCCAGCTGGGGACGGGAGATGTGGCTTGGAGAGCCACCGTGGCTGCCTCACACCGATGCCAGAATGAGATAGTGCCAGCATCCATCCTGGAGTGCCGCTTTTAAGAAGCACTCCCAAAAGCTGAGTGCTAAATAACAGGGCCAGCTGGAGTTAGATTTACAAAATAACTCAGTCCTTGAAACAAGCTCAGTGTACTGGGCGTGTCTTGGAGCACTTCTGACTGTCTGGCAGATCTTGAAAGTCCTGCGCTCCTCTGAAAACTGAGTTCTGCCACTACAGCGTGGCTCACGCGTGGAAGGGCCGTGGCAGACAAAGCCATCAGGTCACGCCAGGAAAGGCGTTGGAAACGCTTGCCACCTCGGTTTGGAAAACCAGTCTAAAACAAATAGTTCTTTGGTTACCAGAACTAAAGAAACTTGTCTTCTGTTGACTTTACCTGTTGATTGGGTTTTCTGGATGACTTACAGGCTTCATCTGAACCTTGAGTCCTGACGGGAACTCTTTGTTTATACAAAATCTTTGGCATTTAATAATACATAGGCTCACACTACTATCTTTTTGCTGGCAGGACATTCATACCCTGTTTTTCTTCTTTCTTCTGTTACTTTTCTTGAAACGTAATGATCTCCGAGCCCTGTAGCTCTGCTAATCAAAGCTGGTTCAAATTTTCCAACAGGTGCAGAAGTCCCAGTGGGTTCAGCCCTCCCTGCCCTAAGCCTGACTGTGTAAAACTGCCTGTTGGTGAACACGGGGTGGAAAAAAGGTTTCTTCTGGTGCTTAAAATAGATGCATACTAAGTGTTCTGATGCCGAAAGCCTGCCCTGGCTGAGCACCGGAGGAGAGCGAACCCCGCGAGCACCTTCCTCCCCGAGCAGGGGCCGGTTACGGAGGCAGGGGATGTGCAGCGCACGCCCCAGCCCAGACCCGGCACTGAAACCAGGCGCCTTCCACCAGCCTGCCCCGAGGGGCTCGAAATAACCCGGTTTTGGTCTCTGCGCTTGGGGTGAGCAGGGCCCTACAGGCGTCCAAAGCTTCCCATTATTTGTTATTATTCTTTATTTACATGTTTATTGGGAAAACGCTGAAGACAGATGGATAATGTAAAGTTAAGCAACAAATTGCAGGGCTTCTGCGTGGCTGGCGAACGTGGGGCACGGCCTTCCTAACCTGCAATGTAAGTCCCTAATGGGCAAGGAAAATTATTTTGCCTTCCACTAAAGGGGCAATTTTCTGATCAGTTCTCATTTTGATGCATGCAGAGAGGAAAGAGCAGAAGAAGGAGAGAAATATATATTGAAAAAAAAAAAGGAAGAAGAAAGGGAGGGAGAAAGAAAGAAACACTTAGGCTTTAATGGAATCTCATTTTTGCAAAGTACCCTAGTGGCCCCCGTGGGCCCGGAGAATTAAACGCTGTCATTCATAGCTTGAAAGCGGAGCCATCCAGTTTGCAGACACCTGTCATAATTAAACTAATGGCTCTGAAAATGTGCCTTGATATTAAATCTATCTTCCGCCGAGGAGCAGGGCTGATTAAAACCGCTGTTTGACAGTTAATGATGAACCTCTCGCTTGCTGAGCTCCATAACTGGAACAGACCGGTTCATCCTCCCTCCCCTGGCCGAGCCCTTCCCGCATCCCCCTCCCCGCCGCCGCGAGCTGCGTGGCTCCTCCTCGGGCCCTCTCCTACGGGCAGCGGAAGATGGAGAGCGCTAAGGCGGCGGTGAGATGCCAGGCGGGTCGGTGCTCGTCACGGCTTTGGGCCACAGCTCCAGCGTGCGGTCAGTGGCAGGAGAGGGGCCCAGGCGAGGCGTGGGGAGACTTTGCAAGGCTTGACTTGCCGTTTGTTGTGCCGCCTTGTCCAGCGCCCAGATGCTGTTGTGGAAGTGTCCCATTTGCAGATTCTCGCATCCTGGTGCTCCCAAATGCGTGAGATGTCTCCCCGCGTTGATGGGGCTTTGCACGTCCCTGTCCCCCTCTGCCTTGTCACTGCAGCTAATGATTGCACTGGTGCCATGCACCCAAACGAAAGACTGATGAAACCTGGTCTGCACTGCATGCCCCGAGCCTGTCTCTGCCTTGGACGCTGTGGGGCAGCTACCGATAACTCAGAAAATGCTGAATCATATTCTTCTGCCCAGAAACCGTGCCCTGTCGGGGCTGCGTGTCCACGGGAGCTCAAAGCGCTCTCGTCAGTACTAGCGCTAGGTACCTGGCGTCAAATAGGGATCTGTCTTGCTGCAGGGTTCATCAGCTGCTCGTTCCCCCCCAAAGATGTCAAACCTGCTTGTTCTGACATCACAGCTCGTTGCCAGGGCGATGGGTTTGCTGTTGCGAAACCAGGATTATTAGTAAGCAGAGAAAGAAGAGTCCTTAAGGAACAAAGTCAGTGTTGGCTTGGAAATGTCTCCAGTAACAACTATTTGGTACTTCTCAATATGTCTCTAAATATACTGGTCCTCAGAAACCCATCGAAACAGTTATGTCCCCTTCTCCTCTTCTCCGCTTGCTGCTAACCTCATCAAGGACAAAAACTAGACGAGCTGTAAGGGCTGAACTCCCTCTTGCCCCTACAGGTGGTCCTTTCTGACACTCCTAAACCGCAGCAGTCATCTCAGCGTGAGATGCCAAGATAGACACAATAATCCCCAAGCGGTTGCAGAGCTAATCAGATACAGCCCCAGTAATTAGTGTGACACAAACTCTGCAAAGTTCAGATAGGCATCAGCAGTTCCAAGGAGCATTTATTATTATTTGCTGGGTTTCTTAATTTCTGGGTATTTCAATTCCCCAGCTATACAATGGAGATAACAAAACTTCCTTGTCTGCTTGGTTTAATTGATGGTGAGCTCCGTGGGGCATGGACCGTCTCCCTCTGAAGGTGTGCGTGGGGCCCAGCAATGGGACCCATCTTTGGGGCATCAGTATATTGCCATTATGCAAATAACAAACCAGAGTAATGAGTGAGGATGCTAAAGAAATGGTGAGGGGGTCCTTTATGTATACATAGATATATACAATATGTGAAATTATATATAGTGTGTGTGTGTGTGTGTGTGGAAAAAGAGCCACTTGTTGGAGCTGCCTGATGACAGAAGCCTGCTCTGCGACTGCCTCGCGCTGACATCTAGCCAGGCTCCTATCTGACTATCATTAGCTTTCTTACCAGCTCTAATGCCATCCGCTGCCACAACAGTAATTACCAGGAGATTAGGCGGCATTAAGCACTCTTTAATTTGACACATTGCAATGATCTCCATTCAGCCTTTCTGCTCGAATAACTCTCCATAAATATTTTGTGAGGCTACCAAAATAAACAGAGGCTCGGCTGTTTGCACAGCTGAGATCTCTGCAGCTTTCGAGAACCCAGGTAGCAAAGCTGAGGATGGCACCGGGGGCACAGACAGGAACCGTGCGGTCAGTTGGGTGTGCGAAAGCATCAGGGAGTGGGGAAATATCCTTGTACAGCGAAAGTAAAAATAATAATGATAATATATGCCTCACCCCGACAGCAATTTAATAGGAAACATTTTTTAAACAACAACCCAATAAAGAGAGATGGGTATTTATGTAAGAAGTGGCTGCATTAGGAGAAATAATAATTACACTGGAGTTGTTCTCTTTTTTTTGGTGTGCTATTAGCCTAGACATTATTCATTAAGTAATGCAATGGAAAACCACTGTTAATACAGCAATAAATCCCACGGGGCCCCATTGCTTCTGAGATAGGATCATTTGGTAATTACAGTGCATTAGAAGTTCAATATTCTTTCATTTTTTTCCCCTCTGCTCCTTGCCTGGATGAGTGGTGGGCTGCGGAGGCACGTGCTGGGGGGTTTACTGTAAACACACTGCGCGCTGCTCCGCGCCGCGCTCCCGCACCTGGTGCTGGCGCGGCAGGGCCCGAGCCCTGAGCCGTGCTGGCGCGGAGACGTGCGCGAGCAAAGCAAAGCCAGCAGCGCAGCGGGCGAGCGCGCGGGGAGCCCGCCGCAGCATCAAACAGCGGTGTGGGCTGCTGCACCAGCCGGGGCCAGCTTCTCCCTGCTGACCAGGGAAGGAGCCCAGGACAATGATGCTTTTAGGGGAGGCTTCTTAGTTCTCTAGCGGAGATGGTGTGAATTTGGGCCCTCAAGCTTGCATCCTTCTTCACGGGCAGTGTCTCTTCTTATTGCATGAGTAGTGGAGGATCAAGGACTTGGGAACGAAAAGAGAGATGCCTAGGCCAGGGTGAAGATGAGCCAAAGGTGGGAGATGAGGGAATTCTTAGCAGGTTATTAGCAAAGTCTTGATTAAAATAGTTGTTGCTTTCAGGAACGTGTTGCAGAGACCCACAAGTACGGGGCTAGGACGAGGCTGCCCATCTACCGCTCCCCTGAGCCGTGGAGCCTGGTGCTCCTCAGAGCGCCAAGCCCGGGGCCTGCGGAGCAGCTGTGTGTCTGTTACAGGGTAACGCTGCCTTTACGCAGGGGAAACTCCCCTTCCTCTGTAAGGCAGCTGCTGTTAAACAATAGGGAAATCTATTGGCTGCCTTAACAGATGTCTCTTCCCTGAGCACTGAGTAAACTGTCTCCATTTACAGTGTCAATACCGGCTCCAAGTCCTCCCTGCTCTCCAAGCACCAGCCGTGGCCGGCGGCCGCCTCTGACTCCTGCGCGCAGTGAAAGCTGTCAATAGACGTGTCAATAAGGTACTGGGGGCTATTGATTGGCATGGGCATTGAGGGGTCACTGGTCAATAGGAGCTCTCATCAAGAGATGTAGGAAATGAGTGCTTTCAAATACAGGCAGCAAAGTGAGACTCCCCAGGGAGGAATACCACAACTCAATTTTCCCTATCCTGTTGCTTTGTCAATTTGCCCAAGTCTGGAGAAGGTGGTGGCAGCGGGAGCAAGGAGAGAGGGGGAGGAGAGGGAACAACAAACCCAAGCGTTTGACTGAAAACATTTTGGAGGCTGAAAAACAACTAGCCACAATCCAACCGCAGACTGGTGCCCGCTCGGTGCCGGGTGGAAGGGCGGGGAGGCGAGCGGGCTCGGCGGGAGCAGCGCTGCCCGGCACGTCCAGCCGGCTCGCCTCGGAGGAGCACGTCGGGATCCACGCTGCGGCACTCGGTTTCCGTATAACCTGCGTTGGTGAAGATCTTCTTGTGGCTGAATGGGCCACAGAGGCCAGACAGGCCCGTGGTAGCTTGGTGGCTGGACCTGGGGGGGTTCGGTGGGTGTACGCAGCCGGGCTGCCCCCTCCGAGCAGCGCGGTGGCTGCTCGCCGTCCCTCGCTCCGTGTTGCTTAGCGCTCTGCAAGCATCACGAGCACACCGCGTCGTGCAAGCACAGGCATACAGTGTAGGCGCTTCATTTTTAAGAAATAGTAAATTGAAGATGGGGGCTTTGAGAATGCGGGTTTACTTGGGCCCTCGAGCGGCTGCAGGATTGTTACTGACCAGCACAACAGCCTTCCTCCGCCTTCCTCTTGCTTCTGCGTTAGAGGAGCTGCTAGCAGCCATTTAACCTGGCTGGTGCTGGAACATCTGAATCTTAATCAATACCTGTCCTGCAGATACAGTGTTTGCTGTTGTTGCTCAGTTTTGGAGGCGACAGTCAGACAGCTTCTGACAGCAGGAGCCAAGCAGAGCTGGGAACAGTGGGTAGCAGAAGCTTGCAAGAGTCTTTCATGCTCAGATGTCTCTAATTCTGCCTGCGGTCATAATTCCTCACAGACAGCCCCATACACGTTTCAGCCCTGGAAGGGGTAGTGCAGAGAGACCCACTCCAGAGACAGCAAAGAAGCTCCCACTAGGCTCGTTTTTAGCTTTACCCTCTCGATGCCTTCCCCTCCCCCCCCCCCCCAGGATTTGGTGCTGCTCTGGCAGGCGGGGGGCTGCCGTCGCTGCAGCCCTGCCAAACGAGGGTGAGCAGGCGGGAGCTCGCCCCGGGGAACCTGCCATCGCGCACCTCGAGACCTAGCTTTCTGCTGAGGAGTTGCATCGAGGCAACTGCTCTGAGTGCAGTCTGCAGACGTGGAGCCCAGCCCTTTGGGTTATCACGGGCCTGTAATATCTCGTTTGCAACCTGTATACTCGTGGGAAGCAGACAGAAACAGCTAGACTGAAAAGCACAGGCCTGGTGGAGATGACAATTTGAACAGGCCAAGGCAGAGTTTTTCTTTGTTTTCATTTTCTGCGCTCTTCTGTCTCATCGCAAGGCAGGTACAGACCACAGAATAAGAGCGTTTCCCACTTTGGAGTGGCTACTCTGGAGGCAGTGACAGCCTCTGCCCTAGCACGGTTAGGGTAGGCACAGTCTAAACCAAAGCTAGCTAAAACCTCAGCTGAGGAATGAGCTGTGCTCTGCTGGGTTCTTGGGTGCCTCATGTGGAAAGAGCAGAGGTATTGCAAGAAATCTAGGCCCGTGTAGAAGCAGCATGGGCAGATCCCTAACACCCCATGCCTTGTGCCATGATGAGATTGTGTGATGTGACACAGGTATTTGTGTTTTCCATCTTGTGTGACATGTCCCTGCTGGATTCCAGCTTCCAGCCCAGACCTGATACGTGATGGGGGCAAGCTGCAGCTACTCAGCATCACTTCCAATCGCTGGTGGCGTGAGTTTTTTCCTAAGTGCCATTGGATTGCATGCAAAAAGGCCTTTTCTCTGCAGCTTGCCCCTAGGCATTATTCTGTATATCATGGTATTGTTTTTCCCTCTCTGGTACCTATGGATAGTTTCCTGGCTCCATGTGCCTCTCTCACTTGCTTCATTGCGATACTTTCTCAGGATTTTTTTTTCCTGTTCAGTTGCTCAGGGCCAGTGCTTGAAATTAAACTGTCTCTCTGTGTGATGCAAATCAGATAAGAGAAAGCAAATGAGCCCCATGTGTTCATCTGCAGAATCCTATTCTGCTAAAACTCATTCTCCTTCATTCTGATCTTAGACAGATGTAAATCAAGGGGAACTTATTTTAAACCAATGTCAGCGGGGAAAAAGCTCAGCAGAAATAACAAAAATACCATGCCTTATGTGTTTATCACTCTTCAAGGTAAGATAAACTTTTAGCCCAATTGTGATTCGTCCTCTTGACTTCTCCTGGAAGCTTTCTCCCGTGCTGTGCAGGCTTTAGTGCACCTCACAGCAACACATCTGCGCTGTGACTGGAGCTGTGCTGCTTGGTGGTGTGACAGCAGCCGAGAAGGAAGGGGTGCAAGACATACTGACAGTCTGAGGAAGGGGATATACAAAGCCTAAAAGTGCAAATCTGTTTAGTTCAAGGCAGACTGAGAGGCCACTTGTGATCTTCAACTTGGAGGTACGTAATCTTCAGCTTGGAGGCTGTTAGCACAGCATGTGTCCCCCGTGCCCGAGGCAGTACGGATGCAGCCTCCTCGAGCCAGCGGGTCCTGCCAGCTCCACGCCAGGACTGAGCTCAGTTGCTGAGTATGATGTAGGTGAGTTGTTGGCTCCCAAAGACAGGACCCAGAGTGGCCTGGGACCAACAAAAATAAAACCTGCAAGGAGACTCGCTCCATTTCCTGTATGCCAAGGACCCCATCCTGTCCCTGTGGGCTGTCTTAGCAGAGAGGCCATGAGGACACAAGTATTTAGGCATATTGGTGGCATGGAGATGCCGTCGTGGCAGTGCTTCCACAGCAGAAGTGGCACCCAGCACAAAAGAGAAGGAAAAAAAAATTGTGAGTAAATAAAAAGAAGCCCATTTGCAAATATTGTAAGGAATGCATGTTCTCATACGTGCTGCTATTAAGTCCGTTCGTATCATATCAGCAAACATCATGTCATCTTGGAGAGCTTCCTACTTATTTCTTTTTCCTCGTGAAATGTTTTTCAATGCCTGAGCGAATCAAAATGAATGTAAATGAGCTTTATTAAGTCAACCCCACACGGTGCTGTATTGTCAGCGTTTGTAGGCTGTGACAGGTTAGTTATTGCAGTTTGAAGGGAATGTCACCAGCACAGCAGTCTTCAGAAGTAACTTTTTAAAAGAATAATAATAATAATAATAATAACAACAACAACATTTCAGGACTATCTGTGATTTTGGAGGAGCCACTTCGCGGAAAGGTGCTGGAGAAGAGGGGATGTGTAGAGGGCACTTCAGGCAGCCGCTGGAGCTTGCAGAGGCAGCGTGCTTTGTGCACAGTCGTGTGTGCGCAAAATCTGTGTTGGGGCCAGATATGGGCTCCAGAGTTATTTTCTCTTCTCTCCTGGTTTGTGTACAGTGCCAGTCACCACGACATCTGGAAGATATCCATTTGTAAATATAACCCCATTGAGCTGTCTCGCAAGTCTCGCTGGTCTTCGGTGAGCCAGTCTCATTATTTTTAGTAAATTACTTCGGCCTTGGCTATGCTACAGAAAACAAGTGGTAGCAGTAACATTAATTTAGTTATTTATTTAGATTTAAAATAATAGACACCCCCATCCAAAGCTCTAGGTGCCTTAACAATGTTAATTGTACAATAAATTCAATTCAATTACAAACTCGGCTTCATCGATACCCTCAGTTCCACAGGCCCGCAGCCAGCTAGCTGCCTCTCTGCTATCATTTAGGAAGCCTATTCGCCATCTTTGCTTAAAACTTTCTCTGGTCTTTTGCAACACATTTGAGAAGTCATCAAATCCAGATTATTTCTGACCAAGCAGACGTACTTTGAGAGTCTGGAGGCCTCATGGAGAATGCCCGGTGACAGAACTCGTGGGGATCCGGCCTGAGCGATCTTTCCCAGCGTAGCTTGCCACGACAGCAGGGCAGAAGTGAGGCCAGAGAAAGGCTGGTCCCAGGTCATTGTGAGACTGATGGGCATATCTGTTCCTTACAAAAAGACCTAGAAACTGATGTCATCTTAAACCAGCGCGTCTGTATTGCATAATCCAGCATCACAAGGGAAAACTAGCTTCGTCTGAAAGAAATACCTATTAGGAAATTTTGTGGATGGGATGTCTCCAGAACTGAGGCTGGAAATCTTCCAGAAAAATCTGACTCCTGCCAGTAAGCCAGGTTTCTGAAATGTTCCCCTCCTATGCAGATATCGTGTTTCCACAGTGTTCAAGACTTTCAAATTATACAAACTGCTGACAGTTTTTGAAGGGATTAGCCAGGAACTTCTCAGTACCAATCTGTGGGTCAAACATGCATTTGGGAAGGCTGGACTTCTGCGGAGTCTTTTGATGGGAGCTGGGATCTCTGGGTTTTCTCCATCCACTCTTAACTCATGAGCTGCTCATAATGTGGCCTGAAGGATTTGAAATAATCTTGGCTCCTAAAGATTTGAGAATGGCTTTCTCTAGAAAAGCATTTTTTTTGCCCTTTGGAGCTGAGAGTTTGTAGGCAGCTGGAGATATTTTCCAGGTTAACAATTCCTCACACTGCCCAGTCCCTGTATTCCCTGTAAAATGGATTCCCAGTACTTAGATTCTCCTCCAGCTTATTCTGCAGGAAGATCCTTTCACTTGGATCAGCCATGGGACTAGGATTTTTTTTAGCCAGCTTTTGAACCATGTAGGTGAAATCTGTGAGCTGGTATGGATGTGTGTACTCATACTCATACGTTAGCTGTCTCTACTGACTGAAAATAGTAGCCAGAATTAATACAGGCTTGTCTTCAAGGCCAGCAGATAAAATCCAACCCTCCTCCATAAGTGTTTCTAACAGTGCTGGCCTAAAATTGATCTAATGAAGCAGCCATAACACTTAATATACTTTGGCTAGGTTAGTGTTAGATCAGAAATGTTCTGGGGATGTCACATAAGCTAGACAAAATTATTTGTTCCCTCAAGCTATCGATCTGTGCAAGGTGCCTTGCAGTCCATCTGTGGAGGAAGGAGTTGCAGTTTGACAGAAACCTGCTCTGGTTTTGCATATTTATTCCTCCTTTAAATCATTTCCAAACCACTAAACCATTTTACAAGGGCGAAGGAAAACATCAATTACAATTATAGTGAAAAAACTCTTCCAAGGCAGAGCCTAGCAGAGAGAAAATGTTTCCGTCCACTTGTAGTTTTCATCAGGTGCTTCGTAATACTGTGGTCTGTTTCCTCCCCACCCATCATCTCTTCCCCGTCCCATCTCTGAGGTCTCCGTGTTTCCTGACAGCGGGTGCGAGGAGGGAGACCTGAACCTCCCGAAACATCTCTGTTGCTCACTGGTGACTCTTCAGTCTACGCTGCTGCCTTCCAGGATTTGAGCCAGGGCTGGCTCTGGGGCAGAGCATCCACAAGAGCAGCGTGATTAAAAGGATGCTTATATTTTCGGTCGGTCTACTTAGGGAGCTGAAACAGTATTTAAAATATCTGATGGAAAAGCTCGTCCTCAGGAGAATCCTAGCTCTGTCTCGTTGATGCAAATGACACAGGTAATGTTGAAGATTTTCCAGGTTTTGTGAACTTATTCCAGCCTCCACTCCCCTGCTTCTGAACTCTGATGTTCACATTTCCTGCTGGGCAGAAAGGTGAGGGCAAGAGGGATGTTGATCCAAGGCCTGCTAAGCCGTGGATCAGCTGCTGCTAGCTTCAGGGCCTGGCTCAGCTCTGCCTTGAGCCTTGTTTGTTTAGCGAAGCTCCTTCAAAGGGGCTGCAAAACTCCATTGCCGAGGAACAGCAGCATTTTGTACCACGTCTGTGAGGTTTCAGTTAGATTCAAACCAGAACTGAAAACAGATTTTCATTTCTGGAAAATTCCTGAAATTGTTTGTGCACAGGTATGTGTGTGTGTCTGTCTCGCTCTTTATCTGTCTTATCCATGTTTCAGTGCTTAACGAACAATCGTGAATCGTCGCTACTTCCAGCATCTCCCCAAGATGCCCAAAGCGCTGTATTTGGGAGACAGGTATTCGGCGTCTGGACTGGGATCTAAAGGAAGAGTTTGGCTCAAAGTTTAGGGCCAGGTTGTAGAAACTGGTTAGAATTTGGGTTAAATCATTTCTGACCGTGTCCCATTTTCCGTGCGTGGCTCTCCGCATTCGAAGAGGGCCGGACCCGGCGCTGGCACTTGGCAAGCGCAGACGGCACTCGCTCTGCACAGCCACCATGGCACTCAGTGGGCTGCAGCCCTGATAGAGCAAATTAAATTAGCTACTAATTGGTTAATTGGTGAGGGGCTCTGTAAAGCAGCTAGGAGCAAATTAAGCAGGAATGAGCGAAGTGCACATTTGTGAGACGTGATTGCTCTCTCCGAGGGCTGCCAGTCAGGAACATCGTGGTCGGGAAAGCAAATGGCGAGGAGGACGGCTGCTGCCTCCGCGCCGGTCCTGTCCCGCGCGTCCCTGTGCGGTGCGTGGCGTTAGCCTGAGTGACATCGAGGTGGCCTTGACTCGCGCGAGGGTGAACCGCTGAGATATGTGGGTGGCTGAGAGGGTCCTGAGCACTCTTGCGCACAGTAAAATCTCTTTGCTTCTATGGCAAGCTGGATTTTAACAGCTAATCTAGGTCTGTACCGAGGAAAGTCTGATAGGTCAAACGTGGGAGCCTGCGGTTACGCGTGTGCTTGCGTGACCTCCCCGTGTCCTCCCGTGCGTCGGGACGCGGACCCGAGCCACGCGTGTCTGCGCGAACCTTGGGCAGCCCTGTACGGCCGCGCGGAGGCTGGGGATTGACGGGGTTTTGTGTCTGGAAGCACACGCGTCCCTCCATGGCAGCGGTGCAGCACAAGATCTCCTGCCGCGGAGCAGCCTGCGCAGAGCCGCGTCCTTCCCGCGCAGAGGGGCAGCTGGCTGGGCGCGCGGGCCGGGGCGAGGAGGCGCGGGAGCGGGGCCTCCTCCGGCACCCACCTCCTCCGGCACCCACCTCCTCCGGGGGCTTCGCTCGCGCTTGTTCGGAGAGCCGGTAGCATCCCCAGATGGTGCCCCCAGATGGAGCTCTAGGCAGCAGGCTTTCTGCCTCCAAACGGAGCAGAGTTACTGCTCATCCTCCTTGTCAAAAAATAAAGAGGGGAAAAAGACCTTTTAGATGTAAATATGGGACTTCTACCTGCAAAGAAATACAGCCGTGTCCAATTTGGAGCAGAATTACCCGGTCGGTGTGCGAGCCTTGCAGAGCAGCCGCAGGTGTCCAAGGGCAAAGGTGGATTTGAATTTTCCAGCTCTGTTCATTTGCCTTTAAATTCCAGCCAGATGCCACATTAACTTGCGTGACTTCTTGCCTGTAACAGCACATAATGCAGCACGAATGATGTAACTCAATGTGATGCCAAAATTTATAGGAAAAGACACTGCTTTCTGAGGTCAGGCTGGTATCTGATTTAAGCTGGCAGCGGGAGCATCACTGTTTCTGCAAACCTACACTGTGGCTCTCCAGCAAATCGCATTACTCTCGAAGACTTTGGCGGGCCCCTAATCTAGACAGCTCTTCAAAACTGGGGACGTCAATTAGGCTGGAGTGCATCAAACCTACGCAGGGCTTTTTGGGATCCAACTCAGCCAAACTCCTAAAAGCATTTTCAATAAGAGGATTTTTTTTCCCCCCTTTTAAATGAGCAGAAGGATTCTAGATAAACTCGATAAGGGCTGGAATCAAAACAGGATCCTAGAGCCAAAACTGGAGTGACAGATATTCTGGGTGGTGAAAACGATGACAGCTTCTGAGCAGACAGGAACGAACATGCTGAGACGAGGAGGGCTATTACCCGCTCGTTTGCATTGCCGGAGCGCGCAGAGGTCCCGGCTCAGACGAGGGCCTTGTTGTCCCAGGCCCTGTGAAATGCACAGCAAGGACCGGTCCTGGAGACGAGCCTGGACCTCCGCGTCGCGCTAGGCCAACCAGGGCTGGGGAGAGGCAGAATCGTGTTGCATGACTGAGAGACTTAGAGTCGGTCCCAATTTTTCACCAAGTTGCTTTTTTCCGGTTGAAAATGGCTCCTGAGATGACATGTGGGCAGTAGTCAAGCCAAAATAGTCTGGTTTTGAAGAAAAACATCACAAGTCCCTAATTCCTAGGGGATTTTCCCTAAGAGAGGAATGTTTCTTGACCAGTTTATGGGGAAACTGGGGCACTGAAAGAGTAAAAGCCAGGTTTTCAAACCTGACCATGTTCTAGCCACTCTGGTTTAGCTCAGTTTAGCCATTTTTTCAGCATGTAGCTGTTACCTGTATCCTTGGGAGTTCCAAACTTCACAAAGCTGGTGTAAGCTACTTGCCCAAGGCCTAGCTTAGATGTAGGAGTTTCAGCTCCTCCCAGTTTCCAAGATCTTGTCTAGTCCTTAACCTAAAGCCATGCTTCCACTAAAACTATCCAGGCGCCAACCAGGGAGCCTGCAGGAAAGGGGAAAGGCTGGAGTTCAAAGAAGCCTTTAGGAGAACGTTTAGATATGACTTAGGGCAACATTAACAGGAGCCAAAAATTGCTCTCCGGGAGGAAAGCGGGGCGAGCTCCGAGTGCCGCGCCTGGAGCTTCGGTCGCTGTCTGAAGTCGGTCGCAGAGGCTCGCGGTCCAGCTCTCCTCTATCGCTTGAAGCCATTTGCAAAATGTTACCTTTAAGTAAGTGCTTATTTTTAAACAACGTTTGAAGTCTCACCAAAGAGTTTAAAATAATAATTTATAGCAATAATAAGCTAAGACATGAAATAAAGCTGCTGACGGTAGCATAAATAGTGTACAGAACAGTAAAAGCCGGTGCTGCCGCGGAGCTCGTGTGGTCGCCGTGCAGAGCACGCTGTGGCCTGCCGCCGCCGGGCTTCGTCCTGGCAGGGGGAGCAGGAAGGAGGGAGAAGCCTCGTGAAGGTTTTCCAATCACTCCAGCCACCACCTCTAATTCTTTTCTTCAAGTATAAAATCATTCTTCCCCGGATCTCACTCGTGGTCAGAGCTCAGCACAGGCCCATCAGTCACTGCGGTGATTTGGTTCAGCAGGTGTTGGTTGTGCAATCGTTCATTTCAGGCTAATCTGCTAGCGGCTGTCAAGGGTTATGGAGTATTTATTGAGTTTGTGTCAGGTCCGGATGACCAATAGCCGGCAGCCGCTGGATGCCCATTGACACTGATGATATTGCTGAATTAAACTAGGTGATGTATACAGAACTTGCTTAGAGCTAGTAATGAAGCTGGGAACCATTTGAAACACAATACAGAGGGCCCCTGTGCTTGGGGCTTTGCTCTCTACCTTTTAAATAAAAAATTATTATTATTTTCTTTTAACGCCAAAGGAGAAGCCATGAATTGAGCTCCCCTGAAATATTTAGAGAGAAAAATAGAGTCGCCCAATGGAAATGAAAATCATCTTTATATTCTGCAGATTTACTGCCTGCTCGTTGGCCAGTGACTGAGAAATTTCTCAGCTTCTTTTTAGAAAGGCATCGTGGGGAGAGAGGCGGGGAGGAAGATGAATTGATTATTGATTACGCTTCAAGGACCCGATCCTTTAGGAGAGGTTTTGCTGAACACCTTCAAGTCCTCTTGACGCCGGTTCAGCATGGGACAGGATCTGGCCACATATGCGTCTGTGCCATTTTATCACGTGAGATGCTTTGAGAATTGCACTTTACAGAGACTTTTTCTCCTTGTATCCATTAACTCAGTCTTCCTCCTTGGGAGGCAGAGCCCCTGCGCAGCCCTTGGGGGGAAACTGAGGCACGACTGAAACCCAGGCTGTGCCTGGGGCCATGCTGGCCGTCACCGACGGGCGGCACTGCCTCCCTCCCCGGGCTCCTGCGGCGGCTCGGAGGGGAGGCCAGCGATGACCTGGGCACGAGTGCCGGTGCGGTAACCCGCCGCGCTCGCGAGCGACGTGCGCGTGGCACAGCCCAGCCCCGGTAGCGGAGGCGGCCAGGAGGAGCCCCGAGCCTCTGGCGGGGGGGCCATGTGCAGAGCGCGCTCCCCCCGCGTGCTCCGTGCGCCCACAAGCTCGTTCTTAGCACCAGATGAGAGGGCAAAGTTATTTGCAAGTTTGGGGTTGGCCGTGTGAGACAGTGACTCTTCGTAGCCAGAGGCAGAGGAAGAAGCAGCGAGCGACAGTCCAGCTGTTCGCCTGGTCTCAGGGTTGGAGTCGGGGAGCGCAGGCAGCATTTGGGACTGCTGATACGCAGGGCTGAAGCTCCTCCCGCAGCTGACCTGCAGCATGTCCCACCGTCCCCACGCAGCCTAAGCCCTCCGAGCACCGCCGCTTCCCCGCGAGGCTCCCCCACTGCTGTGGCGATGGAGACAAGTTCCAGGGTGGTGATTAGACCATGTTGCTACTGAATTATTCTGCACAGAGCATCAGAGTTAATTTGGGGGACAATCAGCTTGTCTGAGGCTGTCAGCGCTCCCGGCTGAAACCTGCAGTGCTGGAGAAAGAGCAATCAGAGCTGTGACCTTGGCAAGGACTGGGGTTAGATTACAGGCATGATTAAATGCCAAGGAGAAGGCTCTGAAGCTGCTATTTGAATACCTGTTTACATGTAGGATAATAGATGGCCACCCGCTGCCTGCAAGGCTGTAATTCACTCTGGGGACTCTGGGACTCGGATGACACCATAAACCATGCGAGGCAGAGTGCAGGATGCTTGCAAAGCAACAGCGAAGCCCTGCCAGTGATTTACGGTCGTGGGCTCGCTCTACGGCTATCTAATCTATTGTCTTTTTATTGCAGACACTGCACAGAGAAATTATTATTGTAAAAATTTGTTTAAAGGAGCTCTGTAAACTCGCTTTGATCTGCCAGTTTCACCTTAAAATCCTCCTGTTTGTGCGGCTGGAGGAGAATATGTTTGGAGTCTAAATTATCTGCAGGTACAACTCCATCAAAGTCAGCGGTGTAATAGCAGGAGAGAATTTTCTCTTAGGATTTTTCTCCAGGTTATGTATCTCCAGATAAAAAGAAGCAGGGACAGAGCTGACTGAAACCCCGGCCCTCGGTGGAGCGCGCGCAGCCCGCGTCCCTCGCAGAGCGCCGAGGAGACGCGGTTGCGGTTAGGCTCGTGTCTGGGCTCGCGCTGTGCAGCACTCGGACAAGTCAGGCCAGGCTTCCCCGGCACCCCCCTGCCAGGCCCAGGGAGCCCGCGCGCCGGCGAAGGAGCACCCCAACGCGTGCGGGTGAGCTCCGCATCCCGGGGGAACCTCCCGCCCGCTCGCAGGGGAGGGGGTGCTGTTCACGGCCCCCGCCGAGCCCGTGTGACATAAACACGGAGCCCTGCACCGCGGGGGAGGTCTGGCACAGAAGTGGGGTGGAAGGAGCTGCGGAGGGGAGTGGGCATGAGCTGGGCTGTAGAGCAGGTCTTCTCTCTCCTCTCTGTTGCAGGAACGGGTGCTGATGACTTCTCTGGGCTTCTGCTCCTCTTCATGAACAATCTTCCTGCAGTCTTTTCTGAAAAGCCCAGTTTAGGGTTAGGACTGAAAGCTCAGTTTGATTGAGAGAGTCAGATGCAAATTAGGAAACATTTGGTGCTTAGTCTTGTTGCTTTTTATAACAGGGCCTTAGATGAAAATATTTCAATTACTATTTACTCTTCTTTAGTGCCTTTCATCAGGGGGCTGTCGGGAGCTCTCCGAGTACAGCGAGCTCCCCGCTGCGCGAGGCTCTGCGGCGGCATGGCGCAGCTCGGAGCGCGGGAGACGCTGTCGGGCGGGCTGCAAGAGTGGGGCTCGGGCATCTTGCATTCAATTACCTCGTGCTGCAGCCTCGCTCTGTGACCTTGGACAGGGTACTTAATCTCAGCTCTCAGTGGTAAACAGGAGATAATATTTCTCTATTTCCTGCAGTGCAATGTGAGAATAAATCAAGTGAAAATGGTAGGCTGCTCGGAGAGGTCTGGGAGCCAATGCCCTCCTGAGGTTTGTCTCTAGACCTGTTCTCGCTGCACTTCTCCCCTGCGCAGCCTGCTTTCATGCTCCACGCTGCTCATTGGCATCTAACTTTCCTCTGAAGTAGCTATTGTGCTTTTGTCAAACTCCTGACAACCTCAAACCGCTTTCTATGCAGGTTTCCACAGGATCCTGCAGCAAATAATCAGCGGCATTTTATCCAAATGGTCAGTGCCTGTCTCCCACCTTACAATTTGCCATCCATTGTTGCTTGATTGGCACCCAGACCTGCAAAGTCCTGATTACCTTAATGTTTTCCCCTTGCTGAAAACCATGAGAGTACTCCTTAGCTTGTGACTAATTGTCCAAAGCCATCTGACACAGGGATAATCTATAAATGCTTAATCTATCCATGCCTGTGTGGCAAGCAAGGAAAAAGCACTTTAGAGAGATCAATCATCTAAAATCATGTAGAAAGGCATTGGCACCCAGGCCCCTGCCCCTCCTCGGCTGAGAAAATGATGCTTCTGAGAGATTAAGGCTAGAGAAGAGCTTGTCTATGTCTCCATAGCTTTTTGATCCTAAGATAGATTACCCAGAGAGTGCTAACTGCTCCCTGCTTGTGCTAAACAGAGATAATAGCATTTGGCGTCACCTACACATAATAGTGCAGCCACCAAATAAATTATCCTTTCTCTCTTCCCAGCAGCAGAACAGGGAAGAGGACTTGGGCACCCTGATGGGGAGAGGTGGAGGAAAGGCTGTCACTTGTATGCTGATCTCTTGGGACTGCCTTAAAAAAAATCAAGTTCCTAAACAGCTGAAAAAACATAAAATGCTCCATATACTCTCTATAAACAAGCAGTTTATAGAAATCCAGGCTGGAAAACACTTGGTGGAATAAGGTCAGGCTTCTCATATGAATCAAATTAGTGGCCACTCAACTAGCACCACAGTACATTAGGTTGAAGGGACTGGGGAAATGCAGTATTTTCAAGGTTACACTTTTGTTTCCTCCCTGGGCTGCTTGCTGTTGGGGGACCTTGGCCACTCTGAGTTGCTCTGGAGGGATATTTTCTCTCCTGTTTCCAAAGTGAGCTTTGCAGATGAGGTAGAGGATCCCGGTCCCTTTTGGGGACAGGGAGATGGTGTCACAGACCATGTCAGTTCCCTCAAATGCTCTTTCTTTTCATTATTATGGGAAAGATTCTTGGAAATCGCAAGGAAAAGGTGGGGGAATCAAAGCCCTGCAGGAAATAACAGGGGCCCCAGGTCCCAGACACGAGCTGGGCTGCTGTGTCCCACGCGCGGGGTGCAGGATCTGCCTGCTCACTCGGACACGACTCAAAGCACTCTTGTATCTCACAGGCTTTCCCTGGCCTGGCTCCGCTCTCCGAAGCTGGGAGAGGCAGGGAACTGCCCCGCGGCTGCGCCGTAAGGACGTGTCCAGCCATGGATTAACCCCAGCGAGGGTGCCTGGCTGTCACCCTCTCTGCCTTGTTGCGGGCAGCAGGGCCCGGTGCTTGTTTCCTGCAGGAAAAGCGGAGCTGAACATTGCTCTACATGCAGGGAGAGTTTCTCGAAACTGAAGCGTTCAATTTTACTCCACTGAGCATCCAGTATAATCCATTGAAAGGGCACTGTCCTTCAGGCCTTTCAGCTGGGCTGACAGCTGCCCACTGATTAATTGACAGGTTAAAAAGATTGATTCCACATGTCAGAGCTGTAACCCTGCCAGAACAATACGGCTGTCAATTGGGCTGTAAAACAGACGCTTACATTAACAGCCCTGACAGCAGCAGCGCATGAACACATGCACCTGCCTTTATGGAGAGCCTAAACACACAGCCGGGCAAAGATTAATCATCTTGAAAGCAGTGTTGTAGGATCAAATAAATGTTTCTGCAGTGGAGAAGTGCTGCAGCGCTGACTTGGCATGGACTGCCGCCGCAGATGGTGCCCGGCGGGCAGCCGCGGAGGGCACGGGGACCCGCAGGGGTGGGGTCTCGCGGTTGTCTTCAGCGCTTGACTTATTATCTCGGCCACGTGTCCTCCCTGCTTCAGCCTGCTCAGCGCCTCGCGCAGACGCTGCACAAATATCTGCTGCGCGCAGAGGCACAGCTGTGCTCGGCCTCCCCGTGCACCGCGCCGTGCAGGTGCAGGCAGGCCCCGACGGCGGCAGGTACCCGGCCTTCTCGCCCTGCTCTCCACTTCCACCGCTCGGGCACGGATGGACTGCGGCAGGGAGAGCCCGGCCGCCCGGCTCCCGGCGCTGCTCTCGGCCGTCCGCGGCAGACGGCACGGCTTGGGGCTGCGGTGCCTCCGACACCGCAACTAACGGGCGCCTGGACATTACTGTGGGCATCGCAAAGTAAAACTCCCAAGTAAATCACTTTTTCCTCCCTTCTCTCACTTCTCCTGTCAGCAAAACGTTACTCATTAATATCTACCTTGCCGGGCTGTTTCCAGAGATCCTCAGCTGGAGCACGCTTCAGTAGTCTGAAAGACTAATAGTTTTTTGACGTTCTCAGGAGCAGGGCAAAATGCAGCGAGTTGCAGGCACTCGCGCTTGCTCCCGGGGTCTGTTCTGGAGGCCTGGATCGGGGCTGAGCGAAGGCTAAACCCGGTGCTGGTTTGCCGTGCGCGGTGAGCGGCCCCGGCCCGGAGCAGCCGGGATGGGAAGTGTGCTGACACCGGCCCGTACGCTCCCCGCCCAGTATGCTGAGAAATGAAAAAATCCTCTGTAATCTGAGAGATAAGGAGAGGGTGAGTCAGAAGTGAGCTCGGCTTTGCCAGAAGACGTTTCAAAGCTTTTATGGTGAGATTCAATACAGATATACAGAGATCAATTATCTTAAAAGCAGCAAGGAGGTTCAGCAAATATTTCCAGCTTTAAACAGGTTTATTTCCATCTGCACTTATCTGTGCTATTTAAACTCCATTGCTTGCAGTTAATCTTTTGTAATGCAGCATAAGAGGGCTTATTTACTTTCTAATGACATCAATTGGCCATAAATATTAGACATCTAAGGTTCGCTGAAGCTGTAGGGACAGTTTTCCATTCCTACTTGACATTTGACTATTTGCAGTGCTTCCTTTCTGTTTGTTCTTGTGTGACTCACTTATCGGCTGTCATAGGCCCGTGTTCGATTTATTTAAATTGAATGAATAAGTACATTAGGCAAAGCTGTCAGGAGAAGGGGGAATGGGAACTCGCGGGGATGAGTGATAAGTCAACAAGCTGCAAGGGAGATTCTTAGCAGAGCTGCACAAATCAAAGCGCTAAATAGGAGGAACAAAGACAGCCTGGTGACAAGACTCTGGTGCGAGCGAAACTATAGATCTCGGGGTAAACAGGACCTACCAGACCTGATCTGTGGGACACAGGGAGACATTTGTTCTGGGTGCCGTGTCCTCAGCTAGGCACTGCTGTAACCCAGCGGCTCAGAGCATTTTAACGATACTAATAGTTCTGCGAGTTATTACAGGATCAAAGACTCCAGACTATTATCTGCCACTAAGGTGGGAGTTGTACAAATATCCAGATATCTCCGTGCTTGGAAAGAGAGCTTTCTTTTTAATTTTCTTGGTTGCTTGGTACTAAGATGGACTAATTAGTTGTGGAAAGCTCATATCAGGGACCTACCAGCACTGTTTGCATTGCATCTATTAGTCATGAATCTGGGAGGGGGAAAGGTACCTCGAGTCATCCTGCCATTTTTAGATTATAAAAGTAATTTGCTTTGCATGAGAGTGACAAGGCTTAAAGATACCCTTTTCAGGGGAGCTGTTTTGGATGAGGCAGACTTTAGCGTGACCCAGCCGAGGGTGCTGGTATGTTCATGACTTGTGTGCTGCCGCATATCTGCTACTTCCAAAATCCAGCTGCATGTGGGTTCCCACGAGAACAGACGTATTCCTAATGCTTACGGTGGTGTTGCTTCTGGCCTTAGCTGGGGGCTTCAGCTGAAGCTGAAGATCTTTTGTGTAGAAAGAGAAATCTTCATTTTGGCAAACTTGTTATGAAAGGAGACTTCCAGGTGCTTCGAGCGGTGCCCTTTCTGCTTTCTCCATCATGCAAGGCTGTGTCCCGTTTAATCACAGCAAATTTAAATCTCTCTGTTGCATTGACCAAGATTTTCTGTTCTGTTTTGTACAAATTCCCTGGATCTGAGGCATCCCAGCTTTGAGCTGGTCCCGGTCCTCGGGAGCGGCTCCCGGCCTGGGACGAGCCCGTGCAGGCTGGCCCCGACCCTCGGCGAGGTGAGGGGCTGCGCCGCTCTCGGCGGGGTCACCCGCTCCGTCGGGGCTGACGGAGGAGCCCGTCAGGCTTCAGACGTGGGGCTCGTGCCGGGGTGAGCCAGCCCCACGCCAGCCCCACGCCAGCCCTCTCTGGGCTCTGCGAGCCCTGGGCCAGGCTTTGCGGGTGGTGAGTCTGACACAACACGAGTGGGTTATCCCGGGAAAGGTTTGGAGAGCCCCATTCCCGTGCTTGCTCCGCTGTTCCTCTCCTTCAACAACATGCTTTTGTTTTTCACCTCCTAACCTTTGAACCGCCTTGAAAGCTTTAATTGGCTGAACGCAGTAAATCAGAGCTGACAGTAGTTGAATAGCAGCTGATTAAAATCACTTGTTTTCAGGCTCAGCCAGCTGCAGACTCTTCCCTGCATGACTTTTGTGGCATTCTCAGCATTGCTCTCCCTCTCTCGGCCTTTCTTTTAAGGGAATTGCGTTGCATTTTTCTAATTCTTTAAGGATGAGATCCTCTCCTCACCCCTCTTCGCTTCCCCGCAGAGCAGCAGCCTCCATTTTACGAGTCCAGCCTTGTTTATCCGCGCGGCCACTTGTGGATGGCTGCGGCGCGGCGGAGCGCTCCCTTTCCAGTGCGCTGCAGCTTGCAGGCCACATCTGCTCTGGTTTTGTTTGTGTTTGTTTTTCTTGTTTTTTTCCCAAAAGCGGAGCAGGGAGAGAGGAAAAGCGTCTAAATTCGTAATTCCACATAGCCTGCCTGCTAACCCCACCGCTGGCCAAGCCAGATAATGGAGCAGTTAGGAAATGCTATTGAAGGAACAACAGCCAGCGGGGAACGGGCAGGTAGGCGCAGGCTGCAGCAGCTCAGTTACCGCTGGAGAGCGGGGCAGAGGTGGGATCTCTAGCGGATCCTGCACGTGCCGGAGCCGCAGGGCTGCGCGGAGGGAGCATTAAGATGCCAGGCAGTGCAGGGAAGGAAAAACGGCCCTTTCTGGCGGAGGGCCCGATTCCGAGGGGCACTGGGTGTTTTAGGTGACATGGTGGGTGACCTCCGTCTGCCAGCAGAGCCCCCGGATGACGGGACTTGGTGAGTCCCGGCGGGGCCGGGAGGGAGGTGTGCCTGCCTGCGCTCTCCCCCCGGAGCAGGCTGCAAGCCATCCCCAGAAAAATGCGTTCTGGCCGAGAGAGCCGTTCCTCAATCGCAGGCATCTACAGCCGTATGCATCGAATTAAAACCAAATGCAAAATATAAATCTTCTTGCCATTCCTAGGAAAGGTTTCACATGACAACCGCATTCCTGTGACACTTTCCATCTTATGTTTTACCGCACAGACCAACAGCTGTTTCCAAAACAAACCCTGGTGATGAACAGGCCGAATCCCGACTATTTGGACAAAGCTGTTGTTATTGCACCAGGGTCGTGCGTGAGTGGACAATCTGCGTCTGTTCATCTCTTTGGCGCGTTAGCAAAGCGCTGGACTCCCGTCGCAACTGGCAGCGCGCGAGCTTTCGGCAGGGAGCTCACATGCAGCCCTGGGGCCTCGCGGGGGCTGGCCTGACTCTTCTCATGGGTTGGTTTTTTTCACATAAACATACTCTGAAGCCAAGTAGCGTATAGCTTTAAGTAGGTACCTTCCCCTACAGAATAGACCTTATTCTACCTTAATAGAGTTTTCTACGCTGAGAGAGAATTTGGGGTCAATACCTGCTTAAGGCTTCGGAAGCTCCCTGATTCCTGCTGTCGTTTTTGAGGCTGTCGGCGGTGGGAGGTGTGCGAGCACGTACCAAAGCAGCGGCCCAAGCCTTGAGGAGTTTACGGTCCTGAGTAATCTGGCCCCATCTGAAACGAGAGTTTGTATTGATGAGTTTATCTGCAGTAAACTTAAGCACCTTGAAGCACGCGGGCGCACATCCTTCTGCAGGTCGCGCTGCTTTTCCAGCCTGCCCGTGGTGGAGCTGGCGTCGTTGCCGTGCCTCCGCCGTGCGCGTGTCCTGCCTCCGCCGCGCTCCCCCGGAAGGGGACCCGCTGCTGCGTGCCCTCTCCCGAGCTGGCGCATCCTCCTCTCCCGGGGCGCAGACCGGCGGCACAAATTCCGAAAGGGATTCCTCCTCTGCGAGGATGTTTACCTTCCAAAGCCGCCTTTTCCTTACGTTTAAACAGAAATGTTTCCTTTTCTAAACAGTTTACATTTCTGATTCCAGTGGTATCCAGCTTGCCAAAACCACCAGTATTTGTCTCACTTTAAATGCGTTTATACGCTAGTGCAGACACAGTCTGTCTCGCTTGCACACACACACACACACACACACACACACAACTGTATAGAAATTGCTCTTTTCTTGTTAGATTTACACGATATGACCATCAAACATCCTTTGGACTCATCTACATTAATTGAAACTTATATACCACCTAGTGTTCATGTGATATAGATATTCTTGGTGACAAACCAGACACGCACCCGGCTGGATTATCTGTCCAGGCTTGATAAATCGGTGCCACGTTTAGAGGAGGAGGAGAAGGGAGGAAGGAAATGTAATTTCAAGGATATGGCTCTGTATGTGGCTGGACAGCATTTCTCCCTTTTTTATTGCCTTTGGGATCATCTTACAACATTCTCCGTCCAAAGACTTCAGAGCACTTTGCAGATATTACCTGATTACAAGCTGCCGAGGTACGGAGTGCTTTTCCCAAGGTCAATCAGCCACTCACGGCAGTTTGTCTAATCGTTGCGATTTCTAGGCTGCAGAGCCTTTCGGGGTATGAAAGACTCCTCTCCTCTTTCTGGGGAAACGAGGTGTGATCTCGGCGCGTTTAGGCCTCTCCTACAAGGGGGAAGGGAAGCAGCAGCCGTCTCCGCAGCAGAGGCTGGAGACCACAAGCTCCCTGGAAGCCCTCCCAGAGCCCGCGGCACCGCCGATGCCAGCAGCCCCGAGGGAGGATGCCCAGCCCTGGCGCTGCTAACGACCAGGGGAGTTTTGCTGTCCTTCAGCTGTTTCAGGATTTTTATCTCACCTCTCTACTGCCCATCTCCTCCCTGTCTGCTTTCTGATGTTCGCTTCTCCCCATATTCCTACTTTTTTCTATTCCATATGATTCCTTTTCCTCAACGCTGTCAAGAGAGTTAGAAAGCACCAGCAACCCTGCCGTTCGTTAGACAGTGCTTGCAAGCAATAGCGAAACCTGATTAATAAACGTACCTAGAATGCTTTTCTGTTGAAAACTGATGATTCAATGGCGTAAAAATGTTCCGCACGAATATGTAAGCTTTGTTGAACTTTTACTTGAAAACTATGAAAACATTTTGCTTTTTAAATCCCCATATATTTCATTTTGACTTTACCATTTTGTATTAAGGTCATATTATAATTGATACACCAGGAAAGGATTGTTTCAGTTATAATGTAGTTGCGGGAGAGTCCTAGCAAACACTGATTTGGGGACAATTATTCTTATTTGAAACCTCAGAACTTTTCACTCAGTGGAAATGTCATTTTTCAGCCAGCTACAATAGTAACGCTATTGCACCAATATTAATCTTGAAAGGAAGATAAAAAACATCAAATCACTTGCTTCTGAGTAAGATTTAAAGAACAATGTCATCCCTAAACCAACCTCTCTTTCTTTCAAGTTTTCAAGACTGAAAACTGACACTGGAAGGGAGAAAATTTTGACTCACAGCAGACAAGTAGGACAAGTTGCCAAATCATCCAGGGCCCACTAAAGTTCAGCCTTATTCTCCTGGAAAATAATGATGGAAAACTCATTTAGGTATTGTGTATAGCTTTGCTGGGGTGGAGGAGGGAAGGGGCAAATCTAATTCAGACCCAGAACTCCCCTCAAACGGATGCTGAATGTAAACTTTAGCTGCATTTCTGTCAGACTTAATGGATTTCACTTATGGGAACTATAATAAACAGCTCATTATGGAGTCAGCTGCGGGAGCATTTTGAGCCCAATAGGGTCATTTGTTTTCCAAGGCAGATTTAGTCTAAAGGGGGTGGACAGAATAATACAGTGTTTGAAGTGTCTGTATTAATATTTGAGGAGCAGTGACAAAATGATATTTTGGGTCTCCAGCAAAGGCCACTCTTGATTAAGGCATGGCACGGCGCTCTGGAGATTTCCTGGGCTCGCAGCTCCGGTTAGGTGTTAGGGCACTGATGGATGCGGGGCAGCCAGTTCTCACAGAACAGATTAAAAAAAAAAGTCGTCATTAAAAATCCCAGCTCCTGGAGTCTTGCTGTTGCATAAAGATCTGAACTCTTTTCTCGGTGTGGCTGTGTGTGAGGAAGTTTCCATCCTTCACGCTCGAAGGGAAAATATGACTCCCGAAAGCCAAAGAAAGCAAGAGCAGAAAGACGCTTCGCTTTGTTCCCCTGGTTTTTGAGCCACTCTCTGGTTCAGAGGGGGAGGCAGCTCTCGCTGGGCGAGCAGAGCCGCTCTGCCCTGCAACGTGCCCGCTGCAGCGAGGGCCGCGGGCGACAGGGACCCTTCCAGCCTTCCCGGTAAACCCCCGCGGCACAGGGAGGGACTTGTCCTCCCTGGGGCCGTCGCTCCTTCCCCTTGGTGCAGCAAAGCAAGGCTGGCATCGGCGCCCCGAGACGCCGCCGGCACCGCGGGGCCTCCGGCCACAGGCCTCCCTCCCTCCCGCCCCTGCTGCGGGACCGCTGGCAGCGACGCCCGGGACGAGCGGCTGCCCCGCGGGAAGGGGCCGCTGCCTTGGCCCAGGCAGCTCACAGCAGCTGCCAGCCTTGTCCCCTCCCTCCCTCCCTCCTTCCTTCCTTCCTTCCCTCCCTCCTTCCCCAAGGCTGATGCCACCGTTTGCAGGGAGGAGAGGTTTGCCAGCAGTAAAGCAGGGGCAAAAGAGCAAGTGAGCGGCAGCACCACCTCCATCGTTGCTCGTGGGTACGTACGGCGCGGAGGGCCGGGCTCTCTCCGTGAGCACAGGGCAGAAGCTGCTTGCCGTGTCCTGGGCAGTCGCGAGGCCCAGCGAGGCACGGTGGCAGTGCCGGGCGAGGAGAGCAGCCACCTCGATCTGCACTCTAATGAACTTCTCCAAAGACTGAATTTATAAGTCAATAAACATCTGCAGAGTAGAGGGCTTGGGATCCAAGTGCACCCTCTGGAGCAGAGCTTCCCTTGCTCCACATCTGGCGGGGGCTGGGGGGGAGCAGGCATGTGCAGCCGCCGCGGCCGCAGCGAGCTCGGTACTGTCATAAATCTCCTCCTCCTCCTCCGCACCATTAATCTGAGCCATCCCCTCCCCGGGATGAAGCCAGAGGACAGCGGTTTCAAACAGTATGACTGTCAAATTGCTCAGCACGCAATAAATCACACACAGCGTCTTCCCTTTCATGTCTGCTCTGGCCGGGGGACTTGCAGACACTTCTTAAGCACTTCCATACCCACTTAGCTGCTCCCTGCTCGGTCTGCCGGCTCTGCTCGGGCCATGCGCGGGGAAACTTTTGCCTTTACTGAGCAGAAGGTAAATCATTCACCGAGGGAGCAAGGGTCGCTTGGCTTGTAAGCTTGAAAGGGGCTCGGAGAGGCGTTTGCGAGTGTTGGCTTTGACTTGTCGTTGGGTGATGCGTGCCTGCGTACACGCACGTGTATACATCTTTCCTCGCTTTCGTGGAGGCGCACACGGAGTGAGCTCACGTGTCCAAGTCTCGCGGCAGCGTGTCCGCGTACACGCGTGCATCCGCCTGCGTGCGCCTGTTCTTGAGGACTGAAGGCATTTTTCCCCCAAAGCAGAAAAAACATGCTGCTTTCAGGGATAGAGATCTGGGTTAGAGTAGGTATCTAGGCCAAACTGTGTGATTGCTGGACTGAAACAGAAGATATGTCATTTTACTTTCATCCTTGTTGATATTTTGGATTTGGAGAAAAACCCTGCCCTCTATTTTAGTGAAAGAAGGAGCAGTTCTTTTGTCAGGTCTCCCAGGTTTCACCCGGATCTTGTTTGCTGATGGCCTCCTGACTCCCACATGGATTTTTAGCTACGTCCAGAGCGGGCGAGAAATCGAAGGACATGGTTGGTGGAAGCACAGAAGATTGTTTTTTCAATTTTTCATGTTAATAGCAATTAAAAAAAAAGGTGCAAATTTAGTCCAGAAACGATACCTGTTAATAACCCTGGAATAAACTCCAAGGCTGCAAATTGCATTTGCAATTTTTATTGTTGTTGTGAAGAAATTGAAAGCCTCTGTCTTCTGTGCTGGAGAAATGATCTGCAGTATGACGATCCTCAAAACGTACCGATTCTAGGAGATGACAAAAGAATTGAGTACTCAGGGGAAAATCATTAGCTGCAATAAAAAATAGCCAGTCTTCATTGTATATTAGCTTATTTTGAGTTTTATTCCTGGAGATTTTGTCGGTGTTTGACCAGTTCTTTTGAGGTCAGCCTTATAGTTTCTCATCCCGTAATTATTGGACCATCTGTTAAACCAATGAATGTTATTAATCAAATCTAATTTGGCAACGGAATAGAGATAGGTCGCGGTGGTGTTGTAGCCTTCCTATAGGTGCTGCTATACCTGACCTGCGGCCATGTGCTCCCGGGGGCTCCTGGGGGCTCCAGGGGCCAAGCCAAAGTCGGCAGAGCAGCTTCTGCGCCGCCGGGGAGCGAGCGCCTTGGTGGGCTCGGTGAGGCCGGCGAGAGCTCTCCTGGTGAGCTTTGGGTCAGACGCTTAGGACCTGCTTCCCCCCGGAGCTGTGTCTGGTTTCACCTCAGTAATCTCATAGGATGCGCTCGCTTCAGAAAGTGCTTTGAGATCTTTGGACGTGACGATGCTTTGCTTTCCCTTGAGACTCAAAGCAGCTTGAAATATTAACTAAGCTTCTCCGTCTCCTTCTAAAATGGCTGGTTGCTATTTGTATCACGCAGGTAAAGATGAAGTGAGGTGTTCAGGAACCGTGTGGTGAACAAGCGTCAGAGGCCACAACAGGTCCGGCCTCCCGGGCTTGGTGCTCTGACCAAGGCACCTTCCCGGACCCACTCGGCGCGGGGCGTCCCGCTCCCCACCTGCAGCGCCGCGAGACCGCAGCCCCTTCCCCTGCTTTTCCAGCGCGATGATTTAGGAGCAGGGGCTTTTCCCTAGCGAGAGGAGGTATCTCAACTCCTGTCCGCTGTCACCCCGCCTCCCTGGAGGGGCAGATGTTCGCGTGTGCCCGGACCCAGAGCCGGACCGCGTGCACGAAAGCAGCAGCTCGAGGAGCCGGCGCGGGCCCGCACAGGGGCTGCCTCCCCGCCGCTGCCCTCCTCCCGCGCGGGAGGCCGGGCCGTGCGCGTGGTGCTCGCCGCGGCGAGAGCCTGGGCCCGCTAGCGGCAGGACGAAGCAAGGAGCTGAGAGCCAAACGAACGCGCCGGGGCTGCACGGAGCTGCTCCCGCGCTGGGGACGGCGGCGGCAGAGCGCGGAAGCGCCCAGCTGGCTGCGATGGGAGCTCCAGAGTCTGATGTTCGAGGGCTCTCGCGGGCAGAATATATTTACCGTCTTTGTAGCTGGCTGTAACTCACCTCCCTGCAAAGCACTCTGCCAATACAGCATTTGCTGATGTATAGCTACAGCCATTTTCGCTGTTTCCCTTACTCTGTCTCCGTATAGAATAATATGCGATTAATTGATTTTCTGTCGCTCTTTTAGTACGGAAAATTAATTTTGGAGCAACCTTGTTTTCTCAGGGTATGAATTCTCTACATGCAGAGTAATTCTGCTCCTACATTATTCATGAGAGAAAATAGTGATGGAGTGTGTAACTGAGGCAGCCCCAAGGCCACAAACTGATAGTCTGCGTTACTGATACAACAATATTCCACTGATGCTCCTAAATAATTCACGGCTACAGCTCAATTTGGCAGCAGGCACGTGGCTGGGGATGAGCCTGGTGCGCGGGGAGGAGAAGCACCTTGGCAGGATGCTCGGCTCCCCGGGGCGCCGCGGGCAGACTGGCACCTCCAGCACCGCTCGCTGCGTCTTGGGAGGCGTCTGCTGGCTTGGGGGGTCCCACGGCCGCTCGCAAGCTCCAGCCGGCCGGGGCGGTAGGAGGGAGCCGCCGGGGCCCCGCGCGGGGCAGAGACGGAGCCCCGGCAGCCCCGGCGCCTCGGGAGCCGGGGTCCGAGCCCAGCCGCCGGTGGGAGCTTGTGCGTGACCCCGGCGGGGTTTGCGGCTGCGGAGAGGGTTAACGGCCCGGAGAGCACTTCTCCGTGCGAGTGGAAAATGGCAGGGGCCTTTCCTTCCCTCCTTCCCGAGGTCTGGCACCGGCTCTCGCCGAGCCGGTCCAGATGACGACGGAGTGAGGGAGAGCCTTGTCCTGGCATTGGTCTCCTGTTAGATTAATGACTTGCGATGAGATGCCTAAGTCACATATTGGGATTTTGCGGCATTGAACTGTACCTGGCGCCCTGCAGCCATTTATCACCGGGCTGCAGATGGAAGGCAGCGGCAGCAGGGCTCGCGGAGGGCCAAGAAACACAGCCTCCTCGCCAGCCTCCTCTCGGACCGGCGGGGGGTTTCTGGTGCGTGTGCGTGTGTGGTTTTTTTAATCTAAAATGGTGAATCTGATTTCTCCAGGATATTGGAACAGCTGCAGCTGACCTGGCTATTTATCTGACAGATCTTCGGGGTGTACGATAACAGCTCTTAGAGGATGGATGTGGTGTTATAAGCTGTCCAGGCACAGAACATGATTAATGGGATTCAGGGAGATAAACAGATGGGGGGAGAGCTCACGATCTAAGAAAATCCTGTCCCTGGACTGGGAAACTGTTGGTGAGCTGGAAGGGGACCAGGAGGCTGAAGCTCTCCCTGACACCCATGCTCCCGGCGTGTGCCAAGCCGCCCGCCGCCGCCTCCCCGGCTCCCACGCTCCCGCCGCCGGGGTGGTGCTCGGGGACGTGCTGGTGACGGCTGTCGGTGCCGGTCTGGAGGCTGTTGGTACCTGCGAGTGCGGCTCGCTCGCGGTGAGCGTACGCTCGCTTCGGACAGGCCCTCTGCAGAAACGCAGCGTGGGAGCCCTCCCGCTTCGGCCCTGGGTCCTGTGCCGTCACCTTCCCCCGAGCTCCCGAGTGCCTTAACGTCACTGTTTTCCGGAGCTCCACTTCGGAGTGGCCATTCCTTGGTTTGCAGCTCACCTCTTTGGGGAAAACCAGTTTGGCAGAAGCTGAAAACCCATCTCTGCTTATCGAGCTGGGAACAGTCAAGCAATCTGTGTAGCCAGCTGAGATGACACTTGTTTCCTCGTCTCCTATTTTCTGCTGTGAGCTAAACACCTCCTTCCCCCAGCCTTTCTCCCCGCCCTCCCGCAGGGCTGCGGCTGGGCGAAGGCAAGGGCAGGCGCTCCTCCTCCTCCGGGGACAGCGAGGGGCCTCGGCGGATGGCGCTGCTGGGGAGCATCACCCGAAAGGCAGCGAGCAAGAGGGGTCTAAACAGTCCTAGCGCAGAAATTCGCACTGAAAGGGATGGATCAAATAAACACTGAGATTAATTAATCACCAATGGCATGGACGAAAGGTGACCCTTCAGCATTTACAGACTGAAGACAGCAGGGTCAGCACTGAAGAGCATTAATCTTACATGACCGGAGCTCCAGTCTTGCCAGAGGGGAGGAAAAAATCCCTTTGGTTCATGCGGAGGAAGCTCAGGCTTATTGCTTCCTGCCAGGTCCATGGCTGCATTTTTATGAAACACCTGCAATGAAAAAAGAACATAAACCTGAGAAAATTAAACCGCCGTCCCGGAGGAGGGCCAGAGCCCGCTGCCGGGGCGCCGCGCTCGGGCTGCTCCCCGCGGCCAGCCACCCGCGGCCGGGGCCGGCGGCCCTGCTCCGTGCAGCAGAGCCCTGCGAGGTTGTCGCTGTGTATTAATAACACCGGATCAATTACGGAGAGCAACTGGGAAAACGGATTTCGAAATCCTTCCTCTTTACTGCTGCAGCTCGTGTGTGTGTGCATGTGTAATGTTAGCAATACAAGCCACCAGAGAGGAGCTATAAAAGGTGCTTTCTTTTGCCTCCAAATTTTGCTCTGTGGTTGCTCTGTAGCATGCACCAGATGCAGCAGCAACAGCGCAAGGCCTGTAACCTCTTTCCAAATGGTAATAAATCCCCCAAGACCCTAACACACTCATAATTTACAACTCTGCTAAAATGAACATTATTTCAAGCTAAGCGTATTCTCCGAGGTGCGGGAGGAATGTGGCAGCTTTCCTGCTGACAGCGGAGTTTCTTTTTTTAAATGTCATGCATTCACTTTCATTACTTCCAAATAATTGCCCAAAAGATCAGCAGCCGGACGAACGAGAGCGTTTTATATCACTGTTAGTCGATTCCATCATCGTAAAAAGCAGCCACGGGGACCTGCTCTTGGTCGCGGAGAGGAGCTGCTGTCTGTTAGCAGCAGTGGGGCACGGGGACTGTCACAGGCTGCTGTTCCTCCATGGGCTTGGGCGGAGGCAGACTGCTGAAATCAGTGAGGTTAGGGGGTCTCTGCCCACCCTACGCTGCCGGCGAGGCATTGCCGAGCTTAAAAAAGTCGTGTTTGTTTGTTGGGGGGGTGGATGAAACGCTGGGTTCCTCTGCTCCAGCCTCGTGTGGGTTTTTCGCGTGTCGTTAGGGCTTTTCCGTGAACCGTCCTCCGTAGCCACAAGGGCTTCCTTGGAAATAGTCGTTTTATTGCAGGAGTCAGGGTGTTAAAACGCTGCTCAGTCACCACGTGGCATTGCCGCAGCAGGGCCATCCTTCCGGCAGGCTTCTCCTTCCCGGAGGACCCTGCGAGCAGGGACGTGTGCCGGTGCAGGGGGGCGATGGTGGGAGCGCCGGTGCTCCCGCGTGCCCCCGTGCTCCCGCGTGCCCCCTTCCTCCTCCTCCTCGCTTCGCGTTTCCGCAGGAACTGTCCAAAACCTGCCGGCTCCAGCCGAGTCTGTGCATGGGAGCAGCTCCACGCTTTCGCACCTTGGGTCCAAGAGAAGCTCCAGATCCTGACTGCGAAACCCTGTGGCCTATAAAAAAAGCCCTCGAGGAAAACTGTAAATATAGGAGCTGCTGGCAAAGTTCAGGTCTGGCCTTGGACTGGAACTCCCTCTCTGCCCCGGCCGGGGGTTATCTCGGGTTTTGGGGTCAGGCCTGTATTTCACTCTATCTTAAACAGCAGGAAAGCAAGATCTTTTTAATCTATACATGATTTTCTTCCCCCACTGGGAAAAGAAAAAGAAAAGGAGAAAAAAACCCAACAAAAAGCAACAGCTCAAATAAAAACCCCAGATGACAAAAAGTGCAAATGAGAATAAGGAGAGAACAAAAACCCGGGACCGCTGTAAATTATTCTGTGGCTTTTCTACCAAGGCCTCATATCATTTGAGGTCTCAGATCATTAATAAAAAATTATATCCTTTTTAGAAGAAAAGTTTTGATTGACTTTTTGGCCAGGGACAGCGGTTGTACGAGGAGTCCTGGAGCCCGAAGACCCTCCTCCGACGCTGCACGCCGAGCACGGCCGGGGCAGGGGTTCCCTCTCCGCAGCTGGTCGATTCATTTCCAATTTAGAAGGCTGGTTGTTTTTTATCAGAAAATAGATTTTTGTCAGAAAACCGTATTTTTGCTAGAAATCAAGCTGGTTTGGATGAAAACACAAGGATTTTAATTGGTAAAGCAAAATGTTTTGAGTTTCACTACTTTGGGTTTCTAAGGGGAGAGGGAGGAAAAAGAATTACTCTGGTTTTAAATTGCTCCTCTAAAACTCAAAAAATGCCCATGGAACAGTTTCCAGGTTATGAGAAAACACTGTTTTGTCTCCGTGGGAAATCGGCCCGGGGCAGCTCGCTCCACCTGACGCGTTTTTTCTCTGTTCGCTCAACATGTGCCAGACTCGCACGGGCCCCTTGTCCCCGAGGGGGGACCGACGTGGCAGCCCGGGCCCTCCCAGCCGAGGCTTGCGGCACGGGGTAAGCAGCGACGACGGCTTTTCGGGCAGTTCCCGGCTCCTCCGGCTCCGGGAGGGAGCCGTGCCGCCCGTCCCCGCCGGCAGCCGGGGGATGCTAACAGCCCGGCAGCGCTTCGGAGCCGGGAGCGCCGGAGCCAGCGCCCCGGGGAGGACGAGCTGCTCGGCCCATTACCCCGCTCCTCGGCCGCGCCGCTTCGCCGTGATTGACGCCGGGTGTGCGGGTGGGGAGGCGTCAGCCGGACGGCCTTGCGCCGCCTGTTCTGCGCCTGACGTGCCCCGGTGACCGCTGCGTCGCAGTGAGCTCCTGCGGGGAAAATCCCCGGTGCCGTCCGCCCTGCTCGGAGTCTCCGATGGCGGGAGCTGGACCTGAGGGCACAGCAGAGGGGCAGGAGTTGCTCTGGAGGACGAGGCGTGGGAAGCGCTGCGCGGGTCTCGGCGCTGGGCACGGGGTGGGCTGCGGCGGCCCGGCGGAGAGGGAGCCCGCGCTCCTCCTGCTGCACAAGGAGCCGGAGAAACTCCCGTGCTTGGATCTGAGACTCATCCAAGACCCTAAAGGTGGAGGAAGAACGTGTCGCTGCTCCCCCCATTTTACGCGAGAGGTGCAGAGAGGCAGCGCTGCTCTCCTGGAGCCTCCAAAGACCTGCGGAGGAGGCAGAAACAGTTTCCTGGGTCCCACCTTGGGGCCGTAGTCACCAAAACTTGACAATTAGGTCTCCTTAAGAGTTTTAAGCAGATGATGCTTAAATGATGATGCCTTCGCACACCCCTGGCGACGGCGAGCAGCCCCCAGGCCTGGGGCCGGTGAAGCCCGGCGGAGGATCGCCTGTCACAGGGCCAGCGAAGTCCTGCGTTTCAGCGCCTCGTGTCCTCTGCATAAATGTAATTTCCCTGAATGTCAGAGGAAAGCATTACAGATAACACACTGTGTGTGTCTCTGACCCAGTAAGTGCTGAAATCACAGATCTCATTATTCTGACATGATAGAATTTTTTTCCTCCCTGCTGCAACCCTGCTGCTGTTGTTTTCCAGACTGCAGACATAATTGCCGAAGGTGCAAAGCCTCCGCAGACAAAT
Source organism: Dromaius novaehollandiae (assembly GCF_036370855.1). Taxonomy (NCBI): domain Eukaryota; kingdom Metazoa; phylum Chordata; class Aves; order Casuariiformes; family Dromaiidae; genus Dromaius; species Dromaius novaehollandiae. The sequence goes on from NC_088123.1 coordinate 7,920,503, forward strand.
ACGTCTTGCCTACTTGCCTAAATCTAGCAAAATGCCAGTTCCGTGTGTGCATAAGAAAATGCTTTTAGATCATGCTCACGAGCCGCGCGTTTCCATAGGGTGCCGGTCGCAGCCAGGCTCACCCCTGGGGACGGGGAGCAGGGACCCGCTTGGGGCTCGCAGACGCTTCCCAGACTCAAGGGCTCGGTCCTGCTCGCCAGCCCGCAGCCGGGCGCAGCCGGGTGTCACGTAGCTGATTACAGGAGCGATCCGGGGTATTACTGCACTTGCTCTCAAGCAGGGTCCGCGGTTCGAGTGTGCCGGACGGAAGGGACCTCCCTGGGGCCCCAGGAGCTTCTTGCAGCAGTCTGAGGACGCTGTACGGGACCAGGGAGCTCCGAGCAGGGGCACCGGGCCAGCAGCGGTGTGCGCAGCCCAGGCACCAGCACCGGGGTACCTGCCTCTGCGCAGAGCTGCCTCTAGACTGGTGGGACCGTAAGCATGGGCACTGCCAGGGCGTGGGACTGCTTCTAGGGTGTACGCGAGCCTCCGCAAGGCGTTGCCCTGCGCCAGGGAGCTGCAGCTCCCGTGCAGCGCTCTGCTTTCCTCCGCCGCCCGGACTTGCCTCGGAGGCAGGGCTGCGGCGCGGGGAAACCACCGCGGCTTTCCTAACTGTTTCCCTGGCAGTGCTGAAGAAAGGCAGTTTCAGCCATGTGAACCCCCAGCTGGGCCGCGCGCCCCTGCCGCCGGCAGATCACTTCTCGTGGCACCGCTCTGCGAGGCAAGTGAGAGTAACCGCCGCCGCCGCCGCCCTTTCCTCCGTCCCACTCCTCGGTGCCTGCTGGGGATGCAAACTCGCCAGGCAGGAGCTGACATCGTGCACGAGGGTTAGGTAACATGGTGTGGGGACCTTTGAGATAAAGCACAATAAATAAAATGTCAATTTTTATTAGAATAAGTGGAATTAACAGAAGAGGAAAGGTCTCCAGAATCTCAGCCTTCGTGCTAATTCTTCTGTAATTTTCCAGCCAACTCCAGTTGTTCTTTGCAATACAACAGCCCCAAGGAACCAGTCCTGCGGGGACACCCTGCCTTCACCAGGGACCATCCAGGGGAAATGTACTGCAGAGATCTACTTTTTGGTATAAAGCTTAACCCTGTGTGTGGCTTACCTAGACATGAAGCGGGATGTCCCGGTGCTCCGGTTGCTCTGCATCTGCCAAAGGCCATTAAAATGAAATTAGGGAAAAGATGGTGCTTCATTTCACATGGCGGCACCAAGCGAGTGGCTGGTGATGGAAGTGCCGTGAGTGCTGCAGCCGGCTCCCGGCCGGGTCGAGCGGGGCTCGCGGCACGGGGAGGCGGGAGCCCTGCTCGTGTTAATTAGTAATCAGCTGGCCCTGAACTGCCGGAGAAAAACAAGGGCTGAAGGGAGCCGTGGCTGGGGGGGAGTCCCGGGCAGGCTGCCTCCGAGCCCCCGGCGTCGCGGGCAGCGGCGGGTCGTGGTGGCCTCCTCCACAGGACCCTCCCGCCTGACCAGGAGACGTTTTCTCACTATGACTTTCATCCTTCAGCTTGCTTGCTTGCTTAGTCCACTTCTTTCATTACATTTTTTCATTAATGAATGCTTTTAATCAACTTTATGAATCCTCTTTATTAACAGTAACCCTGAATGTTTTTAATTGCGGTATCGTTAGTTCAGCCATGCAGTCATGCAGCAATTAAGCACAGCGTTAAATGGAGGCGGTGGGGAGGCAGAAGGAAAATGTTTGCTGTTCAAGAGCAGGAAGGAAGGACAAACACCCTCAGGATCTGGGGCTGTAAAAAGTAGGCTGCTCCAGGGCAAAAATGCCATTAAGAGGTTCTGCCAGGTGTGAAGTCCCAGCTGAGCCGTCTTGCATATTCCTGGACTTGGGGAATTTGAAAGCACCTGCGTAGTGAGCAGAGCTCAGCAGATGGTGGGGAAGAAAAGAAGGGTGAGGATTACCTTGAATTTTGAGTTGTTTTATGATGCGACTGCATGCAGACCAATTTACTGCTACTTTTCTTCAGACGTTTGTGGACTGTCAGTCCTTGCACAAGTGCTGATGAACGGATTGCGTGCTCTGAGCAGGGGTAATATGTGATATGCAGATATGGGTTTTCACTGCCTGCAGTGGAAATGCCTCGTCCTGGAAGCAGATCTGCTCTAAAAGGGTGGAGGAAATGACAGAGCTGAGATGCGCCTTGCCTCGTCCTCGCGCTGTCCCCTCTGCGCAGGATTGCGTGCTGTCATCAGCCTTTGCATCGGCAGTTTGTTAATCAGACATCAAAACCGGCTTCGTGTGATTAAGAGCATCCATTGCGCGCTTTAAACAGGGAAAATTTAAAGACAAGATGAAAGCAAATGTTCCTGAATAGCCGATGGGCTGAGAAACAGGATTGCCTAGAGGCTTCTCCACCATAAACCAATAAATCACTGAGATCAATAGACTTCCACGGATAACTCAGATACAGTTAGAAAGGAGAAAAGCGGGGGGGGGGGGGGGGGGGGGTTAAATTAACCAGCTAAATTGCTCACTCTGAGGAGTTTGGCCAGCTCTTGTCGCAAGAGCTAAAGAAATGCTAACGGAAACTTTACGTATGTATACAACCTTTCATCAGCACAGCCCCAAAGTGCTCAGCAAACCTCCGAGGCATGTATTCTACTGGCTTTTAGCTTGGGGGTTACTTGAGCAGCTTGGGCCTTTCTCCTAGCCGCGAGGGCGTGCAGAGCTTGCGCCCAGGCTTTGGGGATGAGGCGGTGCTGCGGGGACCATGGCATCGCCCGCCTGCCGCAGCGGCGGTGACCGGCAAAGCCGGCAGCACGATTTCTGGAGCCGCTTGCCACGTGTTAAAGTCGTGTAGAAATAAAATTAAATCAAGTGAAATCATGTGATTTGGAGTCGGGCGAAGGCCCTCTTCCTCCTCCGCAAAACGGCCGTCACCGCCTGCCTCCGGCCTCCCCTCCCGCGGGCGCCCAGCAGGACTGCGGGGATGATGCTCTTCCCGTCTCGCTGGCGCGTCTGTGGCTCGCTGCCGTGGCCGGCAAGGCTTGGATGCGACGGCCGTGGAAAGCCCGACCCCGGCACGGGCTGTGCTTCGCCTGCTGAGCCCTGCAGCTTCGCGCGGGGCCGAACGCCGCGGGAGCGTCCCGGAGGGATTTCTGCCGGGTCTGCGGGCGGTTTTGGTGGTCTGGTCTCTGTCCGAACAGCCATTGCTGCAGCGCTGCTCACACTGCTTGTGTCTGCAGAGTCTGCCTGGACCCCGGGGTCTGGCACGGAGCGGGAGAGGGGCAGCGACGCGGGCAGAGACGGAGCAGGGCCGCAGGACGTGGCGGTGACCTGACATCGGGGTGTCCCCCCGCGTGACCCGGGCGCTGGCGGCGGGGACGAGCGCTCGGGCACTGTTCGCACGCGGTCCCTTAGCTCCGCTCAGCCCGAGCCGCCCCGGCTCTGCTTCCCGGGCCGAGCAGACGCCCGGGAGGACCCCGCTGGCCCGGTGCTCGTGGGCGGCCGCCCCAGCAGGGTCTGCGGAGCTGCTTGGAGCCCAGCCGAGCCCCTCGCAGATCTCCGTCCCCTCGGGGCCCGGCGGAGGTGTCTCAGCGCAAGGCTCCCAGTTCAAATCTTAGCTAGAAAATGGCGGAGGGGGCCCTGCGCGGGGTCGTGGTGCTGGCACGGAGGGAACGCCGCCCGTCTCTCCCGCGCCGTCCCTGGCACCTGCCCTGCACCCAGGCTCTGCACCCTCCGCGCGGTGCGGGGCGGAGAGCTCTCCCGCAGGAACGGGCGTTGCGAGCTGGCCGGGTATTTGCACAGTGGAAAGCAGGCGGCTGGATCCGCTGCTTAAGAGCCTTCCCCTTGTGCAATAACCTCTCATTATTTTTTAATGTTGTTGTAACTTTATGGCTTAATCAGTATTTGCAATTTGTTAGTAGTCCGGGCTGCAATAAAATTGTTTTCCAGGTACTGAAACATCCTATCAAGGTTTGTAAAGCAGTGGTTCTTAGTTTATCACGCTCATAAAAAGCACTGGCAACTTGACAGATATAATAACTTTTTTTATCAAGTGTCTAATTTGAGAGGAAATTAAGCCATACATTACATGCCGATCTGAGCTGGAATTGGAAAAAGAGCCAGCCACCCCTCTCCCTGCTCCAGCAAGTTTCCTTCCCCATCCCAGCCTCTTCTCTCCAGAAAGCACTGCTTAAAGCTGGCCCTGCTTCTGCATTCGCTCTGCAGTATCCTCAAACTGTGTGTGTATTTTTACAGGGCACTGCACACTTAATAAAAAATTATTTATGTGGCCTGCATTGATGTCACAGCAGTGAAACAATACCTTTCCTTTACTGCAGCAGAGAGCGGTGATTTATACGCGTGCCTGGAAAAGCTTCCTCGAAATGCAGTGCAGATGCTCCAGGCCACTGTAGCAGCCACTATATCCCGTTTACTTACGGGCCAAGATTTTTAAATCAGGCAGGTGATTCTGGGCGCTTCCGTTTACGGCATCCATTCCAGGGCGCCTGCGGGGCCGGGGGGTCACCGGCACGAGGAAATCCAGCCCCTGCCAGGCTTTGAAAAACTGCGGTTTTGTCCTTAGGGTTTTGGTCGGTCTAACAGAATCCCCCCCTGATCCCTCTGCTCAACACCGTATCACTGAACGGGGAGATATGTGCTGCTTTATAACTGCCCCAAAATGGCCCTTCCCTCGCGAGGCTCCCGCGCTCCAGCCTGTCTGTTGGCCTGAGCTCCGGCATGGGCCAATTTGCGAGTCGCCGGTGAGCAGGATGCCCGGATCCGGCCCCGCCGGCGCCCGGCAGCGCGGGGAGGGTGAGCGCTCGCCCAGGCCATGCCGCAGGCCTGCGCGGCCCCGCGTTCGCTGCCCGGCTCGTGTCCCGCTCCTCTTGCCGACAGCTTTCCCTGCTGCGCGAAACCCGCGGTGGCCACTGAGGAAGCGTGCCGCCTCTCCTGCGGCACTCACTTTGAAGATAACTATTTTGGCGTTCAATTCCAGCGCTGATTTTCCCACGTTCCCATAAGTGGTACCAAAACACCCATAAACAATTGAGCGACCAGCACGGATCACCCCGAGACACCTTCCTGAAATACGACTTCCGAAGCTGTGCCCCAGTCTCCCGCGGGCTCCCGCGCTCCGCAGGGGAAGCGTCTCGCCTCCAGCGCCGCCCAGCTCCAGCGCTCGCCGAGGCCGGAGTGGATTTGCCTCGGAAGCCGGGAGGAGAAGTCCGAGGCTGACTACAAGCTGCGTACTGTATTTGTTTAAATTTTCATGCTAGCGAATGTCTCTGACACAGGAGACAGGTTTATGGAGAGCGAAAAAAAATGTTGACAAATGGCCCAGTAATCAACTGGAACATGCAATAAATCATTGCAATGCCAATAGCAGTCGCAGGGCGAGCGGCGAAAGGTCACTGCGGTGCCACCATGCATCACGCAGCGCCCAGCAAAGCAAACGGACATGTTGGGAATGGGATTATGGGAGAAGCATCTGTCAGTTCCACTTAAGAATTAACTGTGGATCCTATATAAAACGATGTGCAGTTTATTCCTATCTCCTTCCTTTCCCTACTTAGCACCCTGTTTTTCCCTCTCCAAAATGAAACTCAATTATTTTTAAAAAACCTCTTGTCATTTAATCTATTCAGTGGCAGAAAAATAACCCAAAGTGACAAAAGAGCGAAGGCAGAAGGGGAGGGACAGGAGGGTCTCTTGCTTGTGCCGCCCCTGCCGCACGCAGGAGGGCAGCCCGGCGCCTGCCCAAATTGCCCGAAATCCCAGAAGTCCTTCGGCATCTCTCTGGGATTTTATCCCCTTTAGCTGTTTGTGTGCGTTATCTGCACGAGGCCTTGGCCAGCGCCGGGGCAGGAGGAGGGACGGCTCTTGATTCACTCACCCGATCGGCGTTTAACACCCCGCAGAGACGAGCCGCGCTGGGAGCCCCCACGCACGTCGTTCTGCATGACCCCCCTGCGCCGGCGTCTCATAAATTGCCCCGGCACCTCCTTCCCTTTCACCTTGCGCTGCCCCTTCTCCTTCAGCTCCCCTTGCTCTCCCTCTCTCCCCCCATTAATCTGAGTTGCATTTCATCGTGCGGGCGCCTATCCCAGGTCTCCTGCTGAGAGGGCTATGCAAGCAGCCTGCTTTTCTTTATTATTATTATTTTTTCTTTTCTTCTCCTCTATATTTCTAGCCTTCTTTTCTGCTTAAGTTTGCATTTCTTCTTTTTCTCTCCTTTTTTTCTTTTGCTTTCTGCTGACTGAGACAAGACCGTGTCCTACTTCAACATCCCAGGATTTGTTGCGACTCGAAGGTGCAGGTTTATAGCCGCGGTTGTCCCGTTTATGGTACAGTTCTTCTTATGGGTTCTAATAAACTTTGTAGCTCCAGGGTGCTCTTAAATCCTGATATGAAAGATAGAGAAGAATCATTATTTAGTCCAACTAAATATAGGATGCTTCACCCTTGAAGGCTGAGGATAATGTTTCTTTCGCAGGTGTGGAAAGACCTATAACTCCCGCGTACAGCAAGTGCAGCTGCAGGAGAAAAATGATCAATTCTCCCCATGGAAATAAGCCTCCGCCCGCCGTGGGACGGGGAGAAGTGGTGCCTTCTGCGGTGGGCGCAGGATGAGAGGGAGCCAAATGGACAGGGACGAGATGCAATGATTTGCTTGGTAGTTTTGGCAGAAGTGTGTTGACTTTGTGGCCGTTTTTATGCCAGGGCTAGTGCAGCCCTCCACGGGCGCGGGAGGAGAGGAGAGGAGAGGCGCGGGCACCTCGGCCGCGGCCCTGCCCCGCGGCGAGCAGGGCTGTGGGTGATGCACGAGTTAAAACTTCCTGCCATATATCCTGTCCGCGCTCCTCCTCGGAAGGAGATTCGGTCTGAAATGTACTTGAATGCTCTGAGCAAGGGAGGCTAAATTATGAGAGCAAAAACCTCATCCATCTCTTCAAGCTCGTTCATCTCTTAAAAGCTCCTGTCCTGACTCTGCCTGTCAGCTCGAGCAAGTAGCGGGATGGGCTTTGGGGAATGCTGGCACTGCTCCTCTCGAGGGGACCCAGCCCCGGGGTTTTCTGCTCCTTCTCCCTCAGGGCGATCATGAACTTGTTGTTTCTTTGCGTCGCACCTGCTGATCCAGGTAGCAGATGAAGGCCCACGTGCCTTGTGAGTAACCTGCTCTGCGTCTCAGTCCACGGGCTGCCTGGGCCTCCACACAGCCTCGCGCCCACCGAGAACCGTAACCTGTCCGCGCGGCTCTGGATGTCGGCTGAGAACTGACGTCTTTGTGACAGGGAGGGCAGAGGGATGCACCCGGTTGTATAGTCCTTTACACCCCTGGCAGAAAGCTCCCAAGTCTTTGGTTTCTGCGAAGCCTTGGCGTGTTACACGGCGTTTTGCGAAGGCAGCACAGTGATTTGCCTATGCGACAAAACACCGGTGGGAAATTCGATGGCGTCGGTGCAACTCCAGCTGCAACCCCCCCTCGGTTCAAACAAAGGTTGTTTTTTTTCAGCAAAAATTTAGAGGACAAGCTCAATGGTAAACAGAATAAGTAGCTGGAGGCTTGAGAGCGGCGAGCGGTGCCCTTCCCGGGACGGGGAAGGTGTCTCGCACAGCCCCGTCACATCCCTGCGGCCGCGGCTTTGCGGCGCTCTGCACCCGCCGGCTGCTCAGCACCGAGGGCCCGGCCGCCGGGCAGCTCATTTCCCATTATGGTTTTGTTTTATTTTTAAGTAAAATAATAGGTTGCTTATAGGGGAGAAAAGAGTACGTTGGTGGAAGTTCATTAAAGTTAAAATCCTGTGTAAAGCGTAAGAGAGGCCCCGTCAGTCGGTGTAGCTGTCTAATGCTGCTCTCTGCACGGTGACATCCAAGTCTGTGGCTATAGAAGTCCCACTATTAAAATCCTTGGGTCAGGTCGGAAAGGAAAGGAAAGGGAAAGGGAAAGGGAAAAGGGAAAGGGAAAAGGAAAAGGAAAGGAAAAGGGAAAAGGGAAAGGGAAAGGGAAAGGAAAAGGAAAAGGGAAAGGAAAAGGAAAAGGAAAAGGAAAAGGAAAAGGAAGGGAGGGGAAGGAAAGGGAAGGGACCCCACACTGACCGCTCCGGCCAGGTACCGCTGCTCACTCGCGCGAGCGAGCCTTCCCCAGCCTTTATGTCGTTTTTTCACGTATCGTGCGGTGTTGCAATTATCCTTTCTTGGGAATGAGTGACTCAGTGTCACTTTTGGCTTGAACCGGACATTTAGCCCAGCTGCTTTTAGCCCCCGCGGCAGGAAACTCGCAGAAAACCCGGCAGAACGTGTGTGAATACAGGGAGCGTCCGCGAGGTCGTGGTAAGAGCGAGTCACCCCTGCACCGGCTGCGATTTAAACAGCAGCCTGCCAGGAAAGTTCCCTTTCCTTTCCCCTCCCTGGTCCCTTGAACCGGGCAGTCATATTTTCTGCAGCTTGGCCGTGCCTGTCCCCGCTCCCTCTGCGGCCAATGCAGGACAGCGGCACTGTCACTAACATCCGTGCGCCACGGGTTTTTCCCGCTCCGGTTTCCGGGAACATGGAGGAAAGTGCTCGTCCCCGTGGGAAGGGAGGGGAGTGATGCGTCTCCGAGCGGCTCTGGGCTCGCTCTCCCCCGCGCTGCCGGAGGGGCGACGGGGCCGGGTGCTCCGTCCTGCCGCAGAGCCGGCCGAGCCGCTGGGGCCGAGCGAGGGGCCGGCAGCGATCGCCCGCGTCCCGCCTCGCTTCGCCCCGACGGAGGGAAAAGCCCGTCTGGCCTCTGTGAGAACCACACTCTTCCCTGAAGTCAGAGCAGTAAATTGCAATAGGATCGAGTTGGATCTGCTTCTCAGGCCCTTTATAGTATCCACGAGATCAACGGCATTTGCTCTGCCCCGTGGCAGGCCTTAAATTCACGGTGCTTTACGCCAGTGGCTAAATCTCCCTGCTAACCGTAACAGAGGGGCGGGTTGCTGCACTCGGCGGGCTGGCGCGAGTGCATATATCCCCGTTAGCTGCTCGGGGAGACGCTCTGCTTACGGCTGCTCTAAGTGCTCCCGCTCTCGGAGCTGCTTCTACCCCGTCCTTAGTTACTTCCCCTCCTCGCCTCTCTGCCCGTTTCCTATCGTACCTTCTGAACGTCCCCTTTTAGCTTCAGGAACAGCTGGGTTTGAACAGAGCCTTGGGCACTTTCCTTATTCAGGATTGATTATTGCAATTACCATTAATAGTAATAAAAGTGTGTTAGCTTTTATAAGACTTTCTGTTACATTCGGTAGGTGCACGAGGACCCGTGAGCGAGCTGCCTGCGATCCCGGCGTTGTGCTGCCGTTAGGTTTTCTGCCTGAGGGACAACGATATACTGCAACGATTAAGGTGGGAATGTGCACTGCTCCAGCAACGCGATGCCGCGCCGGCTGCGTGTTTTCCGTGGCACGCGTGTGAGCGCACACGTGTCGTGGCCGGTGTCGGCGTGCATAGGTGCCTCCCTCCCCTTCGCCGTCTGGGGATGTCTCCTGTCCCCGGGGTCTCCGCGTCCCCGCTTCTCGGAGAGCTTTCTGCACAGCCTAGGAAATTGGGTGATGAAAGCCGAGTCATACATTTCTGCTTTATGTTTCCAAAGAAGCAAGTGTGACTGTCAGGTTTACAAAAGATTGTTTATGTTCAGCGGCGTGAAATGGGGAGCGAGTGTGCGGAGCAGAGCGCGAGGAAGCCTGCCCTGCCGGCTGACAGCGCGGCATTCATCCTCCACGCTACAGCAGACAACGCGCTGGGGCTGCCTGACAGCGGCCATAAATCACCGCTGGGAGATGCTGTACCTACAGCTTATACCATTCCAGATGACAAACACACAATAATCCACCCAGCGCAGCACTTTTTCTCCCCTCTCTCCCTCGGCGGTGACGACAGGAGCCGCCGAGGAAGGCTGCAAAGCCTGGCAGCCTCCGCGAGGCCAGGCAGGGAGCCGGCAAGGCCGCGCGGGCAGGGAGCTTCCGCGGACCTGCGGGAAGCGGGGCCCCGGCTGCAGGTGCTGGGCTTCCCGGGACCCTGGTCCTGACCCTCTCCATGGAGGTCTCCCCTGGCCTGTTCCCCCGAGGGAACGTGAAAGCCTTGGCCCTTCCTCGCCCCTTGGCCTCGTTGGCTCGTGAGCGCCGCAGCAGAGGGTTTTGCAGGCAGAGCCGGGAGTTAGCTGCTCCCTGCTCCGGCTGCGATGGCAGCTAGACAGAGACAAGCCTCGTTGAGGCTGAAGCACGAATGCCCGTGAGGGAGGCTGAACTAGATTAGCAGAATCAATTTAAATCAGGCCTGAGGTTAAATGGGTGCAAATGCCAGAGACACCAGAAATACCCAACAGCCCGGTCGCGTCTTTGGCGTTTTCCCCACCGAAGCACCCGAGCCACAGCCCTGCTGCGGCCGCCGTCGGCACCGGTGCGAGTTTCCCCGCATTTCCTTTGGATGTGGAAGTGGAAACGTCATGTTTGAACAGGGGGGAATGAAATGCAGAGAGGCAGATGCGCCGTCACCACCCTCGGCTGCAATTTGCTGGGGAAGGGGAAGGGAAGAAGTCTATATGGTTGGACAACCCTTAAATCAATGTATCCTAATTAACAAGAGATCTAATTCATCAAAGTGACAGCGACTCTGTTTATCTCACCTCCTTCCACGGGGGCTGCTGGGGGGTCAGGGTTGGGGGTTTTCCCCATTTCTTTTCCAACAGCTTTATCTTCCCCTCACACATTCCCTTTTTGTTTCTGGGGGAAGGATTGATAACGAAGCTTTACTTTGGGATACGGCCGCTTAATTGACATTTTCTGCCTCCCCACGAAAGCAGATGGAGACGGGGGAAACCTTGTGGTCCGGGGCTTGGAGCGGAGGATGCTGAATTGCCCTGTAAATATGAGGCCTGCATCACGTCAGAGGTGCTCTGCTGTTCTCCGCAGCGTTTGGACATGATATAGTAACGTAAAAATAGTGATAATGGTAACGTACACCCATGCAGCCGCTCCTCCCTGCCGCAGGCACGGGAGCGTGAAATCCAAGACGCGGAACCCGAGCCCCTTTCCCGGGAGGAGGAAATCCAGAAGGCTGCTGGGAGAAGCAGCCCCAAGGCAGAGCGGCGGCGGGCGGCTTCCAGCCCGCGCCGAGGCGAGAGGGCCGTAAACCGGAGCCGCCGTCCCCGGGGCGTCAGGCCTCTGTCCTGATGTGCCGGGAATACCTGCTTCTCCTCTCGCCTAAACTCCTGGTGAACCAACGGGCTTCAGAGCGCATTTATATGCAAAGGCGCATAATATGTCCCCTGTATCTAATTATCTGTCAACCTGAGGCAGTTTGTTTTCCAAATCGGCCTCTCGGCTGTGACTTTACGAGGTCATAAAGAAAACGGTGCCACTCTCGGGGCTGAAATGCCAGGAGAGGCTGGATCAACAAATTACGGGCTGTAACGGTGTCTCTCTGCCGCAGGTTCACCCGGCGCCGTCCCCTCGGACCATCCCGGGCGGACTAACCGCGGCGTTCACTGGAGCCGGCTCCGGCCAGGCCGCCGCGAGAGCCGCCCGCTGCCAGCGAAACCCTAGCCGCAGCATTCCTCTGCCCACGCGGCTCCCGTGATTAATGATGGAAAGGAATTAAAGAAAAGGAGCGCGGGAGAGGGGAGGGGAGCGGGTCAACAGCTGAGTGCAAGGCGAGTCGCTAGACAGGGAGTAATTAAGATACTTGGGTAAATATGATTAATAAGCTCAAACTGGCAGGGTGTGCAGTAAACAAGGGCTAACCAGATGGTACCCTTTCCTTTCTGACAGCGCCGCAAGCTTGATAAAAATAGGAAGGCTCTTTGCGATGCGCGGGGCGCTCGGCGGGCGCGGGAGGCCAGCGCCGGCCGGCAGCGAGTCACCTGCTGGGAACGAAGGACGTTTCCCCTCGTGGCACCGCGGCCGGGCCGGGCTGCGGGGCTGCAGCGGGGATGTCCTCGGCGTGCCGGCCGGAGGGTCCGGCGCGGGTCACATCCCGGCCCGGCCGATTGCTCCGGCACCGGCTGCACTCGGCGGCGAGACGCCGGGCCGGCAACACGCCTCTCTCCTCCCTTCCTCCCCGCGCCAGGTAGGGCGCTCGTTGCCGGCAAGCGCTGCTCAGAAACGGCCCAACAAAATGCTCCTCTGGCAGAAGATGCCATTTCACCAAAGGTGAAACATTTGCGGAAATGCACTGATTTTGATGAAATTGCATTTGGAAAGAAAAATCAAAGGAGAAAATCATTCCGATAAGGCCAAAGCATTTCAGTCTGACCTTTTAGGAATTAAATGGCGTAGGTTTTTTCCATTTCAAAATGCGTTTTGTTTCAATGTACTACACACACACACACATGTATGTAAGAACTATTGAAACCGGAATTAAATGTTGTGATTATCCCAACACATGGTGATATTTTTCCTTCAGTGCAATATCAGAAGAAATTAGGAGCAAATATCCTTCTGGTTTGAAATGGGGAAGGGAAATCTGAGGAATGAAAAACCCGGCTCCCCGCCGGCCTGGCGCGGGGCGGGCAGCTTTCGGCAGCGCCCCTTCCCTCCTGCCCGCGAAGGCAGCCTGTGCCCTGCCCTCGGCCTCCAGCTGCTCCGCTCGGCCGCGTCGGGAGCACCGAGCAGAAGAGCTGCTCTTATTTCTCCCGAGCCCTTTACGTGCACCGCAAGACGTGAGCTCGCCGCGGGTGAGAGCAGGAACGGAGTGTGCCTAAATGTCTGAGACTGCATAAAAAGGCATTTGCACATCCCCTGCGATGCCCAGAGCCAGGCGTTTCATCACCTGAGCTCATCTATGTCTGAGCAACATGCCCCGGACAATATGCTCAGGGTCTCAGAGCTATCAGTTTTCATTTGACTATTTACTGTCCAGTACTTTGGAAATCAAAAATTCGCCAAGTAGCCCCAGGTGTTAATAACAGATTAAATCACCACTTAGGTTTTGAGTTCCTGAGGACGGGGATTCTCCGTCTGCCCTTCGGAAAAGTTCCCTCGGCAACATCGGCGAGAACGAGAGCCGTAAACGCTTTATCTTTGCACGGAGACAGGCGGAGCGACGGGAACGGGAAGAAGTCTTTGACTCGCGGAGATGTCAGCCAAGGAGCAGGAGCAGCCGGTGGCTTGGAGGAGGTGGGGAAGACATTAAAGATAAAGAAGAAATTTCAGCTCATTGGCAGGGCACATATTTTTCCAATATAAAAGCAAATGGGGGAACCCTTAAATAAATTGACTCTATAAAAACGTCCTTTTGTATTACTGCCTCACCTTTTCAGGGGGAAAACACCAAGGTTTATTTTCATGGCTCTCAAATAAAAATATCATTGCTGCTTCATAATTTCACAGAACCAACAAGCAGTCCATATCTATTTAAAATACACAGGCCCCCCTCGGTCCCGCCATCCGCCCGGCTGCGGGAGCAGCTGCCACGTAATTACAAGTCTTCGTCACAAGTGCGGAGAAACAAGTTGTGGCATTTAGGAAAGGTCTGCAAAAATAGGTGTCAGACCTTAACTAATAGTGATTGTCCTTCCATTCTGCTGTAATTTACATTTAATTCACACATTTCATTTCCATTTAAAATATGATTACAGTGTTTTGAAGCACATCTCCCCTGTCCCCTCCGATTACGGCGGGATGGAAATAACACGAAGCAGCAGGAGGGAGGCTGCTGCCCGGGAGGAGAGGAGAGGAGAGGAGAGGAGAGGAGAGGAGAGGAGAGGAGAGGAGAGGAGAGGAGAGGAGAGGGTGCTTGCAGAAACGCCGCCCGTGCGGGCCGTTCAGCCGCCCCTCTGCGCGGGTCTTGCCGCGGGGTGCGAGGGGCTCCGGCCGGGCAGGACGGGGCTGTGGGGCGCCGGCGGGCAATGCGTGCTGCTTGGGGGGCGAGCAGCGATCCAGGAGTGCCCCTACACATGCTTAAGAGGACTGGGATGGAGCAAAGAAGGTCCCTAGGCTGCCTCTTCCCCCCTCTGCAGAAAACACCAGCTTATCCTTGCGGCATGCCAGTACGGCACGCGGGGATGGGCCATTTCCGTATGGAAAAGCACCTGCAGGAGCCTGGTCCGGCCCCGGCGCCCTGGGCCCGGCGTGCTGGGGCTCGGGCAAGGCAACGAGCTGTGGCCTCTCCCAGGAGAGCACAAAAAGGGGCTGGGAATGATCCCGTGGGCTTTCGATCCAAGGAACTGGTTTAAATCCAGGCCTGCTCAGGGAAAGCCGGGCTAGAGATTCTGCTGCCATCTTATTACTGCATCCCGCAAGTTCCTGTAGGAATAAGGCATTAAGTGTGGAGCTGAAGCTGACCAGGAGTTGATACTCCATAGTTCACATCCCGGAGTTTGCTCTTTGCAAGTCCGAGCACTTTCTGCCCCTGGGTTTCATTTCAGCACCGGGAGGATTCACCAGGGATTTCCCGGGGAGGTTGTGGTGCTCTCTGCCCAAATTCCAGCATGGATTTAGAAGCCGCTGGAGCATCCAGGCCGTCTTTGTGGCTGCCGTCCCTCCAAGGAGGCGGCCGGCCCCAGCGAATCCAGGCGCGTGGCCGTCTGCTCCGATCAGGTGAAGAATTCGAATCTTTAGTTTCCCTTTCTCTGCCCTCCTTCTTTTTAAATGAATTTAGGCTCCAGAAAGCTCTGCCGCGGAGCTGGAAGAGCAGGTCTCTGCCCTCGGCAGCCGGGGAAGGGGAGGTTTTGCCCTCTCCTGCAGCAGATACTATCTGGGATGAAATCCCCCCCCGCAGAGGCCCTCGTAAAGCCGAGGCACCGTTTAAGCCGTCAAAACAGGTTGAGACCGAGGAGCTCGGGGCGTGCGGCACCCGTGGAAAGCAGGTGCTGTTGCAGACACTCGTCTTGCACCGAAATGGGGGGAAATCGCCGTTGCTCCGAGGGAACGGGGAAGGCCAGAAGCGCTGCTCGTCCTCAGGACGCGGTGAACAAAAAGTTTGGCTCCTCCTTTGGAGAGTTTTCTGTTTTAAACACAAAAACTCTTGCCTAGGAAATAAATCAGGCCCCCCCGGCCCCGCGTCCTCCGCCCCCCCCCCCGCGGTGCGGCACCCGCCCCCGGAGCGCCGCGGAGGCACCGGCGCCCTGATTAATATCTGCGACGTGTAGGGGAAAACAACAACCCCGTAAACAGTATTATTAACCCATGGGCTGGCAATAAATCAGTGTGAGAAGGTGACCTCAGCAATGCTGGAGTAATCCTGCGTGTCAGGGTAAATTTATGAGGCCAATTTTATTGGCCTGCATGACCCAGGCTCCTTGGAGATGTCTCAGTAACAAATCCAATCCATATCATTTATTAGCTTTGTACAGTGTCAGCTCTACGCAGAGCAGGGATCCCATTAAAACGCCTTGCTCCCGCCGCAGAAGATGGGCACAAATAAGCTATCGGATAATTGCCGGCTGCAAGGAGCCCTGGATTGGGAAGCGGCTCGTCGCAGATTCGCCCGCAAATCCATAAACCCGGCTGGGCCTGGAACCGCTGGGGCTGGTTTCGGTGCCGCCTGCCCCGGGCGCAGCTGGCTGCCGGCTCCGGGCACCCGGCACCGTCCGGAGAGGGAAGGGTCTGGGCGAGGGTGGGACATCGCCGGGCGCCCGGGGAGCTGCCAGGTGGGAGCAGCTGCCCCCGGAGCGCTGCGCCCGGAGCAGCCCGTGCTGCCGGCAGGGACAGCCGGGGATCTCCGGAGCAGGAGCTCGCCGCTAGTTACCGCGAAACTCCTCCTACGAGGCAGGAAAGGGCTCGCGGGAGAGGAGGGCTCGGAGCGCGCTGACGGAGAGCGGCGGTGCCGGGCGCGGAGCGGTGGCCCTTGGGCAGGCGCGTCACGGCTGGCAGCCCCGGCGGAGGCAGCAGCCACGCGTTCGCACCAGCACCTTCCGCGCTTGATCTCTGTTGGCTAACCGGAGCCTGGTGGAGGCAGTTTAAGTCTGTTTGACTGTCCCTGTCATCATAAGGTTTACGGATGGTTAATTTATTCTTTATAGCACAGTCATTGATGGCTGTTAAATCACAAATGAGAGCCAATAAAGGGTGAATTGCAGCTGAAATTACACTGTTTATATGACAGCAGAGTGCTGGCTAAAAGATTCATATGCCGCTGATGAAGTACGTTATAAATTTTAATTACCATAGTTTGTACAAATGACATGTTTGAAATGCTATTGAGTAATGTGACCCTGATAATGAAACTATAAAATAAATCATTAACTTTCTGAATGAGCTTTTTTATTTCCATGCTACATGAAGTAAACTTTCCAATTTATTCCGGTACAGCCTTCTTCGGAAAAAAAAGGGAAGAAGGAGACGTTAGCGATCACCCCCTCCGCGGGAAGGGACGCCGACAGCCACGCTGAGCAAGGCACGGGGGGGACCGTGTCGGAAGGACGTCGGAAAGTTGGCCAGAACCCGCCCAAGGCCCCAAAGTCCTGGTGGCCTCGCTCCGGTTGGCCGCAGCCGAGGAGTTCCTCCTCCAGCTTAGCGAGGGCAGCGCGGAGAGAAGAGCGGGACTGAGAAGCTGCTCTGAAGATCCATAAAAATCTCAAGTACAGAAGAGGGGAAATCTCCATTTAAGCCAGGGCATAATTACAACTCGTCCTTGTCTCGAGGCTTGCTGCTAGCCGAAGTCGCTGGAGATCCTCCCTGGCCTCCGCGGGAGCCCCCAGCTCTGCCCTGCGCTGGGAAGCGGGAGCGGAGCTGCCTCCGCAGCAGCAGGTCCGTGCGGAGCCGGGATGAGGCCTCCAAACACCAAGGGGAAGAGCCGAACTCCCTGGGTCTCCAGGGTGCAAACGCTCCTCGTCCCCAGGGAGCGGGAGCAGAGGCCCCGCTCCGCATCCGCCTCCGGGAAAATCCGCCGGGTTCAGGGTCTCCCATCCCACTTGCCGGCCGCAGCGGCTGCTGCCTCAGCTCTTTAATTCCCCGGGTCCTTTGCAGGCCGAGGATTAGCCTGCCTATTTCTCGGCTTTTTCACTTTGTGAATAGTCAACATATCTGTCTCACATGGAAACAAAAGCAGTAATAAGAGTCTCCAGAAGAGCACCGGGAAAAGAAAAGGGAACGGGGAGCTGGGACGTTTTCAGCTGCAGGGTTTGCAGCAGCAGCAGCAGCACGTGCAGAGCCAAGCGCGGTGCAGCAGCTGGGTTTAGAGACTGGGCAGTTTATGACCAGAAAAACGTGAGTGGTTCTTTGTGCGGAGGCAGAGATGGATCCTGTTCTTCGGGGCAGCGGTTGCCTGCTGCCGGGGTCTCTGTGTGCGCGACGCTGGGCTTGGGGCCCATCCTTTATCCCCGGACGGGGTCTTTCTGCCGCTCCACCCAGGGCCTCTCCTCACCGGGGGATCATGCAGCGACTCCGAAACCCAGCTAATGGCAGCATCTCCCAGGGTTTAACTCAGGCACGGTGTTTCTGCCCGTGCCCGGCTGCCGGGCAGGCCGTCCGCGGGGCTCCCTCTCCCCGCCGCGCTTTCCTCTGGGGCTCTGCCTTTCCCGCCCGGCCCAGGCTTGTCCGAGCTCGGTGCCTGCTCTGCACATCTGCATCTGCACATCTGCATCTAGCAAACGCTGTGGCCAGCACATCATCCCTCTCACTGGGGATCTTGTTTGGTCTTTTTCTCCCCAGAAATGTTTAGGGTTTTGAACGCCTGCTTTTGTCTTATCAGCCAGACTGAAAATATTTCCAAGCAGGCTGCTCATGCCGCACTACTTACCATTAAAAGAAAGGACCACATTATTGCTGTTATAAACCATTGATTAAGGTTTATAATAGCAATAATCCCCTCGAAATTCATTGTTACTGCAGTTAATGACCAGTTTATTAGAGCGTTAACCATCCTTGGCAATGGGCTGAGTCGTTTAATGCTGGTAACGACCAATTTCTCAAGGGTTATTGCTTAAATAACAATCCTTTGTTAGATATATGTTCAACCAGCAGATACTGCTCCAGCTGGAACCTTCTCCTGTGAAATAATTGTTAATTATTTCCTCCAAGTTTTGCCACCATGCCTCAAAGTTTCAGATTGAAGGGGCTGCTCCGAGTGGAAAGTGCCCGGGAAGCGGAGCGCTTGGAGCGGGCAGAGCGGTGGGAGGCCTGAGCCATCCCCGCCTGCACGGACCAGGATGCAGGAGCTGCAGGTCTCGAATCTTTTCCCTGTCCTGCTGCCTCTGACTGCACGGACACGGCAGGGCTGCGCCAGCCGGGAGGGAGCGGACGCGGCCCCGCGTTCCCGGGCGCAGCAGCAAATGACCCAAGAAGGGTGAGACAGATCAAAGCTCTCACTCCCTTCTTTCCTATATTAATATGACCTGAACGTTTCATCACGTTAACGACGTCCTATCGTGTCACGTTAGTATCATCCTTTCAGCAGCACTCATCTCGCCTGACGCGGTGTGAAAGGTACAGCTACGATTACCCTTTAATTGTGTCATATTAGCAAAAATAAACACTGAGGCAGCGCACGGCTGACGCGAGGCGATGGCACGTCCCCGGCGCGGAGGAGCAGCGGCCGGACCCGGAGCCCGGCGGGGTTTCAGCGGCCGGGGCTCCTCCCTGCCCGCGGTGCCTCTCCGCAGTCGCCTGCGCCGGTGCGGGAGTGGGAGGCCGGCGGCACGGCTGGCCCCGCGCACAGCCCTGCTTTCGCTCCGTGCTGCTCGGCTGGTGGTGTTGCATGGGGAATTTTGGGGAAGAAAAGGGCAGGGGAAGGCGGGAGGCTCCGAAACCTGAGACAACCCCGGTCCTGGTTCGGGCAGGCGGCTGCGAAGCCGTCCCAGGGCGAGACGCGGAGGGCGAGCTGCGCCCGGCTGCGAGCGCGGTGCCCCCGGCCCCCACCACGAGCACCGGGGGCTGCGCAGGCACCCGGGTTATTCCGGAGATAACGCGAGCAGCGCGGAGCACGTCGCGGGATAGCGGCCTCCCGCTGCCGGGCTGTTCCTGGCATTTATCAAAAAATGACACCGGAGGGAATATGCTTGAGGGAGCCGAGGTGTCGATTCGGTGACTGCTGTTTTGTGATAAAAGTTAGCAGAAATAAAAATGAATCAATCAAAAACAGCTTATTTATAGCCGTCGCCAGCCCAGGAACGGACCTGGGACGTCTGGGGAGCGGCGCTGAGCCGAGCCCATCGCTCCGGCTGCGGCACTTTCACCCTCGCGGCCGGTTCGCGCGTCCCGGGCAGCTGGTCGTCCCCTCGGTGCGCTTGGCAAGGTTGGACCTCACTGAGAGTCTTCCGGGAAAATCAGAATAAGTCACATCCCATCGATTTCACAAATTCTCTATTCGCTGTTGTTTCTTAGAAAATTAAAAAAAACAAAACTGTTTTGGGGCTGGACACGCGGAGCAGCCGTCCCGCTGCAGCGCAAACCGCGCGTGACACCCCCTGCGCAGCGGAGCCCGGAAGAAAACGGGGAGTCCTGCGCTTTCCTGCATCGCAGCAGGAGTTACCGACAGCTCTCGCGTAGCCCTGGCGAGCGCGAGCCTCAGCCGAAGAGGTGGCAGGACGGCCGACCCTGCCGCGCTGCTCGGGGTGACCGTTCGCCGCGGCCACGGCCTCCGTCCGTGCAGGCTGCAGCCAAAAACCACGTGTTTCTGAGGCTTCAGCTAGCACAAAGCCCGGCTTGTGTCAGCCCCGAGCTGGAGCAGGTCTGCATCTCCTTGCAGCTCTCCCAGGGAATGGCAATATGCACCGGCCCAGCAGGTTATATACACAATATTTTTTACATATATATATACTGCATGTGCTTGTGCATGCTGCAGGAGGTCAAACGCGCGTCCGTGCGGGGCGAGGGGCCGCGGTCAGCACGCGGGGGGCTGCGCGGGGCCACGGGGGCCGCAGCGCTCTCTTCCACCTGCGCGTTACCCCAGCCGCAAACCCCAGCGACAAGCTCGAACTTCTCTCAATTGACATGTTTACAAGGGAAGTCCGCGTTTGACAGGAAAATTAAGCGCATCCATCACTTAATGAGCTCGTTAATGCACGCTAGCCCGGCGCAAAGCACGCTCGCCCGGCGCGCCACTGCAGCGGGGTTTCGGGGGGCGGCGCGGCCCCCCCAGGCATCGCCCAGCCCCTCCTCTGCC